>NC_136484.1:150264361-150964361 GCF_053919585.1 Euprymna scolopes | reverse complement strand
GTATATAAGGCCAGGATTAGTGATAGATATAGTGTCTAAAAGAAATCTATACAAACAGACGACATGTTCCAATTTGGCCACATGATTCAGAATGTCAACCTTTTTTTGCAGATTGTCATCCAAGACTTTATATTTATTTAAAATACCTCAAGTCATTGAATATCGGGAACATTTCATTTGGTCAAGCTGTTCAGGATAGTTGATCACATAAATATACTAACTTCATTTCAATTGTTTGTTTTTTTTGTTAATAGAAGTAAAAGCCCAAAAGTGGCTTAGTCTAATTCTTTATCTAAGCATTATAATTAGTATTCTTTGTGTTATAAGTTTTGGCATGCCAAATTTGGTGGAATTCTGCTGAGTAGCCCGAGTCAATAAGTAACTAACAGACAATTATTATGAAGATTTAATACCCGAGAAATTTCCGCAATCTAAGACAAAAATGATAAAATCACTTTTATAACTTAAGTACAATTCAATTTTATAGTTATTTCTGTATCATGCTTAAACTTGCACAAACTAAAAATACCAAAATAAAGATATCATTTCTTCTTAAATGTCTCCCTTGAAACAAAATCTTAAATATGTGTGAACATCTCTTTCATATAATTGTCTGCTAGTTTGTGCATGTACACACGTTAAATCAATTGACATATAGTGAAAATTATATGAATAATGGAGCGGAGATAAGTTCTAATTGTTTTTTTTTTGTGTGTGGGTGTGTTTTCTCTTTCAGTGTTTAAGTTGAAAATAAATACTGTTTTGTTGTGATTAGATTAAAGCAATATATATGACAAGCATTATAGCCATGCAACTTACATACACATACCATTGGGAAAAGAGGTGGGGGGACGTATGAGAACATGAATCACTGCTAGTAAATATCAATTACTAAGAATTAGTTTAATAGGGGATGTGTTGTAATATTCAGTAATTAGTCAAGTACCAACAATACCTATTATTAAGAACATCATAATTATATCATTTGCATAAAATGTAAATTGACAAAAAAAAACTAGATGTACAGAAATCACTTCATTCACCACAAATGTGAAACATTGTTAGATAACATTACCGAAATGATGGGCTTATTTCTTTTTCATAGATTGATGTTGTTGACAGTGATTCCGTATTTATGTTTATCTATTGCATTCACTAATACATTGCTAACAAATCTTATGTGATCTGTCTGATGTCACTCTACCGTTTACATCAAGTCCAAATCGCTCTTTTTTCTTAACCCTCGGCATAACTCCTTCACACATGGATAATAAGATTCGTCATATCATTTGTCAGCATTGGAAATGGCCACATTCAGCAATGCCAAATGAAGTTGTACAACAGCTTCTTTATAACTTTTGCCAGTCATAATACAAAGCATTTGCTTATCTTGTTGAACGAGTTGCTCATGTATCTCCTGTTGTTGTCCACGTGTTTACTGCAACAACCATACAGTGTAGGACAGACGTAATAAATGAATTCTGTTCTATGTGTTCAAATTAGCAAGTCATGAAATCATAGAAGACGTCTTGCACTGTAAAATGTAAATCAAGTCTGTTTACTACCATTGATGAAGATAAACCATCACAATGGTCAGTATACTACTATAATACTAATATATATATATATATATATATATATATATATATATATTATACACACACACACACACACACACACACACACACACATACTAGCAGGTCGGCTGGTGTTGCCCGGTCATGAAATATGCAAAGCTATTATATTATTATCTATAATATAAATCTCACCTGCCTGTTTAAAATGTATGTATGTTTGTATGTCTGCCTAAAACTTTCGATAGAGGCGATGGATTTTCACAAGATCAGTATCGTTTTGAAGCTCGACCCTTTGGACGGCAAGTATAAAAATTTGGCTAAAAACATTAATTCCTTCACCCTTAGCTGGGCACTTTTCTACAAGGAGGGGGTTGCTTTTTTGCCAATATTTTTGAAAGCCCGTCTTTTGATTGACTAATTTTAATTTGAACCTTTGTGATTTCCGGTTTGGTGATGGATGCAATGGCAAAGACATCACGTTTTTTTTTTCATGTTCTTTTCATCCTTTGTGGTACGGATTCGAGCCTACCTGCCGACTACCACTTTTTTTATGCTCAACACACACCTCCAAACACCCGGGCAATGCTGCGCAACACCGGGCACCCAAGCTAGTATTATATATCACGTAGATTTCTTTAATATTATAGAGTCAATTGTCTATTGATTATTATTTAATATATAGTAATGATTTCAAAAGTTATGAGAAAAAATGACTTAAGTATCATCCACTAAAATCGAAACCAGAAGGCTTAGCGCTCCAATATTAGTCATATTTATCTATCCAACGTTGTTACAGTCTAAGCTACTGACAGATGGATACGAAAAGTTAACAATTAAGCAACTTTGAGTTATGAATGTTTAATTTTGTGCATGTGCATATGTAACAGCAGGAGTAATGTTTTATTTGACTTAACCTGGTAAAGTCAAGTGTTTTGGTTTCAATTTTGACTCCTTAGCAATTTTTGCTAACTAAAAACCAAATCAAAAGCATGCTACAGATCCAAATATCCTATACATCAAATTTCAAATCTGTAGACCAAATATTCAGAAAAGAGTTTGGTAGAGACTTTCTGCCCAAACACACACATATATATATATTTCTGTGTGCTAAAACGTTTTCATCTTAAATTTTACAATTATGCAGAATGTAGAAACTATGTACAAATAGAATTCAGCATAATAATGAAATGAAAGCAATCGTCTAATAAAAAATCATAAAAATTAATAAGTAATAAATTTATGCTCATTTTTAAAGTAGACGCAAATTAGTTAATGTTCATGTAGTCATATACATATTCATGATGGAGTATATTAAGTTCATTTTAATAATTTTTAAATTGAAAAAGTAAGCGGTATCACTGGTAGAATACTTAACATAATTAAATCCTTCTTAGATGAGAGAAAAATCCAGGTTGTCCTCGACGGTCGTACATCTAAACAGTGTGATATAAATGCGGGAGTGCCTCAGGGGTCTATCCTTGGACCTCTATTGTTCCTAATATTTATTAATGACCTCCCCGACAAAACTGCCTATGAGATGGGTATATATGCTGATGACACCACACTCTATAACAGACATGACAGGAAAACAAATGAACACATATCTAAAGAAATGGCAAAAACACTAGAGGATGACCTCCAATCTGTAGTGGAATGGGGACATAAAATGGATGGTCACATTCAATGCTGCCAAGACTAAACTGGTTTTCTTCAATAATTACAAGAAACCTTCTTTGCCACTAATAGCAATCGCCAGTGACTCCCTGTCTGAGAGTACATCTTTCAAACTGCTTGGCCTAACATTCACAGGAAACATGAGTTGGAACAATTATATTGAAAACATTGCCAGGGCCGCTGTGAAAAAGGTAAGCTCTCTCTACCGTGCTAGAAAACTACTGACACCTGAAAGTATCCTGTACCTCTATAAGACCACCATTCGCCCATGTATGGAGTATTGTTGTCACATTCGGGCTGGTACTAGTCTCTTGCTCCTAGACAAGGTTCAAAAGAGAGTCGCCAATCTGATAGGCCCTGAACTGGCATCTAAGCTTTAGCCTCTGTCCCATCGACGAAACGTTGCATCCCTCTGCCTGTTCTACAAGTATTTTAATGGTGAATGCTCTGACGAACTGCAGACACTTGTGCCCCCACGATGTAGACACCCTCAGCAAACCCGACAGGCAGCTAAATCCCACCCCCACACAGTAGAGATCCCTAGATGTAAAAGATCTTTCTACTCCAGTAGTTTCTTCCCCAGAACCGCTAGACTCTGGAATTCCATTTCAGGTCCCTGCTTCCCTAACCGTACTGACATGCAGAAGTTCAAGTGTAACGTGAACCGACATTTTGCTGCCTAAATCCCAACATAGTGCCCCAGTAGTTGCTGCCCCTGATAGTAGCCCCCTACACCAAAGTGGCAATGTATCTTGTTTGGGGTGAAAATGTAATTAAAAAAAAAAAAAAGCTTTTAATATCAATGTCAGAGAAAAAAAAAAATCAGCTTATCAATTCAAGTTCTGGTATGTAGTTAATTTGACCTAAAACTAATATTTCTTGAAAAGTGCTCAATATGTGAAGAGCTTTTTAGGAGTCTACATGGATCGATCAACATTTCAACATTTTTTCATGTCTCATCAGGATTTCATTGAATCTCAAATGAATTTCGCTGCCCAAAAGTGACAACAAAAACAAAATAAAAATTTCCCAGAAGTCCTTCATACAAGCAACAAACCAAACTTTTTACTTATCCATTTTAAATTTCATCTATCTTCATCCGGCGCCTTGTTTAGGTTATCTGCATACTTTCTAGGTCATTCTCTAATGTTTCTACTTCCACCTTTGGCGCTTAGGTTTATTACTTTAACTACTGAAAGGGTAATTTACTAGTCCAAGTCATTGCACACAGAAATCACTTTTTCCATTGCTTTAAGGACTGCCAACAACCACTGTAAAAGAGTAATAAAGAACGCGAGAGAATTGTATGCTCAGTTTGTCAAGTACAAAGTAGCAGCAGCTTGGTTCCCACCAGTTTTGGCAAATAACAGAGTCCTGAACATGTGTGCTCTATTCCAACCATCATCAATGGACCTGAGTCTTGTCAGCATCGGACCAAGTCAAACTCTTTGCCAAGAATTTTGCAGCTAATTCTATCCTATGCAATCAGGACACCCCCCCCACTCCATATTTCCTCCTGTGTCTGAGAATATGCTATGCGACATTCAAATATTTGTGCGTAATGTTGCCAAACTAATCAAAAACTTTGATTCCAGTAAAGCAACTAGCCCTGATGGCATTCCAATTATAGTGCTGAAAAGGCTTCAACCAGAACTATCTCCCATACTTAAAAAGCTGTTTAAGCATTATCTTAAGGAGAATTGCTTCCCAACACCCTGGAAAACCTCATCAGTATGACCCATATTAAAAAGTTCAGGTGATAGGTCATCTCCCTTTCAGTACAGATCAACAAGTCTCCTGTGTATCATGAGTAAGTTGCTGGAATCTGTTAAATAGAGAAGTAGTCAACCACCCATCAAAAATAAACTCAATGATATGCAATATGGTTTCCATTCTGCTAGATTTACAGCAGATGTGCTGACAGTTATATCTCATAGGATTAGCGAATCTCAGAGGCTTCTTTTTGACATATCAATGGCCTTTGATATGGTATAGCAAAAAGGTCTACTTCATAAAATCTCCAGCTACGGTATAGCTGGAAATGTCTTCTCAATTATTAAATCATTTCTCTCTGATAGATTCATAAGAGTAGTAATTGATGGACAGAAAACAGAGGCTCACAGTATTAATGCTGGAGTCCCTCAAGGGTCCATTATGGGCCCAACTCTCTTCCTGATTCTACATCAATGATCTTCCAAATCACATCCTAAGATCATTCATAGACATTTATGCTGATGACACTATCATTTATGGCACCACTTAAATGACAGTTCTCTCTGATTCCCTCTCCTCTGATATTGAGCACGTGATGCAATGGGAAAGAGGTGGCTGGTTAATTTTAATGCATCTAAAACCAAGCTTCTACCTTGACATCATCAATGCTCTGATTCCCATCTGGCAGCAATTGAAATGAATGGCTCTTGTCTTGGGAAGGCTTCATGTTTTGACAAGATCCTGGGCTAGACCTTTACTCCTGATCTGAAATGAAATGTGTACATCAAATTCAGTGCCAAGGTTGCTGGAAAAATGGTGGGATCATTCTACTGCTCTCCAAGGATGGAGTACTGTTGTCACATCTGGGCAGGAGCTGCTAGAAAAACCTTATCCTGTCTTGACAGAGTTCAAAATAGACTTCAGCTTAGTGGGGGATGCCCTTTTCTCTTCCCTGAAACCTCTTTACCACAGAAGAGACTTGCGAGTCTGCTCTATCATTGTTTTCATGGCAATTGCTCGACTGAACTCCAATCTATGATCCCCCCTTGCCAAACTTTTATGAAAAACACTTGTCTAACTGAAATCATTATCAATAATTTCTGCCCCACTCTTTATCTGTGCCTAAACCTAAACAGATTCCATGAACAAAGCTCCTTTCTTAGAACTGCACGCCTGTGGAAGTCTCTTCTGTTTGCCTGCTTTCCAACCGACTACAACATGATCATCTTCAAGTCCAACGCGAACAAATTCTTGATGAGCCGTCCCCTTAAGTAATCCAATTTACCAAATTTCCACGACTAACGATTAATATAATATTGTTCCATTGACTACCTTACACTCATTAACTCTTATCCTCAAGTGACTTCTGGGTCTTTATAAGTGTAACTCCTTCTTAGAAAAAAAAAAAAAAACTATATAGAGTAAAGGGAGACCAGCAGCGTCACTTCTATTAGAGATAGGCCACAGGGAAAAGAAATCAAGATCTCCCACAAGATTTCAAAATCAATTTTATATTCTGTCAAAGTAAGAGAGTGCTCCGAGTTTCCCAGAAGTGACAGCAGTACTCTATTTTAGGACATATTTAACTCTTATACAGATAGAGAATCGTATCAAGAGTCTGATACTTTCTGGGGCAGTAGAATGATTCAACCATTTTTCCAGTGACCTAATCAACAGATTTGATATGTTTTTTATTTCACATCTGGAGTGAAAGACAGTTCTTGGAGCTTATCAAAGGATAGGGCTTCCACAATACAATCAAAAAACAAGGTTAACATTTTATAAAATTGTTTATAAACAAAATCTGTAAATACTTTAAAATACTGATAGATATAGTACATTTTTGATAAGTATTACATATTTTATTTCTGTGGTTCTTTATTATTGTTGCAGGCATAGATAGTTGCTTTTATTTAACAAAAGATGGAAAGGAAAAACACTTAAAGCTTGTCTTACATTCTTGTCGACTTTATTAAACAGCACTCAGATCTTTAGAACTAAGTTTTAACATTTTTTCATATAGAAAAAAATTGAAATTAGCAGTGTATACACCAGATTAATGAAAGCAAAAGACACGTTAAAATAAACAATAATTTGGACTATTTATAGAAATATGATATGTATTGACAAGTCTATAATAATATCTATCCTCAAAATAAACAAATAGAAATATGTCTAACAAATGATTAAATCAACACAAATCTTGTTCAAACAAAAAATACTATCTTTAATAAGGACTTAGTAAAAAATTTTACCATTACTAAACATGGTTTTATAGATGATGTTTGTTAAATATTATTTAAAAAACCAACATGATTTTAATCAAATAAATAAAAACAAATATATTAATTCGAAATGCACATTAATATCAAATATCCATGTATTCCTAAATGCTATATAAAAAAAAATGTAGGATGATGGTCTATTATAAATTATCAGATCAGACCACAATAATATTTAAGCTGACAGCTCAAACTTTGCTTCTGACTAGCCAGTTTTTTTATTTTTTATTGATGTACCATGTCATTGGCAATATAGCTTATTTAATTACAAGTTATTTGAAAAATAACCTAGTCCTGCCCAGAAAATAAATAATCACGTAAAATAAAAATCAGCAATGGGAGGCAACTCATTTTAAATTAAGGATGTTAAGAGTTGTTCATGTTAACCTTAAAAATGTGAAACAAATAAATTTAAATGACTTAACTGCATTCCAAGCAATGCCAGGTAGGCAGAGCTAGTATTTTTTTTTTTTAATATATAACTGACAAGTAGCCAAACATCTTTATTTTTAAGAATCGGAAGATTTCAGCAGTTTTCAGACTTCTGTGATGGGCATTTAATGATGTTTAAGAAAAATCCTCAAAAGTATGAATCTTCTATACATTTCGCCTTTTTACATGAGTGAAATGTTACAATTACTGGTCTTCTAACAATTCCTTTACAAAAGTAAAACATTTGTTTAGAAAAATAGTTTCCAGCATTAAAAAGATTAATATGATGCCATTATACATTCTTATAGAAAAACTTTTAATCATTTAAAAACCTGGCTGAAACATCCAAAGAAACCTGCTCGTTCCAAATATACTATCGATAAAGATCAACCATTTACAACAGATCGATGGATACACAGATCGCATATATAACAAATGCTAATTATATTAACAAACAATGCTTATTTAATTCTATGATATAAGATTTTTAAATACCGTGTAACAGTAATCTGCAAGCAGCTTTAGGTATTCTTTATTTGAACAGATACTAATAAATTTATATTCTGTAATAACAGTTACTAATAAATTTATATTCTGTAATATAAATTTGTAATCGTCATATTTTTTTTATAGACAGGCAATAGTTTTGTTAATAATAAAGCATCTGGTGTAACCAAAATGTTGAGAATAAATACTACACTTTGATTTTAGCTAAAATGTCAAATAATCATAAAAATTGATTTCATTACAGGGAAGTTTTAAATGAATAATAAAAAATATGATTTAATCTATCATTATATTATTTTTTTAACATGGTGGGCAGTGTTGTATTTGTTTGGATGAAACTGTTCTCTCAGGGAATCACCCCCCACCCCAAAGGTAATGAGAGTAATCCTCCAATCCAAGACGTTATCATGAAATGATTTTCTCAGGATTTTTTTTTTTTTTTTTTTTTTTTTTTTTACAGAGAGGTAGTCTAGTAACCATCTTACAAAGCATTACCTCTTTTTTGAGGGGAGTAGTGGTAGCATATGGTCGTTCATCATGATACTTTCCTTCCAGACATTTACCATCTAACATTTTTGAGAGGGGAAATCCTCTCACACATTAACTCTTCTTTTGGAGATATTTTCATTAATCATGATACATTTCTCCCCAGGCATAACCTCCACTTAGAACAAGAGGGATAGTATCATCTATCTTTGTTTCTCATGATACAATCTTCCCAGGATTACTATTTTTTTAGAGGGAAAGGGGTAGTATACTATCTGCTTTGTTATCATGATATCATCCTCTCAGCCATTACCTCCTCCCTTGGAGTTCAATTATTATTATTGCAGTAGTATATGTATATCATCCTCTCAGGCTAACAAAAATTTGCAACTGAAGGAAGCATACATACATATATATATATATATATATATATATATATATATATATATGTATTATATATATATATATATTATTGGTCTGGCAAGACCACAGGGGAGACAACCAAGAAAAAAAAAATCCTTCAGCAAAATACATCTCAAAGCAGCAAAACTGAAGCTAGTTTGCCAGGACATTATATATACAAATGCAGGCAAATTTGGCATATTTTTTACTGGCTTGAAAATATAGGTTCTTTTATACCAATGTAATAAAATTTTAACCATAGAATAAATAGTATTATAATCAGCAAAAAGCCTGCAAAATTTTCATTTAGTTTTGTTCCATAGGACCAAAGATACGAGCATTTTAATATCAATTTTGGCTACGAGTATAGATATATCCATATTTATATAAATATAAGTGCATAGGTTTAAGTATGTTGAGAAACACTTTAGCAAGAGTAAAACATTTATTATTCAGAAAGGAAACACAAATAGAGATGAAAGTTCTTAATCTGGAGTATTAAAGAAATACTTTTCTTCTCATCAGAGGAGAGGAGTTCGCAAAATGCATAAAAAATTTTGCCTGTAAAGTATTTAAAGAAACTAAACTTGGAACATTATATATCATCTTTATTGGCAATTTTATAAGTTCCAAATCTCAACAACTATTCACCAGAATTTAACAAATGAAAGCTCATTGGAAAAGTAATGACCTGAATTAAGTAGTAGGCTATATGACATTTGCCCTTAAGGTCACACAGTAAGGGGATCATCCAGAGCCTATTTTTGACACATTTTACAGCCATAAATGTTTCAATCTTAGTCATTTGTTTTCCTAGTTTTGCAAATGAATTACAAAATATCTGATATTTCCTCAAAACCTTGATGGAAGGGAGACTAAAACTTGCTATGGTTTCAAATGATTTGAAATAACAGCAAGTGGAGACTTGATTTCAAATATTTCATGTTATATCTCCTCTCTAAATTTCACAGTGTATAAGGATTATTTGATACTGGAGATATTCATAATCATACCCAATTTCATATAACATACGAGAAATATTTGAAATCAAGTCTCCCTTTGCTTTATTTCAGATCATTTGAAACCATAGCAGCAAGTTTTAGTCTCCCCTCTATCAAAGCCAGAGGTTTTGGAGAATATATATATATATATATATATATATAGTGATTGTCTCTTCTTGACAGAAGAAGACCATCTTTCCCTTGCTTTATTGTTGATTACTCATTCATTTTCATGTATTTTTGAAATATCTTTTTTCTCTTTTTTTTTAATTAAAATTATATACACATATATACACCTATACACACATACATACACCTACATACATGTGGAGATGTGATCAAGATGCATCAATTCCTATTTTCTGTGGGAACGAAGATGGCTCTTCAGACCAGCCCTGCTCTTACACAGTCTGTTGCAAAGGTCACACTTAAGCTGAGATGGAGGGATGCCAACTGGTGTTGCTCTACTGTGGACGCTCATATGACGCTTCAGGTTTCCACTCGATTTACAGACCACAGAGCAAACAGAACATCTGTGCCCTGCAATGTTTTCCCCATCAAAGAAAGATTGATCTCCATGTGAACGCTTGTGGCTCGCTAGGCCAGCTCCGGATAAAGTCATTTTACCGCATAAATCACAGGTGTGGTTCTGCATGAAATCCTCCGACAGACCTGCTATATCTGACAGATTCTTCTTCCGGATATCACGCTTCATTTTTGCATGCTCATATTTTCTCTTCTCAAAACTATCACAGCCATGATAGACCAAGGAGCGCCACTTTTTACGATCATTGGAAGCACTTTCCCAACTGAACACGTCAATACCAAGAGCTTTAAGATTATCTTTGATGTTATCCTTAAAGCGTTTCCTCGGTTTATGTTGTGGACGCTTTCCTTGTGTAATTTCACCATAGAACAGGTGCTTTGGCAATCTATCGTCGCCCATCCTTGTCAGATGTCCAGCCCACCTCATCTGGTTGCATATAATCAACTTCGATACAAGGTACGTCAGCCCGCATAAGAACATCCTTATCAGGTATAAAAGTGTTCCACCTGATGCCCAAAATTTCTGGTGCACTCTCTCCATGACTTATGTGTCTATCATAAGTTGTCCAGGCCTCAGAAGCGTAAAGCAGGGATGGTAAAATACAAGATTGATAGACACTGATCTTTGTATGAATAGTTATACCCCTGCCAGACCATACTTGCTTCTCTAAGTCACCAAAAGCCTTAGTGGCATGCTGTATCCTATAGTTGACCTCAGCATCCAGGGTTCCCTCTCTGGTGAGAGTACTACCCAAATACACAAATGTGTCAACCACAGCAAGTCTCTGGTTGTCGACAAAAATATTTGGTTCCACATACAAACTACCGGGTGGAGGTGTGAACATGACCTTAGTCTTCTTAAGACTAATAGTAAGCCCAAAAGACGCACAGGCCTCCGAAAACAGATCCATGATACCCTGCATATCCCTCTCACCATGGGCCACGAGATCAGTGTCATCCGCATAAAGCAATTCACGAACCAGGTGCTCAAAGGTCCTTGTAGAAGCATGAAAACGACGAAGATCAAAGACCCTACCTGTGATTCTGAAACGCAAATAAACACCTAGAGAGCATTCCCTAAAGGCATACGATAACATAGTTGCAAAATAAATTGAAAAAAGTGTAGGTGCTAGCATATCACCCTGCTCACACCATTGTCAACCGAAATGGGTTTCGATAGGCACCCGTTGAAGTTCAGGCAAGCCTTCATATTAGTGTGGAGCTCCCTGAGTAATCGTAGAAATTGAGGTGGGCATCCCAACTTCCCCAGAATTATCCATAGGGCACTTCTGTTCACCGTATCAAAAGCCTTAGTCAAATCAACAAAAACCTGATAAAGCGGAACACAGTGTTCAGTACATTTCTTCTGCAACTGCTGAGCAGAGAAGATTATGTCCATGGTTCCTCTGCCCAGACGAAAGCCACTTTGGCTTTTTGGAATGACGGATGGACAAATATACTTTAACAATCTATTGAGTAGAACTCTGGAAAATACTTTGCCAACTGCTTTCAACAAACTTATCCCACAATAACTTCCACAGTCGGTCCTGGGCCCCTTTCCCTTGTACAGTGATATAAGAATTGCATCAACCCAATCCTGATGGACAGAAACATCCTTCCAGACATCAGTGATAAGATGAAGAATTTCATGAACAAGTTTATCACCCCCATGTAAGAGGACTTCCACAGGAATACCATCAAGCCCTGGAGCTCTCCCAACACT
This sequence comes from Euprymna scolopes, assembly GCF_053919585.1. Classification (NCBI taxonomy): domain Eukaryota; kingdom Metazoa; phylum Mollusca; class Cephalopoda; order Sepiida; family Sepiolidae; genus Euprymna; species Euprymna scolopes. The sequence continues at coordinate 150,952,018 of NC_136484.1, read as the reverse complement.
CACTTCTTTGATTGCATCTCTAATTTCATTCTCAGATGGGAACACAGACATTTCATGGTAAGTTTCTGTTGTGATAAAAATTCATTGATGACGTCCTCATCAACATTAGAGGGATTGTCAAAGAGATCAGAATAATGCTCGGTCCAACGAAGGAGAATCTTGTTAGGATCCTTTATAAGGGTAATTCCATCACTTGAGAATAATAGGGGAGATGTAGATAGTGTTTGAGGACCAAAAGCTTTTTTAAGCAAATGGTACATGCGTTTGAGGTCTTTACAATCAAAAGCCATCTGGATTTGGTTGGCGAGTTTAGCCCACCACTGATTCTTCATTTGGCAGAGTCGCTTTTGGAGAATACCCTTGTTTGCTTTAAGTGACTGTTGGAGGGACTCTCCACCTCCATGAGAGGCAGTCAACATCTTATGGTGCAACTCATTTTTAGCACTTAAGAGTTGAGTAATTTCAAAATCATTATCATCAAACCAATCCTGATGTTTAGATTTGCAGAAGCCAAGAACATCTACACTTGTTTCATAGATTGTATTTTTAAAATGCGCCTACGACCCATCAAAATCAGCAGAATTAACTATGGATCGAAGCTTTTCATGTACACTTGGATCATCCAGCCTCGACACATCAACCCACCTGGGAATCCCAACACCACCCAACCTACACTTCCTCCTTATACAGATTTTCAACTTCCGGCGTACCAAAAAGTGATCTGTGCCGCATTCAGCTCCACACATAACACGCACATACAGACGTCCCGCGAATCTGCCTTCCTGGAAATAATGTAAGCAATCAAAAAAAAAAAGTACTTAATCTGGTTCGGCACTTACTAATATGGAGATATTAAATAATCATCTATAAAAATCCAGTAAGGGAAATAACTCTTATTTTAGTAATAGCTACCATTCCTTATCTGCTTCTTTATTTTTAATATTTAGCTTATTGAACCTTATAAAAAAACATTGTTAAAGAATAATGAAATAGTTCCAAAACAAATTTGAAACTTATCGATCCTGGGCAACATGAAGTTGTATAGCTTGTGTGTGTGTATATATATAAATGAAAATTGGCTAGTCAGAATCAAAATCTTATTTGTTAGCTAAAATGATATTTAGGTTCAACTTTCAAAATTCAACTGATATAATTTTATATAATCGATACATGAACAATAAAAGGCATTTAAAGACTATTTCATCAGATAAAATTCTTGACAGTCATTTTTTGCTTATTTAAGGAAAAACATTACAGTAAAAACTTATTTCAATCATTTTTTTTTTTTTTCATAAATAAATAAAAAAATATCCAACCTAATTGTGGTGCCAAAAATCCTGTTCTCACTTAATGAGTAAATTCAAAATGTTATGCTTTCCAAATTACTGCCAAATAATTTTGCTCACACTTCCATTAGAATGTTCAGTTTTACTGCTCGTTAACACCAATCACTATAAGTCATGTTTTTTCTGGCATTTATGACCTATAAAAATAGATCAGGTGTTCAACCACTTCCAAAAGGTGAAAATATTTTAGAAAGAGAAAAGAAATTTAAAAGCACTAAAATGAAAACCAAATTCAAATAGGAGGTTAGAGAAATGAAAGAAAAACAAAACTCAAAAGAGAAAGACAGAAAAATGTGAAAGCAAAGAGAATTAAAAGAAAAATGAAGATGTATCAATCATAAACCTACAGTGTGATCCAAAAATGTTATGCCTACAAAAATGTAACAAGAATAAAGGAAAGAGTAATACAGCAATACAAAACATGGTCTGGATTCAGTTTATTCATTTTTATTGAAGCCATCGCACATCAAAGAGGTTTGTACGAAAGATATCATTTTTGTGGCATAAAAAGATGCGACATAATGACTTGTGATATTTTATGAATCTAGGATTTAATTATTATTCCTTTATTGTTGTTACATTTGGGTAAAAATGCTTTTAGATCACCGTAGGCATCAGTTTAGAATAACTGCGTTGTTAATATCGCCATAATAAAACTCTTCTTAGTCATTTCATATATATCATGAAATTAGTATTTACATTAAAACGAGTAAATGAGTATACAAAAATCTGTCCAACAAGAGCTTTTATTTTATTTTTACAGGAAGTGGGATGAACGTTTTATTCTCAAGTCATTTATGATTAGAACACACGATGGTTGCAAATGTGTGGTCAAGCATTGGCATTGCTTAATTAGTTGTGGAACAGATCATCGATAAGCTTCTCTAATATGGCTTTTTTGGCTCTTGGACACTGATGTTACAGATATGGACCTCTGAACTGTAAACTTGTATTTTACAGACTTACAATCAGTACAAACATTTCTTCCAAATTAACAGTCCCTCCTCTTAAAGCCTCTTTGTGTCTCAGACTAACTAAGACAACACTCTCTGCTCGTTTTTCTATTATTGTTTAATTATAATTAATGATGGGCACTGGTTGTGGAGTTATAATTAAGGTAATCAACAAGCATCTATACAATGTTCACAATTTCTGCTCATGCAAACACTTTCAATTACCTAATATACTTGCCCAAATTCAGCGTTTAATAAACCTTCATTCTCGTATCAATTGTTTGGTGGCTCTGAGGTAGAAGCTTGACAAATCGAGCAAAAGGTGGCTTCATAGCGGGGTTTGAATCCCATGACCAGCAGGAATTTTTACCTTACACTGATGATTGCATAAGCATAAAACATTAGTGTCTGTAGGTAAAAATGGCTAATTATCATTTTTTATATATATATATATATATGATGGCAGCAACTCGTTCTCGAGTATTGCCATTACTGAATATATCTCAAGCTCAAACGACGCAAACATGAGTGCAACTAGCAGCACATGCCAGACGGTCACCTCTGTTATATATAGGTTTCATTATTATTATTACTCTGTTTCTTTTTGTTGTTATATCGTTCGTTGTTAGGACTTTTTAATATTGAGAGTCTTAGAGAGAGATGTTGTAAGAGAGAGATTGTTTGTGTTATAAAGATTCATATATATATAAAACGTTCATACTTAGAAGTGTTGAAGCTCTTAGAGTGAGAAAACAGTGTTCAGACAGTCTTAGTGTTCAACATTGTGTATGTAAGATGTGTATGTAAAGACATTTTAAACCACATGATATACATAAGACATATATAACAATTTTCACTTTACCTTTTGGTAGAGTTACAACACAAAGACGACGTTTATAAAAACACATGATGGGTTTATTTCTTCTCCCGACCGGTCGTGGTTTTCATCATCAAGAATTCAAAGCTTCACATTCTAGTTTCAAAAGTGACCGTCTCGCTTCTAAACGTTCGAATCCCAACTGCAGACTATCGTCTGTCGTCCTCAGACTCTCTCTCAGTTTCTCTTTGCTTAAAGTTTCTAACTATATCGAGAACTTCCCAGTTTCCATGACGTCATACACATGTTAAAACGTGTCTTCTTTCACGTGTTCTGGAAATGCGTATCCAAAACTTTTTCCTTTGTTTACAAACGGAATTTTAACCTATATTCCCAGTAACCTATATTTCCAATATGTTAAAAACATGTTTATTAAATTATCTTATAGTTGCATTCTTTCAATTGAATTTTCATAACAGAATTGACAACACACATTCTTTTCTTGAAACTATTTTATCTCTAAGCTAAACAATGGTTTGTTTTCACATTCCATTGCTAATTCTCTCTCGTAATCTATTTCTAAACCTAAATTACGAGGTTCGAATTTCGTCTATGCTATTTCATTTTAACTAAATCTCTCTATTTTTATACTTACATGAAAAGGGGGCAGCCCTTATCATGTAACAACCTCTATGAACCTTCTATAGTCCAGCGCATCCACTGATGACCGAGTCCAAGCTGTGGTGCCCTGAACACCTACCAGGCCAGACCCTGGAAGTTCCAGAGCCTTTATTGCCATTCATGCCCATATCTGTATCAGTCCTCATTGAATGTCCGTTTGCCATTTCAGGCTACAGCCAGCTTTTTGTTATCGAGATACACGCTGATTGCAAAGTGTGTATTCTATTGCATATCAAGTAATGCCTGTGCTTGAAGCTTTTTATAGTGAGGAAAGACTTTGCACTGAGAGAATCTCACTCTCTAAACAACTACCACATTGAACCAAAAAGAAGAGCAAGTCAACATCATTGGAAATAGCTGACACCGCAGGCTTTATATCAGGGTTTTTCTTCTCCTAGAGAGGTTGTCTTCACCACGGCTTACGGAAGCCTTCTCCACCCCCCCCTCCCTGCCATTTGATCCATGACTGGGACTTAGGTTGCTGGGCACCAGAGCATACTCCACATGCCGGTGAGTCATGTATGTTGCAGCTGATAAGGCCTAAAGCTCCTTTGGAGGTTTCTGTCAGGGTTTCCTCACCCTTAGCCTTTGGTTAAAAGAACCTTGGCCCACAAGGCAGTGGAGGTCCAGTTATACGGCACAGGACACTTGCCGTTCATCAGAGCCCCGTCTGCATGGCAGTGGTCACGATGTGCACGCGTGGTTAATTTGTCTGGGAAAAGCATAGTATGACGCTAAGACATCTGTGTGCTTTTAACACACGTCCACACCAGACCTTGACCATATATAATTATGCATTCACTAGATCTTTAAGGTTTAAAAAAGTATCTATTACATGTAAAATAGTTTAAATTAGCCAAATATTTGTTATGTGATGGTTCATAGAGTTATATAAATCCAGATAACTTGATGGCGTATTATTTATTTTGGTCAATTTAGTCGCACTGTTTATACAATGTCTAAAACTGAAGAATTGCCAAAAAAGACAAGAAAATCAACTGTTCAACTACACATGGATGTTTCAGGGTATAAAAAAATTTGAACGATGTTGAATATCCCAATTTTGACCGTTGGTGACACGATTCATAGATGGAAGTCTTACCAGTGCACTTCAAATCTGCCACGTTCAGGGCGTCCTTCTAAAATTTCTAACTGTATAGCTAGACTTTTGGTTGGTGAAGTGAAGAAGAATCAACAAATAACCTGTTCTGAACTCCACAAAGCATTAGAAGCATCTGGGACATGTGTATACAAGAATACAATTAGGACAGTGCTTCGAAAGAAAGGAAACCAAGAAAAATTTGTTTCTTAAAGCAGATTCATGTCAAGAATCGTCTGAAATTTGCCAAGAAACATTTGGAGAAACCTTCAAATTTTGGGGATAAAATATAGTCAGAGAAAACAAAAATCAAGTTATTTGACCAAAATAGTGTAAGTTATGTCTGGAGACAGAAGAAGGCATTTGATCCCAAAAATACAATCCCTACAGTGAAGTTTGGAGGTGGGAGTATAATGGGTTGTTAGGAAAATGAATTCTCAAATGTATCGGGCTGTACTTGATGATAATCTCTCAAAGTCTACAGAGGATTTGAACTTGCCTAATGGTTGAATATTCCAGCAAGACAATGATCCCATGCACACAGCTAAAGCAACTACTGCATGGTTTTGAAAGAAGGAAATAGAGGTGTTAGGATGGCCAAGTCAATCGCCTGACCCCAACCCAATTGAAAATCGATGGTGAGAGTTGAATTTTATTGTAGAAAAGAGAAATCCGAGGAATCTGACAAAACTTAAACGAATCTGCCAAGAAGAGTGGGATAAAATTTAAGTTAACATTTGTAACAATCTTGTAAGAAAGTATCCTAAATGTTTGGAAGCTGTTATGGCAAGTAAAGGCTATATTATTAAATACTAATACTATTTTTTCTATGTGTTGGATACTTTTTTAACCTTAGATATGACATGTAATTATCTAGTGAATGCGTAATTATATAATTTTTGATACAAGATTTGTATTTATCATACAAAAATACATTAGAAAAGCACTGTTATTGTTTTTGTGTAATAAAAATAAATCAACTTTTTGCTTTACATTGGATACTTATTGCACCAACTGTAGATTTCAAGTGGATAGTAATCACAGCATGGAATATTGCCTTAAAAAAGGAAATAATTTTTTCAAGTTCAGAAATCAAATGTTGGATGGTGAAATTCTGAACAACATGCTGTCTGCATGCAGTGTGACTATGTACCTAGCTAAACAGACAACATTGTGCACACATCTCTAGTAAAAGTCTCTGCAACACTATTTTTATCATGCCCTTTTAATTTTGCAGTACTTTTTACATATTCTCTGTATTTTTAGGCTATAGTTAACCATTGTCATGAAATCAGTTCTTTATTGTTTTATTATCAAGCAATTCCTGTGCATAAAGCTTTTAGTATATATCTTGTATATAATAAAAGAGGCGCAGTTTTTCACCTCTGAACCAAAATACCGTAGATTTTCAATAATAGATGCTGCATAAAAATTTATGTCTAAACCTTCAACCCCCATCTTAACTTTGTAACTTTACTACGTCGTTTTATACACATTTATTCCTTAAAGTTAAATTCTATATTACAACCAAGGAGAGTAATCATCACTATTGCCCAGATCCACAGAGAAAGTATTTCATATTTTCTCCTCCTCCTGATATGTCCTCCCACTCTCCCAGTAAAGACCGGGATGCTTCCACCAGGCAATGCTGGTTAACAGGTCCTGCTAGTACGTGATAATAGTAATACAAGTTTTGTTTTCATTTGGAACAAATTACCGAAATCCTCTAAAAACGAACTTAATAAAAAGGAAACCTGACTACAAAAAAAACACAAAAAAAGATAACTGTTCACATGTGTCTGTCCACACAATGACCTCCAAAGTTCTCAAATGTCACAGAAAAATAAATTGACCAAATGGCAATCGTTAAATTTTGTGATAGATCCAGAAATTTGGAATTAGAACATATAATTTCCAATTTTATATATAAAATATCTATAATCTCCCCACTTCTTACATTTCAATTAAATAAAATAATACAGAAAATAAATGCTGTTTGCACCTTTATCATTATTTACAAAATATTTTTGCTACTTTTATTCATATAAATTGCAAATTATTTTTAATTAAATTGCATCAAGGGTATTTATAAAAAAGGGGATGCAATAATAAAAAAAAAAAAAAAAAAAAAAAAAACAAGACTTGATCACAACTACGAAATAAAGCCAAGTTTTGTTACAAAATATTTACTGCATTTAACTAAAATCAGAGAAATAATTTACAGATTTTTTAAAAATGAATTTCTCATTCTTTATAAGAATAACTTAAAGACTTACACAAAATGATTACTAAAATTATTCAAAATAATCCCTCCCAAAAAAAAGGTTTGTTAAATATTTTTTCATTGATATACATAATTTCAATTCATTTTTCCATATCAATTTATTGCAATATTTAAACGAAGACTTCAACATAGTTAAATTGATATTTTAATTGCATATAACATCGAAAATTTAAACTTACATTGGTTAAACTTTTTTAAGATAGAAGTATGCTTGAAGAATGAAACCATTTACTCTTAACTACGAAGTCCAATGTAATTATTTCACTATGTAATAAAACTAACAATTTAATACTATATATATATATATATATATATATATATATATATATATATATATATATATTACAATTATTTTAATCATATTAAGAGAGTTTTTTAAATGCAAAAAATTGGAAATTAAAAAAAAAGATAATTATTTATTGAAATCAACTTTTATGAATATGAAAATTAGGCAATCCTATTCAGTTTGAACTGATATTTGGTAACAAATAAATCCAATTGTATGCAGGGTGTATATTAAAAGTAAATGTATGACATGGTTGAAGTCAAGAGTATAAATAAAAAAGAATCATTCTTAAACTTTGAGATTTTAATTAAAATCAAAGAAAACATAACATAACTTAAGGAATTTACAGTTTGATTTACACACACTAAATCTGAATCAAGTTTAGTCAGAGATATGGAACAAGACTGTTCAGTTTAAAAGACCTTGGTGGAAGTATCCTCTATTGTCTTAGATACATTACAAATGGAAAGCACTATATAAATTATTTCATTACTGGGTCATATAACATTTGCAAAAGTCAATGCTTCACTAAAGTAACCTACTTGACACATTTAACATTTGTAAATTGCAGTTGCACTTGTCAGAATGTCTTCTCCAAGTTGAACCTATTTCAAATGTCAGGCTTATTAGGTTCATAACCTTGGAACATTAAATTCACCCCAAGTCAAAAGAAATCCACTGAAAACAATATGGTAACCTCTAGCCAAAAAATAATTTTTTGATCTGATAGCATAAGAGTTAAAAAAGAAAACACATAAAATTACTCACAAATTATATATATGGTTCATTTATCATAGTAAAGACCGTTTGCTCTTTTTCACTTTCCATTTCTGCTGTGCTGACGGAATAACAATTACAAGCAATATATGGTCCCTTCTGATTAATGCTAGTTTTCCTATCAGATAATGTGACCCACCCCCCGCCTTTTCCATGTTAAATAAAGTTTTGTCTGCTTGACCATGTCTTTTATAGTGTCAATAAGAAGTTTGAATCTCATACAAGTTTTTAAAATTTTTGTGAACTGAACAAGTATCTTAAAAATTGAAAGAAATTAAAATAAAATGTTTTCCATAATCCACAAAAAAAAACAAAAACAAAAAAAAAAGTAGATAAAGGATGTTCGACATTAGAAATTATAGTTTTTAAGAATAATTGGCTTTGAACCTATGTTTTTGCCAAGAAAAACTATGCATAAATACATTTATCATAGTCACTTACTCTTTCATGCAAATACTAAGTAGTTTAGGAGTTTTTTTCCACAAAATTTCAAATATTTTCCTTATATGGGATATAAAGCTGTATCAGCTAGATAAATATGTAAATTGACATACCAAGATACTGTACCAATGCCACTGAAGGAGCAAGTATAAAGTAGAATATGACAAGAAATTAATTAATGATTCAATTCTTTTAAAACCTTTCAACACAACACATAGGAAATTATCTGGTCAAATGCAATTTATTAAATCATAAAATATAACCAAAAATATTTTTTTTTTAAAATACAACAGAAATGCAACCAGTAAAGGAGAAAAAGTATTTTGTTTGTTGCTGTTAAAAACTGTTTTCAAACATAAGTTACATAATCAAATTAAAACAACCTCCCAATTATAACCACTATAAATATTCTTTTGATATTTAATATCTTTTGGATCTAAACTTTGAAAATACATTGTTCAATGTCAAATTCATCATTTAAACCATTGCAGAAAAATTGGATAATTTTTCAAATGAAAGTAATTTTTCAATCAGTTGAAAGAAACTACATATTCATAAGGATTACATGATCTTGATCAAAAAAGTTGTTGCTTTAGAAGGTAGAATGAATAGACAGAATAGGAAGAAATTTATATTCAACTAAATCAAATTTAATGGTTGTGTTTAACCCTTGCAAGCATCATCTATATATACAAGAATAAAAAAGCATTGGAAATGCAAAAGGATATAGGGATGGTATGCCAAAAAGTATACAAACAAGATAGCTATGAATGGCTAGGCACATAGAAATAGAATTGCATCCAAAGTATAGCCCTATAGCTTTTCTCCAATCTTCATTCCGTGCCATCATTACAGTTGTAAAAAGCTATAGGGCTATACTTTCGATGCAATTCTATTTCCATGTGCCTAGCCATTCATAGCTATCTTGTTTGTATACTTTTTGGCATACCATCCCTATATCCTTTTGCATTTCCAATGCTTTTTTATTCTTGTTAATTAGTATTTTTACTTACAGTCTTATTTTTAAACTTACATTCATGATAGTATTGTCTTTTTTAGGAGGCGGCTCATTGCCGCCTCCATTAGTAGCAGGTCGCTTCCTGCTGGGTTTTAGGTCTTTGGGTTTTGGGCCTTAGGAATTGCCTCTTGGTCCTCCATCGGTTCTATATTACATAGAGAGTGCTACCGCCTCTCTGATAAAACAGTTAGGGTATTATAAAGTTCTAAAATGTTCATACCTTCACTATTAAATTTTTCTTGACTTTCTTGCAGTTTCTTTTGCGGTTAATTTAACTTATTTCCTTTGGCGTTTGGTGAGTTCTTAGAAGAACTGGTCTGATCTACTTTTCTTAGCGAGCGAAGAGATTCAGCTGCATTTAACATAATGGTTGCTATAGTGTATTTTTGCGCATGCGTGAGAATTTCAAGTTTCCTCCTTATTTTTCAATAGTTTGACAGTCGTCATGTGTCTTTCTGCCAAGAGCGACAGACGTCAGTGTTAGCCGTGATCGTCTAGAGGTTAGGACCCCACATTGTGGCCATGCTAACTTAGGTTCGAATCCTGGTCACAGCATTGACATTTTGTACATATTTTACAGTCCAAAATCTGAAGAATTATTTGTTTTTATAACATTGTTTTTTGACGTCGTACTTGCTGATAGGTTACTCTTATAACAATTTTGATCAACTGAGATAAAGATTTCGTGGTTTCATTAACGCTGGTGGGTTACTGTTTAAAGAAAAAACCTTAACGTTCACCTCAAATATTCAGCGTCCAAGAAATATAGGCCACTGGCAAACTGGAACGTTTGTGAGCATCCGGTGTATTATTTGGAGCTGTCCCTTTTGAGAGAAGTTCCGTGTTCGAAGTGGTCTGTCTACATTGGGTATATAGTGTTTAAAACTTGTTATTACACGTAATCTTATTTAATTATGGAGTTAGCTAAAAAGCGATGGGTCACTGCACTTCTTTGTGTAAAGAGCAGTCGATTGATGCTTGAACTGCTGTCAGAGACCGTTCGTATGCCGAGATACATCGTCTCAAAAGAAAGAAGAAAGAAAAAGAAAGAAGAACAATTGGCCATTTTTGTACCCTTTTTTTTTTTTGCTCTCTTGACATTTTAACCGACGTTCTGACACTCGCTGGATTTGTAAGACACTTCTCTGTAAGAATATGTGCTTTTTGAAACTTATAAGTTGATTTTAGTTGAGATTTGGATAGTTTTGTTTTGTAGGCGTATATAGGCGTGTACGGGCCATCCCTATATAGAGAGTGCTACCGCCTCTCTGATAAAAGACAAAATGTGTGTGACCATTTCGTGTATGTCTAGCAAAGGCTTTTCTCGCACACGCTTCCGGGGGGGGGGGGGATACGATCGCTTAGAAGTGCTTATATAGGCCATAGATAATATCTAGGATTTGGGAAAGTGCGTCGCGTCTAGATTTATTTACATCGACTTTTACAAAATTATTGCTATTTTGGCTTCTCACGTGATGATTCGGCTTTTTCGTATAAAAAGCGAAACTAATTCAAACCTAAGGGAGCGTTCTCGGCATCGCGCCGGGAAATGTCCAGAAGCAATCAGCTTTGATCATTCTTGTACATCAGACAATTGCTATTCAATCTGGACAATTGGGAGCTGGTTTCCCCCTCCCCAACATCTGTTGGGGAAAAAAAAAACCAGTCAAATTATGGTAAACAAACCCAAACGCTGCCTCGCAGCAAAAGTTAACTGCGTGACTTCTATTTGACCTCCTTAATTAGGTCAAATGGAAGCAGCAGAGTTAACTTTTATTGCGGCTACCTGTTTTTAATACTTTAATAAATAAATTCAAACATGTCTCCGTTGTATGTCGCAATGGCCCAATGGTTAACGCTGCACAGTTTTTCGCTTTTTTTCATACTTTAATTTCCAACTTGTCCTCAAGGGTTCGGGTTCGATCCTCATACTCACCTACCAAAACTTTTTTTTTTTTATTTTAACCCCCACCCACCCCCGGAGTTTTGATTTACCCAAAACACCCGGGCAACGCTGGGTACCCCCCGCTAGTTAAATATACAGTAAAATGAAATCCTTTCTGTTCATTAGATTGACTTGAATGAAATGTTTCAAAATGGCCTCTCTCTCTCAACATTAAATATGTTGGAAAAAAAAAAATCACCTTATATATATATATATATATATATATATAACAAGTCAATATATATATTAGGTGATTATTTTTAAAATTTTCCAACATATTTAATGTATTTTATGTTGTAATGATATGACTAAGAAAAAAAAAAAACATACACGCATACACAATTAACTTCCTTAAATATTAGTTGAGTGATTGATTTTGTTTTACGGCATATCAATTTTGGGGTTATTTAATGCCAGTTACAGTAATTTACTTTAGAAAAAGTTTTTATGTTCGATATCATCAAATATTTATTCATGAAGTTTGGTTTGGTTATTTTGTTTTACGGTGTATCAACCCTTTTTCAGTTTATTTAATGCTGAATGCAGTAACTTTAGAAAAGGTTTTATACTTCAAGGTTTTTTTAAAATCTGGAAATATTTATTCATCGTGTTTGGCTGGATTGTTTTGTAGAAAAAATTGTTTTTGACTTTACAGAACATGATTGAGTTTTGCAAAGAGAAAGGGAAAATAACATCAATGTTTGGTGCATTTTTGGTTAGAAAGCCAGTATCTTCAGACAATTTGATCTGGTAGCACTAGATGCTTTAACAGGTGTTAACATTCGGAGCTAAATTGGACCTGAGAACAATAGTAACCAAGAGGCAACTCAACATTTCTCACAACCCTCAAATTATCCCTCACTACTGAATGTCTTAATATTATACCCAGGACCTTAAACTATGAGGTTTGAAAATAAAACTGAAAAAATAATTTATCAAATAATCAAATTTCCTTTATATCTCATTGATTAAACGATGTTAAAATAAAAGGCATTAACACTAATATCAATAGGATCAATATCATTATTATATAGATGTTAAACTAAATATGATCGGCCACCTGAAGAAAGTCAAATAATTCTGTTGTTTCATTTTTAAAGTATTTGATGAAGACAACTAAGATTTTTATTTGACAATTTTTTAAATTTAAGTTTAGGAAACCTGTAAATATAATAAACCAAACATGCCACTATAAAGATTTGAAAGCATTAATAAGATAAGTTTCTATGGATGATAGCAAGGTTCAAGTTGATTCCTAAACTTCACAGCCAATCACTATCCATAAATTATACAAGTCCAAAGGATCATTTCTAATTGTTGAATAATTTTAATGCATTAATCAATGAATCTTTTTTGTTGTTGTTTAGGTTTATTCTCACATCTATTAGAAACTTAGATCCACACTTTAATTTGCAATAACTTCTTTTATTGCTAAATAAATTGAGTGAATGGACATGGCAGACCTAAGGAACCATAACCTGAATCAAGAGGTGGAAATAGGCTAGAGTTAATTTATTACCACCATAAAAAGGGCTCATGTCTGCCTGACATGCAGAACCTGAATCTAAGAAAGACCATGTGTACACTGAAACAGGAGTACTTATGTGTATCAACCACATGTGACTGCCTAATAGATAGATAGTTGCCTTTTAGCATTCAAAGGGCTAAGATCGGTAGTGAAAAGTGTTATTGAAGAAAAGTACATACTACATAAAGTTCCAGTGGTGAGCAAATTGTTTCCCTGTGTTTAGTATCAAAAATGGCATTGTTGGGGGGAAAAATCTAATATACGAGAAAGAGCTTGTCACAAACAAACAATGCTGTTGCGCTGAATACAGTGTCAGTTGATAAAAGTATATCAGAGTTCTAGTGGTGAATACATTGTTTCTATTGAAGGATACTATCTTTCCCTTTTTTTATTCCTTCAGATTGAATAGACGGAGGTGTGCAAGAATTTCTACATAAAGCTCTGTATTCTGCTTTTTCCATGTTTAAATTGGAAATGGCATTTTCTAAGTTATGGATGTACATTACAATTGATGGATCTTAAAAATTCTGTTCTTGTTAATTTGTCCTTCAAATTAAATGAAATATATTGTTTATGACTATTTTCTTGATAATGATTGTTGAATGTCTCCAAATTTGTTTCTAACATTTTCTCGCAAGTTTCAATGGTTTCCAACCACAGTTTCTAAATCTTTATAATGGACCGTTGGATTTGTAGTGTTACTATACTGTCTCAAAGAAATTACAAAAGGCTTTTTCTTAATACAAGCAAAACAACGCATTCTCCTAAATCAACATGGAAATATTTCTTCCCAAAATGGAACTGGTTTAAAAAAATATTAATGAGTTTACCTATCTTGGCAGTAAATTTGCAAAAGAAAATTGCACAGTAAATCAATCTGGAAATTAAATCTTCTGACCAAGATGAAACATGACTTCTTTGAAGTCAGCGTTACATCAGTTCTCATATATGGAAGTAACATATATGACAGTGTGCATAACAGAATGTTTATGAGTTACACTTAACATCTACTGAGAGTAATATCCTACAAGGGTACCTTCATAGATACCTTCAGATCGGAGTTTTCCTCAAAGAGAACAACCAGATTTGATTGCTACTGCTAGAGAGCTAAGAATGAAATTGTCAGCCATGTTCTTTTGTGGATGTTAAAACAGACATACTTCCGTAAAAGATCAAACAGAATTTACATTAAGCAATGAGCAGAGGATACACAATGCATCTATGAAGACCTACACATGGTGTAATGGGGCATAAAGTGAGATGGCATGAGAGTCAAGAAGATCCATAAGCATACCACATATTTGATATATGGTTTGTTGCATTTACTAATTTTCTAAACTTAAAATCTACAATAAACATGTACAAATCAAAATCTTATGGTTGTTTTTATTACATATTTTCAACTTAATTCATAGAATAAACATGAAAATCACAATATATTTTAAATATAAGAAAATTGAATTAAATTAATTTTTTACTGAATAACGAATACATTTTTAAAACCAAAACTGGAAAGATTAATATTTTCACTAAAATTGCAAAAGCAAGATTTTTAATTGTCAATTTTCAAATATTTCAAATATTTCAACCAATTGCTGGAAAATTTCACTGATCTAACTATATAAGACTTGTAGCATAAAAGTTGGTTCAATTGCCTTACAAAACAGTGCTCATTTTCGAGCATAACTCCATCCAAGAAAACTATGAAAGCCACTCCAGCCTATCTATCTAAGCAAAGAATGTAATGTGTTAATTACTCAGTCCAGTCTGCAAAAATAGTCCAGAAGAGCTGGAACAGAAACTAAGCTGAAATAGCCTTAGATAACTACATGCCATTTTTTTTCTTAGGTTAATAAAGTAACACGATTGGTTAATAGTATAAACTGCCACCACCACTTTAATTTCGGGGGGGGGGGACTTGTTTTACATAGCAATGAAGCTGACACCATTCAACCACACTCACATTTTTTTAATTCACCCCCACCCTTAATTTGTTTTTAACACTGTTTATCATTGCAGGACAGTGGTGTTTTTTGGGAAAAATTGAAAAATACCAATTCTACAAATGCTTTTGAGAAATGAGGCTAACAGTTATAAACTTATTACTCATCTACAATCACATTTTAATTAGTCATCACTATTTCTTACATGATATCAAAAAAAAATTAAGTTCTTCTGAAAGAATCGCTTTATAAGTATTAAATATAGTGGCAGATTAATACTTCATGTGATTGGAGCAAAAACACCATGGCTTCCTGTTCATTTTCTATGAATCAAATAAATTAAAATTTAATTGAACTCAAAATGATAACAGACATTCTTAACATGAATCCATTCACTTTGCAAATTTAGCAATGAAAAATTATTTCAAACTTAAAATGCATGACAGATGAAAGCTTCTGCAAGGACAGCATTTTATAGGGATGAATGCACACATTTAAAATGTCATTTCAAACTTGAGCATAACTTGTACAGATATTCAAACATCCTCAAAACAAAATGTTAAGAAAAAGTTATGTAAAAATACAATTTTATATGAATAATAACTTGAACAAGATAATATTTTTTCTTTATGTTCCAGGTTTGAATATGGTCCAAGATATTTTTGCTAGTCTGAGAAGATGGTATCAAACAAACATATACTATGCTATAACCACCCCCATGAGGAGGTTGTAATACCTGGGAAGATAGTTTTATGATAACAGGACAGATAATACACTACCCTCTCCCTGAATTTAGTACTAAAAAATAGTACAGAAGTACAATAGATGTCATAGTATAATTTTAGTTTCAGATATCAAATCTTCATTAGTAATAGATAAGACATTTAATTCCAAAGATTCTCTACAATAAATATCAAATAAAGAATATTCTCTAAGATTTTCTAATCGATTTCTTTCCAGTGTGAATAATGAAAAGAGTAAATCACAATATTATATAAGTAATTAAAGGTGGATGTTATGTAGAATTAATACAGATTAACTAAAAGAGAAAATACTAAACGAACAAAACTAAACCAAAAAAACAGTTATGGAAAAAAAAACTGATACTTAAACTAAAGTTGATTTGGCACCCAACTCTAAAAGAATGTAATAAATCCTCCCACCTTTTTACTTACCTATTAGCATAACGCTAGTGAAACTAAACAAGTGATCATGAGGTCTTTATGCATCATAATGCTTTACTATTGTTTCAGTATTATTCATGGTTTTAACAAGATAGAGTCATCACTAGGGCTATGATAACAGCATATTCTTTTTATTGTTTTGACTCTGGAGTATGGATCTGACAATTAGACGCAGTTAATCAACCGAGAACAACACCACTATATAAAAGCATATAAGATATCAACGGATACACGTTCAAGTCAAAACAATGAAAAGAATATGCTGTTGTTCTAGCCCTAGTCATCACCTAAGATCAATGGGAATCTAGCGAAAGCTATTTTTTCTTTCCACAATGAATTTTGTATCACCTGTAAGCTTGCCTCATCTCCTCCCATCCTTATTATTTTCTTAGAGACAAATGAAAAAATTTCAGAAATTACTTTTTTAGTAATATTCGGAAATATATATCAGGAACAGAAGTCACCATTTAGAAGATATCATTTTTAAAACTTAACACCAAACAGCATATATTTACTTTATTGATATTAAAATATTGATTTCAATCAATATTTCAATCAATTGGTCTTCTTGTCAACTTATAAAATTTAGAAGCTCCATTGCCCTGTATAGAAATCTTTTTTGTTTGGAGTAAAGTAATACAAAAATAAATGGTCATTAAAGAAAATGTTGGTCATTGAAACATATAAGCAAATCTCATTACTCACCTCCGTGGCCATCAAATACTCCGAAATAACAGCTATCTTTATCAGAAGGTAAAGTCAAAAGATGGGTATGGGCATCTTCCATGTCTGAGAAAATCGAGTTAAAGAAAACTGCCAGCAATCAGTTTTATTTCAGAATAGCAAGAAACTACATTTTATTTGGTTATAAAATTGCAATTAATTCTAATTATAGAAACCTTTTTGGATTCTATTTTATTTTTTATAAGAACATTAAGTTGTTAAAAAAAAAAAAAATTCAGGGTATTTGCATTTTTGTATTAGAAAATTAATATGGCTTGGAAAAATATTTTTATAGTGTTTCTGTCCGTGTCCAGTGATGCAATGGAAAACAAAGCACTATATCAATGTCGAAAGATCGTACCCGGAATGAGTGGATTACATAGCAAAGAAATTTCTGCATAAGCAATGTAAGAAAAAAGGAAGTCAATATAAGAAATATGGCAGTGAAAAAGTTAAGTTATTCTTTTGGTTCTTGGTCTGGAAGAAGGCAGTATGTTTCAGAGATCTTCTCCCTCAACTAACAAGGAATTGATGGCAGGAAGCAACTAGGCATTATGTAAAATTAATGCATACAGTAAAGAAAACTGAAACCTCAAAATATGAACTGTCATATGCTTGCAATCAAGAGAGGCAAACAACACTACATTCATTATCAATATGTAAATAATACAAAGCTGCTTACACACATGTTACAAGGACAAACAACTTTAAGTAAAATTTTCTGAAGAATCTAATGGTGATACTAATTTTGTATTGGAGGAGGAAGGGAGGTACAGTAATATTGTAGAGTTTTCGTTCACAGCCGACATCAATAAACAAGATAGATTACATTTTATCTTATCTTATAAATAACTTGAAAATTATAGAAATTAAAAAATTAAAATAGGTATACGAGTTAAGGACTAGGAACAAACATACACAGGGATCCTTATTCATTTTCGGGCAAGATCATAGGTACCTATCCAAGGGGGAAAGTGACAAATAGATTCCACTTTCAATTGCAATTATTTTATTCCGTTCTAGTTAAAAATCTGAAAATAGTTCAAGTCTGTTTTTTTTCAAACTTCGCACTTTCATTGTTTCTGCAAGCCTGTAAAGATGATGGTGTTGAGGAAATTAGTCCAATTGAAAGTTTATTCCGACCGGCTTTTTTTTTTTTTTTATGTTTGGTTAAAGAAATTTACAAATTTTGATAAAAAATATACTTAATAAAACTTTTATGTATTTAATAGTTTTCTTAAAAAGTTAAAATATTTTAACATTTTTTGTTTGTATGCTGAATAAAGTTTGTAATGTAAATGAAAAAAAAAAAATCTTTTTTTGTTAAAAGTAAAATTAACTTTGACATTTGACTGAAAGCATTGAAAAAAATCTCATTTCCAAAAATGCCGGTCAGAATAAACCTTCAATTGGACTAATTTCCCCATCAACACTGTTATCTTTACAGGCTCGCAGAAATGATGGAAGTGCAAAGCTTAAAGACAACCTTAAAGTCTGATATGAATACAAATCTTGTTTTTATTAAAGCTTACATAATTATGAATACAATGAATTCTTGCTTTATTACTGCTATGATTTTACTAATACCTTGAGAAAGCTATGAATTCATCTTTTCTCCACCAAACTAAAAGTGAAATTGTAGGGTAAACTAGACTGAATACTTGGTAGGTCAATTATTCTAGAAGGAAGCTTCTTTCTTAGAACTGCATGCCTGTGGAATTGTCTTCCGTTTTCCTGCTTTCCGACTGACTACAATATGGTTGTGTTCAAGTCTAAAGTAAATAAGTTCTTGATGAGCCGTTCCATATAAGTTATCAAATTTACCAAATTTTCATTACTAATGATTACTATATTGTCCAATTTCTACTGTACACTCTTTAACCCTTATCCTTGAGTGGCCTCTCGGCCTTGATAATGTAGTGATGCCTGTGTAAAAAAAAACAAAAAAAAAAAAACATTTGAGACCCACTAAACATAACATACATGAGGCATATGTACAGTAATCACTTGCATGGTTGAAAGAGTAGGTAATGTTCTTTCTAATGATCAATCCACAAAAACATTCATGTGTGGATATTGTTTGACAATTTAAACATTATGATTAATATCTTAGATCCCTAATAAAAAAAAGTTTCAAATATAATTAAAGAAATGTCTTTATAGAGGAAGGGGGAGGGGGGTCACCACTTCTCAACAGGAACTTGTTCATGTTAAATTTGAAAACAGCCATGTTATACTCAACTGGAAAGCAAATCTGGTATTGTGTTCCATAGATGAGCAGTTCTAGGAAAGAAACTCATGGGATTTATGTTTAATTTTATGCAAAGATAGATTATAAGGGAAATTGTTGACAGTTGTAGCTAGACAAGTGTCTGCTGCTAATGTATTACGGAGGGGGGGGGTGAGAGATCATAGATAAAAGCTCCGTTGAGCACTTGACATGAAAATAATGATAGAGCAATAATAGTCTTGCTGTGTCTGTTCTGTGAGAAAGAGGAAGCAGGATAAAAAATAAAGCTCCGACCACTAGATTTCTAAAATAGTTTTGAGGCAGGGAAGTGTACTCTTAGCAATTCCTCCCCAGATGTGGCAACAGTACTCTATCTTAGGACATTTGGCTCTTATCTAAGTAGAGGATTGTTTCGGGAGTGAGATACCTTCTGGAATGGAAGAATGACCCAACCATTTAGTATTAGAAGACATTAGAAACAGATCTGATGCAAGTTTTCCATTTCAGGTCAAGAGCGAAAATCAGATCGAGGAGCTTGTCAAGGCAGAGTGCTGCCTCAAGACACAAGCTGTTCATTTCAAATTGGGGTAAAGTATGATGGGTGTTATAGTAAAAATTTACCTATATTTCTCTGAATTCAACTTCTTCCAATCTTATTGAATAATTGAACAAAAATCATTTCATCTTTCATCTTCTAAATTTGCTAACATTTCTTAATAGAAAAAAAATCAATTAAAAAATCTTTACGAAAATGCTGCAAATATGCAACAGTTTCGCTTAAAACTGAAACAAAACTGATGAAATTTAATGATTTGGAATTTTAAAATCAATAAAAATGAAAATGTATCTTTTGGTGACCCAAAAATAAAAAAGATAATGTTTCTTGCAAGCAAGAAAGATCAAGTTGTTTATTTAAAAAGATAAATGGTCATGAATTTGAATAAACATTATTACAATAAGAAGGAGTTGGGGGGGGTATAAAAACTCCTTTTAGAGTGGAATGAGAAGAGAGGAATGTCAAGACAACAACACAGGGGAGGGGCACATTTCACACAATCAATTTAGATCAAATACCAATGGATTAAGTTTCTTTCACTGCAACATTTATGAGGATTGCAGCAATATAAAATCAAGATATTTGTATTTATTGTTTTACTGCATTTCATGCTGAAAAGGTTTATTATGAAGTCTTAATTTGTTAAATATTCTTATTCTTTTTTGGTTTCTGAACAGTGAATGAGATTCAGTTTAAAGTTTTAAAGGGATGTATGAAATTTGGTTGGATGGAGTTGGGTAAAAATGTACTTAGATATACATGCATGTTTTGCTTAAAATCTGAGTATCTTTGATCAAAACTGGCTAATGAATTATTAGAAAGGACTATAAGAATCCTGATGGATTTATTAGCCAGTTTTGACCTGAAACAAAAGACACTTTATAGGAAATTTGAATGGGTTAGGGTTATTTAACGCTAAATCTGGTAATTTTGGCAAAAGATTTTATACGTCAAGTTCTTTATATCTTTGAATATTTAGCCATAGTGTTAAGTTTGGTTATTTTGTAGAGAAAAATTGTTGTTTTTGTTTTTTGCTTTGCAGAACATTAGTTTTGCTAAGGGAAAGGAAAAAAACAATAACATTCACGTTAGGTGCATTTAAGTCAGAAACCGACATCTTCTGGATGAAAGAAATGCTTCCTAAATACACACACACACACACACACACACACACACACACACACATATACTAGACATATCCATATTGAATCATTATCACTATTTATTCTACTTTGATTTCATCAAAACTAAAATTAAGTCTCTTTACATAAGGATAACATAAAAATAAAGTCTTTATTTTGTCATCTAATTTACATGTTTACTGTCTGTACAAATACACTGTAAATTAGCTGAAAAGAGTCACACTTTCTGTAAATTCTTAGTCAATAAAAAATAAATTGGAGAGTGGTTAGATCTATGCTCCTATAAATTTGTTTTTGTTTTTGTGTGTGTATTGATATTCATATTAAAAACCTTTTTCTATTTATTTAAAAAAAATACAACTTTGTTATATATGGGTTGTGAAATTGCATTCATCTGCAAAAGATCTAACTAATTTGCATATTCTTTTAAACATTCATTTTAATTAATTCTTATTAGCTTTTTTTCGTTTTTCTTATAGGATGATCATCTTTAGTTAACTATTACATGTAATTATATTCATGCAGATATTCTAAATGATTTATACTTGAGTAATATTTGCATAAAAAGGTTATAGTAAACACAAACCTCTTTCCATATATATATATATATATATATATAGTAAGCTATAAAATATATATGGTAATTAAGCTACACAGAATATTCCACGCTTCATCCATGCAAGGATTCATAATTTTTTTTTTAAATACAACTTTGTTATATATGGGTTGTAGAATTGCATTCATCTGCAAAAGATCTAGCGATGAATCCTAGCGTGAATGAAACGCGGAATATTCTGTGTAGCTTAATCGCTATATATATTTTATAACTTACTACCTAGCTCTACCTACATATTGAGCACTGCTGAAGTAAATACCTAAAGTTTATACATAAATTTATACTTCCGTATATTAATTTATGTGATTAAATGAAGTAGTTTATATATATATATATATATATATATATATATATATATATAATTCTGCCTACCAAACTCTTGTCAGTGTTGGGTCTACAGACATGAAACTTGATATATAAGGTATTCGAACTCATGCAAAACTTTATATTTGGGTTTTAGCTGGGGAAAATTTGTACACAAGTGTGAAAATTAAAAAAATATGAAATTTGCAAGGTGAAAGTCAAACAATGGCATTATGAATATGCATGTGTAACGTAATAGCTATTAGTTCCGGTTTTAATTTTTAGCCTAGTAGCAAACATGTCTTCATAGGTCAGGCATTAATGGCAAAGGAAAAAGTAAATCATAAGCTAAACATTTTGGTTTCAATTCTCAGTGTGGCGCAACAGTTTTTTTTGATTTTTTAAAACTTTTTTTAAATCATTACTATATACTTGGTCCAATATAATAAATACAAAATCTGCATTAATCTAAATATCATATTTAAGCAAATTTTATGACTGGGCAATGCCGGGCGATCTGCTAGTTAACATATAAAGTGAGAAGAGAGAAATCCATAGATAGCAAAGAGAGAGATGGATCATTTATGGCTAATTAAAAAAAATTAAAACGGATTTTTTTTTTCTAAACAATCTCAGAAGTATGAAATATTTCATCATATATTCTGTGTTATTAAAATATATAGCCAGAAAAAGCCTCAAGTAAAAAAACTCTGAACTTAGCTTTAGTATAATATTTCAAAAAGATAATTATGGTTATAATTATTATATCAAGAGTATTAAGAGGTGCAGTTTCTCATATACCGATGTGAATCCTAATATGATTGGGGATGTTCAATATTACAAATAGAGCATTATTATAGTTAAGAAATATATAATATAAAATAAATATATATATATATATATATATATATATATTATTCAAGTTTGAATATTTCATGGAATATTGTAACTCTTTAATGAGTGTAAATCAATAACTGAAAAGGATGGTTATTTACAATAAAAAAAATTCTTGAAAAGGACCGAGTTATTTATGGTTTTTTTTCTTTCTTAGGGATGTTTATCTTTGGATGACCAAAGAATCAGTGTGGAGTTTTTAAATTAATAGATTTTTTTTTTTTTTTATTATTATTATACTTTGGGGAGATTCAGCAATAACATATTCCATTCAAGAAATGTATCATTCAATGCTTTTGTAATAATAATGTCCTTTATTGTGGATAAAAAATAATTCTTATGGACATGATACCAATTTCAAATAATATTGTTCATAAGCATGAAAACCTGCATATATAAACTCTTCATAGAAGTGGTGAAAGTTTACAATGCCAGTCAATCCTTGGTGATGAATTGTGTTTAGTTCTTTTCACTAGAACTTTCTTGCTAACCAGTAAACGAAGCATCAGCAGCATAGCTATTGAAGTCACTCATGAAATGAAGTCTTCGTAACTGCTCTAGAAGATTGTCAATTTCAGATTGGGTGTTTAGAGCATATGATAAGAGTTTTATCAAGTTCTGCTGATACAGCAATTGATTGTAATCTTGTTTGTAGTTTGATTTGGATATGCTGCAATTATTATGGATTGTCCATAAGAAGATTTATTCTTTTTGATCTTGTATGAAATGATATGATGCATAATGTTTTAAGTTTATATTATTTTCCTTTACAAAAGTCTTTAGTAGATAAATATTTGCAGGGTAGAATTTTCTCATAAAAATTCATTGATGTTTGACTTTACTTCTTGTATTACTCCATTAGATGTTATTGTTTGTTATGATTTAATATTCTATTTGTGAGAGCTTTTGCTTGATCTTGGTCATTGTCTGTTTATGACTTATTTATTTTTATTTTATTTTTTTACTTCCATTGTCTCCAGTACCTCATATTTGTTTGGAGTTGGCAGGAAAATTTATTCCTATGTTTCTCTTTTGCATATGTTCTGGATTATGGAATATGTTCATGTTTAACTTTCCGTTTAATATTGATTTTCTTTGTATGTTTTTATTGATATTAGAAAAGGTCATACTCTGAAAAAGTCATAGATCAGCTGGTTGTTCTTTCATTTTAATAGTTATTTTAAGTTTTTGTCAAGTTCGATTTTCCAAATCAAATGATGTTTAAGGATTTGACTGGTTGTGTTTATCAACTCTTTTCAAGTCATTTAATGCAGGATAAAACTAATTTTGATAAATTAGTTTTATCCTTCAAGTTTTTAATATCTTTAAATACTATCTGGAAACCATTATAGTGAAGTCATTTATTAATAATGAACACCTTATGACTATTTTCTTTGATCTAGAGAAGTCACATGCTAACATACTACAGGGAAGTAAATATATCTATATAGATTCCATCAAAGCAGGTAGAGTGTCAGTTAGGTTTCTGTGTGTCTCAGAAACAGGTGCACTTTAGCTGATGGACCGTTTGTGTTTGGTTGAAAATAATTGATAGTATGTCGGTCACTAAAGAAACCAAACTAAGAAACTGTCAAAATAAAATATTTTTATTTGATTTCTGATTTTGCTTTCAACAGAAAATCTTTGTGTTACAGCAATGATCAAAACCACATAATTGACACTATGGCCAGTGTCAAAATCAAGAACCAAATTCAAACAAAGACAAAAAGTGGACAATCAGTGCCTGTGAAGTGAATGCATATAAAAATATTCAGTCTGAAATCACAACTCTCATGTCATGTCAGCGTATGCCTTCTCTAGATCATTTTAAAAAGTCACAAGACGGTCATTATTAATATATAACTCCATTATAATTGTTTCTAGGCAAACCAAGTGGTCAGTTGTGCTTAATTTATTACAAAATCCTGATTATAGATTTGTAATAAAACCATTGGATTCCAAATCTCAAACCAATCTAATGATTATCATCCTTTCCATAGTTCTGCAGAAACCACTCTTAAGAAATATGAACATAATTTTGCACATTTAAATCTCTGTTTTCTAGTCTTGAGATTGATATCATCGTTTGTTTTCATAGGTCCCTAAATTTTCCTTCTGTCCATATTTTATTATACATTTTTAAAAGTCATTTTCATGATTTCTTAGTAGTTGCCTTAAGAACTCATAATTAACCTCATCTGGTTCTACAACAGTATTGTGATATCCACTAATTCTGTTACATATTCTCTATTACATTTTTCCAGACTTTGTTTTAGAGTTTAACTAGCAAAGAGACCCGACGTTGTCAGATATTGAATGAGGCTCAACAAATGTTCAACCCTCCCATACTTTTGTTATAGAAATCAGTGAAATCGCACATTTTCAAAAAAATCGGCCAAACCATTTCAGAGTCCACAGGAAACGAATTCACACATAGACAAAATTCATTTTATATAATAGATTATTTTTCTGGATTTTGTTTGACAGTTATAAACTTTGGTTTTCTATTTTGACTTTAGTTTTTGGAAAATGTTTCTGCTACAAGATCTATTATAGACATTTTATCAGTTATTGTGCAACAATTTCCCTGATCATTTCCCAAATTGCTTTGGAAGTGGAATTTAGCTTGCTGAAATATTTTGCCAACATTCTTTTACCCTGCAGTCATTTGCTCCATTCAGCTTATAGTCTATTAAACCCGTTTCATATTGAGTTTCTAGCAAGGCAGGCTCATTTCTATAAAATGCTGATTTCAGAGTTTTTCTCCATTTGTATCATTTTTTTCTTTAATAAACATTTCTCCATTAACTGTGTAGTGGAGCCAATATGCAAACAAATTGTGCACTGGTGGTGATGGCTGTTCTTATCAGGCACAGCACTGTTGCCCTAGCTTTGCAGTGAAAAGGAAATGGTAGCTCTCTGAAAGGAGTGAAGCCAAATAATCTGTCAACAGTTATATAGAGAAGTCATTTCATCAGCCAATTGCTGGCAGTATTTACATAATATAAGCATGTGAAATTGCTTGTTTGGTAAACAAGAAATTTGAGATGAATTTTGTTCTGCAGATGACAATTCTCTTTTGTGTTTTGTTCATACTCTAGTGATCCTGTTGCTTTCATCCCTCACAGTTATTGTTCTTAAAGATTTCACAGGTCCGGGTGTTATACCTTGGGACCCTATGCCAATAAGCAGCGATTATGTGGATTTCTATGAGATTACATAATACTTGTCAAGATAATCTGGTGGAAAATGGAAATGGACCCAGCTGCAGCTGACATGATTGAAGTGGTGTTTTTCTTCTTTTTTTTGGGGGGGGGGCTAGACAAAATGTGCTAGAAGTGCAGGTGTTGAATGACATGGCAGAGATGTTAAGGGGGCAGAACAAAGTTTCTAATCAATCGGAGTTGGGAAGTGAAAGAGGCGACATGCATCTGACAATGTAGAGAATCTAAGTGAATGTTGATCTGAAACTGCCTGTATGGCACCATCATGAGATCAAGTTTGAAAAAAACAAGTTAAGAAGTAATTAAAATTAGATATTGGTCTCTCCTCCCATGAAGAAACATCTATATATAAATAGGATAGTGTGCATGCGATTTATTTTGTGTGTCATGCTTACATCCAAGTGACTGTCATTTAATTGTTATGGACTTTCATTTCTTGCAATAAATAATTTTACCAAGAATTCTTCATAAGTTTTGGTTTCAGTTATAGCTGATGGCACTCGAGTAATCTATTTTATAAATAATTTTATCAAGAATTCTTTGTAAGTTTTGGCTTTGATTATAGCTGAAGGAACTCACGTGAGTGAATAAATGACAAAAAACTATATTCCAAAATTCATGATGTTGACCATCTTATAATTTATTCCTTTAATTCAGTTGACATTTATAATTCCTGACAGTATCTGTTTTGTAGCACAAAATCAATCACTTAATTATTATATCAATCAATGAATCTATTATGCCCTTAACTCATCAGAAGAAATAGCAACAATCAATCTGTCAAAAGGAAATAAAGTGTGATTTGACATGATCAAAATCCGAAAATTGGAAGAGAAGCTGGAGAATCCTTTGACAAAAATTTACTTTCACCATGACTAATGTTTGTGCAAAATTTCACAAAAAATCCTAGTCGAGGTTATTGAGAAAAGTGCAAACAGACAAACAGGAGTGAATTATTAGGTCCAATCTCTCCTTTGTCAGGGGACCAAAAAGAATTAAATCAAAGAGATTTATTCAAGTATTTAAGATTTTTTTACTACTAATGAATCACCACTTATCAAGACTAAAATACACTTGAGGATAAGATTTATAAAATGGATAGATTGTCAATAGATGAATGATAATATGATAGGATTGAAAATGATGAATGGAATTTTATTTATGAGGACGGTTTATGACAGGTATTTGTTGATATTGTATTTGAAGACAGACATTTTGTAGTGTGTAGAGAAGCAACTTTGTAGCAATGTAAGTTTAGAGCTGTTCACAATTCACTACTAAGATTGTGTGGTATAGAGAGATTCAATGCATTAATAGATGTAGCTGTCAGAATGGACATTTTTCAAGCTTTTGTAAATGGTTCGCATTGCATGTATTTTATCCTCACTTTATTCATGAATAACAGTCTTGAATCTGCCAGGTGGTTTCCTTGGTGATTAACACATTTTAATTGCTTGTTAAATGATTCTCTGAATTGTCCGTACTGCTCTTTACACCCATTTCTTTATTTCTATAGCAAGCCTGATGGTGTGCGAACATTTAGAAATTTTAATATCGCAGAGAATTTAGGATTATGTTCCAACTCTGGCAATCATGAGCTAATCTTTGTTGTTGTTTTGTTTCATGACATATCAACTCTTCAGTTATTTAATGCCAAATCCAGTAATTTTGTAAAAAGCTTTTTATGCTTCAAGTTCTTTTTATCTTCAAATATTCATTCATGTTTGATTTGATTGTTTTATATATTATTTTAACAGGAATTCATTATTGAGATTAGTATTATTTATTAGTTTTAGTTATTGCAGACTATTATCCTTATTTTCTCTTAGTTTTTCACAATGTTTCAGAAAACTATTCCTCTGGCCACGATGATGGCCAGAGGAATAGTTGGCCGAAACGTTGTAAAATAACTAAGAAAAGATGAGGATAATAGTCTGCAATAAATAAAATTTTAAATTGTTTTGTTTTGGATTTTGCAGAACAGAATTGAATTTCACTAAAGGAAAGGAAAAAATAATAACATTAATGTTTGATGCATTTTTGGTTAGGAAGTCAGTATCTTAAGACGGTTTGAGCTGGTAGCACAAGGCTGGAAACAAAGTGAATATTAATCTTATTTAATAATCATGTTCTCTTTTTGTTAATATATCTGGCAGTACTGCTGAAAACAAACCCCAATAACAAGATCAAACATTTTGAGCATCATTTTAGGCAGAATGGTGGTATTAATTTTGTATTATAAGGTTTACAATGATATTGTGGAGTTTCTGTTCGCACTAGACATTTGTAGACAGTTTAAACAATAGAAAATATTTTATAACAAAATTAAACACTTTTAAGTAAAATTTTACAAGTAGTCGATCTAAGTATTTGATTTTTTTTTGTACAAGTATTCAATATAAGTATTTGATTTTTTACTTTATGAAATACCTCTGTTTTTAGTAGAATGTGTAAACTTTTTATTTTCTTAATGCTATCAGAAATTGTAGTCTTCCACATATCTTTATCACTAATATTATATAAAAGGTGTGTCAGTAGTTGTGTATTCATTCCCTATAGACTAAAATGGCTGGGTCGATATTTATGAAATTTCGCACAAAGGTACTTTATGCACCTGACAGTGTTTTTAGATAGGTTTTGTGTCGGAATGTCTTCAATACAAAATAATCTGATGAAAGAAGAAACAAGTGATTTTGACCAAAGTTAGCATCTTACACAGCCTAACATCACAAGTGCATTTGAGAAGTTTTATCATCACACAAGCCAAAAGACCAGACATGTAAAAACAAGTTCTTTGATATGAGAGGGATGCATTCGAAATGAATGTTTCTATTTCAAGCACAATTGCCTCATATTTAACATTTTCATTTTAAACTTAAATTCAAGCCATTATCACCACACAAGCAGTAAAGT
Organism: Euprymna scolopes; assembly: GCF_053919585.1. NCBI lineage: Eukaryota > Metazoa > Mollusca > Cephalopoda > Sepiida > Sepiolidae > Euprymna > Euprymna scolopes. The sequence continues at coordinate 150,923,115 of NC_136484.1, read as the reverse complement.
CAGGCATATAAAATCAACAGTAGGTTTTTTTGATATGACAAGGGCAAGTTCAAAATGAATGTTTCTGTTTAGAGAACAATTGCAGCATGATATTTCACTTTTTTCATTTTAAATTTAAATTCAAGACATACATTAAAAAAAAATTGATTTATAAAATCAATAGGTTCTCTACAGTGTATTGTGAACTAAGTCACTGTGGTGAGGCATGTGAAGCTTCCTCCCAGTACACTGCAATGGGTCCATAATTAGAGCAGGCAATCAATTTGATTGAAAAATGGGTGATTTCATCGATTTTTATGACAATAAAAATATGGCAGTGTAAAGCATGCAATCATTCAATACTGGGCAACGTCAGGTCGCCCTGCTAATATATATATATTTTTTCTTTTTACTGATTTTAGAGATACTTTGGATTGTTATATTACTTAATAGCATTGAAGAGAAAATCTGTAAAGGATGAAAAAAAATTTTTTTAATTCTAGAAAAGTTTTGTCAGCCAACTACCCTTCTTATAAAAGAAAGTTTTGACTGGAGGAGCACGGGGTCAGCCAACTAAAGATATGGATTGGAATAATGAAGAAAGACATGGGGCTGGTGGCTGACCCTTATGTTTTTGATGTCTATTATTAGAACTAGAAGCGATTTAACTATGCTATAGACTCAACTGGGACATTCCAGCCCATATCATCCAGCCCTGACACCTCCACTCCTGATTTTTTTCTTATGAACACCTCATAAAATCTAAGTAAAAACTAAGAAAAATCTGCATTTTCAGCTTTATTTGAATAGAGGAACCCATTTTTTTCAGAAGGTTGTATTTAAATCCCGAAATATGGTATTTTTCAAAATATTTCTCAGTTTAAATAAGAAAATTGCGAATTTGTGACAGACTAGTGTGATCTGCTTGAGTAGTAGAACATAAACACATAATTTGAACTCTTTGGAACTTATTTTACAATTGGATATTGTCATTACAGATCTCACCACATGCAGTATATTAGTTATTTGTTTATGATATAACGATTTTATTCCAAGTCATGTTTGAAGCTATGCTGCTCAGAATTTTGGCCTTTTGTAAGTTGTTCTTTGCTTGTGGTGTTCTTTATCAGTTTGTTATTGCTGAAGAGATTTACAATGACTTCCTTATGCAGTTCTTATCTAATAATACCCAAAAACATTCAACTAAGCATAGTCTTTGGGTACAGTTACAGGCATACAACAGGTTTCTAAATCTTGGTCATACTTTGGAACAAAATTTGCTGATTTTGAACAGATATATCAAATATTATACATGTTTCTGGGTAAAAATTTGATGGGAAATTCAAATTTGGGCATTTCAATACAACATCTGAAAATTAAAGATACAGGAGTGCTCAATTTGGGGTACTTTTTGGCAAAACGTCCATGTAAAAAAAAAAAAACACGGTTTTTGAAGGCCAAAATTGAAAACCTGACTCCTAGAAGTTGTTCCTTATATTGATAGGCAACTTTTGTGTGTACCAGATTTTTAATTTGGGATTTCAGAAAAAAGTATTATTTTTTAAATTTTTGATAATTTTTCAGAAAATCCAGAAAAAGTCACAAATGTCAAAAATTCTTGGCAAGTATTTACTTTTAAATTGGATAATTTCTTGTAGCCTAATCAGATAGTTATTCATCAAATGGAGATCCGTGTGTATTGCTAAAGACAAAAGTTTATATCACACAAGTTATATTGAAAAATTGAGAAAAAGTTACAAATATCTGAAACATTTTGTCAGTTGCCATATAACACTGTCTTGAGCATAAAATACCAGTAACTAAGTTTTGACTTGGCTTCATTGCTGTTTTTTTAGACCATTATAAAGTATGGATGGCAATTAGCCCAAATTGTGCCTAAGAAACATCACACACACTGAAAAATCAGTCTTAAATCAGGGTTTGAAAACTTTTGTCACTTAAAAATAGCCTTTTTTTACTCTATTTTTGACCACAAATGGTAAAAAATAGGACAAACTCGCATCGAAAAAGAGGAAATCATCTGGAGAAAAAAAAACAGTTTCTGCCTGGCAAATTGTATACTTGACAATATTTCAACAAATCAGTGTTGTATGAGTGCCTTATATTAATGTTTTTGGATAAGTATATCTATTTTTTTGACCTTGAAAAGCTAATTCATGTATTTAGGTCCAAATAATTTGAAAATAACAAAATTCTTAAATTTTACCATACTTTTTAAGACATCAGTAATTTTGAGCCATTAAAATATGGAAAACATGAGAAAATTACCAAATCCATACATTTCCTTTCACTGAACCATATTAAATGATTGGAAGGAGTTAAAATGGTAAATAATAATGTCTGAAATGAAAGAGTGAGGACAAAGCAGTAATGTTTAAAAACAAAAAGATTTTAGAGTAACAAGCTATTGATTTGACAATTCAAATTGAGCAAATGTTAAAGTGGTGCATCTTTGCCACGTAACAGTTGAAGTGAATGTAATGTTTTTCTGAGGCTATTGTTGTTTCAAATTTGATAAAATTGAAACTGATGAGATTTTTTAAACACATTTGTCAGTGAATGGAAATATTCTGAGTGATATTTTACATGTAACAGTACCACTGTATGTAATTGTTCTTGAAACTTCTGAATTTCCTCCCATAAATTTCATCTCTATCTTTTAAAGAATTAGAAAATAAAACAAAACGTCACCTAGAATTATTGCTTTTTTTTTTTCATAAGAGAGTTAAATAACTTTTCATCGGTTTTGGCTAGTAAACGAAAATATTTAATTATCAAAGGTCAACTAAGCAAGCATTCTATGATGATGCCTGGAGGTAAAGATTATGTGAGCATTGGCAACAAAATTCATGTGCAAAAACGATTAATCATGTGCAATCAAAGAACGCTGTAGCCTACAAGCAGAAATATCCAGTCCACAAGATAGGACTTTCTAAGTTTTGCAAGCTCTGCTCCAAATGGTGTCATTGTGTCATCGTTAGCTTCCCATTTTGTTTGCACTTAATCAGAATATAAAACTGTTTATTGATTGTTTTAACAACAGCGTTAAAACACAGTTGAAAAGGAAAGCTGAAGATGTGAATACTGACTGAAACCAACTCCTTAAGTTCATCGTCACCTACAAGAACTTGATGACTATGGTAGTGTGCAACATCACAAATCTTGGATGCATAACGCGTCGCGGTCAAAACTGTCCTGGATATACTACTCTGGAAAAGTACATTCATGACAAATTCATTTAACTCAGAATTGACAAGGCGATGTCTTAGGGCCAGTGGCAGAGTGTAGACAGGACAACCCTACAGATACTCACAGCTGATGTTGAAGATGTCATCAAGTTGCTGGTGTATGGCATAGATAACCTTACCACCCACTCTTTCGTAGCAAAGAGTTAGGTTCAATTCCTCAAAGAAAAGATAAGATCACTGAAGAAGAGTGAATCGTTCTTCTGGACTTCACAGAAAATTACCATTACGTGGTGCAGGATGAAATCCAGAGATATAATGGAATAAGGACCAGTGCACTATGCATTCCGTGGTGATATATTTCAAACAAGATGGAAAACTTCAACACATTTCTTTGTGCATAATATCTGATAATCTTGACCATGACACCTCTTTCGTTCACGAATTGCAGAGAATTGTCATGGCATGGATCAAGAATTTGCCACAGATTAAAAGAACTGAATACTTCAGTGATGGCTGTGCTGATCAATATAAAAGTTATAAAGCATTTCTCGATCTTTGCCACCACAAATCTGATTTTTGGCATTGATGCAACCTGAACATTCTTTGCAACAAGTCATGGGAAATCTTGTGACGGAAGTGGGGGTACTGTTGAGTATAAGATACTGCGAGCCAGTTTGCAAAAGCCTATCAACAACCAAATTTTAATGTTCCAAGCAGTTGAAGAATACTACAAAACATTAATTGAGGGAATTACTTTTCTGACAATTGACAAGAAATACATGGTATAAGTACAAGAAATCTTGTATCTCTAGTACCAGCTTGGTGATACCATCTCTGGCACTAAAAGTTGTCATCATTTCATTCCAACATCCCAATACAGAATCTGGAGAAATTAAGTATCAACACAACAATCTTTGTTGATTATTCCTTCCTGGCCATGCCAGCACCACAGAATGAGATACTAGAGTCTCTCAAATACAACAACTACTTCACATGCATCTTTGACAGGTGGGATTGATTGAGGTTATAAATAAAGATGAACAACACTTCACTTGCAAATTCCTGCACCTACATGGGCCATCAGCTCAATTTTATTGGCCTGGTACAGATGATAAGGGATGGACTCCACCGAACAAGGTAATCGTGAAGATCGTGACACCAAATAAGTCATCAAATGAAAGAATATATTTCATCACAGATGAGAAAAAGAACCCAGAACTACTTTGATGTTGAAAGTACTTGGATTACTTTTTATGATTCTTGGACATATTAGTTTGCATATTTACATATTAGTTTGCATATTTACATATTAGTTTGCATATTTGCATATTAGTTTGCATATTAGTTTGCATATTTACATATTAGTTTGCATATTTACATATTAGTTTGCATATTTCACAGTGATGCATATGTAATCTGTCGAATCATTAAAATTTTTCTGACATTTAAGATGACAAAGCCAAAATTTCTGTAAATATAGCGTTTCCCACTTAGATTCTGCAAATGGGGGGGGGGGGCATTTTGCTGGATATCCATTTGGGGAGGGGGCAAAGCGATGTTTTTGAGCTATTTAGATTTGTTTGGAGTCTTTTAAAGGCTATTTTACAAGTTAGACAAAGATTTTCCTGCTGAAGTGGGGGGGGGTCCTATCTACCCCCCACCCCCCCACCCCAAAATAAGAGCAGATTTGCGGGTCTGCAAGCTCTTGACATTCTGACCTATGTGTTCAGCAAAGCTTTGTGTTTTTGTACTAATAAAGGAGATCACACTAGTCTGTTGCAAATATCGCATTTTTCTTAAACCGAGAAATTTTTTGAAATACCAAATTTTGGGGTTTGAATACACCAGCATAATGGTAATGCCAAGAGATATTTTTTAACTTTTTTATTTAAAAAATCCAGAAGTTGTTTCAGGAAAAGCACCACAGTTATCCTTTTTGTTGCTCTGCTTTGGAGGGCCGAACGATCTCTTAAAAGTGCATCGGTGGCATATAAATTAGTCAAAACAAGGCCTCACTTTCATTTGGTGCCTTTTTAACCATGATTTTTGGATTTCTTGCCCTTGAAAACATACTTGGGTGAAATTTAGGCCTAAGAAGATTATTTTTAGCCCCAAAATTGCAAATTTTCTAAAATGTCCGGGTTCCAAAATAAGGTGTCGTGACGCACAGATTTCTTATTTCTGAACCGAAATCAACCCTCTGAAAAAAATTGGTTCCTCTATTCAAATAGAGCTGAAAATATAGATTTGTTTTTATCTATTATCTTTATGAGGTGTTCATAAGAAAAGAATCTGAGGGAGTTGGTGTCAGGGCTGGATATGGGCTGGAATGTCCCAACTGCCAATTGGCAAGACAGTCAACTCAATTTAAGCTGACTCTACTCACTGACTCGCCATTAACACTAGAAATAGAAATCTTAAACAATTCCATCTACATTTCTTATTTACAACTGCATCTATTAACTGAAATTTCATTTATAGTCCCTATTTACCTAATTCCCCACAGGAGCAGACCACAAGGGTCGATTTTTAATGTGAGTGAAATCCATTTCCTCAAAAGCAGGGCACTCTGGATAAAGACCTATACATCAAAAGAAAAACACCAGAGCATTTATGGTGGTGGTGATGAGAGTTGAGGGGACAGTCTTTGATGAAACAAAAGTCATTGAATTCCTCTACTCCCAGCATTTGAAGTCTTAGATTTCACAGCAAAATTAACATTTTTAGTTTCCATAAACTGTCATAAAAGAGAAAAGAATAAACAATAGGAAGAAAGGAAAAGGAAGTAGGGTTCTCAGAATCTGATAGGAAAATAAACAAAAAAGATTTTGATCAAAAAGTGATTAAAGCTGAAATCTGTTTCTTCTGAATTAAAAAAAAGGGGGGGTTAAAGAACTCACATCTCTGGGTAAATTAATAAAAAGAAATCACTGTATAAAAAAATTTTTTTAAGGCTATATATCCATGTTAGAAAAAAACCAATCTATCACTATTATATAAAAGGCACTTCGTCTGTGTCTGTGTGTTCGTTCTCTATGGACTCTAAAATGGCTGGGTCGATTTTCATGAAATTTCACACAAAGGTACTTTATGCGTTTGGCAGTGTTCTTAGATAGGTTTTGTGTTGGAATGTCTTCAATAAGTATCGATAATCAAAATAATCCGATGAAAGAAGGAACAAGCAATTTTTACCAAAATTAACACCTTACACAGCCTAACATCACAAGTGCACTTAAGAAACTTTATTACCCCACAAGCTGAAAGACCCAACATTATAAAATCAATAGATTTTTTGATATAACAGGGACACATTCGAAATGAATGCTTCTGTTTAAAGCACAATTTCACAATATCATCACACAACCAGTAATGTTAGGCATATAAAATCAACAGTAGGTTCTTTGATATGACAAGCATGCGTTCAAAATGACTATTTCTGTTTAGGACACAATTGAAGTATGATACTTGACTTTTGTATTTTAAACTTTAATGTAAGCCATTATATATATAAAAATAATTTTATAAAATCAACAGTATATTCTCTACAGTGCAATGTAGACTACAATGTATTGTAAACTTGGTCACTGCGAGAAGTGTGTTTCCTCCCAGTGCAATGCAATGAGTTTATAACTAGACCAGGCAATCAATTGATTTGATTGAAAAATGAGCGATTTCATCAATTTGAATGGCAATAAAAATATGAGAGTGTGAAACATTCGTTGATCATCATTCAATCCCGGGCAACGCCTGGTCAATCTGCTAGTAATAGAATAAATATATAAACAAGAGATTTATTGAAAGTGGGTCTCTTTAAATTATTAGCATATTCTCAAAAAAGAAATACAGGGTAAATATTGAGATATTTTATTTATGAAATAAATTAATGGATTTACAGACTTTGCTTTAACTTAAATTAAAAAACAAACTCAAAAGTATGACATTGCAAATATAACATTTAATACAAGGTTGCAGAAAAAAACAGACAACTTATAAAATATTTGTTTCTTTTTTAATTTAAGCAGTAATACAAAATTAGTATTACCATCATCATACATGTTCAGTAGCATTTAACAATTTAGAATGTTATTCTGTGTAGTTGAAGGTTCAGAAAACAGGTGTTGGGGGGGGGGGGGTATTTTAGTTCAATAATTAGATTTTTTGCCCAAATATAGTTAGGCATTTGTTTAATTAAAAAATTTGGACATAGAGGATTATCTTTTAAAAATAATAATTATCAAGAGAATTCATTTGTTTATAAATATTTTTTTTAACTAACAATAGATAATATTGAAAACTTAATTTATCAATTACAGTGAATAAGATTGAACTTACCAAGACTGAAAGAATGTTTTAAAGCTGGAGTATTTTATTAATATTTACTAAATAAAATAAAGGTCTTGGATTAAAATATTTTTACAGCCGATTTAGATTTATTTTCATCTATATCAGAAGAAAGAAACATGTGTAAGATCTTGATCATAACACTCAAATGCAGTTTCAAAAACTTTATAAAAGATATTTTTAAACCATAATTAAGTTGTATTTATTATTCAATAATTAAAAATACATAACAAATATAAAATAAAAAATTTTCTGAATTTTCCAAAAAAAATATCCTTATAATCAAAAAGCTCATTTTTTTTTTCCTTTAAATGTGCTGAATTAAATAAATTATGTTGATCATTTAAATGTTGACATTTAAGCCTTTATGACTTGAATTATGATGTAGATGATTAAAAACTATTTATTGTTAATTTTAGTTAGTTTAAAGGGTAATGATACTATGATTGTCTTCAAACTGGAAAAATTATGAAGTTCAATAGTTAAAGCACCACTGGGAAGTTTTAGATTTCAAAAACTTACCTTGATTATTATCAATAGTGTTTGAGAGAAAACAAAAAGTGTGTTTATGATAACAAACGAAATCCTCCACTCTCTGAGACAGATGGCAGTATACTAAGCAATGGACAGTTGTGATCTGGAGGGATCTGGCATCCACCCAGATACTGAACTAATATGTACAAGGAGTGTTTGAATCAATTCCCACTTTATTTATGCCGTTATATTTATTCACGCAACCACGTCATAAAGGATTAAACATTAGAATAAAGGTTTTCATGAATATAAAAACGTTAAATGTTTTCAGTGACGCTCAACACATTTGTTGTAGAATGATTAGCAAAACTGTACAGGACAACAACTGATACTAGATATAAACAGAGACTAGGATTAAAATTATAAAACAGAAAAAACTATGACACAAGTTTAAACTGAAAAAGAGAACTTCAACTTCTGCCAATCTTCCCCATGAATTTATAGACAAATGATAAAGAAATAAAAATTAGATAAAACAAAAGCTTTTTTTTCTGGTGAATCATCCAAAAATATTTTTAAATTTGAAAAGAGTTGAAAAAGGGAGGAAGTGAAAGAGAAAAGAAAGATAAAGAGTGAGAGGGGGAGGGGTTGAGAAACATCTGAATATTTGATTAAATGCTTTCTTTATAAATGATTATAGAATCGTGATATATCAAGAGAGCAAAAAACAAAACGCCCAGGAAATATTTTTTAAAGTGTCAAAAATTCCAGCCTAAAAAGAAACATTTCATAAAATTAAAAAAAAAAAAAAAAACAATAACAGAAAAGGTGGTGTCTGTGTCATAATCAGAGTATTTTTTATATTTCTTCACAACTCAACAACCACATTGCTGAAATAATTTTTTTTTTAATTACAAAAAAAACTTTAGTTGCATAATTCAATAAAGGATACTAATGCGCCATCCTTGCATGCAGGAGGATCCAACTTTGACATAATGGTTCTCACAACTTGACGTGTTCTTTACAGTCACAGGCTCTGAAAGTGTGTGGCCCATTTCTAGAGAAAGAAAAGAGAAAAGCTGTTATTTTTTATTTTAAATATTAACAGATCAACTAGCATATATTAACAGACAACAAAAGATTAAAAAAAAAGGTAAATTTTCAGTGTTTTATCTTAGTCTAAAACATGAAACAAGAGATCAAAAGGAAAATATTGGTTGGTGTTGAGATGGGAATTAAATGACAATGGTGACTAACTAATTTTAGGCACAAAGAAATATTTTTTTTTTAAAATATGTGGAACAATGTAAAAATACAAGGATACAAAACTTTTTAACTAATTAAAAACAGGATAAAAAGTGGAAGACAAACAAATAGATAGGCAGATAGAATATAGAAGACGTTTCTGCCTGTTAAATAGGGGCAAACGTTATAGCATCTTGAGTGTTTTATGCTCAATAGATGGTTGAATATGGTTAATTTCTGCTCATTTTTGCATTCAACAATAATACCTATTAATCCTCATGTATCGAATGGATAGGAGTGTCAGAATTTGGGGAGAATTTTTGACACCCCTAACAGAAAACTGCGAATAAAATATAAAAAACTTTTAATTTCTCTTTTTAAAGTGGGTTGTTTATTTTCTTTATGGAATATACTGGCAAAATAAACTATTAAAGTCGTTTAAAAAATAATAGAAATATTATTTTTTACTTTTTCAAAAACAGTGTTTACAAAGTGCCTGCGTATGTTCATGCAGCCATTTTGTTTACGTAATGAAATCAATTGAATTTTACGAGTTGAGTTTTTTTTCAATTTTTTCACTTTAAAAATCTATCCAAATTTTTCTATTGGTTCAATTTTTACGATATTTTCAGGTTCAATGTGAAATTTTATGCTCTTTCCAATAAACCAAATATAATATTCTAGACAAGAGTTTTTTTTTTTTAAATTCACCCCCCCCCATTTTGAAATGTCTATTAAAATGAAAATAATTAATTTTCTCACCTTAAATTTATATATCACAAATTGAAGATAAAAGATCAATAAATAAAGTAAGCTAATTTAAAAAAAAAAAAAAAAGAACACTTATTTGCAAATTTACCTGTAAAGTTCAAAGTTTAAAACCCTTTTTTTTAAAACCACGTTGAATTTTTTTTTTAAGTGAAACCTTATCTTGTTATATTGCACAGAAAGTTTAATTTAATTACAACAATTATTTCTATTTCATTCAATGTTTTTTTTTTAGATATTTAAAAAAAATAAATAATTCACTCCATAAAGAAGAAATAAAATATATTAAATCAAAAACTCGTGTATTTCTTTAAGAGAATAAAAAAGAAATAAAAATGTCGTCAACTGTTTATTTTTATCGGAAAAAACTGATAAGTGAAATGGGACTATTTTTCATCTAAGGTGACCCATATTTATTAACTTTTGTTTATAGCCAGCAATAGAAAGAGACATTAATTCTGTCGCTTATAGGCAATGATAGTTCATAACACTAAGAAAGGGAGACTGTTATCTCCCCTGTTTTCCAATTGTTACAAGCTGAAGTCATGAGATTTTTTAATACTAGCATAAAAAAGTATATTATTTAAAAAGGGTATGGAATATAAAATATAAATATGGATAAATTCTTAACAATGAAGAATGGAAGTACCCATTGAATAGTATTTTTTTATAGGTAAGTGATTTTTTGAAATTTATATATACATATATTTTAGCGAAGTAAGTAAAAGTCGTTGATTTTCTTTAAATCTTTTTTAAAGAAAACCGATTTAAAAAACATATTGCATAATTTGCTATTAAACCTGTTATTTTTTGAAAATTTGGTCTTTGCTTCTTTAATTGAAAAAAAAATTAGGGTTTCAATTATATTTTTCAAGTAGTTATAAGCTTTGAAAAATAGGAGGTCAAATTATTCAATTTTTTATATTGCGTTTTTAATGGCGTTTTCTGACACTCCTACCAAATGGATAACATAATATTTAATTCGCTACACCTTATCATAAGTCCTTACAAAATTTCAACCAAATCAGCCCAGTAGTTTCCAAGAAAAAGTGGAACTGACAGACAAAGAAAAAAAAATTACATATATATATTATGAAAAAATTAGTTTAAGCGGTATAATTTTCTTTACTGTCAGTAAGTAGTGGGCTCCTTAGCTCAGACATTCAACACTTCTTGTGACGGAAGTAATCTAGCATTCAGGTTTTATTTATTCAATTTGGGTCAGTTCTATATTTAGAATACAATGAATACTATTTTCATAGAAATATCAATAAACTCACATTTGCTGCACATTATTGTCTTTTCTGTTCAAAAAACTAATTTTTTTGTGCTGTCCAGAAAAATATCAGCTTTATTAAAACATTTGTTGATTAAAAATATTTCTCATTCCATGGAATTTACACGGGTCCTGTTAGCATATAGGTATTATATTAAGAAAAAAATAAATGAAACATACACCCTCTGTAGCTTTCTTTACAGAAAAACCAAGAAACAATTTTTGTTATATATTTTGGTAATTTGTTAAAAAAACAAAAGAAATTATTATGTTATTTAATATTTTCCAATATTGAAGTAATTTATGTATGAACATAATTACCTTTTCTAAATTAGAAAAAACAAACAACAAAAAGGTTATTTTATATGGTCTTTCGATATTTAAAATCAAGGGATTTGATTTTGTGTGAGAGACGTGCAGAAATGCTCAAGAATTGTGTGTCAGTATTTCAGTTGGACCAATCTCCAGCAAAAATGAGATCGTCCAAAGGCTAGAAAAAGATAAGTCGTTCAGGGAGTAACTGTTGAGGTTGCTCTGGTAGTGTTGGGTCATATCAATGGAATTATTCACTTCGTGTCAGGTCATGTTAACAGTTGTTTGGGATTATGTTGGGTTTTGTTGATACAGTTGTTTGAGATCATGTCAATAGAGTTGTTCAAGATCATGCCGGGTTGTGTCGACAAAGTTGTTAACACTGAGTTGTGTAGGTTTCGTCCCATCTTTTCCCTCATGAAGCTCCATTTTTTATAAGCATAAACATGAATTCCCAATTAAAAACTGTTTAGCTCATGAAAGAAATAAACGATAAAAGTCAAATAAATTATATATTCTCAAGTCATCTAAAACGGTTACTTTATATTTTTCACCTTTATTATTAAAGGCAGGAAAAGATTTTAATGAATATTTTTTTTAATTATTATTTTTTTTTTTTTTTCACACTTTAGAAAGATCACAGATGGGGAGACTCATTTTTTCTTTTTATAGCTAATGTAATGGTTGTTATCACCACCAATAAATTCAGTTTTGACAATAAAGCATTAGAAAAACTTTGTTATTGCATTCAATGTGAACTTATTTTTTTAAAGAAATTATTCAAGATAATTTAAGTTGTTGGTGTACGTTTAGGTAGTAAACGCATACATGTGTAAACGGAACTAGAAGTTATCAAATTTCAAACGTTTCCATTAAATTGCTCTAATCAAACCGTTATAAAAATGATTAGTTAAAAGTAAAAAAAAAAAAAAAAAAAAAAAAAAACACATGATGTAACCCTATAAGAAAAATGTTATGCCAAATAAAAATCTTAACCCTGTTTAAAATGTTAAAACTTTTAAAACCCGATAAAAAAAACTGAAATAAGGAAATTGTAATTTAAGATTTTGAAACAACCCTGTTCAAAAAAAAAAAAAAAAAAAAAAAAAAAAAAAAAAAAAAAGGCATCGTTACGTGTACTCGAACATGAAAACTAAAGCTTACAGAACAATCTCTTAATTCACTGCCCCACAACGCTGACAGCGAAATAACATAAATTCTTTTATTTAAAGCAATTTAAAAAATAATGCTTGACATGCATGCACAGTTTTCAAAGTCGTTTAGAAAGGCACGATTTTTCCAACCCTTCCTTGGTTTAAACGTTTATTTCTATATCAAATAATTGAACGATTTTTTCTAATTCTCACATTATTCGGCAGAGACATCGCTCTTTCAGATGGTACTGATCTCGACCCATTCCAATGCAGCTGAGAAAAGCTTTTGCATGACATAAAAACACACACTTTGTCTTTTATATTATAGACTAGCAATTATTTGAAAATTGCTGTAATAAAAGCTGGAAAGGCACTGTATTAAATTAAATAAAAATTGAATAAAAATACCCTTGCCTTTCGATAGAAAATGATCTAAACACAATGGAACAATCTAGCTTTCAATTTATTCTTAGAGCACACTGTCACTCCATTTTATCAAGCTGTCAAAAACCCTGATTACCTTGCATAGTCACACACATTCATTCATCGGTTTTGAAATCTAACAGTCTCAGGAAATTTGCCTCTGCATACAGCGACTGTCTTTTTGTAATGGCATATGCCAACCGTAACCACTTACACACCGTGGCCTCTATAAGATCACCAAATATGATCCAACAACTCGTCTAGAGAAGACTCTTTTGTCTCACAGATCTCTATACATCAGATGCATTCTCTGAAATGTTTGGAGTTTTTTCTTTTTTTTTTTTTGTTCAGTAACGATACAAAATTGAAACTATTGCAAACATTCTAATTGGTTCATTTCCTTTTACTATATTTTAATTCTTTAAGAACAAAATAAAACCAAAAAAATAAATAATGCAATAAATTGATCCTCATTTCAAAAATCATTCCTGGAACTTACAGACTTCCAATTACAGACTTCATTTTTAACATTTAAACATCAGGTATAAGTAGTTTGGTCATGATAGGTGAAAAGCAAAGCAAAGAAAAAATTATGACCAAGTATATCTTCATTAAATATTTAGAATATGGTGAGAAGCGTAAGAAAGCAACAAATTCCATGTATTGTTGAACAATTCTGCTGCTTTGCACCATAAAAACATTTATTTTTAATAATCTGACACAGCATGCAATTTCCTTGATACCAAAGTTAATTTGTGTTAAATTTTCCTCTCAAAGAGCATAGAAATAGAATATGGCATTGAAAGTTTAAACCTACAAAGTATATTATGTGCACAGTCATTAGTACACACACACACACTTTAAATTGATTCTTGTTTACAAATAAATTTACAAAATAGCAAAAAGAGAATAGTCTTTCCAACCAGATTTTTATTTTTATATTATACACATATATATATATATATACGTACATGCAAACAAGATATCAGTAGAGAGTTGTCCTAACCATCTGTCACTATGCAGTCATAATTTACCAAAATTGATAGCCAAGCTTATGGCTTCATTACTGTTAATGTTATTCATTAATCAATATTTTCAAGCATTTGAGATAGGAGGAGCAGCAAATAGATAGAATAGATATTTACAACGGAATGGAAATACAGAGTTAATTTAAGTAGTTAAACAATTTAAAGATTAACCTTTATACTTTTCCTTCAAGAAAAGTAAACACCTCTGGCATTGCCACTGTGTACTCCCTGTTGTCAACCCCTAGATTACCCTCCCTTTTTTTATTGATTAAGGGAAAATAATTATAATAGTTATTTTCTTTCATTTCTTAAAAACTGTTTTCGTCCCCTTCAGTCACTAGTCCAAACGAATGAATGATTACAGTAATGTGTTTACTCAAAGTCTGACCAAGGGGATACTGAAACAGAATATACATGGTGAGTTGGTAAAACAGAATATACATGGTGAGTAGCTAAAACTCTGAAACAACCAGAGACAACTTCCCTTTATATAAGAAATCGAACATACTAAAAATAACAAAAACTAGAAATATTAAACACATTATCTACAGAGATAATAAAATGATGAAATCCATTAGCAAAATATAGATTGACAAAAAAGAAAAATAACCTTGAGCAAAAGATTAAAAAAATATTGCACATAAGAAAATGTCAATAAGTCTTCCAACATTAGAATCACAATTCTTAAAGACGCCAAAAATGAAGGTGTAAGAGGGATTGGGAGGAGTAATTTAATGTAGTAAAAATGGTAAACTAGAACTGGAGTTTAACGGGGGGGGGGCAGGTGATTCGACTTATTTGTAATAAAAGTGTTTTCGTTTGCAGAAAATCAGTGTGAAAAAAGGCATTGTTATTATACTATGAAAAGAATCTGATCATATTTCTCATATAGAATGTTTCTGATACAAATGAAACGTGAACCTAGCAATAATCAGCTAAGGTTGATTTACTCGAGTTTTATGGACACACACATACACAATTGAAAAATAAAAAGTGATGTGATTTGCATAGGCATATGCAAATTTAAACAATCTGAAGATCTCCATCATTCCAGTAAAATCGATCTCATGAACAAGAATTTCAAAACCTACCTGGTGAATATACTCGGTGAACCAAATACAAGAGAAATACACACAGTTGCATTCTAAGGAACGGTTAGAATCTTAAAAAGATCTCTTGGTAGGAGTGAGTGAAATTGTAGGTGAAAGAATGTCTGGCATCCAGTAAGATGCTCCATCCCCTTGACAAATAAAATAAGAAAATTAAAACAAAAGCCAGATTAGGGACTTTGGACACAATATAAGAATTAACATGTTTGTCAATAGAAAAAAAGTCAGCATCAGTGTTTCAGAGTGATTTGTTGTTTGTTGCCTGTGACAATGTCAAGTGTGTGTTCTGGTATTTATGCATTTTTTGTTTTATTTTGTATTTTTACCGATTAATTTTAAGCTTATTTTCAAATATCTATCCAATATCTAAAAATCAATAACTAAAAATTTGTCAATACTCAACATTTAGAAAAAAAAAATATTTTAACAAGAATAGATTCATTCTAAAAAAGTATCCATTCAATTTGCGCATGTAGCGATGTAAACATAAAAGACTGACGGGTAGACCTTCTTATGCTTTAGATGCATCTAAAATAAAATTCAATGTATTCAATCAAGTATGAGAGACTGACCAAGCCTGCTATAATGAAACAAGAACTTATCTAATAGTGGAATTCATACTTAGGATTAGAAAAGATAGCAATGGTATTAAATACAACAATATCAAATTTGTAAGAGTTTGACATGCTTAGAACAGGTATGTAAAACTCAGAGTCCAATAAAGACCATAGGAGTCACTAAGTTATTAGAGCCACACTAGTACAATTATGATTGAAATCGTTTATTAAAAAATTATTTCTAGAATATTTTTCTTTTAATTTACAGATATGCAATAGTTTGGTTCTAACAAAAGAAATCAGCATGACATGTGTTCTGGATTCCAGTATAACAAACATTTTTAATTTATGATTCAATTCTGAATGCAACACCAACAACTCATGCATATAATTTACAAGAATTCAAAATTGAAAAGTATTCAAGTATGTTTTGTCACCTCATGACGACAATCTTTGGTATGTCCGGCTGAAATTTCTGTGCAGTTCCAAGTTTTATCAAAGAAAACTAGTGATAATCAATCAACCTAAGTTTTTGACATAAATGATTAGAATGTAATTACTTGTAACTGCTTTCATAATAACGATAGAAATAACTCAAAATACATTGTAGCCATAATGTTTTAAAGTTTCTATTAGTGGAGAAAAAATCCTAAAGCGAAGATATAAGAAATTCTCACTGTTTCCAACACGTCTTATATTTTGATATCCCCCTCCTCACTTCTTCAAAGTTGCTGTCTGTGCAGGCAGCAAATAAGCCTGCAATGGACCTTCGGATGACCTTCGGGCAGATGTTTGATATGCCTCATCTAGAAGACGTGAAAACAAATGAAATGCTTGAAAAGTGAAAATATAAATCTCGTAAAGAGTTCAATATACTGATAGGTTGGAAACAAATGCCTTGCTGATTTAAAGTCTTTTTTACAGAAAGATAAAAAGAAACCCAAAAGTTAAAAACTGTTTAGGTTGCAATGATCAGATTTTAGTGTTTAAATAATTCACTGCTCATGTCATTCTATTTTATCAGTCAACAGAATAGAATGTTTTTGTTTATACAATTGCTGGGCGTCTTAAATAACAATGTATCATGGAATAAACACAGTCTGCTACTTGTACATACATTTCTAATTGGCATGTTGCTGGAGACTCATGTTGCATAACACTTCCAATTCAACAAATAGTAAAGAAACATTAATTATGGCGATACTTCTTACAAAATGAAGGTACTATTTGCCAATAGGCATCAATTTACAAAGCAGGGTTTATGCTTATTGGGTAATCAAATTTTTAAAAAATCCTGATAATTACGTTAAATGATACTATAATAAAAACTAGCAGGACCCATTAACCGGCGTTTCCTGGTGGAAGCATGTCCCCCACCTCGTAAAAAATTAAACTACTGTGGTTGTTGGTGGCCAAACTCCCAACTTCCTCATGTTAAGAACAGTTTTTGGAATAGACATTACCAACCTCATGTTAAGAATGGCTTTTGGAACAGACATCTCAATGTGGCCATGTTAAGAATGGCTTTTGGAACAGACATCTCAATGTGGCCATGTTAAGAATGGCTTTGTGAATAGATACCCCATTTTTTAATTGGGGGGTAGGAGTTAAAATATTTGCCCAAAATTTAACCTTGATATTTGTTGTCAGCACACCCACCCACAAATACTATAAACAAAAAAAAAGGGGGAGCAGTGTCAGTCAGTTTTTTTTTAAAACTTGTGCTAAGTGTTTTGTTCACCATGTAATGAAATGTCTTGTAAAACTAGACTCAAAACGCTATTTAATGACAAATCCACTCCTTGTGAAACGGGCACTAGGCATTGTTTATTGAAAATATTCATTTTGACTTAAAATTAAAGTTTAGTTATATATAAATCAAGCAAAACTAATTCATTTCGTAAAAATAAAATTATTCTAAAATTTTGGCCTATGTTAAGTTGTTTCTTTTTTCAATAAACATTGTTCAGCACAGTATTCATTTTACAAGGCATTCACATATGAACAAAATTTGCCATTTCGTTACAAAAATATTTTTTGCTTTAATTTTTTAGTAACAAAAACATATGCAAAGGTTTAAAAATTACAGATTGCTATACCATAACCTCCCCTAATAAAAGATGGCATTAAGTTTTTCATTCTGCCCATCTTCAAATAGTTTTGATTAGAAATAAATGCTGCAATTGTTTCATATTTTCGTTAAACTTTCATTTCACGTTCAGTGGCAAGAACTTCTTTCAAATTCGAATGAAAAAAAAAAAAATCTGCATTTTAAGATTTTAATTTTGTAACAATTTTATAAATAATGTAATTATTCTAACAATTTTTAGCCTGAAATACTTGTATTAGAAATTGATAATTAAATAAAGGAAAACACGCAGACATCTGTAATAAGATGGATTTGTTAGAAAATCATCTCATATAAAAACTAGTAAAAATTTCAAATGAGGGCAATTGATATACTTTCTGTTTTTATTTTATAAATTGGTATTTTGCTAATGATACCGTTATTTGTTTTTTTTTTATAAAAATAAAATGTTCATTTCAAAATTTTCTTTTCCTTCTATGAATTATAATATCTATAATATAAAGAGCAGTTATATGTGCATATGTTCTTACGTCCAGCTAAGACTAAAAAATGACAAAAACATCCGCAAAGTTGATATTTGCTTGATCAGCATTGAACCAAATGAATATCTAAAATTAGCTGGACGCCTGGCGTTACCGTCATAAAATATGCTGAAATATATTTTAATAATACGAAATATGCATAAATTATTATAGCGTCAATTACCATTTCTAAAGAAATCTAGTTTATTAACACTTTGATTTATTAATTTTTGAAGATTAAATTCTCAATTTTTGGAATACATGTTTTTTTTAATTATTTCTTTACATACATAAATATTTTGTTTCAGTTTAAATTAAACGGTAGTTTTTATTTCAAAGATAATCTAATGAAAAAGAACGAATTTGATTTATTTTAAACAGGTTTTGAATGTTTAGTTCACAAGCGATTCTATTTTTCCCATACCTATGAAGACACAAGGAAAAAAAAACAATACACTGCATAAATCTAACAAATCTTTTGTTTAAAATAACCTATATAGTGTTCAAACAATTTTCATATTATAAAAGACGATGATTGCATAGGAATTCTACACAAAAACAGGTTTGTATGTCTGTAGAAGAATAAGGCAGATAGCAGTAGCAGCCGCCCATTACAACCAAAAAGAAAACTCAAGACAATTTAGGTCTGTCTTTAAACAAACAAAAAAAACTTTATTCATATAAATAAGCAGTTCCAATTTCGTTCAAGTACCATACGCCCTCTGCGAAGCTTAAATCTAAAAATGAGAAAATCAGATCAGTAAAAATTATTCAGATTAATAGAACTAATTAAAGCTAAATATATCTTAAATAGGTAAAGCCCCATATATAACTACCAGTAATTTTATTAGACATAAATAGAAAGAGCTTATATCAATTACAATATTAATTAAAATACATAATTGAAAATCATATCTAGTAATTTATGAATATCTGTTTTTTGTATAATGTAACCTTATAATCATAAAATATATATACCACATAACACACACACATATATATATATCAACATATACATACATCATATATACATTACATTACATATAAACATAATACATTAATGTTTTAAAGAAGAATGACTTCCAATTTTATTTAAAATTTATTATTTGGCATTACTCAAGTGTCCAATATGTTAAAAATAACTTACAATGGACTGAAGTTAAATCATAAATTCAGATTTTTTTATTAGAATTGTAAATAAACTTTGTTGTAGTCTGTTCTTTAATGTGAAAAAAATCCAGCTCCCTATTAAAATTGAACCGAACTAGAAAGATTTCTCTTTCGCTGACTGAGGACAAAAAATATGAAGTGTAGTATCAGAACTACAATATATGCAAGAGCATAGAAAGAACATGGCAGACCTAGAGAAGTCAAACGTCCAAAAAATCTATCCTTTGGGGATAATTGTAGTTCCTGTAGTGATCATCAGCAAAAGGTTGATTCATCAGAGAGAACATGATAGAAAATTCCAAGACATCAGCACTAGAAACTCTAAGCTACTTTTGGTTCTTTCATTCCTGTGCCTTTTGGATACTTAGTGGCATATTGAAGTGCCGATATAGAGTACAACTGAGAACTATTGCTTTATGCTCATCGACTTCTTTTACATCCCGAGCTGATACCTTTGACTTTGACAATGTTTGACATGGGGGTCATCGAAATTTTGGCTGTACTCATGTGACACCAGGCTGATAAAGTCCATCCTCTTAAAGTTTGTTGTGGAATAAAAATGTCCTCCTTAACCAGATAGTATCACCTCTCATGTGTTTGTTTAATCTGGAAATAAAGAACAATGTTGCCCGAGCAGCTCACTGATGAAGGGAAGACAGATACATGTACAAACAAATAAAATTGTAAAATCACACCGATAGTCCAAGCATTCACAGACACACACAAAATAAAATCTTTATTTTGGTTTAAAAATATGCATTATTTTTCAAAACTAAAACTCAAGCCTTTTATAAATAGAGAAGGGTAGTTATCTTTGGTTCTGAATATGACTTCAGGGATTTGCAACTCATAATTTAGTGAATGATCAATTAAAATTTTTCTTTTCAGCTTTTTAGTAAAATTTATTTGTTTAATAAAAATGGGGAAGGCAGCAGGCGCACAGTTTTCCTAATTTTATTCAGCAATGCTTTATATATATACCCAGGCAAGATCACTCGGGATCATCCAAATAAAATCTACTTGCCTCAACCAGCATGTAATCTAATTGGTTGCTGGTATACCTTGACATACATTAGAGGCTAGAATTATGTCGATCACTGCCTCAACTGTTCCATTTTCCTGCTTTCCAACTGACTACAATATGGTCGTCTTTAAGTCCAACGTGAACAAGTTCTTAATGAGCCATCTGTTTAAATAATCCAATTTACCAAATTTCCACTACTAACGATTACTATGATATTTTCCCATTGACTACTGTACACTCATTAACCCTTATCCTCAAGTGGCCTCTGGGCCTTGATAAGTAGTAACTCCTTTATAAAAAAAAAAAAAAAAAGCCTGAATTTTCCTTTGCACTCAATTGCCTGACATCTGTCACTTTTTGAGAGCAGTAACCTTTGAGCCGTCTTCTTGACCTCTCATCAGGTCATACTTATGAGTTCTGGTCAAAACATGTTAACAGGTCTAGGATCTAAATTTCTTTTCACTAAACTTGATTCTCATAAACCTGTGCAAATAATTGTGATTCTCCCAGTGTAGTTTCTCAAATGCAGACAAGTGCTTTTGTTATCCTAAATCCTTCATAAGGTCCAAGCAATTTACCATACACAAGAATTCATATGTTCACTATTGAAAATTATTTTCACTTTTAAGAAGCTTATTTCGAAACAGCTTTTAAATTGATTGTTTTGTGGATTTTTGTATGAAAATTATTTGATTTCAGGGACATTCCCTGTTTTTCTTTTCTTTCTTTTTAATACTACTTGCTTGTTTATAACCTCAGTATAAACCTAATACTTAATATACTTATCTGCTCCCCCCTCAAAGAAAAAACTGCCATTCTTCCCTATATACTTGATAGCGTGTATACTTGGCCCACTCAAATAAGGTAGGCGAAATTCCCTGAGCAATGTGACCTCAAACTTTATGATGGTCACTCCTCCACTTTCTTGTTCTCTGTCTTTCCTTCCTGTTTCCACATTGTATGAAACACAATGTGTCTGAGAAGCGGTCTATTTTACGGTTCTGAAAGTTCTTGCCAAAAATGGTGCCCTGTAACTTCTACTTGTCAGTCATAAGAAACTTATTTTAAAATCACTTTTAAATTGACTGTTTTTGCATGAAAATTATTTTTTTTTTTTTTAATTTCTTTGGATATTATTTTGCTTGTTTTTAAACTAGTTATAAATCTAAGTCATACTTTGTATACTAACCTGCTCCTCATCACAAAAATAAATATATGAATGCAATATTCCTTCCAGATCCCTATTTCTAACAATATGTAGCATATATATATATATATATATTCTATTATATCGAGGAAAGATGACTGTATGTTAGTGTGTGTATGTATGTCTACTAAAAACTTTCATTAGTCACATCGGACCAGGTCGAAACCAGTACCATCTGAAAGAATAATCCCTCGGATGCATAATATGTGAAAATTAGAAAACAAAAAGAAAATTCTGTGGTGGTTAATTGGACCACTTTTTGCAAGATGGATTCATTTTAGCGTCGCGTTTTCCGCAAGTCATGCGTGCATAATTCACTAAAACTGTGTTTTCCAACATCATGATGTCATAAGCACCCGTGGCCGGAACGGCAAATGTATTTGGCAGAAACTTTTTTCCCTTTTTCGTGTTTCAGGTTCGAGCCCAGCTGCCACGACCTCTTTTTTTTTTTTTTTTTCTTCTCGATCGCATGGGAACTCACTGCTATTTTGATTGAAAGAAAAGTTGTTTTGATTCATTTATTTTTTAAGGAGGGGGGTACCGCACAAGCAACAAAAAGTGCTCAATATCCAGAAAATAGCTCTTTGTATCCCTTCTGCCGAAATATCTGGTGAGGAGGTTGTCACATACTTTTTTTGGGGGGGGGGGTCCCTTCTTAGTATAGCAACTGTGTCCAAACCGAACTTTATGTCGACCTGGGCAACACCAGATATCCATGCTAGTATATACAGGGTGTCCCAACAGAAGCTGATGGTTAAAAAAAAAAAAAAAAAAAAAAATTCATAACTTTCTTAATTTTTTATATTTTCTTTTATTTTTTCAAATCATCTAGAGCAACCCTTCCAAGGTCATCAGGAGTCGTTACACTACCAAGGAGCGGATATTGATCGTAGAGTCATATTTTCGGTTGAATGAGTCAATATTAGAAACTCAAAGAGAATTTCGACAAAACTTCAACACAAGAAATTCCCCTACTCCAAATGCAATAAAAGCTATGGTGGCTCGATTTCATGAGCAAGGGTTTGTATGAGACCTTCCTAAATCTGGCAGACTCCATATGGCAAGAAGTGATGAGAATCGTCATAGATTAGCAAAGAGTGTGGCCGAGGATCCATCCACATCGGTAAGGAGATGAAGTCAAATTGGGGTCTCTGGATCAATATGATTCCAGCAGGACGGTGCAACGGCGCATACGGCACGAGAAACATTAAATCTGCTCCAGGACTTATTCGGCAACCAAATAATTTCTCATAACCGAGATAAATTGGCCACCCCGGTCGCCAGATCCCACATGTGCAGATTTCTTCCTTTGGAGTTACCTAACAGAGCGAGTATACGCAAACAAACCAGCCACAATAAATGCCCTTAAAAACAATATAGAGGAGAAAATTAGGGCCATAAGCCCTGAAACATTAAGTGATGTGCTGGACAATGTCCTGCAGAGAGCAC
The DNA here is from genome assembly GCF_053919585.1 of Euprymna scolopes. Lineage (NCBI taxonomy): Eukaryota > Metazoa > Mollusca > Cephalopoda > Sepiida > Sepiolidae > Euprymna > Euprymna scolopes. Next base: position 150,899,780 of record NC_136484.1, on the reverse strand, counting down.
AAGAGTGTGAAAATGAAAATGGTGGACATTTGAGTAACATCATTTTTCATAGCTAAAATTAGACCTTGTGAAAAACATACCCTAGATTAAGTTGTGTAATTAGAATACGTAGATTATGATATCTTACTATATCTCAAAAAATCACGGAGGCTCATCTACCTACATATGAAAATTGGTAAGCATAACTTAAATTTTGAGGAAGTTAATCCAATTTAAAATCCGTCAGCTTCTTTTGGGACACCCTGTATATATAACAAAAATTCATTCTTTCAACCTGACTAAACCAACAGTCTCCTGTTCTGCACACATCTCCCAATACTGTCCAGATTTAATCTTTCTATGGAGTGATAAACCTAAGCCTGTTTTTAATGTTCACGATTACACAGCAATTGTATCATTTATAAGGAAAACAAATACACCAAAATAACTATATTTTATAGCTGAGAAACGAAGGTAAATATACAGCCTATATTTTACTTGTTAAAAAGGAAAAATGATGACAAATAGTGAAATTAAGGATGCAGGTAGGAAAATAAATCATTTGTAAATGCATTTTTGTCACTTGTGCAAATGACCTGGGCCCAACATAAATGCAAAAAAAATCACTCATTTAGCAGCTCACGTACCTTCAAAGGAACAAACATGTCCACATTTGATTTAAGATAACAGGCAGTTCTTTTTTTCTTTTTTTGTTTGTTTTTTCTGTTTTGTTACATATTTCGTTTGTTCCATTTGATTTGCTATGAGGATCATTTTTCAGATGTTCAATTTTTTACAGCTCAACTTAGTAAATCAAACCAAGACATTGTGTGTAAAATTAAAAAAAAAAAAAAAAAAAAAAAAAAAATGAAAGAAAAGGTGAGTGGAAGAAGCAGAAATCTTTGCCTAAGCCTTATGTGATGAGTAAAAATAATCCTTTTGTTTTTCTTAAAGATTTAATACACTCAACCGACAACTTGATAGTGCACACAAAAATAGAAAATTACATAAGTCCCTTTTCCCATCAGTAAAATAATCAGGCAGCTGCAAGATTAAAAAAGATAAACTGTAAACTAAAACAACACAGAAACTCATTCAAGGAATTTTAAGCAAAGCAAATAATATTTAAAGAAAACGAAACAAAAAAAAAAAAAACAGTATTTATCCGTGTAAAATTAAACTATTTAAATCTATAAACTAAAATCCTGTGCAAAAATGATGACATCAATAAAGGATGCTGTCATTGATTAAAAAATCTCAGAGAAGGAATCAAATGAACATTTATCTATAACTTTGAAACTCCTTGCTTATTAATGGTGGCCGGGGACTCATTGGAAGCATATAAGGAAGTGGAATAAAAGGTAATCAATTTGATTAAAAATAATTTTAAGTTTTGGGGGTCTAGGAGTCCCAAATGCTTAAGTTGGATTTATCAAAACAAATTCCTAAAAAATAAAAAAAATTTTTAGACATCTTGATAAATAATCATTGACAGTAGTTGAGAGCTCATTAGAAGAATTATGAGAAAATGGAACACAGAGAAATCGATTTGATTTTTACAAATCCCACATTTTCAGTTCGGGCCCCAAAACCATAAGTTGGGGATATTAAGTCGAAATGGTAAACAAAAGGATTTTATAATTGATTATGGTGACTCCGGGCATATTATTGGAAACATGGAGAAATCAATTTGATTTTTTTCTTTTTTAATTCAAGATAGGCCTGGCCCCAAAAACATCAAATTTTGAGATATTAGACTGAAATCCTTTAAAGCATCTAAGATATGATTTTATGAATTATGAAATAAATGTTTAGTAACACTGAATAGAGAAACTTGGTCACATCTTTAAAAATATTATTACACAAGTTGAATTTGAAAATTTAGAAAACTGAATATTTTATAAATTTTTATTAAATGATTAAAATTATTTGTTTTCTGAGATTTTTTTTGGTAAAATAATTTATTCAGTGTGTGTGTGTGTGCGTGTGCGTGTGATTTTGTTGGTAGCATTAATCCGAAAGGTCAGCCCCTTGTGGAGAGAGAAATGTATAAGTTCAATATTGTAGACGGTTAGTGCTAAGTCTGAATCCACGTTTATTTTATATACCTTTTTCTCCCGAAGGGCTGACCCCTCAGATTATTATCACCAAGAAAATGAAGAGAAAGAAGAAAAAAAACACGGTCTTATTCTATGAAAAAATTGTTTTAACAAAACTTTTCATAAAACAAAACCATCTCACTCATTTAAAAAAAAAAAAAATTATATAACACTAGCGAGGGGTACCCGGCGTTGCCCGGGTTTTTGTAGGTATGTGTGAAAAAAAAACCCGAAGAAAAACAGGTGCCCGTGAAAAAAAAAACAAAACCTTGACAACGTGCAGTTGGAAAATAGTAAAGTGTGAAAAAAAAAAAAAAAAAAACAGGTGCGCGTTTTTGATTGGCATGACGGCAATAGGTATTCAGCAGTTAGCATTTTGTGCGGGACAGTTTTTAATGCGGTCAATAAATCGGTTTGTTTGTTTTTAAAAACCCGCTCCCTCGTCTCGAAATGAAAGCTACCGTCTGATATGACGAAGTCGACATTGCCCAACATTACTTAGCTCTTTAGAGACCATTGGCTCTGGGCCTGTGATTAGAGTCGAGTTTCGCTTTTTGTTTATACCGAAAACCGAATGTAACGCGTGCCAATGCGGGAAATGGTTTTTTTTTTTTTTTTTACATAAGCATCACCACATTATCAAGGCCAAGAGGCCACTCAAGGATAAGGGTTAAAGAGTGTACAGTAGAAATTGGACAATATAGTAATCATTAGTAATGAAAATTTGGTAAATTTGATAACTTATATGGAACGGCTCATCAAGAACTTATTTACGTTAGACTTGAACACAACCATATTGTAGTCAGCCGGAAAGCAGGAAAACGGAAGACAATTCCACAGGCGTGCAGTTCTAAGAAAGAAGCTTTGTTCATGGAATCTACGTTTAGATTTAGGCACAGATAAAGACTGGGGGGAATTACTGATAGTGTTTACAGCTAGACGAGTGTTTCTTGTGAAAGTCTGGCGAGGGGGGACCATAGATTGAAGCTCAGTTGAACATTTTCTATGAAAACAACAATGCATCAGAGACAAACTCGCAACATCTCTTCTGTGAGATAGAGGTTGCAAGGAAGAGAAAAGGACATCTCCTACGAGGCTACGAAGTCTATTTTGAACTCTATCAAGGCAGGACAAGTCCTTTCTAGCAGCTCCTGTCCAGATGTGGCAACAGTATTCCATCCTTGGACGTACCTGGCTCTTATATAGATAGAGAATAGCATCAGCAGTGAGATATCTACCGGATCGATAGAAAGATCCCACCATTTTTCCAGCGGCCTTGGCAACAGATTTGATGTATGTGTTCCATTTAAGATCAGGAGTAATGGTCAAGCCAAGAAGCTTATCAAAACTTGAGGCCTCCTGAAGACGAGAGCCATTCATTTCAATTGATGCCAGATGTGGATCAGAATGTTGATGATGTAAAGAGAGAAGCTTGGTTTTAGATGCATTAAAAGTAACCAGCCACTCCTTACCCCATTGTACTACATGCTCAAGATCAGAGGAGAGAGAATTGGAGAGAACTTGGTCGTTTACTGTCTTAGATGTGCTACCATAAATGGTAGTGTCGTCAGCATAAATGTCTACAAATGATGTAAGGATGTGATTTGGAAGATCATTAATGTCGATCAAGAAAAGAGTTGGGCCCAGGATGGACCCCTGAGGGACACCGGCATTAATACTGTGAGCTTCTGATTTTTGCCCCTCAACTACTATCAGAAAGAAATGATTTAATAATTGAGAAGACATTTCCAGCTATACCATAGCTAGAGATCTTATGAAGTAAACCTTTATGCCATACCCTATCAAAGGCCTTAGATATGTCAAGAGCAATTGCTCTAGAAAGGTTGCCTCCGTCGAGAGATTTGCTAATCCTATGAGATATAACTGTAAGCACATCTGCTGTAGATCTAGCAGAACAGAAACCATATTGAGTGTCACTAAGGTTATTTTTGTTGAGATGGTTGATTACTTCTGTATTTAACACAGATTCTAGCAACTTACTCATGACGCACGGGAGACTTATTGGCCTGTACTGAGAGGGGGATGAGCGATCACCTGAATTCTTAAATACAGGACATACTGATGAAATTTTCCAGGGAGATGGGAAACTATTCTCCTTAAGACAACGTTTAAACAGTTTTGTAAGTATGGGCGCTAGTTCAGGTTGAAGTTTTTTGAGTACTATAATTGGAATACCGTCAGAGCCAGTTGCTTTACTGGAATCAAGGTTTTTGATTAGCTTGGCAACATCACGTACAGATATACGTATATCACATAGCGTGTTTTCTGATACAGGAGGAAATATTGAGGGTCGGCAGCCTTGATCGCAAAGGGTAGAATTAGCTGCAAAGTTCTTGACAAAGAGTTTGGCTTTGTCTGATGCTGACGAGATTACCTCAGGTCCATTGATAATAGTTGGGATGGAGCACACGCTTCTGTTCAGGATTCTGTTTGCTATTTGCCAAAACTGGTGGGAACCAAGCCGCTGCTCAGCTACTTTGGACTTAACAGATTGAGCATACAACTCTCTTGCGTTCTTTATTACTTTCTTACAATGGTTGCTGGCAGTCCTGAAAGCGGCTTTAGTTTCCATGCATCTATTACGTTGGAAACAGTGGAAAAAGTGATTTCTGTGCGCAATGGCAGCAGCACATTCTGGAGAGAACCATGGCTGGCTGTTAGGTTTTTGCTGAAACTTTTTCGAGGGTATGAAACGGTCAATACCTACAATTAACCATTCCGTCAGGTCTAATACTATAGAGGACACATCCTTTTTAAACATGGAATGCAGAGGTAGATCCGATATAAATGTACGGAAGCTATCCCAGTCAGCCTTAGTGTATCGATATACTGTACGATGGAGAGGTATGTCTGGGGACTTATTACATTTCATTTTTATCTTAATTGATACAACAGAGTGGTCGGAAGATCCAAGAGGCGACAGAACAGAAACTGAACATAGTTCAGGGCAAGTTGTGAGAAAAAGGTCTAGTAGGCTCGCATACTGGCCGTCATTGTCGGGCACACGGGTGGGTTCCTGAACAATCTGAGTGAGGTCATAGGCAATGGAGAAATCATGACAGAACCTCCCCTCATCATCGGTCTTGTTTGAGTGGGTCAACCATTCGACGTTGTGAACATTGAAGTCTCCACATACGTGAATGTTAGCTGAAGGATAAGCAGATAGGACTTGGTCAATTTTCTCAGATATGCTTTGAAAGATAGTAACTCCGCTGTTATGGAAATGTCGAATAATTAACACTTGAAAGTCAATAAAATTAAATAGACAGGCGAGCTCTGTGGTTAACTCTGAGATATTACAATTTATAGATGATATAAAAAGTTTTAAGAAGTTGTGAAGCAAGCGAGCGCTTCTCTGAAAGAAGCCTTTTGTGGAAATCAAGGAAAAGCGTACATACATACATTTTCGCTTTTATATTTATAGATTATACATATAAAATTCAACACAAATGTCACAGACAATGACAAATCAATATGTAAAATACATCAAAACCTATATTCACTGTTAACTTGGCGGGTGTGACCCGATGGGGACCGGGCGATGCCGGGAGACCATGCTAGTTGATTAAAGAACAGCTTGTAGTCTGGGTGGCCCATTGACACGGATTCAGAATTCGCACGGCTGGACTCTAATGATGATGATGGTTTGATATTGTTTTAAACAAAATACATGTTTCTTGGTGGATAATCAAAATGATCTCCCCTCCCCGAGAATGGATACTACTTTTGTACAATCATAATTTAAAATGACATTTGAATAAAATTAATTTTAGAAAATTAAAAGATCTTTACTTTCAATAGCATTCCTCCAAGTTTTTAACTTAAATCACTAATTTTCCTCTAGTTTATGCAAATCCTAACAAGTTCTCTGTACACTGAAAAAGCTTTCTCTATATCCACAAAAGCGAAATACAGGGTTTTTTTTATTAAGATATTTATTTTGAATTTATCTTGAGATAAATATGGCTCCAGTAGTTCTTTAGATAAAGTGTCCACTTTTATGTCACTGTGAGTTCAAATCTCAAACTAAGACATTTGATTTTTTTTTGTTGTTTTTTTTTTTTAAGCGTTCCATTTATTTCTTAAACAATATTGACCATTATCATCATAAACCTAAATATTTTTTAATATTTTTTTTTAAATTGATTGAGAAATATTTAATAAATGTTCTGAACTTCTAATTTGTGGCTAAAAAGTTCAAGAAAAGTTGACAAACTCCGAAGTACAGTGGTACTTCAATTTATAATAAATAGCTTTAGATTTCAAACAAGTCCAAGTAAAATATTTTATTGATAAATGCTAAGCAAATATATAATTCAAGATAAAAAGAAAAAAACATCAGTAATAAAAATTGTTGAGGATGAACCTTAAAAATCTAACTTTTTTTTGTACTTTGGAATCGTATTGATTAATTACTAACATTTCTAATAGTTTTTTTTAATGTTTAGATAAAGAATGTATTTACCATGTTAATTCACCCTAAATCGGACCCCCATGACCATTTTAATTTCATAAGTTTTCCAAACTGAAACGATTTACATATGACCAAGTCTCAAACATGTTAACATTGTTTTCAAATAAACATGTCGCAGCATAGAAAATAGCTACTTTTTTTTTTTTAAGAAAAGTGTGTGGGTGTGTCTGTGTCTCTCTCTAAGGATATTTGCCAATAATAACATGCACTGTTTGTAGAGATGACTGACAATTAAAGATTTGGGAAAGCAGCCAAATGTCAAATGAGAAAACGAATTTTAAAATGGAGAAAGAAAAGATGTTTCTTTTACAAGAAATTTAATAGTTAAAAAAACTATACAATCAACAGAAGGAAAAGGGAGGATAATTTCTGGAAAATACAATGTGATCTCTCTTGACAATTGAAAAGCAACATATCTGCCTTTATTCATTTTAAGGTTTAACCTGTTAGTACTGATGTTATTGGTATGTATATACAATATTCCTATCTCCAGGGATGCCAATAGCTAATGGCAAAAGTAGTGTGGGTATGTGCATGCACGCAGAGAAAGGACAATGCAAAAAAAAACTAATTTTTCGTAAGCAACTGCAATTAGTTTCAATTAAAGGATACCGAGTGCGAATATGAAGGGAGGAGGATAACAAATCTAACTTCCCTACTCCCGTCATGAATCAGTTGAAATCTTAGCTTTCATAGCAAAATTAATAATTTCAGCTTTTCATAAAAGGGAAAGAAAAGCAGAAGGAAAGATAAAGAGAAGACTAAAGAAAGGAGAGGAAAAAAAAGAGAAGAAAGAAGGAGAGAAAAGTCAATCTAATAATGATGACAATCTAAGTCCCTAAAAAAACGTGAATTTCTATCAAAAAGCCAAGAACTCAAATCGATGGGAAGCTCTAGCGAATAAAATGGAAATTCATTTTGGTGCTTATGCATTGTACGATCCGTGATTTCCACAAAATTACTTGGGTACGCTCAGCAGCTGACATAAATAACCAGAAAAGGCTGTTCGCAATGTTAGGAATAAACGTGCTGCCGATTTTTGAGCTCATATGAATCAAAGCAGACAACTTTTTCATAAATTAGAAGAAATAAAAAATTTCATTTCAATCGCGCGAGTTAGATAAATGATCATTTTTTCCCCCCCTCGTTGGTTTTCAAAATTGAGGAATGCTCGGACAGCCTTTTTTTCAGCTGCCGAGTGAGCCCGACCCAACTTTGTGGAAATCGTGGACGTACAATGCATAAATACCTTAATTTTTTCTGAATTAAAAAAAAACGATCTGTAGCATTTTATTTTGTCACCCCAATCAATTAGTCCATTTTTTTTATCCCATCTTGCAACAATTCCAGTGTCACCATTGATCACATGTGTTCATGATGATTAAATGTTAATAACAGATGGACAATACCACCAAAAGTTCATAAAGAAACAAGGGTAGTTATCCAAAACCTGACCCAATTTTCAGCAACTCTGCGTCTGTATCTCCCAGCATATGACGGTAAGCAACCGGATGATACATTTTCAGAATGCTAGAAGTATACAGGTAGATAGAAAAATTAAATTTGAATGCATTTGGTAAAAGCTCTCGACTATTAACCTTACATCATGATTACCAATATTTTTTGTGTATCCTTTAGTAAGGATTCTTGTTTCCAAACTTAATCTGGTTTGCTGAAGTTTTTTACAAAAATTAAAATATTTAATAAGTTAGCCAAATATTTCCTTAGAAAAATCGATTACATTTATTTACAATATAAAAACTTTCATTTTTTTTTTCACATCTTAAACAGAAAAAAAAAGTAGAAATTTTTGTAAAATGATTAATTTACTGTTGCAAAAAACATGAAAAAAAAAATCAATTTTTTATAATTAGAATTCCAACAAATTGGTCCCCTTACGATTAATAAGTCACTAAATAACAAAAAGCTCTAGTAATGAAAATAAAGGTATCAACTTCTTTACCACAGAGGAAACTTTCAGGATGGCAACGACAGCTTGGTATGTTCAATAATAATAGGGTAAGATTGTTCCTTGCTATTAGTACCATGCAACGCAGGTCAATTTGATGATGAGCACTGGCAAATAACTTCCATTAATCCCAGGCCATAAAGAGAAATTACTTGGTTATGGGAACAGATCTGTGTATCGAAAAATGTTTTTGTGAAAATAAGCAAGTAGGTATTTACCTCCCTCACACCACGCGATATAAATATATCTAGTGTACACTACTAAAACTCTGTGGATTATGTTTGCTATCTTGCTTTGTATGTTGTCACCATGAACACTGAATGACATCACTAAAAATGAATGGGAGTTGACAAAAATTACATCATAAAAGGTGAATGGATGAATATTTCCATAATTGATGACTACTGCTTTATCAACCAGTGTCAAAGTAAAGAAATTATACATCCAACAACAGGCTAAAAGGTGGTTTAGTATATAATATATATGTGGTATGGATAGTATTGATGTTAGAAGTTTTTGGCCTTCGGGACAAGATCAAAGTGTAGTATCTGTTCTTCAGATGCTGCACTTCTATTTCTTGTTCTCTTTCGGTGGAGGAGAAATCCTTCACGACTGAGACAATTTTTATTTTTGTACCTTTTCTCCACGTTAAAAAACGACCCTGGTGTCTAACTCTGTCCCGTGGGGAGGCATAGTAAATAGGTACAATCACAGATCATAATTTGAATCAGAGCATGACTGTTGTAAAATAAAAGTTCTTTTTAAAGAGTATTAAATTTTATATTGTAACAAAAATCAGTTTAATGTGTAGCGAAAACAGAAGACCCATACATGTAAACAATAGCTAATACATAAGACTAAAATACCAAGATAAAAAAGTACATTAACTTCTCTACATACGAGCTACTCTATTCACGAGAAATTCTAGATGTTTTCCAAGCAAAAATCTTGACCTACATATGAGAAAATCCAAGTTACGAGAATTTCAAGATGCTACCACTAGATGGCCGAGTGGTTGAGACCGCTTAGCATTTTATTTCCTTAATATCATCTTATTTATCTTGTTACTATTAAAGCAGAGTTTTAATTTATTTGAATATTTTTGCTAACAAAACACGTTTATACTTTTAAATATCCAACATTAATTTCCATTAAAATAATATTTTTGAGGTAGAAAATTAAAGCAATAAACAAAATATATAGTGAATTTAAACTAATCTGTCAAATACGTTTAAAATTTTATAACCGATCAAGGTCAAAGATTCAATATCAGAATTTTACATTATATTTTGCCTAGTGTTGTATTAAAATTTATTTCTAAAATATTCAGTGGTAAAAAATAAATTTTAAATTAATTTCCTTTTAATTAAGTCAATTACATCAGTGTGAAAATATTACAAATTAAATCTTTAAAAGACAAGTACTAGTTGTCTTTCCTTGCGATTACTATTGAACTTGAAAACCATTAATCACAACTTTTGTTAGAGTTTAGGGAAAAATTAATGAGTGAACTTTTAGAAATTTGTTATAAAAACAAAATTTTTAATACATAATTTTTTTTTTAATTTGAGAAAAAGTAAACTAGTTTTCAGAAAAAAATCTGGTCCCATTAGTTTTCTGCTTTTATGAAAACAGCAATTTTGATAAAATCAAAACACTAATAGATTAACAGACTAAAAGACTGTGATAAAAACAAGTTCTTTCTAATTAATATTAGAGATTATGAACGGCAATTGATTTATTAACATGACTGAACTGTTATTCTCATTGTAGAACTTTTTACATAGACAATTTATCTGGTTGTACTCTTGACTTTTTCCAAATGTAATTAAAAAGAAAAGAATTAATGCCAACACAACTTTACTAGAACACAAACAATCTCTCAAAATAAAAAGTGTGGCAATAATATATCTCTCAATGATACTTTAAAATATTTCACATATTTGGGGTAATCTATGCTATTTTTCTAAACTTCTTTATTTTACTCAAATCATCAAGTAGCATTCATTACAATGTGTTAGATGAGAAGAGACAATTTAAAGTTAAACATAAAAACCTTCCATATATTTCATGACAAAAATGGTCTTATTTAAAAGGGATACTTTTTATAATACTCATTTAATTACTTTAATCAGATCAGAAAGTTGCCAGCCAAACAGATCACAAAGGCTACCAGTGATGAATGCCACCTTCTTCCAATTTCTACATTGAACTGAGGTTCAAAGATCAAAGTCAAGGAGAAGCTTCTTCAGCAATGTCTAGACCATAACAACATCAAGAGACCAGACTGAAGCTAGTGGTTAGGTAGCTACAGAATTACTCCCCTCCTATTAACATGAGAATCACTCCTTTCTGAAGCTGTCGTTCCTCACTCAGAAACACCCTGAATCAAGTAGATGACATTCAACCGTATGCAAACAGAAATGGGGCAGTCAAAATTTACTATGAGCATACAAAACTGACCCACTCATCTGCATATGTTGAGTGAAGGACCATAGATGTGTTACATGATAAGGGCTGTACCCTTTTCATGTAAGTATAAAAATAGAGAGATCTAGTTAAAATGAAAATGAAATAGAATAGACGGAATTCGAACCTCGTAAATTAGGTTTAGAAATAGATTACGAGAGAGAATTAGAAAATGGAATGTAAAACAAACCATTGTTTAGCTTAGAGATAAAATAGTTTCAAGAAAAGAATGTGTGTTGACAAGTCTGTTATGAAAATTCAATTGAAAGAATGCAACTACAAAATAATTTAATAAACATGTTTTTAACATATTGGAAAAATAGGTTACTGGAAATATAGGTTAAAATTCCTTTTGTAAACAAAGGAAAAAGTTTTGGACACGCATGTCCAGAACACGTGAAAGAAGACATGTTTTAACATGTGTATGACGTCATGGAAAAGGGGAAGTTCAAGATATAGTTAGAAAACTTTAGAGTTAAGCAGAAACTCAGAGAGAGTCTGAGGACGAGAGACAACAGTCCAGACATGGACATTCGAACGTCTAGAAGCGAGACGGTCACTTTTGAAACTTAGAATGTGAAGCTTTGAATTTTTGACTCAGAAAACCACGGCCGGCCATGAGAAGAAATAAACCCATCATGTGTTTTTATAAACGTCGTCTTTGTGTTGTTATTCTACCAAAAGGTAAAGTGAAAATTGTATTATATGTCTATATATCTGTTATAAAATGTCTTGACATACACATCTCATATCTACAATGTGAACTCTACATCTCATAGCAACACTTCTAAGTAATGAACATTTTAATATATATGAATCTTCATAACAGAAACAACAACATTCTTCATAAACCGAATACGGAACGTCACATCTAATCTCTCTTATAACATCCCTCTTAATAAAATTCTCTCTCTCTCTCTAAGACTCTCTTTTAATGAAACCCCTATATAACAGATGCAATACCGCTTGTCTTTTAATTACCCAACCAGTGCAACTTGAAAAATTTTGCATTGCAGAGTACAATAGTAATACAAAGGACTGCATTAACACCTAAGAAACTGTCGTATAACAACAAGCTTCAAAGACACACAAAGAGGAATCTGATCAAACACATTTAAGGACTAAACATTGTTCAACATTAGACTCCTATGATCATTATTTATGTTAGCTTTCTTCAAACCATAAGTATGGTTGCTTTTGTTTCACAATCTTGAATTTGATTACTAATATAACGAAATTGAATTTGATGTCCATCAAAACAAATAAATAAATAACAATTATACTTAAATGAAATTCATTATTCCAGTTATCCTATAACAATTGTATAAGTTTTAAAATAAGCAAGCACTTTTAATATAGTATGAAAGATGTTTTGAAAATGAAATAAGTGTGTAATATATTGAATTTACGGTATGCTGGTCTTAAGTAATGGTTATTTTCTATTTAGTTGTACTTTTAATCATCCAAACATGTACTATCTGGTAAGGGTCAACAGTCAGATCACTCAAAAATGTGAAATGAAAGAAAAAGTAGACAACTGGATCAAGAATACTATCATCAGGAAAGGGAGAAGAGATTATCAAATCATAGATGAGATAGCAGTTAAAAGTTAGATAACAAATAAGTGTTCTTAAACCCAACTAAGCATCTTGTTATCCCGCTTTTATTTTTTTAATTAAATTTTTTTTTTTTTTGCTGTATGTAAGACCCAAAATAGAAAAATTGTACAGTGACAAATAATTGATGAAACTAACTCCATGAAGAAATGGTTTTGATTTCAGCTTCTACAAAAATTCAGCCACACCATCATACTGGACAGTTTGAACGACTGGCTATCATGATCAAGGCAAAGGAATAATGTGATCAATCAGAAACAGACCCATTCAATTTATATGTATCTGTGTTATCCTTAGAAAATATCCAGTTTTTTCCAGCATATTGGAAAAAACAAAGAGAAAAAAGAAAATTTAGACACAGTATCAATTTTTAAATTGAAGCATAAGTGATTAAAATTTACAATTCTAAAAACTACTAAATTTAAATATTTTAAAACTTAAATCTAACAAACTTATTCACTTGAAAACTAATTTTAAAATATGCTCGACTTTCAAGCATGCAAAGATTTTGAATTATTTGAACCTATGTAGAGAGAAAATGAAAGGAAAAATCTAGATTGATCTGCTAATTGACTGAAATTTTTTCTTCTGATTAAAGCAAGTATAAGTTATCAGCATTTATTTTTATATTTTCTTTCAAAATGGAGCAACTATCACACTTAAATTTTTAATTCAAAAGCTTTCACATAATCATGTTACCTTTAAGAATAGATTCTGATCTCAGGATCAAACTAAACAAAACTGAGAAAATATACAAAACATTAATATGCACAATATTGGTGTAAAAATGCAAGACTTGATCTCTGCATAAAGATCTTTGTAAAATTTTTTGGTGTGTACTGCATATGCTGCACATGACACATCATACACATTCGCCTCTCTAATCTCTCAAATCCCAAACATCATCATCCATGCAAGATGCAACACTACTGGCATCACAGACTCATTTGCAAAGTAAACTTAACTAGTTTGGTCTAATTCTTTGTTGCCCTGAAGAGAAATTCATCTGCAAGTTTTTAGCACCAATCACATCTGCTAGCTGAAGGAAATGCAAAAGTGGCTAATTGAAAACTTAAAACAGTAAAGATATGCATAGTATTGGTAACTGGTTTCTGCATGTTTTTTTTTTTTTTTTCATATTTGTTGTTAGAACCGGAATTAACTGATATATAAAAGGACTCAACAGCCAATCAGCATGGATAGACTGTCTTGACGCAGGAAACAGTGAACTCATTTGCAGTTAGTTCAACCCATCCCAGGTGAATGGCGTTAGTTATAACAGAATTTTACTTTTAAAACCTTTCTCTTTATTTCAAGCCATAACAAATGGAATATTTTCAAAATAATAGAATACAGACACTACAGTGTTTGTGTTGTCATTATTCAATAAGTCACAAAATTTCTCAAGGTCAACATTGAGGAAAGCAGACAGAATTGCAGTGTCCGCATCGAAAAACTTTAACATTAAAAATATCCACTCAAAAACTAGGAGATACTTTAAGCATCCAAACCAGTAGGAGTAAAAACAATTTCTTGGAGAAAAGAAAAAGATTAAATTTCTACAACAGACATAGATTTAGAATCACCAACATTAAATTAACTTTCTATTTCAAGAAAGAAAAAAGCAGACAAGAAGGAGGGAGAGGTTTCAAACTGTTAAAAAATGAATAAATAGAACTGGTCTGTTTACTGTCCTAGCAAAAAATAGGCTACAGCGAGGAGAAAAAAATGGGGAAAAAAGAAAACAGCAAAAAACACATTATGCCACATGTCTATCGATATTCCTTGTAGACATTATGTACATAAATGAAAATATGTTTTCATTTTTTCAAGTATGGTAATTAATTTGATAAGATTTTTTTTGAATTTTGCTGTTACATAATAGACCATAAAATATGTTAGGTATCTCAAGTTAGTCAAAGAATGCACAATTTATTTATTTTTTAGATGTGGTTGACTGTATATTCTAATAGTTCGTACATAGAAATCAATCATTTTAATTTTGTTATGTAACCTAAAACTATATCCGATGGTGAGGCCCCACCTTGCGAGCCTTGGGGAGTATGGAGCCACCTTTTAATTGCCATTGCTCCCAGGTCCAGTTTGACCCGGAGTGGTAGTACCTGTTAGGGTCCCAACTATGGGTTAAATAGAATCAGACTTAAAAAAACAAATATACTCCCTTAAAAATCGTTCCTCAAAATAACTAGATTCGGCATTAAATAACCTGCAAAAAGGTTGATATGCCGTAAAAACAAAAACCAACCAACCAAAAATGCATGTAGTTTTTTTTCTTTGGTAAATTGCAACAGATCTGGAGAGTTAAAGTATTGTTACCTATTTATTAGGATGTCTTTAAAATGGCATTGTTAGACTCTTTATGCGCAACATTTCTGAAAGTCTCAGCAGTGTCTAATTTCTTTTCTTTCTGCAATATTTTATATGCATGTGGAGGAAAGAACTGGACAGTAACATCTTTAGTAACAGATATATTTTAAAAATCAGTTATTTTAACCTAATTTTTATCGTTAAAAAAATTATTTAAAACTTTCTTCACTTTGAATATTTAGCCCTGCTTAATATTTTGTCTTTAGAAATAACGTTTATGACATTAAAATAAAAAAATCTATATTTTATCTGATTATATCAGGTTTCAGATAAACACTTTCATTCATTTAAAATAAAAATTTAATTATTTATTTCTTAAATTTACTTGTGTATAATAAAATTAAATATATTAATTCACTTTTGAGAGACTAATTCTATTGTTTATTTCATACATTGATACAAGTGGCTTTGCTTTGTCATGACATACAGCTTCCAAGTCAACTCTCACTAAGTAAATAAATACACTTATTAAATTCCAATACATTTTTATATATATTTCTAATATAATTCTAAAATTTTCGATTTTATTTTTTTCTGTATTCCTATACACTTTCGTTTTCATGCAATTACACAGTCTATCATTTTGATTTACTAGCATGGGTGCCCAGCGTTGCCTGGGTTTTTGGAGGTGTGCGTTGAGCATGAGCAAAAAGAAAAAAAAAAAAAAAAAAAGTGGTAGTAGGAAGGCAGGGTTGAACCCGTATAGTGAAGGAGGAAAAGAATGGGGAAAAAACGTGACGTCTTTGCTGTAACGACCCCCGCCAAACTGGAAGTGACATAGATTTAAATTAAGGCTAGACAATTGCAAAGAGGGGATGACTTTCGAAAATATCGGTGAAAAGACGACCCCTTCCTAAAGAAAAGTGCCCAGTTGAGGGTGAAGAAATTAATTTTTATAGCTAATTTTTCTTTATTTGTCGTCTGAAGAGTCGAGCTTCAAAATCTTGTGATCTTGTGAAAATCTGTCGCCTCTGTCAAAAGTTTTAGGCAGACATGCAAACATACATACATACATATTGGTAACTAAAAAGTTTCGATCCAAACCGATTAAAAAGCTTGCCCTATCTCTGAATACCCTTTATGTAAAATTTCAAATCTTTAGACCAGAAATTGTCTGAGTAATTTGGTAGAGACCGCAGAGGTCAATTTTTTTTTTAACTTTGACCCCTATTATGGGCCCTTAACATTTGTTTTGGGTTCAAATCAAGTTATTAAGTTAGATCCATGTCCAAGGAACCTATATCTAAAATTTCAATTGTTTATACCCAAAATTAGTGGAGGAGTTTGATAGAAAAACACAGTCTTCAAATACTTACAGGGGTTCAAAAGGTGGAAGCAAGAATTTCATGGTCCTTTAATTTTCCCAGACATCATCGGAATACGGGTTGATTATAATTGGCTAACAAAACACCAGCATTTGAATGAACTATGCAAAAAACAGTCTCCATTGCAATAAAATAAATTTTAAAAAAATTAGTAATGGAACCACTTATGGGAACAAAATGTTTTCGCAAATGAATTGGAGGGGATATAACATGATGGAAATGGTTAACTTTATAGAGGTGGAGGGGGGGCTTGCTACTGTCTTTTCACTTTGGTTTATTCTTCCAATACATTCTTTGTTACCACTTATGCATCTGCAAGATTTTGATGAAGTAAGAATTCAAAGTTACAGTCTGATATTTCAGAACTTTCTGTCTCAATTTTTCAAATATAAACTTCCGATTAAGATTAATTGTTCCATCAGGGTTTGTACAGATTTTCAATGTTCATTTTCAAGGCCTTTTCAAGGCTTGTTCAAATTTTTCAAGGCCTTCTCCAGACAAAATTCAATAATATAATAAGCCAAAAAACTTAGGAAAAGTAGTTTTTATTTCTTTCTTTATTTCATGAAGTAGTTTTAAAGGTAACACAATTACTTACACGAAGTTCTCTAATGCACAACAAAACTCATTAAAATATTTACAGCAAGCCCATCACTACACATTCATTCATTCATTCTGAATCATTTTTAGTTCTTGTTTAGTTCGAAGCCTTTCTTTGAGTTTAGTCCTTATTTATTTTCAAAGGCCGATTTTCTGAAAGCATTTGACTGTCAACAGATTCGAATTCCCGGAATTTTCTCCCCTCAGAGCAAGGGCATCTGCTGATGAAGTCAATGACAATGTCATTTTCTACTCTCACTTTCTTCTTATTTAGTTTTTCTATCTGTTCATGGTCTGCTTTTTTTCTGGAGATTTTGTCTATCTTTTTGTCTCTCTGCTTTTTGTTTTCCAGGTACATGTCATGCCTCTGTCGTGGAGCATGAAACAATCAAGGGATTGGTTATTGAGATTTGACCCCCCCCCCTCCTGCTGCTTTAACCTGGTCACAGATGATCCTCTGTGTCACTACAATCTCATCCTTCACATTCTCCATCTCTATTTTCTTGTTCACGGAAATCCTCTCTATACTGGCCTGGCCACGAGAGCACCAGAACAGTTTTCACAACTTGAAACGGCTAGCTGTAACAAATATCAGTCATGTAGGTTGCAAACAGTTGGTCTAGCCCGTCATCTTCACTCCTGTAGTTGATATCAACAAACTTTTCAGATCCAATGACAGGTATCTGCTCAAGAAAAGTATTATATTCTTTCAGGACACTATCACACTCATCTTCCTTTACCTTCCTGTTATGCATAAGAATGTTTAATGCACTTTTAAATTGCCTTTTAAACCATACCTGCTTGGTGGCCATTAGTCTTGGGTTTAAAGAAGACAGCTGTCTGACAAGGGAATAGGACAGTGGGCATTTATTTCCGGCATAAGTTACATTCTTTTACTGTTATTATACGGAAAACAATGGGACGCAACTCTTGTATTCACGATATTATACAATTTCAATTTTCGATTTTATTTTCAATATTTAAAAAATATTTTAATGATATTTCTATTAATACTTATAAATAATTTAATAGTATTTATTTCGATTTCATTTTTCATATATTTTGACAAATTTTTACTGGACATAAAAAATATGCTTTTCAAGGCCTTTAAAGACATTTTCAAGGCATTTTCCATATTTTCAAGGACTCTTCAAGGCAAAACTCAGGGACTTTTCATGTTTGTGTGAACCATGTCCATAATAAAAATACATATTAAATTATTTGCTTCATAAAAACAACATAAATTATACCAAAGCCAACAAAGCCTTGTTGAAATGGATTGTTCCTTGTTGGCTGATATATGTCTCTGGTCTCATGTAATTCTATGAAGTCCACCTTCTCAAGCTTTGCCTTCTCCATTTGAGAAGAGAGCAGTTTATTGTTGATCGCTTGAGATGCTCCTATTGGGGATTACTAACAGGGCTGTCCAAGCATCTTTTTTTGTTGCAGGTGCTTGCTTTTCAAATCCTACTTACCGATACTTTTGTCACATCATTCCATTGTTAGAAGATAAATAACTTCACTATGGTATAGAATAACCTGTGTGTATACGCTATTTTTTGTTTTTCTGCTAGGAATTTATGTTAAATTATTACTTCAAATCTTTCCACCTTTTCAATCTATATAAATAAGACAGTAGATATGTGTGTGAAAATATTTTCTTGAAC
Source organism: Euprymna scolopes (assembly GCF_053919585.1). NCBI lineage: Eukaryota > Metazoa > Mollusca > Cephalopoda > Sepiida > Sepiolidae > Euprymna > Euprymna scolopes. The sequence goes on along the minus strand of NC_136484.1, from coordinate 150,881,173 downwards.
TACTGGTCACATAACACTGAAATTAACAGGAAACAGTAATCATGTATGCAGAATGGTTTATAACAAGTAAAATCTTTGTTTGGATGAATAATGCCTACAGAAATGTCAGCAAGTTGAAATGCAAACTGTTCATTTCCATTTGCCAACATTTCTATTACTTTTGTGTATGCGCAAATTCATTCATAACTTGAAGTTGTTTGAGTTTAAATCTTTCTTATTTATCTGTCGATATCTCAATCAATAGGAAATGTGGCTGGACCACTAAATGTTTTGGTTTCAATTCTAGCTGATGGTACCCAAATCATTTTTTTTTTTAAACATTTGCAATCAGTAGAATATATTAGGTACAATATAATATTCAATAGAGAATTGGCTCTGTAATAAATACGAAGTCTTCATGAATTAAAATATATTTAAACATTTTATCACCAGGCATAGTTGTGCACCCTCACCCCACCCACTAGTAAAGAAATATCTGCAAATTAAAAATTGGTAAAAAACAAAATTTAAGTAAAATTCTTCATCACCAAACATTCTATCAACACTACTTTTAAAACCATTTTCTTTTATTATACAAAAAGAAAGCAATAATATCCGTAAATACAATGTTTATATTGATCTGTCATTTATTATGCCATCAATGTTTCATAATGCTGCCTAAAGATAAGAAAGCAGAATTAATGCATACATAAATCGTTGTATGCTTCAATATGCGTTGCATGGCAACAGCATAATTCAGAGACATCAGTATTTGCTAGAAGAAATGAAGTAACACCAACATCGTTTGAATAATTTATTCCTTCAGGGTTTTCCTACTCAAGACTGCTACATCCATTTCACGCTGAATAAATATGAATATTTAACATTGTATGAACAATACATATTTATACGAAAAATAAAGCTTGTAATGATCATCAGTGTTACACTTTTTAATTTTAAATAGCGATTCATTTAAAACGTTATTTTACACTTAAAAAAATAAATAAGCTATTCTTTGCAGGTATATGTTGGACAACTATGGTGCAACGACACTTACAATTTGCAACATCAGTCTGGTACTTCCATTCTTAGAACTTTGACTGCCTGGAAACCCGGTCGGAGATATGCAACCAAGTGAATAACCTCTATCAAACACCTGCAATATTTTAAATACATTGCTTTCCTGGATTTGCATTCATTAAAGTTCTGATGGATAATATCCATGTAATGGTTATGTTTGTGATTAAATGCCTTAAAATTTTGTACAAATCTGATTTTGTGCAGTCTGTAGTGTCCAGTGACGAATAAAAAGAATAAAAGAAAAATGGCTGCTGCTTTCCTTTACATGCTTGCAATCTTGTCACCTGATATGCTAATGAGATGCTTCTGGTTTTAAATAAAAAGACCAATTTTTCAGAGATTGGTGCTAATTTTGGCCTTGGACATTAAAATAGCAAGCTTTGACAGCAGTGTATAGAGTTTGGGAGAATCGAGTTTTGACAGTGTTGAAAATTGTTAATTGGCAGTGCAGCATAAAAATTCATTTTGGTCTGTGTAGAATAGTTAGCACTTGATTATTTATCCACAATGTTAATTTATTTAATCTTATAAAACATAGATCCAGTTTAGAATATATCCTTTAGACTTAAAGGAGATTCAAACTTGGATAATGACACTGTAAAACTACTGCCTTAGTAATGTGCCATGTGTTTATTCCTTTGTTATCAACCAATCACGTTTCTATTTGAGTACAAACACAGAAGCTCCAAAGACACCATAACTTAAATAGTATATAGAAGAATACATATGTAAACGTGATTCCTCAAAGATTCCATAATAAAATCAAAAGTCATATACCAGCGAATATCTACGTAGTCTCGCAGACTAGAGATTTATAAAAAAAAAATTAAAAAAAAAAAACTTCAGGCAGAAAACCTAAGTGCTAGTGGTTAGCACTAACAATCCAGAACGTGCACAGGCATTTGGAAGAAATCGTTTTAAAATTAAGATTATGCAATATTTTTTTCACTTTAATGTTAATGTTTTAGAGGTATCATCATTGAAAGCTAGAAACCTGTAAACAATGTTCACATTGAATTTATTCAACCCACATGCTATTTTCCACAACTTGAACTCTTTATCATTTTAGCATTTCAGTTTTTCCAAAATTATTCCAACATTTTTTTTAAAAAGTTTTCAGGTGAAAATAGCTTATCAGAAATAGATTTTCTTTTAAATTTAAGAACTTCAACAGTAAATCCATATATAAAGCCAATACAGAGTGTTATTTAATCAATTACATGCTGAAAACAAGAACATTTCTATCATCAAGTCTGAAGAAAATAAGATTCTTATTTTACAAACAATCCAAAGTATAGAATACCAAGTCAAATTACAATCGCTAAAGCTAATACAAATAAATTTACTACAAATATAAACTGTGAAACAAAAAACTAAATAATAAAATTAGGGAAAAAAAATAAAAGCTGTAAGGAGATACCAAGTTTTTGTTTCGTTTTGAAGTCAAACTTTCCTTAAACATCTGCAATCGTATTGTCAAATAATCTTTATAAAACCAAAACAGATTTTGGTGGGCATTTCTTTTGAGAGAAATTATGACAGAGAATGTGTATTTTATAGTGGCCATCTTGTTAGATTGGTGCAAAAACAATATCGTTTTCCCACATATGTTACGTTTATATATGATTTCTGAATTAATTCATTGATATATATATAGCCATGTTATATATCATTTTGAAGCATGTTTTTCGCTCTATCGTGTTATTCATTATCGTTCTCAATCTCTTCATTCACTTTTTTGCAGGATTTTCGACAGCATGGATACAATTCAAATCCACATGATTTTCTTGTTCCACTTCAAGCTAGGCTGAAAAGCTGCCAAGACACTCGTGATATCAATGATTTGTTTGAGCCAGAAACAACTAATGAACGTGTGGCACAACGGTGGTTCAAGAAATTTTGCAATGGTGACAAGAGCCTCGAAGATGAAGACGGTCACGGTCAGTCAACTGTGGTTGATAAATATTTGAAAGCCTTAATTGAAGCTGATTCTCGCAAAACCACAGAAGTTGCTGTTGAACGCAGGGTCGACTACTCACCAGTCATTCACCATTTAAAGCAAATAGAGAAGTTGAATAAATGGGTGCCACATGAATTGAACGATAATCAACAAAAATTGTTATTTTGAAGCATCTTCTATGCTCCTTCTGTGCAACAAAAACGACCCATTTCTCAAGCAGACTGTGATGTGTGATAAGTGGATCCTCTATGACAACTGGCGATGTTTAGCATAGTGGTTGGATGCCAGAGAAGCTCCACAACATTTCCTGAAGCCGAAATTGCACCAAAAAAGGTTATGGTGACTGTTTGGTGGTCTGTGGCCGCTCTCATCTATCACAGCTTCTTGAATCTGGGCGAAATGATTACAGCGAAGAACTGTCAACAAATTGATGAAATGCACCAGAAGCTCCAACGTATGTGTCCAAGATTGGTCAATATGAAGGGACCAATTCTCCTCCATGATAACGCTCATCCGCATGTTGCTCAACTGACCCTGCAGAAGCTAAACAAATTGGGCTACGAGACTGCCTCATCCATCATACTCACCGGATTTCTCACCTACCGATTATCACTTTTTCAAGCATCTCGAAAACTTCCTGCGCAAAAAATACTTCAAAAGCCGAGATGATGCCGAATCGTTTTTCAATGACTTCATTGCTTCCAGAACTCCGGATTTCTATGCTAATTGGATAAATAAACTTGTTTCTTGGTAAAAATATGTCGATTCTAATGATTTTTTATTTCAATTAATAGAGTTTATTATGAAAGGAGTTACGATCTTTTGAAGTTGAACATCAAAAAACGACATTTTTGCACCAACCTAATAACATGTAACGGATTTTACTGGGTCACATGGTTGATTTGGATCTATGCTTCCCTCCATCTTTCTCTCAAGGAGAGTAGAAATAGAAAGTAAAGAGAAACTAACAACTACTATTACTAAAACTAGTACTATTTCAGTTGGAATTTGAATTAGCCTTTACCATTCCAGTTTAAATGTCAGTTTTCAATTAGACTTTACAATTCCATTTTCAGAGTTTCTTAGCCAACTATATAAACTTTACATCATTTCAAAGAGTGTCCTTTCCTACAAGAAATTTAGGAAATAATTCAAACTTCTTACAAGCATTTCTATGTTTACACATATAGGATTCACATCGACGTATGCGAAAACACACAAGCCACACCCAAAAGTTAAATCGGTAGGGAGGGGGGCTAATTTTTCATATAAAATTAGCCCCTAGAGAAATATTTTATAAAAAAGCAAAAATAGTAATCATGTGACCTTGCTCTATACAACGTACACAAGTTTTTGACACCATAAAATAAAACAAAAATAAAAAAATTAATAATCACCAATTTTGAGCAGATTCCTAATTATTTAAGGCCAAACTTTTCGTCAAGTAAAACACAAGAGTCAAGAATCCAGGGAAGCGTTAGAATATATTCCTATTTCCCCTAATTTCTATGGGCTTGAGGAAAACTAAATTAATTTTTCAAGTCATACGCACTTTGACATTAATGCAATGCCTTAAATCTTTCACACGGTCGTATGCACTTTTATATCAATTGAATACAAATATATGAACATTTTTTTAATACTTGTAACAATTCTCACAGAACTTTCTACAATATGTGAACATTTTAAACAGATATTTACTAACAAACTTTTAACCAATTGTAATCTATACTCCTATAAATTTGAGTTTTTTGTGTATTGATATTCATATTAAAACCCCTTTTTCTACTGATTTAAAACGAAAATTTTAATTCCCTATTAGTTTTTTTGTTTTTTTGTTTTTTTTTTGGGGGGGGGGGTTCTTATGGGATGATCATCTTTAGTTTACTATTATGTGTAATTATATTCATGCAGATATGATTTATACTTGGGTAATATTCATGTAAAAAAAAGTTATAGTCAACAAAAACTTCTTTCTATATATATTTATAGATGTATATATATATTTGTTTAAAAAATTTTACCTACCAAACTCCTGTCTGTTTTTGGCCTACAGACAGGAAACTTAATATATAGGATATTCGAACCCATGCAAAACTTTATATTCAGGTTCTAGCCAGGAAAAATCGGGGCAAAAGTGTAAAAAAAATTTTTAAATGGAATTTGCCAGGTGAAGGTCAAACGACGGCATTATGAATATGCATGTTTAGTGTAGTAATTATTGGTCCATGTTTTAATTTTTAGCCTTAGCAAACGTCTTCATAGCTCAGGCATTAACGTCAAAGGAAAAAAATAAATTGTAAGCTAAATGTTTTGGTTTCGATTTTCAATGGTGATACACGAGTCTTTTTTGTTGTTTTTTTTACTACTTTTTAAATCATTATTATATATTGGCTCCAATAACTATATATCTATAAAAGTGAAAATGTCTGTGTGTGTGTGCGCGTTTGTGTACATTTCCCTACCAAATAACTGTCAATTTTCGGTATAGAGACTCGAGATTTGACATAAGGAGTATTGAGATTTGAGAAAATCTTTTTAATCAGTTTTTGACCAGAAATTTGGCTGTCAAAGGGTCAAAAAGTTCAACGATTTGACCTTTGAGAACTCTACCAAACTCCTCAGCCAATATTGGGTCTAAACACTTGAAATTTTAAATGTAGGTTACTTGAACATGGATCAAACTTCTTAATTTGATTTGAGCTCTAAAAGCAAATATAAAGGGGTAAAAATTGGGATCAAAGTTAAAAATATCAAATTAGTCAGCCAATTTCTGGTCTAAACATTTGAAATTTTAGATAAAGGGTATTCAGAGATAGGACAAGTTTTTTAATAGGTTTGGATAAAAAATTTGAGCTTCCAAGAGGTCAAAGTTCAAAAGACTTGACCTTTGTGGTGTCTAGCAAACTACTCAGTCAATTTTGGGTCTAAACATTTGAAATTTATACATAACGGGTTTTCAGACATGAGGCAAGTATTTTAATCAGATTTGGGGGTGAAAATTTGACTGCTAAAAGGTCAAAGTTGAAATAGTTGACGTTTGTAGATTCAACCAAATTCCTCTGCCAATTTTGGATCAAAATACTTGAAATTTTAGATGTAGCTTACTTGGATATGGGTAAAACTTTGTATTTTGATTTGAAACCAAAATAATAAATGTTAAGGGGTCAAAATCGGGGTCAAAGTTTTTAAAAATTTTACCTCTGCGGTCTCTACGAAAATACTCAGACAAATTTTGGTCTAAACATTTGAAATCTTACATAAGTGTATTCACATGTAGGGAAAGTTATGAACCGTACATAGGACCCGAGCAAAGCCAGCTGAACTGCTAGTAATCTATAATGTAAAAGCGAAAATGTGTGTTAGTGTGTGCTTTTTTGTGTATGTAAGGCAAAGGCTTTTGGAGGGGGGGGCACTCGGGGAAGGGGGTCACTGTTTCTTAGAACTTTTTATTTAATTCCTAGATTATAATATCTCCGCTTTATGAAAGGAGGTCACATCCATCCTTTATTTGTGCTACTTTTACATGCTATTTTTGCAGTATTTCCTGGTCTCTGCATTTGTTAAGCTTTTCCATATAAAGAAGCAGAACATAATTCGGAGCAAACAACTCTCCCCAGCACCCGTGCCAGGGATGTCCAGAAAGCAATGAGCTTTGATCAATGCTGGGAAAACCCGTTATATCAGACAATTGCAATTCATTTGGACACTCCTTTTTATTAGGAGCTGGTTTTCCTCAACATCTTGGGGAAACTGGCTTGCAGCCAAAGTTAAGTGCATGATTTCACTCCCCTATGGCATGATGTTTGACCTCATTAAATTTATGCACCTGTCACTTAACTTTTTAATCGTTTAATTTCAACCATTCTCACAACTCTGCCCTCTTTAGCGTCAGATGGGAAGATGTCAGGCTTTCTTTTTTGCCTTCGCCTCAAGGCTTCAGGTTCCCCAACTTTTTTTTTTTACACCGACAAACAGCCAGGCAACGCCAGGCATCCCCCGCTAGTATAACAATAAATACAAAATTTGCATTAATAAAATTATTATATTTAAGTGTATTTTTACTGGGCGGCCTGCTAGTATTGTAGATAATATAAATGTGTTTGTGTGTGTTAGTTAAACATGTTTATCTCTTTTATTCAATATTCATGTTTTTCAACGTTAACATTTTATTACAATTTATCAGGATGGATCTAAAAACAATTACTAACACACAAAAGTCAACACGTTAGCTTAGCTATAGTTCACACTGGTACACACAGAACAAAAATAATCAAGATAAACTATTGAAGATAAATTTATCAACTATAGAAAAGGGAGATGTAATTATGTTAGACCAGAAAAAAAGCAAACATTTTGCCAAAAGGAAACAATAAGTGGAGAAAAAGGAACAAAAAGAAAACTGAAGTGTTTTTCAGATTGTTGCTTAGACAAGCACCAACTTGTCTAAAATTCCTTTGAAATAGGACAGCCTTCTTTTTAGTTTCCATTCAAAATGTACAAATAAAATAGTCAAATGACACAATTTATTTTTTTGTAATTCTACTTTACCATAAACACATCTTCCGAGAGAGAAAGATTAAACAAGTGGAAAATAATATATAAAAGTTTAATGAACATGATCATCGATCATTGTGATGCAGTCTTAAATAACTAACCTAGTTCTTTACCAAAATATATAACATTTAGTTCAATCTCGATGACAAACAATGATGCACCAACATCGCCTATCAGAAACCAAAATACAGTAGAATCCTGGGATACGGTGGCCCAAGGATACGGTTTTTTCAGGTTACTATGTGGAATACGATGTTTTTCTGGCCCCTGGTTATGGTATTTGCCCCACATTACAGTGTTATTTGATTATATACATGTGTATTATATAATGTATTGTATTTTGTTACTAATTTTTAATATGTACTGTATAAAATTTTGCTTAGGTCTCGCTGTACGGTGATTTCACCTTACAATCCCAACCCCCGGAATGGATTAATGCCGTATCCTGAGGTTCTATTATACATTAATTTTTATCAACAGCCAGGTATAACCAACACGGTGTACAGATAATACTTTAGCGAGCAACAAAGTTTACACTTCAGTGTCCGAAATGTAAATGCTTAAAACGGTTTCTGCACATACACTAGTCTGAATTAATTGCAAAAAAAAAAAAAAAAAAAAAAAAAAAAAAATCTAATCCAATCAGATGAGTTTCTCTGAATTTATTAAACTTGCCGTTTTAACCCACCCTGAATTCATAAAATGCCAGATTTCTCCTTTACAAAAAGTTTGAGCCAAAGTTCACAACCGAGCTAACATCTGCTTTACGTCAGCTTCCTTTGTTCCTCTGTTAAGCAATTAGGGTTTCTTAATCCACACACATGCACAATCATAAGCATACTTATTGACACTAACACACACATGACTCATTAACTCTTTCACATTATCGTTTGCTCATCAAAAGCATGTGTATAAACTTATTTAAATACTTCTCATATTTCTCACCGAACTTATTACTAGGGCTATGAATAAATATTCTTATTGTTTTGACTCTCGAGTATATATCCGACACAGTTAGACACAATTAATCAACCGAGAACCACATCACTATATAAAAACATAAGATATGAATGAATACAAACGCAAGAGTCAAAACAAGGAAAAGAATATGCTGTTGTCCTAGCCCTACTTATTACAATGAAAACAAACAGTGACTTCATGACAACTTTTAATCAAATGTAATTTTCGGAATTAAGTGGGGAAAATTTTGATTATGATTTTTCACATATGTGAATAATTCATGGCCCTTAAATTATAGGCTCCGACTCCCTCAGTATCTCAGCTAATAAATCCCCTTGTTCTGCAAGGGCTCAAAATTGGAAACACTTAATTTAAACAAAAAAAAAGTCCTTAAAGTTGTTTTTTAATAGGTGTATTTAGGACCCAACCTAGAAATATAAATATCCAAAATAACTAATTAAATTGGTTATTTCATGAACCAATTTTTTATAAATACTAAAAATTGCTGTATTAATAAAACAATCAAACAAAATATTGCCTGTTTTTCTCACCTATATCTAACTTTGATAAATGCACATTAAATTATTCTTTTTGGTCCCTCAACAAAAGGAGGGTGGACCTGTAAATTCACCCTTGTTCGTTCGTCTCTCCGTACTTTTCTCAATAACTACGCCTTGGAATCGTTTGAAATTTTGCACAAACATTAAACTTGATAGGAGTAATAAAAAAAAAAAAAAAAAAAAAAAAAAGTAACAGAATGGATTTTCGGGAAGACTCCAGTCACCCCCCCCTCCCACATACACACACAAAGGTGCCTTTCAGGTTAAAATGGCTAAAATTGACATTTTGTGCTCATTAAAAAAAAAATTGATGCCTTGGATTTTTACAAAATTTTCTGAAAAGTTGTAACTAACTGATTTCTATATAATTTTGTTTGTCTATATTTCGTGATAACTCTTGAGTGTGCCCCAGAAGCTCTTTTAGGGTTAATAAAAACACTCCATTTTTGGGACTATTTTATCATATTTGTCCCAAATTTTCTGTGTATATCTATTTAGCAGTTTTGCATGGTGCTGAACTCAAATTTAATATGTTACGGCCTTGGGAACTTTTGAGGCTATATGGGAGGGGGTGGGGGACAAATGATGGATTTAGTCATTTCTTTTTTTACATGGTGCAGAACTCAAATTTACATATGTTATGGCCTAAAACTGCACCGTTTGTTCTTTTCCACCATGATTTGACGTCCCCTGGGGACTTTTGGGACTAAATGGGGGAAGGGGGACACAAATGCTGAACTTAGTCATTTTTTTTTGCCTTGTTCACTGTGAACTCACAGGAATCATGCATGCTTCACTTGTTATTGTTTACTATTGAATATTTATAGAAATCAATAAAATAACAAAACTAAAATGATTTCTTAATCCTATTTCTAAAATGAAATTGCAAATGCTACATTATTTTTCTGTAAGCATCGTACACAAGATATCTCCACCCAAACAATGCTGGTTAAATATGAAAAGTGTTAAATAAATTAATCTGTCGTTCCATTTCTGGTTAGTCTCTAATGAGAAATTACAAACATTAAATGGAGATGATTTTTATCAATGTTTTTTAAATTGGAATTTTCCGGTATAGAATAAAAATGGAATAATATAATTATTTTTTACTATAATAATTAAATACCTACAGACACTAGTGTTTCATCCTTTCGGGAATCTTCAGTGCAGGGTGTCACGATTAATACCAGTCAAACGATTTGAACCCCACAACACGAGACATCTCTGGCTCGATTACCAGAGACCTAATCCATTCGGCTACCATTAACCGCGTGAAATAACGTTGAATTTAAACATCTTAATTTTAAATGTTCATTTACGTCAGTCAGACAGTGATCTAATCGTTATACGATGATCTATGCATAAGAACTAAATTGACCGACTTTAATTCAACTGAAAGTGCTCAACGATAAGAAACGAATTTCTTAAGGGGCTGTCATAATTATTTTTTACTATAATAATTAAATATATATAACATTTTAACTATCTTTAAACTATATAAGTGTCAGTTTTGTTTGGATTCTAAATAGGAATTTAGAATCCAACATCTATTTTAACAAATGTATCAGCAAATCATTCTGCATTTAGTGCTACCATTAATATCAACTTTATTTTGTACAATAATAAAGTACAAATTGTAAAGGAAGTAGGAAAAAGGTTGAATTCAGAAAACCTCAAACAGACAGCAATGTCCAAGATAATAAAAGATAAAACTAAAGATACAATAGATAAGACAACTGTTCAATTCACAAGACAAAAACAAAGTTGATATCTCAAACCAAATCTTTATTTTCATTTTATCTAAAAAATGTGGCCACATAGCTCTTTGCAAAACAAATGATACCAGATTTATTTTCGTAACACAATTAGCCACATACCAACTTTGTCGGAAATTAGAAAATTTGTCATCTTGTGTGCTATTTGTCCAGAATTTTAGTGTATAACTTTAGAAAGAAAAAAGACCTTCAAACAATTGAAAACTCACTACAAATATTATGTCATGATAAATGAAAATTAATTATAATGGATGCAATAATTAGAAAAAAAGAATCAACCTAAACATTGGGCAAAATGCCATTACCTAAAATATAAATGTAACTTTATTTCAAAAGCTGACACACTGGGTTTTTTTTTTTTTAATTTAATGCGATTCATAGTGCAGTAAAGATATCAAAATGAAGTTTTCTTTTAATAGTAAATCAATTTTGAAAAATCAGATTTGAATCATGTACTAGGTGTATCAGAAAGCGGCCATTAAAAATAAGAACTTTAATAATTCAACTTACTATTTTTCGAAGCTTATAACTACTTGAAAAATGTCATTCAAACCCTAATTTTTTTTTCAATTAAAAAAGCAAAGACCAAATTTTTTTAAAAATAACAGGTTTAATAGGAAATTATGCAATTTGTTTTTTTTAAAGTGGTTTTCTTTAAAAAAGATATAAAGAAAATCAACATATTTTGACTTGCTTCGATAAATATATGTATATATAAATGCCAAAAAATCACTTATCTATAAAAAGTACTATTAAATGGGTAGTTCCATTCTTCATTGTTAAAAATTTATCCATATTTATATTTTAAATTCCATGTATTTTTTTAAAAAAAGGATTTTTTTTAAAGAGAGGGTCATAGAAAATCGCATTTTCGTAACGTGTTTTGTGCCACAAGCTTAAAGGCTGCTCCTGCTACTATGAAATTTATTAAATATGGATTTTTCAAAGGGACATAATTAATGTCTCTTATTGCATGTGTTAACTAAAATTAATATTTTGGGTCCTCTGTAGTTTTAAAAAAAAAACAAAAAAAAACACACACATTCACTTATAAATTTTTCCCCTAAAACAAAAAATCCAGTTCACCAATTTTTTTTTTTTTTTAATTCTCTTAATGAAATGCACGAGTTTTTGATTGATATATTTTAATACTTCTTTATCGACTGAATTTTTTTTTTTTTAATAACTGAAAAAAAAAAAAAAAAAAGAAAACATTGAATGAAATAGAAAAAATTGCCGTCAGCGTCCGGTATTTACTTGACTATATAAGCATAACATGAGCTTTCATTAAAAAAAAAAAAAAAAAAAAATCAACGTGGTTTAAAAAAAAGTTTTACACTTTGGATTTTACAGGTAAATTTCCAAAAAAACTAGTCTTTTTTTTGTTTTAAATTAGAATATTTTCTTTATTGACTTTTTATCTTCAATTTGTGATATATAAAACTTTGGTACATAAATTAATTAATAAAATTTTAATAGACATTTCAAAATGGGGGAAGGTGAATTTAAAAAAAAACGTTTGTTTAAAATATTATATTTGGTTTATTGGAAAGAGCATAAAATTTCACATTGACCCTGAAAATATCGTAAAAATTGAACCAATAGAAAAATTTTGATAGATTTTTAAAGTTTAAAAATTGAAAAATATTTAACTCGTAAAATTCAATTGATTTCATTACATAAAAAAAATGGCTGCATGAAGGCGCGCCGGCATTTTGTAAACACTGTTTTTTAAAAAATAATATTTCTATTAATTTTTAAACAACTTTAATAGTTTATTTTGGAAATATATTCCATACAGAAAATAAACAACCCACTTTAAAAAGAGAAATTACGAGTTTTTTATAATTCCTCCAAATTTCTGATACATCTAACCATGTACAAACAGATGAAAACAATTTGATAATAGAGCAAAAATTTCATTAACTAAAGTTTTAAACTTTGATTATTGTTTGTGTGAAAAAACATTTTAAAACTTTAAATTAAACCCACCATATTGCCGAGTGGCGATTTTTCTTTAAGGTGCGACTATCTGTATATGCATAGACACAATATCGTACATATTCAGTTGATAAGCATCAACATTAAAAAGTGAATCATCCATCACTGAAAATAGTAATCTAACTTTAAGTAATCTGAGGAAAAACTATTCATGCCACAAGAGAAAGAGCTATGCATTTATACAAAGAAAATATTTGCTTACATTCAACTTTTATCAAAATAGTTCATCAAAAAGAAGTTAACGCAAGTTGAAATTAAAATTTCACTATCCTTAACCGTTTTTGCACAATAAACTGACTGGTGAAACTTAGGAGTAAGAAATACTCAAATTCACAATACATTTGGTTCTTAAGCAGATTTTTAATTAAGTTTAGTCATTAAAAGAATAAAAACAATTTCTAATGTTTAGAATTGAGTAAATAAAAAAATCAAGTGAGACAGGGGAAGAAAATGGATAAACAAAACAATAAAAACAATTAAGCAATATATATTTACTTGGACACCAAACGCATCAATCAGAGTAACTGTCACAATGAAGCAAATCCGGATGGAAAAATCCAGTGTAATCCCTACTTTAGTGGGGTAAATGTAGAAGTAAAAGATATCTATTTAATGGAAAATGTACTTTATTTTTTTTAAGTGCTAAAAGTTGCCATTTAGCCTTTATGAAATCATCTAGTATGACATCACAACAGACTTTCATAAATAGTTGTGTTGTAAATTTGTTTGAAAGAAGTGGCAGCCATAGCTTTGAATTTCCAGATATTTAATCTTCTTTTATGTATAACGATGTTTGTGTGCGATCTTTGTGTTCCATACAGAAAGGTCAGAGAATCTATATGAAAACAAAAAGGTGTATTATATAAATATTTCTGGGGAAGACAATGGTTCTGAGTCAATCTTTGTTTTCTTCAATGTGCCCAACATATATGCTCCATAAGGGAGGTTTGGAATGTATAACCTCCTTAAATTTGCAAATATGTATATTTGATTTTAATGGAATTCAAGCAATATGTATAAAAACTAATTCAGAGAGGTGTCCAACAATTCAGAATCTTTACTATATTAGCGATCAAAACAGGAGGGGGTATATTAAAAACAAATTAATCTGGTGTTATGAGCATAGTAAAAAAGTACATAGTAGTGAGTCACATTAAATCCTGAGCAATGTTGAGTGTTCTTGATAGTAAGATATATCCAAGTTAATTTTGTTATTGTTTTGTTTCTTTTTGTTTTGTGTTAGCGATAGTAACAGCAGAGTAACATTACTGTTATATTCAAAGTCAGATAAGCGATAGAGTTTTGTTCACTTGCACACAAATGCCTGCATTAAATCTTTGGACACATTTTCATATATTTTTTTTAATGTTACATACATAAAGGTTATCCATGGACAAGTGTTTCTTGCTAATTAGCAGTTATCTTGATTACTGCTAGTTAATAAAAAATGCATATCCATGGATAACTTATGTCCGTAAAAAATCATTAAATATATATACAATAAATATTGATCTAACAGGTCACTAATGGTTTAGTAATTAATAAAAATAAAAAATAATTTTAAGAATTTAGAGAAATTTAATGAGTTTTCATTTTAGAAACAAGATTGTTTAAATACCAGCAAAAATGAAAAGTATAAACATTTTTTTGGTTTGTTTTAATGAAATAGTATGGAAACAAACTCAGGCGAAAATAAATACCCCCCCCCCAAAAAAAAACTAAAAACGTTAAATGCACTGCTAGTATATATTAATTAGAAAACTAAAAACGTTCACTGTGCGTATATATATATATATATATATATATATATATATATATATAGAGAGAGAGAGAGAGAGAGAGAGAGAGAGAACCTTTTTAGTTTTCTAATTAACATGGAAATTCAACAGTAGTAGAAAATTTTTACAACGCACATCAGTAATATACTTCTTTCGCATAATCAAACAATTACAATGAGGTTGGACCATCTACCATTAAAAACAACTTAATCACAAAGCCCTGGATTTTCAGGTCCAGGCATCTCTGCTGACACAATTGCATCAATTTGTTGAACTGTTCTGAGATTATCTGACCATGAAGCATTATGATCATGTAGCGGTGTGGTAGCCCTCTTTTTTGAAATTCGGTAACAAACATATGCAAATAGAATTCCCAAAAAATCTCTTACACTTTGTTCAGAGTATATTTGCTAGGTAGTTTTTGAAATTATTTTTCATGAGTCAGGTTGCTTCTATAAGTACTGAATAATGGAGATCTTGCTAAGATTTCAGTTTCTTTTCGTGTCGCACATAAGATGTTGGTATTTTGTTATCATTTTCCTTTCAGCTTTGTTTAAACTAGCATCATTTGGGACACTTTCTACTAAGGTTGATTCTTTTTGTTTGTCCCATATCACTAAGTTCAATAGCTCAACTTTCTAGATATGTAGCTATAGAAATTGCTTTGTCATAATGGATGGTGTATGACTTAATTCCAATTGATTATGAAAAAGAAAAATCCCTATTTCACTTTGAATAAAAAGAATTTAATCAGACATAAATTGTAGGGGATAATCTTATACTTAATTATTTCCTGATATAGAAAAACAATTTTTTTCATAAATTAAAACCATACCATATCTAAACCTTTTATTAATTATTAGATACCTATGAAAAATAAATATTTGTCTGATTAATGAAACAAAATTCAATAAAAATGTTTAAATTGAGAAGAAATATTTCTTTAAATCTTAATGAAAAAATTGTTTTATTTTATATTAAAAACTAAAGTTTTTAAGAGGGTTCATTATTGTTCAAGTTTTTTTTAAAAAGAATTTGAAAGTATTTTTATAATTAAAAAAAAAGAAAATAAAAGGATATCAAGATTAATATTTTCTATATTTTTTCAAGGTTTTCTGTTTTGCAAATTAAAAAAAAAAAAAAACACTATGATAAATTAAAAAGTGTCCTTGTTCTAATGTGTAATTTTGGTTTTGAAATTATTTTTTTAGAATTTTGGAGATACCATAGATTTTTGTAATGTGATCTTTTTGAAGCTTCCGGATATCTATCAGGATTTATGTTTCCTTTGGAAGCTTTTTTTTTTTTTTTTTTTAATTTCAAATTGACGTTATTGTCTGAGACTAAAAAATTATAAAAATATTTGAAAAAGTGAAGTCTGTCTACTGTCAGTTTTTCTTGTAAATTAAGCATGGGGTTTGGAGTTACTTATTGGTCGTTGATTTTCATTAGTTAAGTACTTAAATATTTAAAAAAAAAAAAAAAAAAAAAAAAAAAAAAAAAAAGGTGAAGGCTCAAAATTACATTTTTTTAAGTAGAGCATCAAAAGATCATCTGTGTAAGAAAGTTAATTTAAATTTTTAAATTGCCATTTCTAAAATTGCTGAAAATGCTAACACTTTTTATAATTAAAAAATACAAATGAACATTAATTCATTGAAAATTCAATTTATATCCAAGTCAATTTATCTATAAATAAAACTATTTTTGGTGCACGTGAATTTTCCGTGCTTTCTTTAGAAATTTTTTCCTTCTTGTCCTTTTTTAACTATTTCTGCAGATTATTATTGAGTGGACGCTAATCTACCAGATTATAAAAAATCTACCAGATTATAAAAAAAAAAAAAAAAAAAAAAAAATTGAAAAAGAAATCAATATTTAAAGATTTGTAAGGGGGTTCAATTTCACATACGTTTTAGTAAATCGATCTCCCATTTTTTTAACTAATTTATAATAGCGTTCTTCAGCCCTCCACCATTATTATTATCATTTATTATTATTTTTATTTATTTATTTATTTTTTTTATTTTTTTTTTTTTTTTACTTTGGAAAAAGTTCTGTCTGCTCCCCCTCCGTCATTATTGTTTTTATTTATTTACGAGTCCCCCCTCTCCCGGTCATTTTTTTTTTTTTTTTTTTTTTTTTTTTTTTTAAGACTTTGAGGGAATATCTATCAAATACTTTTTTTTTTTTTTTGTAAATATTACCCACACACACACACTCTTCCCAAGAAACAGATATTTAATTTTACTTGACGAATTTATACAATAAATGTTTTGGTTTTCAAATATTTATGCGTTATTTATATACTCCAATGCTCATACAATACAAATAAAGAAAATGTTTGCTTTTTTTAATTACGCAAACAATAAAATGAATAAAAAATATAATGAAACAAAAACCAACGAATTTAAAACGAACTGTGCTGAAATAACGTTATTATTTAAACACACACACACACACATTCCTAACATGGGGAGAAAAGGGTGTTAGTCTTCTCAACATGACATTCTTTTTTATATTATAAAATAAAAAGCCTATTTGAAATCGTAAAAAGACGTTTTTGTTTTGTTGGTTTTGAAAATTAGTGATTATAAAGAGAGGTAATTGGTTTCTCATTAATTAATGTATGCGATGGTGATGGTTTTAATGTGATTATGGTTAACGGCAATTTTGTTGTTGCTGTTGTTTATTAGCCATTTGGAATATTCCACTTTCTTTTTAAGGGATGTTACGATGATAAATCGAAGCGAACTAATTTACAATAGCGTCGTTTTGAGGTTAGGTCCTTCGCCCCCTCCCCCATTATTATCTATATATTATTACGCTTGTTATTAATTTGCGATTCTTTTTTACTATGGGAAAAGTTTGGTCTCCCACCCACCCATCATTTTCTTTTTTTATTTTTAGATTAAATGAAATATTTTTTTGGTAAATAATACCCTCCCCTTCCACATAGTCTTCCCAAGAAACAGGTGTTCAATTTTACTTTAATTAAAAATTTATATTATAAATGTTTTAGTTTTTAAAAATTTGTGTGTTGGTTATTAGCGATTTGGATATTCCACTTTCCTTTTAAGGGATGTCATGATGATAATAGTCGAAGCGACAAGCATAATAATATATAAATATTTAATTCAATTAAAAAGAAAAGTTTTTCTTATTAATTGATCTGTTTTTGTTCCATACTCGTTTTCTTCAAGTTCAAAAACCAGTATTTATACTGAAAACACATCAGATATCTCCTGTAAATATACTAATCAAATTCACAGTCAAGTTTGGCATGGTACTACTAACTACAGGAGATACAAGAAAACCTTACATTGATTCCAGATGGCTAGCCTGACTTAGCCATAGGCAAAGCTATTTCAATAAAACATTACAAAAGAGAAAATAAATCTATCTTTAAGAGAAAACACGCCCAACCTCACCTAACATTAAAGAAGCACACAAAGTAAATAAGTAACCTTTCAGGTAAAGAATTGCTGATAAGAAAATGAAAACCTTTCTTCCTTCTCCAATGCAGAATCCATTTGAATATATCTGTTGGACAACTTAACCAGAATGAAAGCAATATGATCTTGACTGCTAAACATTAAACCAGATTAACTCTTATAAAAATCCTTGGAATAGAGGGCTTTTATTGACCAATAAAATTGCGCATTGCTGACAGAAATTCACTGGTAAGCAAGGCAAAAGTACAGATTAGTTTTTAGTTGTGAAATGTTTTAAAAAGATGAAAAACTTTATAACACCCATCAATTTTTTTGGAGGTGGTTGCTTAACTTCAGATAACTCCATGCTTAAATGATATTAAAAAAAAAAATAACTTATCCTATGTCTCAGAGTCCAACTTTCCACTTAGGATTATTGATAGGGTACTTTTCTTTTTTACCATCTTTTAAACATGAAGTTATTCAAATTTAAGCGATCAGAAAAAAATTAAATTCTCCTGCATTTGGTATGTTATTTATTGATTTCTTTTGTTTACAATTTCTAGACCTAGCTATTCTGCACTTTTACTATAAACACAGAATTTTAAACTTTTCAAATAAAACTAGAAGTCCGAGAGTGAATATTCTCAAGTTATAAAGTGGTGATCAGTGGTTGTAGTGCTGGATATCTATTTAAAAAAAAAAAAAAAAAGCCCCCCTCCCCCACCAAGCTTAGTTTATGTAAAAAGAGTTGGAGACACATTTTTTTTGTGATAGTTGTAAGCATTGGATACATAAGTGTAGTGAAATTACAGATAGATGAAGAGACAATAACCAATTTGTTAGAAGTGCAAGACAAATGAGAGACTTAACTTTATCTAGAAAAAGATAAACTGTCTTAAACGAAACAAGCAGTTTTAATTTTGGACATCATTTAACGGCGGAGGGGGTAGAAGAAAAACAAAACATTCTCCAAATATCAAAAATAATTTCAGTAAGATTTGATTTTAGGAATAATAAATACTGATTAACTCCATTTTATTTTTCTTATTTATATGTATCGAAGAACTATTTTTCAGAATAGGTTTTAATTATTGAAGAGAAATAGACATGATAAAATTGGAGCCACCCCCAATCAACACTGAATACATCAATAGTGTTTAATCGAATGTGCCGATACATCCAATAAATATCTAGCTTAGCATAAGGACTATTCTTTACAGATAAGGTTATTTAATTATTTCTCAACTTCAAAGTGAAGTCAAGTGAGAACAAAATATATAGACAAAGCGAATAACTAAAGTTTAAAACATTTGTATGGGTTACAAGAGATTATGGTCAATCGACTTCTATAAAAAATATATTTTTGTCTATAAACTGAAAAGTACTTAGATCAAATGCTGAAGATCATTTTTTTTTTAACTCAATAATTATTAAATTGCATTTACAATGTTCAAACAATTCTATGGGGGAAGATGCAATTTGAAATGAAGCATTACTATCATTAATTCATTTTTTTTTTCTTTTTTCTTTATAATAAGATCATTTTCTTTTCTTTTTTTATTCTTATCTTTTCCTCTTCATTTTTCTTCCTTTCTTTTTCTTCTTCATAATAAAGTAAAGTCAATTTTCTCCCTAGTTGATTGACCATTATAGCTTTCGAATCTAAACCTTCATATCCTAAACCAATTTGTCAAACACTAGGTCAATTCCTGACGCGTGTTTACAAAATAAAAGCCCTCTATTCCAAGGTTTTTTATAAGAGTTAATCTGGTTTAATGTTTAGCAGTCAAGATCATATTGCTTTCATTCTCTTACACCTTTTCCTAAAATTCTCTTACACCTTTTCTTACATTTTTAATAGCTCGCCAGATTCTCCTCAGTCATTCACATACAAGTTTGATGGCAATTTCGTTGATAATAACATCTATTTTCACGATTAATATCATTCATTTTGATGCTATTCTTAATGCCTACGAAATACATCTTCAATCTAAATAATGGGCACTTCGTTCAGGTATTTCTTCTTTCCTGCGACTCTAAATACTTTCCTTCATATTTCCAAATGATAAAATAAAGGAATTGCAGATCAGTTGAGTAAAAAAAAAAAAAAAAAAAAAAAAAAAAAAAAAAAAATTTTAACTGTTTTCTGAAATCAACACGAAGTAACTATTATTAATACTTATAATTATTCCCTTTTTAATAAAATTTCTTTCAAATTATTTTTATCATAGGCTTTAAATTCATTCCCAGGTCATGTCAGCTACTTAAGATTCCTCTTTCCATTTTTTTTTTTCTTTGTCCAATTGCTTATGTAACATTTTAGAGTGACAGAAATCCTGAAAGTCATTTTTGAGCACTAACTTTGTTGATGTTCATAAAAATATGGCTGGAATACAAGTATTTTGCTTTGTCTAAAGACATTTATGTAGACCAATTTCAAATATTTCACATAATAACGTTTACCTAACCAGACAACACCAGTCATAGTTACTCAATATTCTGCATTAAACAATTACTTTTGTTTCCAGAATGTAAATGTATTCAATTTTTGATGACATCATCAGAATGACTAACAAAACAAAGCCTACAAAACAATTCTATAATAGCTCATCTGAGTAATCATGCATTTTTTTTTTTTCATACATATTTCGGAATCTTCACTTTTCATTTTTTTATCATTTATCATTCAGATAAAGCACCCACATTAGTTGGACATTATTTCTAAACAGCATTCCCCCTCCAAATATGTATAAAACGTTTTCCAAATTATTTTTCCTTTATTACTTCCGTACATAAACATAAATCAAATTTTTTCCGTGTTATTTTTCCTACACAATCCACACTAGTTATTTCAACCACAAAGAAATTGAAAATAAAATTTCTATTATTTCTTTCCTGCTGAAAGATATTTTTCTTTTCAGCTAATTACGCAAGATTATGCAAATTTAATACTGGAAGTTTACTATGTTAGTTTTCCAGTTACTGTTTTATATTAACATCGTGAGGTATGTATTTGGACAACCAGTAGCAGCAAATAATTCAATAGTTCAAAGATGGAGCTAGGAATTTATGGAGTTATTTTTTCTAGAGCAATGCCAGGACACAGGTTTGCTAGTTGTAAATAGAATCCTTAGTGTTAGTTGCACAGTAAATCGTGTCTTATGTACGACTAAATTTAAAATGTATGATCAGCTCTTGCTAATTTAGGCAAATTAAATCGGAAACTCCTTTTAGTATAGATATGTCAAATCCACATTCCCCTACTGTTTGGCCCTATACATACTAGTATGTTAAATATTTAGAGCGACCATCACACACACATACAAATACATTTCTTTCTAGTCTTCCATTACCTCTATCTCAACCCTTAACCCCTCACCCTTTCCCATTAGTTCCTATATCTAATACACAAATACGCACCCCTATTTGGTCTTATTTATATACAACTAAATTTTATTTTTCACAACATTTAACGGAACCTCCTGATATTAACTCCCTGTGACGAGGAAGACGCGATATTTTGATTGCTTTTGTATAAGCTGTATCGCCTGAAGAGGTCCCTAGTTACTAATAACTAGCTGATCAAAATATGCTCATGACTGTGTAGCAACATATTATTGCTTATATAAAGACAAATAAAAAGTGCATATATATTAGTCGCCTGGCAAGGCCACAGAGGAGACAACAGAAGCAGCAAAACTGAAGCTGGCCTGCAGAACACTATATAGACATGGGCATATTTTATTGCTTTGAAAATTTAGGTTCTTTTTTACCAACGGTCAAAAATTTTAACCATAGAATAGCATTATAATCTTCAAAGAACTAGCAAATTTTCATGTAGTTTCATCCCATAGAACCAAAGATATGTGCATTTCAATATTCAATTTGGCTACAAGTTTTTGTAATTATAAACTTTTTAGAAGTCAGATTATGCAGCTGGTAAATTTGCGATAAGCTAAATACCCCCTCCCCCAGGAATTTAAACTGCATTTTTTAATTTTATTTTTACTCAAAGCTTCTTTAGATTTTATATATCTATAATATAAAGCTGAATGTCTGTGTGTGAGTGAGAGAGAGTGATCACTAATAGGCTCCTATATGGTTGACTATTTAAAAAAATTGATTACATATAATGATAGAAGATGTATTGAGACACAGGAATGGGTATGTTTGATCTGGCAGAACGGTGGTTCATTAAAATTGTGGAGTCTGCATTCGCGCCTGGTCCACAAAGTATGGAAATAAAAAATTTTAAAATTAAAAAAAAAAAAAAACGTTTACAAGTGTTTTTGATATAGATGTACATAATAATACTTTGATAAGTATGTTTCAACTTAAATAGGGATGGTATAATAAAATTGTGGGATCTGCGTTCGCGCCTGGCCTCCATAGAATGGAAATAGGCACAAACTTTAATAAAGACTTTTCATATCTATCTGCATAAGTATACTTTGATAATTATGTTTCAGTTTGAAGAAATATGGTATAATAAAATTATGGGGTGTTCATTCACACCTGACCTCCATAGAATGGAAATATGTCACAAAGTTTAACAAGGTTTTTTAATATAGATTCACAGAATATTGTGATAAGTGTTTCAGTGTGAACAGGTATGGTATAATAAATTATGGGGTTTATCTATTTTATTTTTACTTTCATCATATTTTGCTTTGGTTTTGATACCCCCAAATTCGAAGCTGTCTCATTACAACCCTTCTCTTTCATAACCTATCATACTTTCATAAATCAGAGTCCATTTTCTGTAGGCTGTTTTTGAACCCAGTCAACGACGGACAGTATATATATATATATATTACTGCCAAGAGTCTTAGAAATTTTCAGGTTGGTATCTGGTGTGCATTAATTCACTGGGATAGATGCACCCCCAGTCTTCGTTAAGACATGCATATAGGAGAAGAAAACTGATGTAAAAACCTGCAGTCTACTGTATACTCTGTCCTTTGGCAATTATCTGCACCGACAAAGGTTAGCAGTAATACCAATAAGTGTGGTTGGTTCTGCACAAAGCTTTCACCACTATGAACAAATCATCTGTGTGGATTTCTGAGCAACTTAGATGCTGTGGCGGAAGCTCATATGTCGAAATCGACGGGAAAGTCCATCATAGATATACAGTCTTTTTTGGCAATTTTATAAGTTCCAAATATCAGTGATTATTGATCAGAATTTAATAGATGAAGGCTCGTTGGAAAGGTAATGACCTGAATTGTGTAGTGGGCTATGTGACATTTGCCCTTAAGGTCGCATATTAAGGGGATCATTCATCATATTTTTAGTATTTTTTACAGTCATAAAATGTTTCAATCATAGTCATTTGTTTTCTAGTTTTGCAGATGAATTACAAAATATCTGATATTTCCTTAAAACTTCTAGCCTTGATGGAAGGGAGACTAAAACTTGCTGCTTTGGTTTCAAATGAAATATCAGCAAGAGGAGACTTGATTCCAAATATTTCTCATATGTTATATCTCTCCTCTTTGGTTTTCATATATATTGAATAAATGAATAAATCTCTCTCTCTCTATATATATATATATAGATATACATACATACATACAGTAGCCTCCAAAACTAAGGGATAAAATTTTAAAACCTAATATTTTTTTAGAAATAACTGTGAAAAGCCGAAATTTTGATAACTGGTAGTCATTATCATCCATAATAACATAGTAAAATTTGAATCATTTGCAAAGGATAGAAAAAGAATTATAACAATTATTTATCTATTTTCAGAATAGGAACGTCCAAAAGTAAGGGAAAAAATTGAGAAAAACAATGTAAACAGTAGGTTATATTCAAACTTTTTGATTTCCTCCAAAGAATAAGTCTTACTTAGTCATTTGTAAACATTGCATCAGCTGGAACCGTGACGAAATGCCAAAAACTTGATTATTCTGTGAGACAAGCTATTGTGAAGCTACACAAGGAAAAGCACATCAGAGAGATTTCAGAGAAAGTGAAACGTTCCAAGAGTATTGTAGGCAGGATTGTTAAATCCTACAATGATACTGGCAAAATAGTTAGTGCTTTGAAAACCGGCAGACCCCACAAAACTTTGGCAAGAGAAGATCGAATAAGGCAGCATATGTCATTAAAGGACCGTTTTAAATCTTGCACAGAAAAAGGGTTATGAATAGTACCACGTGTTAATGTGTCAAGACAGACTCTTTCTAGACAGCTGCAAGAACTAGGGATGTTTAATCAAACCCCAGGGAAGAAACCACTTATTAGTTCGAAGAATAATAGATTAGAGTTTGCAAACAGGTATGTAATTTGACATGAAAATTGGGCAAAAGTATTTTACAGTGATGAAAGCAAGTTTAATTTATTTGGAAATGATGGAAAAAAACAATGTAAAGAGACATATTGGTGAAAGATTAAGTGCAAAGTGTACTAAGAAAACTGTCAAGTTTGGGAGCGGAAGCGTCATGGTATTTGGAAATGTTTTCTAGCCAAGGTAAAACACCTCTTGTCCGGTTACAAACTCGTGTAAACGCGCAGATCTATAAAAACATTGTTCAAGATCATGTTGTGCCAATCATACAGAATTCAGGTTTCAATAGAGCTACCTTTATGCAAGATAATGCCCCATGTCACAAGGCAAAGGTGGTAATGAGTTACCTTAGCGAGCAAGATTTTGAAATTATAGATTGGCCATCACAAAGTCCTGACTTGAATCCAATAGAAAATCTTTGGAAGACCTTAGGAATGAAAGTTATGGAAAGAAATCCCACTAACACAGAGGATTTGTGGGTGAAGTTTCAAGAAGAATGGTTTAAAGTTAGTATCGAGGATTGTCAAGAACCGATTCGTTCTTGTAGTAGATGTGCAGCTGTCATTGAGAGCAAGGGCTCATTTACAAACTATTGATTGTACATGTATTTTTATTGTTTTTTGACTGTTTACATTGGTTTTCTCAATTTTGTCCCTTACTTTTTGCACGTTCCTATTTTGAAAATAAATAAATTGTTATAATTCTTCCTTTGCAAATTATTCAAATTTTAGCATGTTGTTATGGATGATAACGACTACCAGTTGTCAAAATTTCAGCTTTTCACAGTTATTCCTAAGAAATATTAGGTTTTAAAATTTTGTCTTTTGGTTTTGGACACTATTGTATATTAGTTTATATTTTTATATTGTCAGTATATATATATATATATATATATATATATATATATATTTATTTATACTGACACGTTTATATTTACTTTAGTTTGTTTACTTTATACAAAGATTTATTTTTATGCTATGAATATTTTTAAAGAAAAAGATCACTTGTCGAACATTATTATAATTTTTTTTTTAAACTGAAGAGAATATTAAAAAAAAAAAAAGCAAAAAGAAAAATAGAGTTCATTTTTTTTTTGTTTTGTAAATATCTTTTTAGGTATGGACCTGTGATATTTTCTGCTGACAGACTAAGGAGATTGACAGTTGAAGTTGCTTTAATAGCGAATCAACAGAGGCAGTAATTAGTCATATATTAACAGGGACTAATTTAATGACACATAAATAGTAAAATCATTGAATTTTATATAGATAGCTCAAAATTAAATCAGTTCTAAGTTAGAACATCCAAAATATTTTAACCAAGTTTGGTGGCAATTGATCAAACGATTTGAAGGTTATATACAATCAAATAAACTATGGAAAATATAACCTAAGTAGAGGTACTAAACAAGAGACAGAAGATAGACGAAACATTGAAACAAGAAAAGTATGGCATGTGCTGATATTTGATGAACAGAAAATACTGCATAATTGATTTGGCTAAAAAAATGTTTTAAATTTAGTGTCAAAGCGGTTATAAGATTGTCTAAATAAATATAGAGATATTTATCTGGATAATAGGATAATGAGATACTTGAATATGACCATATTAAAGAAATAATATTTCGATTAATTAAAATACCTTAGAAGTCTGGTGAATTATTAGGACTAAATTCCTAAATTACTGTATTCTTATTTGTTAATTTATCTTCATTTAACAGACAAATAGACACAAAAAAGACTTTTGTATTGTTTCTTCCCTTTATTCTATGACTACTCCCAACTTGCGGTAAATATTTCAATGTATACATTACAAAAACTTTACAGTTTCAGAATTTCTTTTAGATGAGGTTTGATAATTTTAATTATACTAACTATTATTTTCATCTAAGTTCACCTTTCAGTTTATGTAACCTTCAGCCATCTTAAGATACATCTTTTCGAACTTAGAAATATTTATGTTAAACTGTTCAGTTCAAAATTCTTTATAAGTACCAGAGTTCAAAGATTCCTAAGTTTGAAAAGATGTGCCTGAAGATGATTGGAGGTCATATTGGCCAAAATGTGAAAATAAGAACTAAGATAAGAATAATAGTTCAAATATTACAAAAATAACTTTTCAAAGTTAAATTTTTTAAAGGAGCTTAATTTTATAGAACTAAAGCAAAAAGTCGATAAAAAAGAAGGATTAAAGGAAAACCCCTGATTAACATTGTCCTATTATATTAACACATCAGTAAGGCAATCAATTAAGACACAAAATAAAATAAGATTTAATTCTAAACAAATAAATTTCATATGAAACCGATTACAGCTAATCTAGAATTCAGTATTTAAAAAAAAAAAAAAAAAAAAAAAAAAAAAAAGAGAGAGAGAAGTTGAGTAACTAATTGTAATGATTAAAACTATTTCTTGTTGGCCCATCCCCTATAAAGCTAGTCTTAAATTTTACTTGTTGCAGTGGACAGAGATATAAATATGGTGCTGTCAACAACAATATACCCAAATGTGTCTTGTGTCATATTACCAATCTAAAAGCAGTTTCCAAAATAGGTCACACAAAAATAATCAGGAGTTACAAAAAATCTCTAAGGAAATTGTTAAAAAATTTTTAACAAAAAAAAAAAAAAAAAAAAAATTGCTTTTCGACTCTTTAAATTTAGTACTAATTTTCAAAATTCAATTTTCAAATAAAAAACCCTTTAAAATTTATTCATTGTAACAATTGATATTTCTTATCCAACAATGCAATACAAGGAATGTTGCCTTTTGGCTAGGAAAAACCGGATCTAACAGTATTAAAAAACAACCTCATGTCTAACTCTGCCCTCGTGGGGAGGTAAGTAAATAGGGACAGGAAGAAACCTTTCAGGAGGAACAGAAATTAATCACTCCATACTTCTTAAACTGATAAAAGAAATATGAAATTTAAACAAGTTTATATATCTACATTATTTTCCTCTGATAAAGAATTTTTTTCTTTCAAATACCTTTTAAGGAGTTTTTTTCAGATTAGAGGACAACACTGGGCCAGAAAAGAATAAAATTTGATGCTATCCAGATTTTATTATAAAACTTTGGGGCATTTTTAACCTCTTGAGCCCCAGAAGACACAATGGGAACTTTTGCAAAAAAAAAAAAAAAAAAATTATTGTGCACATCTATTTATAGCAAGATCCCAGGCGATAGCAGATCGTCTTGCTTTACAACTAGAGGAAGAGAAGGTAGGAGAGGGGGTGTGATATTTGATCAAGAAAAAAAGAAAAATGTCCCTAGGACTTTATCAAGAAAAGAAGAAAATAATAGATAATAATTGTTCTTTAAGGGTTTTAATTTCCATTTTGTACTTATGTAGAGATAAGAAGAGGCAAAAAAAAATGTCCATAAGAAATAAAATATTTCAATGGAAAAAAGAAATAAATATGGTAATGAGATCATTGAGTTTGGCAGAAAAACAATACATGATCGTTTTCTGGTGGAGTTTAGAAAGAACAATTCAAATATTATGGAAACAATGACTTGGGTTCAAAATGTTTGCTTTGGTGTCGGAGATGTTGTCATTTTGGGTCCACCTGTTGTATTTAACTATCAGGCCACCAAGCCAGTGATAAGTTAGTTGGACAGATAAATAAATAAAATTGAACCTAGGGAGAGATATGGTCACGAAAGAGAAAGAGGTTCACAAAAAAAAGAGAAAATGAAAAGAATATAGAATTAGGGGATAGAGAAAGAAGTTCACGGGAGAAGAAAAAGAATATAAGATAATGGGATAGAGAAAAAAAGAGGTTCAGAGGAAAAAAAAAGAAAAGTAATCTTCAATATGACAGGGGGAAGAGGCCAGTTTTATAAAAACGATTGGCTTTTTAGAATTAAGGTCTTTTTACTGGCTGGTACTGAGACGTCTACATTGCTCTCGCCCCGCCGGGGGGGGGGGGGGCCTCATAAGAGCTAAGTTGAAAAGCTCTGATCCTTAGCTGGGGAATCAACTAGATGAACTTAAATTATACAACCTGCATCACGAAGCTCGAATCAAAGGACTCGACTTTAAACAAGTGTAAAATGATTTATAAATAATTATTTTGTTGGTTTTTACGAAAATGAACCAGAGTTTTTCTTTGTTTCTCGATTGCCGGCCTGAATGAAGATGCAGTTTATTTCAGGTATGCCCTGATGCCAGATGATGAAAGAGATGCTCTGGCTTCGTGCTGGATCCAGTCTAACGGCCGAAATTGACAATGTTGCCACATGGACTTAGGGGCATGCACATTTTGTGTGCCCTGAGCAGCAGAGATATTTTCCAGTGACCAGTGAGAATCTGGTCACCCTTGAGGGGTCCACCACTAGACAAGTAAGAATGTAGCCCTGCTGGGTTGCATCTATGGTCCTGTGAGCGACGAACATGGCCAGAAGTACATCACAAGTATGCTCCCGTGAACTAGGTTAGCGAAAGATGCGGCCCGGCCCCCGGACAGGACAGAGGGCGTTAGGGTTATATATTTAATGAAATACAATTTGTGACAAAATTTCAGGAAAAACTAATGGACGTTCTCTGGCAATCGTCCGTTGCCACTGAAAACATAGGTCCTTCTCCAATAAATCAGAGGACTAATATATATATATATATATATACTTTTTTTTTTTTTTTTTTTTTTTTTTTACACAGTGATCACCTCTTATCAAGGCCCGGAAGCCACTCAGGGATAAGGGTTATTGCAAGTACATTACGTTAGTGTGGAGATTTGATGAAGTGTTTACTTAAGGGGGCGGTTCATTAGGAATTTGTTAACATTGGACTTGAAGACATCCAAGTTGTAGTCCGGTGGGAAGCAGGCAGACGGAACAGAGTTCCACAGGCGTGCAGTTCTAAGAAAGAAGCTTTGTTCATGGAATCCGCGTTTTGATTTAGGCACAGATATAGAGTGGGGGAAATATTTCAGTGGATTCAGCTAGACGGGTGTTTTTCGTGAAAGATTGGCGAGGGGGGACCAGAGATTGGAGTTCAGACGAGCACCTGCCTTGGAAATAATGATAAAACAAGGATAGGCTCGCAATGTCTCTTCTGTGGGAGAGAGGTTGCAGGGTAGAGAAAAGGGCATCCCCCACTAAGCCACGAAGTCTATTTTGTACTCTGTCAAGGCAGGATAGGCTGTTTTTAGCAGCTCCTGCCCAGATATGGCAACAGTATTCCATCCTTGGACGT
Organism: Euprymna scolopes; assembly: GCF_053919585.1. Lineage (NCBI taxonomy): Eukaryota > Metazoa > Mollusca > Cephalopoda > Sepiida > Sepiolidae > Euprymna > Euprymna scolopes. The sequence continues at coordinate 150,851,592 of NC_136484.1, read as the reverse complement.
ACTTGGCTTTTATATAGATAGAGAATTGCATCAGTAGTGAGATATCTTCTGGAGCGGTAGAAGGATCCCACCATCTTTCCAGCGACCTTGGCAACAGACTTGATGTACGTGTTCCATTTATATATATATATATATAGTCCTCTCTCTGCAACGTAATGAATGATATTTTTAAAAGATCCAAGTTACCACATTCTGCTTTATTAATCAAAGATGAAAAGTAAATGGTTAAATATGCCAATTAAAGCTTAGGTGAGGTTTTTTAAATAAATCATAACAGTATATAAATAAGGGTTATATCAACGGTTAATTACGATCTGATAACTAGGTAGCCATTTAGCCAGGTGCAAATAAAAAGTAATTATTAATTTAAAATTTTATGTTATTTCATATTAAGTTTACAATACAAAAATCTGAATTTTTTAAAATTTTCATTGGTTTTCTGAGAGCAAAAATAATATTGTAACTGAAAATATGTCACATCAGACAATAAAAAGAACACTGGATATATTTGTGTCAATAGAATAATGATTACATAATGACAGTATATTAAAAAAATGTTTTAAGAAGGCTACAAAAGTAAAACAAAAACTGATTTCCTTAATTAAAAGGATATTTTAAAAGTATTTAACTTTGATTAGAACCAATCATTTAAAAACTTTTGACAAATAAGTCAATCAATTCAAAACTATTTTCACTAAGTTGTGTAAGCAATTTCACTGAAATTGCTATCATTTATTTCTAGACCTAGCTTGAAGTTTCTATAATTACTTAAAATTGTTAGACTAGAAGCCATGCATTATACTAGTTTTGTAAAAATAAGAGTGACATTGGCAACACTTTAGTAAGCGTGTTATTATGAAAACATAGGAACAGCTTATCCATAAATGTAAATAGAAAAATATTTCATAAAAACAATAAGAGTAAAATAAAATATAAAAGCAATGTCCATAAAAAATTCAAAAAATATTTTTAAATCTTTACATTAAATACTCATGTAAAACATCAATATCGAAAATTGTGGCTAAATGTTTTATGACTATTTTTATAGCTTAAATCCTTTTAAATGAATAAATAAAAAGCTCATCTAAACTTTCCATTAACAATTTAGATGATTAAGATGGAAGTCTTAAAAATATAAATAACAAATAGAATAAATTAGCATAAGGTAAAGAAGATTAATTGTTAAAATGAAATTTGAATTGTGAGGAAATAATTGATTAATTACAAACCAATTACAATATGTTATTTTTTGTTTAATTTTAAATAAATATAATGTTCAAATAAACAATCCTTACACATTAACATGTCTTTGGATAAAGCACATCGAATTATTTTTATGTTTTGAAATTTTTTAGATGAGGATTGATAATTTGTATTATTTGGACTATTGTGCTCATCTCTAGTGCAATTCTCACATCGTTTTAACTCATGTAAACTCCGACCTTCTTCAAGTATATGTTGTCGAACTCTGGAATCTATATGGAATTACAAATAGAACCCTTTATTTAATCCATGAGGCTAGCATACTCTCATCCCGTCAGCCATGACCAGATAGAAGGCTTAAGTAATTCACAGTTGCATTTTTAGTACCACCTGCACTGAGGATTTATCCGTTATACCATGGACACTTGCAAGGATCAGTGGTGTAACAAAAGAAATACTAGGTAAAATTTAGTGTCAAGTGATATTGTTCTGGGGGTTGAAATCTCAATCCTTAGTGCGGGCAATATTAAGAACACAATTGTGAATTACTCATGACTTCTACCTAGTCATGGCTAACGGAATGAGAGCATGCTACCTCAGTGGATTAAAGAAAAAGATTCCATTTGAAATTCTGGGCAAATTCTCTAGGTTAAACAAGATACACCTGAAAAAGGTTGGGAGGTTAATCAGCCAAAATGTTATGAAAATAACACTCAAGATGAGAAAGGCGTCCGAATAGTACAAATATCGATTATTTTTATTTATGATTAATAAAATACTTATAAAAATCAAAATAAAATAAGGGAAAGCTAAAACGAAGGTTTAAAAATCCTATTTAAAATGCAATTTTCAACATAAGTATTTTTTTAATTATTTTTCTCTATGCCCTCCACCTGGCAATGTTGCCAGCTAGATAACACCAAGTACATATACAGCTAGTCACATAAAATATTATGCAAGAAGATTAAATTTTATTATGCAAAACGATAGACAAAAGCAAACAAATGGTTTACAAAACCCAAACTCTTCTGCACTTAATTTTAGAAAGGTATGAACGTATTTTCAGCATGCTACGAAAAGCAACTATATTCTATTTTTTCTATATTTCAAAAAATGAAAGGAAATAAGTATTGAAGAGAAAAGTGTACATAGACAGAAAATAATACCGTGTAAAGAATCATAAAATACACTGTATGACATCTAAAAGGCATTAAAGATTTATTTAAAAAAAAAAAAAAAAAAAATTAACCTACCATATTTATGAAAGAGAGTGTACCATGAAAACCAACCACTACCATGCCATACAATTTTTTTGTAGTGCACTCTATGGTACCACATCCCTAGAAGAAAAGCAAAGATAAGTAAAATCTACCAAATGCACCTACCTTGGAAATCAAACATTTTGAATTCGGCAAACTCATTAAAGTAAAGACCATCAAAAAATCTAAGTGCAGCCATTTCTTGGACTGGTGGGTGAACAACAGAAAATCCCAGACTTGAAGTAGAACAGACTCGCATGGAGATAGCAAGAAGATTGTATACTGCTTTGGAAAAGAAAAGACTGCCAATATTTAAATATAACGATGTTTCCTACAGATCCTTTTTATGTAGTAGTAACCTAACAATTCCATGAATACAAAACGTACCCCAACTTGAATAGTGAACCAACCTCTCACCATCTAGAAAGTAATTGATCAAACAATTGCTTTAAAAAATAAAAATAGAATTACACTAATAAGGTACACACGGAATATTCATTTAGCAACATGTTTCTCCATTAGCAATTAATGAAACCATAAAATAAATTATACAAAACATTAACAGATTAAAGGCATAAAATAGGAGCAAAGGACTTGTTATCATATTCAGTTTAATGGCAAGTTTACAAGCTGGTTAGAAAGCATTATTTCTTACTAACTAGAAGTTATCACAGTCATTTACCAGTAATTTCCTAATGATAATAGTTTGTGGTTTTCTCTGGGATTTTAGTAACAATAAATATCTTTAAGATTCCAATATTCTCTGTACCCTTCCATACAAGGCCTAAATGGTGTTATCTCCTTTGGGGTTTTTACATCTTTAGACAGGGGAGGGGAATTATAGTCATTATCCTGTAACTGGTGAATGATAGCTTCGTATTTTTCTGTGCATAAATGCTGATATTAACACTAAAAAGATTTATTAAACAGGATAAATAAGTAGTACTTTAATTTTTTAGTTCCGATAAAGATATCAAAATGTATATGTTAAATGAAGATAGGAAATCATTACAAAAGCAGTAAGTTATTCATGCGTTATTTCTTTCTTTTTTTTTTTTAAATAAACCAGAGTATATTTGAATAATGTATAAATTTCATGTAATCTTAAAATATAAATGTGAATTCGAAAAATGTATTATAAAGTATAATCACTAAAAATATAAGATTAAAAAATAATGGCCTATTGAATCTTTAGGAGTAAAATTTTTTACTTTCATTTGTTGGGATTTTCAATGCTTTTGCATTTTTATAGAAAAATAAAACAAGCTTATTAGATCTGCCTTCATTATATAGTAGCTGGGTTTTTACTTAAATTGGTCTATTAATTCTGTGGTTCTCCAAACTGATTTGACATCCATTTTTTTCTGTAATATACAAACCTTACCAAATTTCATGTTCATAGACATAATAGGAGTTAGCAGACATACAAGACTTATCTACACAAACATATCAAAATAAATTTTTAAAAAACTTTTTTGTTCAAGATCATTTTCAGTTAAAACCAAAAGTAACATTTTGTAAACTCGTTAAAAATTGAAGAAATATTTTTCTAATAAAAATTTGTATTATTTGTTTTGATCAGACTATTGTTCTTATCTTTAGTGTTATTTATGAAAAAAAAAATATACTAAATCATCTACAGAGCCAGTAACTTTTCTCTTTTCTTTTCCAAGATGACAAGCAACATGCCTGACGATGGTTGAAGACTACATCGACCAAAACGTAGCACAAATAACACTCAAGATGAGAACAATAGTCCCATCAAAGCACGTAATACAAACAATCTGCCCTCATCTAAAACATTCAGAACTGAAAAACGGTTTCATTTAAAAAGCAAAAATTCTGATTTATTCTTTTATTTGATTGATTTTATTAATTCAAAAAATGATATTACTAATGAAGATTTCCCATCTGTCTGAAGTTGAAACTATACTATGACTTCTATTAACTATATCTTTCAATGCACAATTCAGAAGATGGATAGTATCTGTTCTTTCTAATCAGTCATTACCTACTTAGGAGGAGTTGTGTAGTATTGTTGTCATCAGACCATCCACCTTCCCAATCGGCTATTCATTAGCAAACGCAATCCTTACATTATATATACTAGCAAAAATATACAACCAGGCAGAACATATATTTACTAGTTATATTAATAAGGCTATTCAATCAGATGCTTTTAAATCTAAAATTATTCATGCTACTATGGTTTCCTTGGTTACATACACCCCTACCGTCCTCGATTTGGTTTAACAGATAAATTTGTTGCAGAATTTCATGAAAAGTGAAATGCCTCTAATTTCAAGTTTAAAGTCTCAAATTTCAAAATTGACTTCATAACTTCAAGCTCTTTCAGATTGAGTTACAAGTAATAAAACTCTTGCAGTAAAAGTCATAAAAGATTGATTGGTTGATGAAAACATTCTCTGCATGAAAATCATTTTTCATTAGGCGTTTTTTTTGTTTTTTGTTTTTTTAATTCTTTTTATTGTTGACTAGCAGGACCCATGTACTGGCGTTGCTTAGTGGAAAGATGATATAAAGCGAGAACAGATTTATTAAAAGAGCCTCCTTCAAATCAGATTAAAAATAGATCCTTCTAGACCGAGGTAATTTTGTTTTGTTGTGTTTAGAAAGTAGTTCTGAAGTTAACCACAGTTAATAATTAAATAATTATAATTAGAAGAAAATATGCATCCCTCTAAAAAAACAAAAGATAACCAATGAAAATGTTTCTGTGGAATGACCCCGAAGCAAAATTTGCAAAGCTGTGTTGGTACCCATATCAGAATGGAAAAAAAATTATCATAGCAGTGACAGTAGTAACTGGAACGTTATAGATGCTTGACATAATTTCTAATATGAATAAACCATTGAATTTATGTAAGTGTTTTTTTTTTCTAATAATGAAATTTGAAACTTGTAAAAAAAAAAATTTAAAAAAAAAAAAAAAATTTAATTTTAACTTTTTTTTTTAAAGTTGGATAATTTGTTAATCAAAAACATTGTGAAAATTAAAACATTGTACATTTTAACTTTTAGAGAATTATGAACAAGCAAACTTATGTAAAAAAGATAAAATGTAATGTGAATAAAACCTTCAAGATTAACTTTTGTTATTGTTGAAATATTCAGATAAATTACATGCAAACTTACAGACCACCTGCAAATTTAATATTCTTTTGATTATAATGATGATATAGCAGTAGTAATAGCAGCAGCAACATTAAAGATATTTGAAATGATTTCCGATATAAAAACCATTTAAATTGTGAATGTTTGTTTTACTAATCACAAACTGAAATTTCTAAAAAAAAATTTTTAACTTTTTTTTTTACTAACAAAAAAGTTAGAATTTGTTTTTTGTAAATAAAATAGTAGTATGTGAAAACTGAAACATTCCACGTTTTGACTTTGAGATTTATTAACATTTTTACAAAAATCAAATTTACTAAAAAAAAAAAAAAAAAAAAAAAAAAACTTTTTTTTAATTTAAAGTAAATGCAAATTTCAAGATTAACTTTTGTTATTGCTGAAAATACTCAGCTAAATCACATGCAAACCTTACAGGAAACTAGAGACCACCTGTGAATTTAATATTCCCTTGACACTTCCTCCTTAAGAGGAAGCCAGTTCAACCTGCCTAAAGGTGAATGCCATACAACAAACTATTTTAAACGTTAGCTTAAGGGATCAGATTCACACTTAAGTTTACTGTAAAATGATTAACCCAATTTCTGGCCAGATAACGTCTGAATGACATGTGATCATTCTAGGTGTATATGAAGCTAAGATTATTGATAGGGAAAGATTTGGGGGTTCTGTTGCCACCTAGACTTAGGGTTTGTGTTTGGTTTAAGTTTTTTCAGACATTATATATATATATATATATATATATATATATATATATATATATATATATATATATATATATATAGATAGATAGATATAGATAGATAGATAGATAGAGAGAGAGAGAGAAAATGAATCACACTCACAAAATTTTGAAATAAATGTTTGTGTTCCAACAGGTAAGCACCCTCTCCTCCCCAAAAAAGAAGAATCTCAATTTTGGAGTGAGGGTACTCAGCTGCAACTTTATAAACAATTTATCTAAATATAACAGTTGCAAATATTCTTTAACGTCCTGATACACTTAAAGTGGTATGTAAACTGTAAAATGTATTAATGGCTCTTAGCATAAATGTATCTATGTAAAAAGATAATTTCCCCCAAAAGCCTACATAAAATGACCATGATTTAAATTGCACAGAGAATGTCTTTACTTAACTGCTAAGAAAACAATATGAAATTATAGAAGGAAAGAAAGACGCAGATATTTGGAAGATGTTCATCTTCATTTATAACCCAGACTTAACAGCTTCGATATAATCATTTAGTTTGTCTATATAGCATATTAATCAAAAAGATGTTTTTTTTTTACCTTGTTTCTTAAAGTGTGGCGCAAGTTTGGAAATTGGCCTTTTTTGGACTTTTTCTCAAAGAAGTTGGCGTCAAACATTTGTTTTTGTCTGATACTCCTGTTGCAAAACACATCGAGCAGAATTGTTTATGAAGGTAAACGTCAGAGTAAACAACTTAAGATTCTATGAAAATGCTGTTAATTCTATGGCTACACAGTGTGCTAGACGGAAATGGATAACTAATGGACATGCAGGCAGCTATGTTTACTGTAAACTAATTCATTCTGTAGCGTTCACTAACTGAATACTGGAATGAAGGTTTATGTCTGAGTAGTCAATGAAATTGTCGCTTTAATACGAAGTGAACTGGAAAGAAACTATTCATTATTTTTGTAGCAATTAAGTGGTAGAAAAAAGGTAAAATCACATTATGACAAAGCAAAATAATTATGATGATTCACGGTAAGTGTAGATTATGAAATATTTGCTCCAGTCCTAACTGGGATGGTCACAATAGAAAATCTTCAGCGTGGAAGTCATCCTCCTACTATGGTTCGGTGTGACTTGTTTTGGATAGTTAAGCTCTTTGAAAATAGTAATTTGTGATAGGGAATGAAATAGAACGATAATAGCTGGAAAACATCCATCAAGTATTTGCATGTAATTTGTTTGCGTTTGTGAAGCTATACTGTAATTTTGTAAAAGAGAAAAAATATTCCTATTTTATTATACAAAGAAATATCTTATATTAATGATAGGAGAAGCCCCATGTTTTGACAAGCTTCTGGGCTTGACCTTCACTCCTGATTTGAAATGGAACACGTACATCAAGTCTGTTGCCAAGGTCGCTGGAAAGATGGTGGGATCCTTCTACCGCTCCAGAAGATATCTCACTACTGATACAATTCTCTATCTATATAAAAGCCAAGTACGTCCAAAGATGAAATACTGCTGCCATATCTGGGCAGGAGCTGCTAAAAACAGCCTATCCTGCCTTAACAGAGTACAAAATAGACTTCGTGGCTTAGTGGAGGATGCCCTTTTCTCTTCCTTGCAACCTCTCTCCCACAGGAGACGTTGCAAGCCTATCTTTGTTTTATCATTATTTCCATGGCAGGTGCTCGTCTGAACTCCAATCTCTGGTCCCCCCCCCTCGCCAATCTTTTACAAAAAACACCCGTCTAGCTGAATCCACTGTCAAAAACTTTCCTCACTCTTTATCTATGCCTAAATCAAAATATAGATTCCATGAAAAAAGCTTCTTTCTTAGAACTGCACGCCTGTGGAACTGTTCCGTCTGCCTGCTTTCCTCCTGACTATAACTTGGATGTCTTCAAGTCCAACGTAAATAAATTCCTGATGAACCGCCCCCTTAAGTAGACACTCTAAATATCCACACTAACGTAATGTACTTGCAATAACCCTTATCCCTGAGTGGCTTCCGGGCCTTCATAAGTGGTGACCACCTTGTAAAAAAAAAAAAAAAAAAAAAAAAAGATTCACATTACTGAAATGATTTGCTGAACAGTCTGGCATTAAAAAATTATATATAAAGATGTGCCCCTTAAATCTGCATGGTAAGTGATAAAAATGTTATTTAAAATTGAAGTGTGAGCAATCGACTAAACTAAACTTCAGAAATGCACTGATTACATAATAAAAATATTTTGAATTTTTTATTAAATGTTGAAAAATAAATTCAGAATTATCAGTAAATAGCATACAAAAAATAGCTTGATTTCGAATGACATATCAGAAAAATATTTAAACTGAGCCGTCCATAAAATGATGAATCAAAATGACTAAAAAGTAAGAATCATCAAATCAAGAAATCAAATTCTAAATCGTAGAAATGAGAAACGTAGGGCGTCAGTGTTTAGTTATGTTCATTTCTTCCCTCAGTTATAAAACTATCATTACAATTGTTTCCTAAAAACTAAATTTTTGCTTTTTCAGCTCACAAAATACAAACATCAACACAGCTGCACAGATTTTTTAAAAATAATTTTGACAATGTGTCAGGATCCTATGAAGGATTTAGGATGATTACAGGTGTTAGTATACAATTGGGAGAGTGTACTAAGAAAATTGAGAATAATTATTTCACAGGAAATGAAAAAGAATTTAATTTGGAGAAAAGGGGTGGCTTCAATTATAGGCCGTATAGAAATGCAGAACGGAAATTCTAGCATTAACCAGAGGGAAAGGTCAGGTATTGTCATAAGTGACAAAAAATACTGAATAAGTTAAATATGCGGGAAAATTCTAGTTAAACGAAATCAAAGCTAAATAGTTGATGTGGCTGATCTCTCTTTATAGGTATAGCTAAGGAAACCAACCATCAATCAAAATGCATACTGGCTATAATTAGCTCTGGGCAATGTCGAGTGACCAATTTAACTACATAAAGTGTTGCATTAAATGAATTTAACAGTTAAGAGTCGAAGAGTAATAGATAACAATCCTCCCTCCTTAATCAATTGAATTTGCTTTTCTTAAGTATGGAAACTGAAGTAGTTTCCCATAGTCCATTCACTTAATTGAGAAGTCACAAATTTGAATCAACCACCGCATCTAGATGCAGAGATACTGCCCCCCTCTACCTACAAAGAAAACTTGAGTTCATGTATAGAAGGAGAATATATATTATTTTAAACACAAAGCAAAAGCTTTGTTTTTTAATTGTTCGAGCTGTCTTGATTTCCCCATTAAGTTTTGCTGTTCATGCACCTTTCTTCTCTTAGTTGGTGTGGTTCAGACAGTGGCAACTAATGACTGTACTCGACCAAAACACAGAGAGAGATATTATTTGTCCAACTAACAAAGTTGAGGGATCACATCAGTTTGATGTCATCATTACTGTCAACAGCAATAAGTGCACTTAGCCCATACCAAAGCTATCAGTTGAAAATGATAGGAAAATGCCCGGGAGCAAACAATAGTGGCTCGAAGAGAGCTCATGGTCATCATGATACCAAATTAATTTATGAAAAAAGATGAGAATTAATTTTCATGATAGAGCTTCAGAAGACTCTAATCTTTCTGGAATAAAGTATGCTAGGCTACTGTGTGTATAGGGAGTGGGGACGGAGGTCATGTGCTCAACTGAATTTAAAATTAATTACCAAACAATCCTGATGTATACTGTAACCTCCAACACTAAGATTAGAATCATGACTAATATCTAAAAAAAAAAAAAATTAAAAAAAAAAAAATCACTAATCATTCCTACTTGAAAAAATGATTTAATACAATTAAATAGACTTGATAATTCTCTTACCAATCACACCACTATGGAAGGAATTTTCCAATTATAACTCACACGCAGATCATATTGCATATGAAAAAAATAAATCGTACAATGCCATTCTAATTCTCCTTCAAAGCTGGAAATGGGTTACTTGAACTCACAATTTATCTTTAAAAATTACATGTTGATATAAACAAGACAAGGAGTGTCTTAAGTTTCTGCATATGCTAGTAAAAGCATATATTGTCGATGACATGCAAGAACTGACCTCAACGAGTGCAATTTTTTTTCTAATGCTTTCAGCAATAGTGGGGCAGGTTATCTCAATATTCTATAAGAATCCTTCAGTAATACAAGCAGCAAAATTAGCACAAATGACGTTCAGAACATCCATTTTAAGAAAAGAACGTTAACCATCAGAAAATTCAAGATGGCTGCAGAAGCAAACCTGACAAATTTCAATTTTTGAAGAGGAACTCCGATTAACACAATTTCTTTATGGTCCAAAAAATGAAATGAATGTATTCTCATATAATAAAGCAAATTATGCCTTGAAAATTTTAATATGGCCACCATTTTTCAAAATGGCAGCTCATAGATTACTGTATGTAGTGATGTTTTCAACTATAACCTTGCCTGTTTCTATGCTCTGCACAGTCTGATGAAAAAGTTCACTGCTAATTATTTGTTACACTAATGTAGTTTAATATTAAAGCTTTTGGTTTGTGATACCTTAAGAGTGACAACCAAGGCACACTGGTGACATTACTGCTGTGAAACTCAGCATTGGGTTCAGCGTCGGCTTGCAGTGTACTAACTGTAGTTGTAGTTACTGTTGTGGTGGTAAACTAACTTTAGTCAGTAGTATCTATGTGTCTCAAATGCTAATCTAATTATCCCCTTATGCATCTCAACTAGAATTGTAGTTAGTTGTAGTGTAGTTGTTAGATAGCCCACCTGAATTGACAGGGTATGCCAGCGCGAGAGAGCCAAGCTAAAGATAATGGGGCTTTAGTTACTCTGAAGGTGTACAGATCACACGGGATCTAAACTGCATTGGATAAACAATTGGATTAGGTGTAGGGCAACAGATACCTGAACCTAATTGTATCCCATACTTCAATGTGCTTTGATGTTTTGTACAGTTAGGCGGTAAAAAGATAGCCCCTCGGCCTTCAACTGTATCTCTTGTACACTCTCTCACCAAAGATCTCAAAGACATTTGAAGAATATGCTGTCCGTGATGTAGTGCCAAAGATTTGGAGTTACTCATCGAAGTCTGAGCAAACAGACATTATGTTTGATGTCTACAAGACTTCAAGCCTCAAGGCTGAAATGAGATCAAAATGAGGTGAAAGAAGTCAGCATAGAGTGACAGACAAAACTAAGCTGCCACCTATCTGGTCCAGTTTTCTGAGAGACGGTGACAATAAAATAGAATTGTTTGAGTATCTAGAAGACAAGATTGTATCCATGTGTCACGACATTGTTGTAGTTGTGATCAAACGAGAGAAGGTCTTGGCAAACAAATCCAACTTTGAAGGTCTACAACCTTGCAATCATGAAGAAGCTGGCTCCAGAATTTTTGCACACGCAGTTCATGCAGCCAAACAGAAGACAAAGTCTATGTTGATCAAGGCATGTGACACAGACATCCTTGTCATAGCAGTTGGTATCTTTGCGAATCTTCAGAATGTTGGCTAAGTAATGCTTTGGCTAGAATTCAGCCAGGGACAATCCATTAGATGGTTCCCAGTTCATGAGTTGGCGATGAACCTCGGCCAAGAGAAATGTAGTGGCATGCTCTTTTATGCCTTCACTGGTTGTGATGTGGTCTCGGCCTTTCGAGGTAGAGGGAAGACAACTACATGGCAAATATGGGCAGTTTCTCCTGAAGTGAGCCCAGTGTTCAGCAAACTGAGTCAGTACCCACCTATCACAGAAGATGCTGATCTCAACATTCAAGAAATTTGTTGTCACTATGTATGACAAACACAGCAACACTACCAAGGTTGATGAGGCAAGACTGCACTTGTTTGCTTGGAAGCAGTAACTCTATGACTCCATTCCACCAACTAGTGCATCTCTCGTTCAGCATGTTAGATGATCTGCATTCCAAGCTGCTTGCATACAGAGCCAGTCAACAGAATGTACAATACAGCCTGAAAGTCATGGCAACTGGGACTGGCAAAAAAAAGGTGAAGCCTGGGAAGTTCTCTGGTCAACCCTCCCACCCATTGCTCAGTCCTGCCAGCAGCTGACAAAATGTCATTGCACAGGTGAATGTCGGGGACCATGCAAATGTTATTGATACACCCTGAAGTGCACACTGATGTGTAGCTGTAAATGCAAAGAGTAAAACAATGATCCAGGTTAAATTCAAGCAAGTCACTTCAGGTGTTGTAGTATATTCTGCTTCTGTCACAACAATTTAAGATATCACATCATAACTTCACTGAGACAGTGTTAGTTCATATAATTGTCATCATATCACTATAATACTTAATGATATTGAAATTTTGATTGCAGAATTTGATTCCTTGTGTTAAAAAACATTTTGATGTACAGATCAAAATGTCATTTACTTTGACAATATTTAATGCAAATTAGTGTTGGGACGATTCCTAATTTTTATACGATTCAGATTCCAGGAAAATATTGATTAACGATTCCAATACCAAGTACGATTCCGATTCCGATTCCTAGGGAATTTATTCTTTTGAAATATACCAGGTAGTTTTATACTTATGGTCGGTAGTTCCCAAATATGTTCCCTAACGTTGGAAGAGATATTTTATGTCTACACTGTCGTGTTTTGGATTAAATAAAATTATTATATAGCAAACTAAACGGAACAATTAGCAAAATTTATTCTAGAGAAAATTTATTTTACTTAATTGGAATACAGAAAAAAAAACTCAAAGAAAATAGAATTTATCCTTCAGAGAAAAAACAAATAAAATAGAATTTATATAACAGAACAAAAACAAGAAAATTAGAGAATAAATACACACGATTCATTATTTTGGTCCTCATAATTAACAGATTTAATGAATTAAATAAAAAAAATAAAGCGGAAGAGAAAGAAAATATATACTAATTAAATATAAAAAAGATAAATATTTAATTTAATAATTTATAAATGAACGTGCGTAATGAAAAAAAAAAAAACAATATACCACGTGATATGGCGCCGTGCCGCCGTAGATACAAAATAACCGGGTTTGTATTACTGTACACATAGATTCGAAAAAGTTGTCAAAAAACAAATATATAACAAACAAATATTATCAAAGGCAAGAGAAGTTACTTTTCTACCAAATTGGATACATTTTTTTGTTTTTATTCGATGTAACATGTTTATTCAGCTCGAAAAACATGCAGTGTTTACCGATGTATTGGAAAATTCAAAATGGCGCCCGACACTCTCTTTAACATGGTAAGTTCGGGAAAAGGTGTTATAAATAATAAACTAGATAAAATACTATTAAAAAAAACACCGAATATATATCAAAATATGTCACGGTAACATATATTGAGCGAGTTTCTAGCAGTATTTTGTATAGTTTATAATTTATAACATCTTTTCCCAAACTTACCGTGTTAAAGAGAGTGTCGGGCGCCATTTTGTATTTTCCAATACATCGGTAAACACTGTATGGTTTTCGAGCTAAATAAACATGTTACATTGAATAAAAACCCGAAAAATATATCCAGTTAGGTAGAAAAATAACTTATCTTGCCTTTGATATATTTGTTTTTTGACAACTTTTTCGAATCTATGTGTACAGTAATACAAACCCAACTATAAGTCCTTAGTAAAATTCTATTTATAAATACTTTTTAAAATGAAATTATTTAATTAATCGTAAATATTATTTAGACATAAAAATTAACTGATTACAAAACCTTTTAAAAATATATATATTAATTTCTTTTTCGTTCGGCAAAGAACTGCGCAAAACACTTTTAATTTTCAATTTAAAATTCTAGAAAAAAGATTATATTATTCTGCTTTTAATATAATCAAATTCAGGGTTTTATCTTTCTGGAGAAAAAAAAAATAATGGATTTTATTTCAATGAAATTAAAAAAAAAAAACTTGACTGAATTGAATTAATTAATTACCCTTAAATTAACGAAGGGGTTATTTAATAACTTTAGGTTTGGAAGAGATAGGTATGGGTCGATTTTTTTTGAAACTTCAAAAGAAACCGACTACTGTCAAAACTTTGCGGAATAATACAACGTGATCAATTTCATTTTAGAGATTTCTTTCAAAAGCCTTCTTTTAAAAAAAGAAAAAAAAAAAGTATATTGTTCTATTAAACCTTTTACTGTTTAAATAATTTGACTTTTCTCGTTTTATTTTAAGAAAATATAAGTTGAAAAAGCATTTTCATTCAGTATTAGAAGATTTGTCAGTAAAAAAAAAACAATCGCCAAAAAGATAAGCGTTTTTTTTTTTATTTTTACTCGCAATGTAGAGCCCTGCATACTTCTTTTCAAGTTAACTCTTTCTTAGTTTTGATTACAATAGATCTGAATGAATGAACCTTGTAAGGGAGGGGCACTAAGCATTGCCCTGTTAATAATGAATTTCTTTGGTTTCTTTTTATTTCTCTCTTGCGGTTAGAAATATCAGGAATTTTTTTCTTTTTTTCAACATCAGACTAAAAGAATCGTAATGAAGGAATCGGAAAATTAAGGTATTTTTTAACGATGCGATTCCGATACCTCCCAAAATACACGATTCTTACGATTAACGATTCCGATTAATCGTCCCACCACTAATGCAAATACAGTTTTGTACTGTTTTTGAAGTTGGCTAACACGCTTTTCTGAAAGAGGGAGGTCTGAAGCACATGTGTGCCAATTTTGGTGCTTGTATCATAAAGTGAAAGATTGTTTCAGCAATCTGCCCCCCCCACTACAAGCACAGTAGCCAAAAACAATCATTTTATTATCCATATTTTCTTATGCTTAACTTGTAAAAATGGTTTTCATATTCTGTTGCATCCATGATACTGTAAGTAAATGATTAATGATCAAATTTAATGTATATATTTGAAAAACTAAAGATAATCACAAAAAAAAAAAAAAAAAAAAAAAAATCATTGTTACAAAAGATTTTAGGGCATAGCAATCTCTTTATAGTTATTTAATGCAGAATCCGGAAGTTTTGGAAAAAGGTTTTTGCTTAGAATTTTTTTTTTTTATATATTATCAAATATTTATTCATAGAGTTTACTTTGATTGTTTTGTAGAGGGAGATTGTAGTTTTCTGCTTTCGACTGAAGAACGGGATTGAGTTTGGCAAAAAGAAAAAAAAAAATTTTAACATCATTGTTTGGTACATTTTAGGTGAGAAAACCAGTATCTGAAAACTAGCTGATCTAGTAGCACTAATAACAAGCCACGCATGCGTGGTTTCCCTCTGGTGCTGCATGTGAAATGACACCACAAAAAAAAAAAATATATATATATATAGTGAAGAAATGATGAATGTGATAAGTGTGAAGGCTGAGTTAGTCCTAAAAACAAATATTACTTCTGTCATTGTTCAAAATTGATGATTTGATTCGAACTTATATTTTTTCACTCTTTTTGGCCCAATCATGGTGCCTGGGTGTTTTAAGAAATTAAGGTGCTTTCAGGATACTCCCCCAACGACTTCTCACAATTGCAATTTAATCGTCCGAAGCAACACGTTTCCCCCTATCGGACTCACCAAAATTGGGAATTGTTTCTTCAATTTTGCAATGCAAAACTTTCTTGTGACCCCCTTTTGAGCTCCTGGGAACACCGAATCCTAGTGAAAATAGACAAACGGTGCAGTTTCACGCCTTAAGACATGTATATTTGAATTCAGCACCATGGAGAACCACTATATAAACCCATATACCAATTTTCGAGTAATATGAAAAAAGAGCTCCAAAAAGGCATATTTTTTTAGCCCTAAAAGTCCCAAACCAGAATTTTGCCAGAGTCACCCATACTGAATTTATATTAAGAATAATGGCCTCCACATTTTAGCCAAGTTTCAGGAAAATCTAATGGATGGATCAAACGCTATGGGGCAAAAAGTGCTATTTTGGGGCATTTTTTACCTCTTGAGCCCCTGGGAACGACCGAATCCCAGAGTAAATGGAGAACGGTGCAATTTCAGGCCTTAGCACATGTACATTTGAGTTGACCACCGTGTAAAACCACTATATAGTCAGACATGATTGCTAGGAATGAACGCTGTCCACGCTACTAATCTCCAGTTCTTTCAACGCTTTTCTTTTTCTTTTACATTTCGATACTTTTTTGTGAACAAGAGCGGAGGTCCGCTTGAAATATAAAAATAACAATAAAAATACTAAATACAAAAAGTAACATCGTTTTTCAGGCTTCAAAAAACCCTCATAACCTTTAAATCACTATCCTAGAAGCATACGTGGACTTTTAACATTATATTATATATATATATATATATATATATATATATACTAGCAGAAGTACCCATCATTGACTGGGTTCAAAAACAGCCTACAGAAAATGGACTGTGATAGATGAAAGTATGATAGGTTATGAAATATATAAAGAGATAGGTTTTGATACTCAAAAATTTTACTCTAAGCAAAATATGATGAAAGTAAAGATAATTTTCGCGAAAATATATTTTTTTTATATCAACTTTGTTTCCATTCATAGCCAAGAGTGACCAACAAAATGATGTTTCCTTACAAAGAGAAAATGTTATATATATAATAATATAAATATACAAGAAATAAATGTTACCATAGTCAATAAAAGTTACTTTTATGGTAGAAAAGTACATTGGTTTGGATTTTTAAGTAGTTTGTAAAAAAAAATTTTTTTTTTTTTAAATTCACGAACCGGTTTAAAAAAAAAATCAATGGTAGTGACTTTGAAATGGAGAGCCGAGTTTTCAATTTGAAGGAGGGGTACCTGAGCATTCTGTGTTAACAATTTAAGAGAGTTCCGTCAACATAAGGAATATTTATAAACATATTTTAATGTTTTCTGTTATTTTGTGCTTGAGGAATATTCGATTATGGCATGTGTAGTTTATATAAAAATTCATTTAAGTAGTTATCGCCTCAAATTTCATTTTAATTTTGGTTCGTTGAAATTATTTCAAGTAAAGAGCATTAAAAACTATATCAAAACAAAAAAAAAACATGAACTGAACTTTTATTGACTATGGTAACATTTATTTCTTGTATATTTATTTTTTGGGGTAGTCGGTTGTTGGCTTTTCTGCTAAATACTCTTACTAAATAATATCGACAAAATATCGAAAAACAAAGAAATAAAAATAATTTTGAAAAATAATTAAGCTTTACTTACTTTAGTAAAATAATCCGAACCAGCAAAATGGGATATTAAAAAAGTAAGCAGGTAATTACTTTAGTTTTTAAAGCAAAGAATCGATATAAATATGAATAAGAAAATGGCACCCTTTTCAAACAGAACAGCTTTGTTTCAGTTTTACAGTATTGAACGGTGTAGTATTGCACCGTCGGATTCAGGGTTGTACTATTGTAATGTAAAGAACACGCAGAAAGGGTTGTAAATCAACTGAATTCCTTCTAGTACACTGACAAAAAAAGTGTAAACAGATATATAAATAAAAATAAAAAGGTTATGTGAATGTTTTTAAAAAGACACGTAATCAGGTAAGCAGGATTTTTTCCTTCTTTTGACACGATAACAGGTAACGTTCTTATTTTTTCTTATTTATCTATCTTCAAAAGAGTACCACGTGCAAGTGGAGAAGAAAAAAAAACAAAGTTATGCAAAATTTGTGCTGAGAATTGTCTAAAGTTCCACTTTTTTTTTTTTTTGGCTTTCACTTTAATAAGAACAGTGAATTTATAAGGTGAATTTATTCGATAACATGATTCAACTCAAAAAAATAAATAAAAGCTAATGTGAATTAAGATCAAAGTTAAGGTGTTATTGTGGACCCTCACCCCTTTTAAAAAACCTTGTTAAACTTTGTGACATATTTACATTCTATGGAGGTCAGGCACGAACAAACACCCCATAATTTTATTATACCATATTTCTTCAAACTGAGACATAATTATCAAAGTATACTTACGCAAATAGATATGAAAAGTCTTTATTAAAGTTTGTGTCATATTTCCATGGAGTACAGGCGCGAACGCAGACCCCACAATTTTTTTTATACCATCCCTATTTAAGTTGAAACATACTTAAAAAAGTATTCTTATGTGCAACTATATCAAAAACTCTTGTAAACGTTTTTTTTTTTCATTTTTATTTCCATACTTTGGGGGCCAGGCGCGAACACAGACACCACAATTTTTATGAACCACCGTTCTGCCAGATCAAACATACCAGTTCCTGATACTCGATACATCTATCATCATATGTAATCAGCTTTTTAAAATAGTCAACCATATAGGAGCCTATTCGTGACCAAACACACACACAGACGTTCAGCTTTATATTATACTAGCAAAAGTACCCGTCGTTGACTGGGTTCAAAAACAGCCTACAGAAAATGGACTCTGATTTATGAAAGTATGATAGGTTATGAAAAGGAAGGGTTGTAATGAGATAGCTTCGAATTTGGAGGTATCAAAACCAAAACAAAATATGATGAAAGTAAAAATAAAATAGATAAACCCCATAATTTATTATACCATACCTGTTCACACTGAAACACTTATCACAATATTCTGTGGATCTATATTAAAAAACCTTGTTAAACTTTGTGACATTTCCATTCTATGGAGGTCAGGCTTGAATGAACACCCCATAATTTTATTATACCATATTTCTCCAAACTGAAACATAATTATCACAGTATACTTACGCAGATAGATATGAAAAGTCTTTATTAAAGTTTGTGCCTATTTCCATTCTATAGAGGCCAGGTGCGAACGCAGACCCCACAATTTTATTATACCATCCCTGTTTAAGTTAAAACATACTTATCGAAGTATTATTATGTACATCTATAAAAAAAAAACGTTTACAAGTGTTTTTGATAATTTTTAAATTTTTTATTTCCATACTTTGTGGACCAGGCGCAAACGCAGAAAACCGCACAATTTTAATGAACCACCGTTCTGCCAGATAAAACATACCCATTCCTGTGTCTCGATACATCTATCATTATATGTAATCAGTTTTTTTAAAATAGTCAACCATATAGGAGCCTATTCGTGACCAGACAGACACACACACAGACATTCAGCTTTATATATATATATATATATATATATATAAGAGCAAATAGTTAATAAAACATATTAAAAAAACACTCTGAAAAAGAGTTAAAAAAATATTTACTCTGAAAAGGAAACACTTAATAAGTGGATAGTCCTTTATCCGGAGTTTTAACAAAATACTTTCCTTCTCATCAGAGGGTATGAATTAGCAAAATGCGGGACCGGATTTTGCATACAAAAGTATTTGATGAAACTGCAAGTAAGTCAAAGATCTTACTTGATAACAAAAAGTGAAGCAGAAGGAATATGGTGAAGAAAAAGGTGATTTCACGTGAATGGATAGTCTGGTGAAAGGTAAATATATATTATGTATATTATAAGTTATATCTTATAGGATTAGCAAATCTCTTGACAGAAGCAACCTTTCTAAGGCAATTGCTCTTGACATATCAAAGGCCTTTGATAGGGTATGGCATAAAGGTTTAGTTCACAAGATCTCCAGCTATGGTATAGCTGGAAATGTCTTAATTATTAAATCATTTCTCTCGGATAGGTTCATAAGAGTAGCTGTTGATGGGCAAAAATCAGCTCATAGTATTAATACTGGAGTCCCTCAGGGGTTCATCCTGGGCCCAACTCTCTTCCTAATCTACATTATCTCACTACTGATGCAATTCTCTATCTACATAAAAGCCAAGTACGTCCAAGGATGGAATACTGTTGCCATATCTGGGCAGGAGCTGCTAAAAACAGCCTATCCTGCCTTGACAGAGTACAAAATAGACTTTGTGGCTTAGTGGGGGATGCCCTTTTCTCTACCCTGCAACCTCTCTCCCACAGAAGAGACGTTGCGAGCCTATCCTTGTTTTATCGTTATTTCCAAGGCAGGTGCTCGTCTGAACTCCAATCTCTGGTCCCCCCTCGCCAATCTTTCACGAAAAACACCCGTCTGGCTGAATCCACTGTGAAAAATTTCCCCCACTCTTTATCTGTGCCTAAATCAAAACGCGGATTCCATGAACAAAGCTTCTTTCTTAGAACTGCACGCCTGTGGAACTGTTCCGTCTGCCTGCTTCCCACCAGACTACAACTTGGATGTCTTCAAGTCCAATGTTAACAAATTCCTAATGAACCGCCCCCTTAAATAAACACTTCATCGAATCTCCACACTAACGTAATGTACTTGCAATAACCCTTATCCCTGAGTGGCTTCCGGGCATTGATAAGAGGTGATCATTGTGTAAAAAAAAAAAAAAAAAAGACCTTCCAAGTCACATCCTTACATCATTCGTAGACATTTTTGCTGATGACACTACCATCTATGGTAGCACATCTAAGACAGTAAATGACCAAGTTCTCTCCAATTCTCTCTCCTCTGATCTTGATCACGTTGTACAATGGGGAAAGGAGTGGCTGGTTACTTTAATAAATAGCGACAGCTAAGAGAGAATTTACGGAAACCACTAAAAAACGCATCGAAGCACAAAAAATAGGAACTTGTGACTTCTGGAAAATCTACAACAGTGTAGTAAATAATGGGCAATCAACAATTCCCCACTAACCAACAATCACGAGGTTGTTTGCTCAGCAACAAAACGGGCTAACATGCTTACCAGTCGGTTTGCCTCAAACTCCACACTGGACCCTTCCAACCACCCTCTACCTTAATTTCCTATGCGGACAGACGCCACGCTAGATGATCTGAAAATCACCCCTGCTCAGGTGCATGCTATCATAAAAAACCTTGTCACTTCAAAAGCATGTGGACCCGATCTCATCCCGGCTGTGCTATTAAAAAAGTGCTCAGCCGAAGTAGCTCCAGTTCTCTCCAAACTCTACAACAAATACCTTAACGAATCTTGCTTTCCGGGCTGTTGGAAAACTGCTTCTGTGGTACCAGCATTCAAGAATTCTGGCGAAAGAACTGACCCATCAAATTATCGCCCCATTAGCCTCATACTTTTTGCCAAAATATTTGAGACCTTAATTAACCATGCTCTAGTCCATCACCTTAGAGATGCTAAACTTCTGACTGACCAACAATATGGATTTAGACAAGCAGACAAGTCTGTTCCACAGCAGACATCCTCACTGTAATCTCTGAACATATATACCATTCACTGGACAAAGCGAGGGAGGGCAGAGCGGTAGCTCTAGATATATCTAAGGCTTTTGACAGGGTATGGTATGAGGGTCTCCTCAGGAAAATTAGATCATACGGTATCACTGGTAGAATACTTAACATAATTAAATCCTTCTTAGAGAAGAGAAAAATCCAGGTTGTCCTTGACGGTCGTACATCTAAACAATATGATATAAATGCAGGAGTGCCTCAGGGGTCTATCCTTGGACCTCTACTGTTCCTGATATTCATAAATGACCTCCCGACAAAATTGCCTCTGAGATGGGTATATATGGTGATGACACACTCTATAACAGGCACAACAGAAAAACAAATGAACAGATATCTAAAGAAATGGTAGAAACACTAGAGGATGACCTCCAATCTGTAGTGGAATGGGGACAAAAATGGATGGTCACGTTCAATGCCACCAAGACTAAACTAGTTTCATTCAATAATTACAAGAAACCTTCTCTACCACCTATAGCAATGGCCAACGACTCTTTATCTGAGAGTACATCTTTCAAACTCCTTGGCCTAACATTCACAGGAAACATGAATTGAAACAATTACATTGAAAGCATTGCTAGGGCCGCTGCAAGGAAGGTGGGCTCTCTCTACCTTGCTAGAAAACTACTAACACCCAAAAGTATCCTGTACTCTATAAGGCCACCATTCGCCCATGTATGGAGTACTGCTGTCATATTTGGGCTGGTGCATCGGCTACTAGTCTCTCGCTCCTTGACAAGGAGCGAAAGAGTCGCAAATCTGATAAGCCCTTAACTGGCATCTAAGCTTCAGCCTCTGTCCCATCGACGAAACGTTGCATCCCTCTGCCTGTTCTACAAGTATTTTAATGGTGAATGCTTTAACGAACTGCAAGCACTTGTGCCCCCACGACATGAACACCCTAAACAGACCGGACAGGCTGCAAAATCCCACCCCCATACTGTAGAGATCCCTAGATGTAAAAGATCTTTCTACTCTAGTAGTTTCTTCCCCAGAACCGCTAGACTTTGGAATTCCATTCCAGGTCCCTGCTTCCCCAACTCTACTGACGTGCAGAAGTTCAAGTGTAACGTGAACCGACATCTTGCTGCCCAAATCCCTACATAGTACCCCAGTAGATGTTGCCCCTGATAGCCCCCTACACCATCTAAAGTGACAATGTGCCTTGTTTGGGGTGAAAATGTAATAAAATTTTTTTTTTAAAAAAACCAAGCTTTTATCTTTACATCATCAACGTTTTGATCCCCATCTGGCATCAATTAAAGTGAATGGCTTTCGTCTTGGGGAGGCCCCATGTTTTTACAAGCTTCTGGGCTTGACCATTACTCCTGATCTTAAATGGAATATGTACATCAAATCTGTTGCCAAGGCCGCTGGAAAAATGGTGGGATCCTTCTATCGATCCAGTAGATATCTCACTGCTGATGCAATTCTCTATCTATATAAGAGCAAGGTACGTCCAATGATGGAACATGTTGCCACATCTGGGCAGGAGCTGCTGGAAAGGACTTGTCCTGCCTTGATAGGGTTCAAAATAGACTTTGTGGCCTCATGGGAGATGTCTTTTTCTCTTCGCTGCAACCTCTATCTCACAGAAGAGATGTTGTGAGTTTGTCTCTGCTTTATCATTATTTTCATGGAAAGTGTTTGACTGAACTTTAATCTATGGTCCCCCATCACCAAACTTTCACAAGAAACACTCGTCTAGCTGAAAACACTATCAATAATTCCCCCCCACTCTTTATCTGTGCCAAAACCTAAATGTAGATTCCATGATCAAAGCATCTTTCTTAGAATTGCACGCCTGTGGAATTGTCTTCTGTTTTCCTGCTTTCCAGCTGTCTATAATATGGTTGTCTTCAAGTTCAACATAAACAAGTTTCTGATGAGCCGTTCCACTTAAGTTAACAAATTTACCGAACTTTTATTACTATCGATTACTATATTGTCCTTTTGACTACTGTACATTCTTTAACCCTTGAGTGGACTCTTGGCCTTGATAAGCGGTGATGCCTATATAAAAAAAATTATACATATATATATATAGCTAATCCCCCCATCTAAACATGTAAACATAAGCCCCTTTCCTCTTCCGTGAATAATAGCAAACCAGAGTCTTTGCTTTTTCTTCCTTTTTTTTTTTTTCTCTCTCTGTCCTCTTATTTTCTTTTGGAATAAATATTTACAATTTCGTGCTTACTTTACAGGTTTAAAAACATGTTGTCCAAATTATTTTGAAAAATAAGTCATTAAACAACGTTCCTGTTCTACCAATCACGTGTCGTCTATGATCTATTTTAATAAATGACGTCATAATGGATCTTCCGGGTATCTTCACCTAAGTAATAGAAGACTATGACATGTCCCTCATATATTGCCTAGAACAGAAACGTTATCACTTTAAAGCTACATAAGATGAGTGATACTGCCAATAAAATCTTCCTTTATAGTCTGCAATAAATATATTTTATTTTTACACATTTAAAATTTAGCATTAAAAAGATTTGAAAATTTAATTAAAATTTTTACAATAAACATTTGCTTAAAAATTGACTGAATGATTTTCTTATATAGCAAATTTCAAGGTTTTTATGTCAATCTTTTTTTTTTCTATTTTTTGCATTAAGCCAAAAGTTGGATAACCCTACAAAATCTACAAGAAAGAAATCAACTTTGTTTTTTTTTTAATTCTCCATACAAAAATCAGTTAAGTATAAAAGTTTTAGGTTTGTAATGGGTAACATTTTATAAGAGAAAGTGCACATTTTACTCATTTTTACGCCCAATTGCTAAACTCGGCCTAGAGTTGTGTTTACATGTTAAAAAAGTTTTTTTGATCTACTAATTAAATAAAAATTAGCATCTTATTTCATACGCATTTTATTTTAAAATTTATCAATGCTTATATCATAGAAAACAACTGATTTTCATATCAGGCGTGCAAAGCGTAATCTTCCAGCATTAGAAAAACCACCACAGACAAACATACGGATTCTATACTGTTTTCTTCCATTTACCATCATGGCGAGGAAAAATAATTTCACTTCTATTTAATTTTATAGGACCCCGGGCAATGCCGGATACCGCTGCTAGTGAGTCAAGCTTCAATGTGTTAGCTGCTAAAATAAAATATATAAACAATCAAAGTTACTCTCCTTTGTCGTTTCCATACAATTTGTTTGACAGCATTTGATTTTCACCTAGGTTTAAGACTAACTAAGAATTATTGATTCCAGCTATATTATCTTTCTTTCATTGAACTATGGCATTAGATTTATGAAGATTTTTTTTTACTTATTTACAGCTTTTATTTTCAGTCATACACAGCTTAAGTTGACCTTATAATTTCCAACTAATTTTTATTAAAATACAAATTTATTTATTTTTTTTATCTTGCAAGCACTATATATGGATACCTACAAAGTTTTTTGATATATTTAAAAATAAAAAAAATGTATAGAATACCTATTAAGAAGCATGCATCTATAAAAAAATAAATTCCTATCAAGAATTCAAAAATAAAATTAAAATTGGGTAAAGAAAGCAAGAAATACATGAAAATGCTTAATACTTTAAGTTGTTTCGAAGTTATAGTTAGACAATTTAATACTGAATCCTTGAACTCGATCTGCTTTTATTTCAAATATGTGTGGAGCCCCTCCCTTCGACAGTTTTTTTATTTTAAATAAAAGCAGATTGTTATTCATACCAGCACCCTCACCCCAAAAAATGCTATTAAACTGCAAGTGAATACAAGTGATCCTAGTGAATTTAAATTACCTAATTTGAAGTTATTGCCTACCATGTAATGTCTAGTCCTCTTAAATCAAAGACATTTGCTGTACATCCTTTTTTTATGCAGCCTTGCATTTCCCATGGTCAATTGTTTGTTGGTTATTTTTAGAAATGGAAATAGCAGTAGCCACTTTATTGTAGCTCTAAATAGAACAAAAAAAGATTTATCTTGTAACACAGCAAAAATCTGCATCAAATACATTAGATTTCTAAATTTAATTAGGTTCTTACTTGTCTCCCCATGAGAGCAAAGTTGAATACAAAATCGGTTTCATCTCCATATATAATAAAATGACTGCAGAAATTCCCCTCTGGACCAAAGTATCGTAGGTTTGCAACAGCAGATACCACATTCAAATTCAATACCTCTAGGTTAATAGCCACTATCTTATGTAGCTTTCGAACACCATTCAGTCGTGATAATAAAATACTACCTTACATCCAGGAGGAAGTCTACAAGTTCCACAGATTGTACGCTTACACTACCCCATAACTGAACTAATATATATATATATGTATATATATATATATATATATATATTTCATGTTGTAGAATGAGAAAATAAAGTCTCCCTCAGAAAATTCCATTGCCTCTGATTGCTTGCCCACTAATTCTCTTATTCCAGAATTAGATCATCATAAACGAACATTTCAGAAAAATTACAATAAGGCATCGCTCTGTAAAGGAGGCAACAGTGCTAAAACAAAACAAATACAAACATAATCACTCAATACTGCTGTGACGCCAGATATAATGACATAAGCAGGAGTATAAATATAACTCACTGAGGGAAGTTCGGGACTCTTCAGCAAACAGCAAACCTAATGATGTGGAAGAGTAAAAAATAAATAAATACATTTAAAAAACAGGAAAAGTATTCCAAGTCAACAGCATCGAGTCACTAAACTCCAAACAATGAAACCCCCCCCCTCAAAAACAGAAAAAAGGATAAGTACTCGAAGTCAATAGCAATGAGTCACTTACCCACCTACCCACCCAAAAAAGTGCTCAAAGTCAACAGCAATGCAACACAAATTTTAAAAGTCAAAAATAACAAAAGAATAATTATTTCAGAAGATGGCTTTTTCTATGCCAACAATAGAACCCCTAGACTGGGAAGACTCCAACTAGGAGTAAGCATAGAGAGAATGGAGTAAATACATCGAACACATGAATTTACAGCATTTGAAATAACAGATGATAAACAACGACTATCACTCTTTCGATTTTACGGGGGAAAGAAACTAAAAGATATCATCCAAACCTTAACACCGGAGATACCACCAGGCCAGGTAGAGCCTACATACAAAACAACAAAGATAGACCAGACGACTATTTTATACAGAAAACAAATTAGGTTTTCCAGTGTCATAAATTCTGGATGCTTAGTCAAGAAAACGGAGAGTCAACACGCAACTACGTCACCCATTTTTGCATACAAGGAGCAAAATACAACTTTGGCGAATACAACCTGGACAAAGCTATAGTGGACTAGTTAATAGAAAAATGCACCTCCAGCAAATTATGTTGTGCATATTTGAAAGAAAAAGATTTAACTATAGAGGAAGCACTTCGAAGAGCATTTATATTTGAGTCCACTGAAACACAAGCTGAGCATAAAGAAGGGAATGAGTGGGAGCAGTCAGCTATCCATCAAATTAAAATTAACTACAAACAACAACTTAACAGTGGGTATAGGAAACCATCCAGGGGCAACAGCAGTGTTTTAAAACCACTTACAAAATGCTACAATTGTAACGGCTCAGACCACATACAGTCAAACAAAATGCTCAGTGTTTGGGAAGAAATATAATTACTGTGGAGTAATGAATCACTTTGAAAAAACATGCTTGAAGAAAAAACAACAGTAAAGGAAAAGCAAACATGTCAGACAAACACAATTATGTCCAACCTGTATCAACGAAACCGAAATCGGACAGCCAGGCATGGGTTTTTCAGGTAGGACCTATTAGTTCAGCAGAGAACAATATCCTCCACATCGACGATGAACCAAATCAGAATATTGATAGATTCTGGAGCAGGCAACCTCATCAACAGCTAAACATTTAAAGGAATCCTTAAATTATAGCCAAAATTAACATTAAAAGAAACAAGTTGTACACCAAAAGCCTATGGAAATATTCCAATGCCACTAAAGGGAGAATTTTTTTTGCAACACTAACAAATGGTCCCAAAAGAATATCTGTTACAAAATATGTTACAAAGGCATACCAAAGTAGTAACACATTAAGTAAATGGGTCAGCATCGAACTAGGGTTTATTACCAGACATTTTTTTTTTTAATTAAATTTTTTTTTTTTAAATCCCAAAATCAGGAAAAGAAATTCTCGAGCAACACCTACGCTCACTAGAAAGATTAGGAAGGATGAAAAACTTCCAACTTCAAATTAAAACAGATGATAACATTACACCGATAGTACAACCATCAAGACGGACACCATTTCATATCCAACAAGCAGTAGAGGGAAAAAAAAATCAGTGAAATGTTAGAGAATGATATCATTGAACGAGTGGAAGGACCCACTCCGTGGGTCTCACCATTAGTAGCAGTGCCAAAACCAAACAGAGAAATTAGAATATGTGCTGACCTACACTTAGCATACAAAGCAGTGTGACACACTCGCTATCAAATACCAACAGTTGAACAGCTATTGAGTGAAATCGGCAACACAAACTTTTTCAAAAATCAATCTGAACTTCTATCACCGAATAGAACTGAATCCGGAGTCTAAGGACATCACTACCTTTTCATGCAAGTCTGGGATCTACAGGCCAAGGTGCTGGTTATGCAGCCAAAGAAGGACAGCGATTGCTTCAACAAATCCTCCAGAAAATCCCAAACTGCTGTAATGGGGCTGACGACATTCTAACTTGAGGCAAAAATACGAACATAACAAAACCTTAGATATGGTGTTGCAGACACTGAGAGAAAACAACCTTACAATCGCACAGCACAAGAGCATGTTCCATAGTGAAGAAATAGAGTTCTATGGGTTTATCATGTCCAACACACGGAATAGACCAACTGACTCTAAAATAAAAGCAATAAAAAAAATTTTTAAATCTGAAAATGTCCAGGATATACGCAGCTTCTTGGATCTAATAAATTACCTTGGAAAGTTTATTCCTCAACTGGCTACACTGAGTGAATAATAAAAAAAGGTCGACATGGGCGAAACACTGGCGATGGACGAAGGAAAAAGAATTTTGCTTTAAGCTGAAGAATACAATAATCCAAAGCATAGCATAATTTTGTGAATACTTCTGGTCCATCATTATGTTGCCAAATGAAGATATGAAGTCTCATAATAAAATAATGTTCTTGTTGACTTATTTTGTTCATAAAAATTTCAACTGCTTTTAACAAAAAGCACCCAAATCAGCCATCATTAGTAAAAACACAAAGCAAAAACAGCAATCATTAATATTCAAAATGTACCTACAAAGATTTTTTTCCTTGTTCAACAAGTCCTTAAACATATGAAATTTGATTGGAACGGTTAGGTGATTGGTTATTTTATAGTATATCAAGCATTTTTTAGTTTATTTAATGCCAAATTCAGTCATTTTGGAAAAGGTGTCCATGCTTCAAGAGGTGTTTGACTTGATTGTTTAGTAGAGGAAAATCATTGTTTTTGACTTAGCATAACATGATTGAGTTTTGCAAACGGACAGAAAAAAAACATCAATGTTTGGTGCATTTTCAGGCAGAAAGCCAGTATCTTCAGGCAGCCTGATCTGTTAGCACCAAATTTCCTAACAAGGAATCCAAAGCTGCTTTATGCCAAGTTAACCTGGAAGCAATGGTAACCAAGGGACAATTGCATATTCCCTACAATGAACCATCATCACTGGATGTCTTGTTCCAAGATTGATTGGAATGGTCCTACCCTTCTAACTAAATTTCAATCATTTTAACATTCTCTAATAGGGACTAAACATCATAAAATCAAAATTTTAAGCTTATAACTTTGTTTGCAGAGACTTATTTATAACTGTCTAACATGTTTTTAGTTGCTTTGAAGTATTTATAAGTTAGATTATTTTGCAGTTATTATAAGCTTCAAGGGTGTTTCCACACCATAAACCTGTCCAGAGACGAGTATTTCATCTAGTAGTGAAAATATACACGATTGAAATGAATATAGGTTAAATATATATATATGAATAAATACAGCAGAGAGCATTTCTTGTGGAAATTATTCCAGACATTAGTTTAAGATAACAAAGGAATTTCAATGAAACAACACAATAAGGTTAGAATCGGGAATTATAGAAACACAAGGCTTAGAAGTGCAAACTTAGAAACAGGACATGTTCCAAAAGGAAACAAGTAAATTCTAACCAGTTAAAAATATTTATTCAAAGGGCAGAAATTTCCAGCTAAGTTATACAAACTATGGGCCAGAAACCACAAATAAAAAAATTGGAGAGAAATGCTTCATATTCATAGTAGTTTGGTGTAATGTTTACAACTGCAGACTGGACTGTACCAGATTTGAGGGGTTTTTTTTAGAGTGACTGCATCGTTTTCGCTAATAACACACTTGGGAATATTATGAATTCATATAGTCTTCCTTAAGCTATAAATTAAACAGTAGGATAAACTTGGTTGTGTAACTTGTCTTAGAGATAAAATAATAAGTCTTTCTCTATCTCAGCACTGTTTCCAATCATAAAATTCTTATTACTGAATTTAAGAAAGGTACAGTTACAAACTGCACAACTCTTACTTCACTGTAGGCATTCTACTAGAGATATCTATAGTCTTAAAACTGAATAGAAGCCTTATGATATGTATATTCACTTCAAAAAGAAAAATACAATTTAATTTTTTATAAATTAGAAAGTTCTTAAATACTTCAATAAAATTGTATATCCATATTCAAACACTTGTCATAATGTTCTTTTTCAAAATACAAGTTCATTGCTAAAAAACTTAATTATTTGCTTAGTATTAGTAATACCAAAC
Source organism: Euprymna scolopes (assembly GCF_053919585.1). Taxonomy (NCBI): domain Eukaryota; kingdom Metazoa; phylum Mollusca; class Cephalopoda; order Sepiida; family Sepiolidae; genus Euprymna; species Euprymna scolopes. The sequence continues at coordinate 150,821,321 of NC_136484.1, read as the reverse complement.
GACATACCATTTAGTGCTGGACAAGGCATATTTGGCTACTTAATCTGACAGTCAGTTTTTAAATCAGTAATTAATATATTTCTCCTACATCAATCAATATAAAACTTATATGACGAAATTCAAAATAAAATTTTCTTAAAAATGGTATTTTGTATATTCCAAGAAATTGAAATTTAATTCCATCTTTATAACAATGAAACAGACGCAAAGTTCTACGCATTGATGAAGTTTCATATTTTTTATGCAATACAAGAAAAGATATGTCTTTATCATGGAATTTGAGCAAAACCAGTTTCACTTTCCAAAAGTTAGAACATATTTAATTTACAGAAAAAATAACTCGACAGTATAGTATTAGTAATACCAAACGATGTAGCATTTAGTGCTGGACAAGGCACATTCTGCTACAGTCATAGTTTTTAAATCAGTAATTAATAGAGTTCTCCTATGTAACTCAATATAAGACTTATGACTGGATTCAGATTAAAATTTTCTTTAAAATGGTATTTTAATATTTTTGTTGTGATTTGTACATTCCAAAAAATTGCAATTTAATTCCACCTCTTAACAATGAAACATACTGTCATAGCATGCCTGGAATCGGTAGATAACTTTTTGGACGCACGCGTTTTAGGTTTGTTCATAAATACTCAACATGGAAGTTCTACCAGTAAATGATATTTCATATTTATAAAATAAGAGAAAAAAAATGTCTTTATAATGGAATTTGAACAAAATGTGCGATTTTCCAGTCAAAAGTTAGAACATCTTGAAGTTGAGGCTTTCTAGTACAAAAATAAATCAAAATAGAAACTTTGTTCAAACAGTATGTAATAGCTAATATATTTATTTCTTTTGTGATAAAATTTGAAAAGAATTGGTTAAGAACTTTTTATGTGTGCATCGATAGAAGTGATAGTGAGCGCCATTTGTTTAAGGTTATAGAATTGTAATCTGGAATAATGGATCCGTCCGATCTAAGCAAACAAGAATGGCTGGAATGTTTTTAGAGAGAATTTTTTTTTTTTTTGAATTGGCAAACAGGGAGTTAAAGGTTGTGCTATTAGTTTATGTATCAGTTACGGAGGGTGAGACCACAATATCTGTACCATGTGTATAATAACCTGCAGTTTTTACTGGGTTCAGTGGTAGGACTTTAGTAATGAAGAGAAGAAAAAAAAAATCAGGACTACTTCCTCTATAGTAAAATGCGATAGTGCTGCTGTAGCTGCTCGGATGTAATCTAGGATTTTATTTAAACACCTGTATGTGTCAGAAAAGTCATTATAAAGTTACATAAGATAGTGGCTAATAGGCTAGAAGTAATAAATTTGTATGTGGCATATGTTGTTGCAAACCTACGGTATTTTAGTCCAGAGGGGAATTTCTATAATCAAATTATTATATACAAGATTATTCAGAAAACATCAGTTACTGATTATAAAGAAAAAGAATATTTTAATAATGTTCTATTTTAGCGTCGGAAAATAGTTTTTAAAATAATATTTAATTCAAACAAAAAAATTGAATAAAAGAAAGTTTGGTGCTTATGCACTTCCATTACCATACTATTTTTTTTTAAACATATTTTTAAGTTAAATTCAAGTTTTACAATATTTTTTTTTATTATTAAATTGTTAGGTGAAAATCTCCATATATAATAAACTGACTGCAGAAAATTTCCTTTGAGCCAATGTAGAGTTGGTTTGCCACAACAGATGCGAGAAACAAATTCAGGCTAATAGCCACGACCTTATGTAGCTTTCGATTTTAAACACATTTAGTCATGATATTAAAATATTACATTCCATCTTAAGAGCAACACCATCACAATCGTAACATCTATAGAGGAAGAAGTCCCAATTTTTCTCTCTAAATATTTAATCCTACCACTGCTACCAGTTGTCACTGGAAAGAATTCTAGATCTTCAACAGATTCTGTTATTACACCGACTGTAACTAGCTCAAGAAAACAGACCTAACATAATATTTCCAATTTCCTATTCATAAATAATAAAGGGTCCCTTGCTAAATTCTGTCCATTCAAATTGGCTGAGCTCTGAAAATTCTCATATTCCAGAATGCAATTCTTTTTATGAATGAATGGTTACTAAAATTAAAACATGACGTCAATAATAGACATTTTATTTCGCTCGCCATCAAGTTCATTTAATGCTAAGGTCATTATAATCATGTGTGTGTGTGTGTGTGTGTGTGTGTGTGTACGATACATATCACTATTAGTTGATTTTCATCTGTTGGACTGCTGTTCGCTATTATTCTAAACACTGTAAAAAAGTTACTCTTGCCCACCTACCCTTCTCTCATTACCTCTCACTATTGGTGTTTGTGTCTATGTGTTCAGTTGAACATGCGTTTAAAATAACAAAAACGCCTTTGATTGCTAAAAAAAAAAAAAAAATGTTATCTACCTAATTGTCATTCTGCATTTACTTACATCTAATGAAAGATTCAACGAAAAATGATTTCGACTATATCTGTTTTGGTCACTTGACATGTGCCATAAACACAAGGAAAATAGCTAACATTTCTAATTTCTTCGACAACTATTTTCTTTCCTATTTTTCACTATTTACATAATTGCAACATAGTAATTCATTATATACTATTGGTTACACTTGAACATCATTTCGATTTCCAAATTTCACAATTACGAAGAACCAAAATGTTTACGAACATTCTCATTAATTATATTTGAATGCAATATTTTCTTCAAAAAAAAAAATATGTGCAAAAATAAGGATATTTCTTTATAAATCAAATAAAAACAGTTTGCCAAACTAATTCCTCTTTCTAATAACTTATCCTACAATATTTTTACATCAGTTTCTCATTTGTTTCCTCTGTGTGAATTATCATCGGTTTCCCACTTTGTTGGTTTAATCTCTGAACAGTTTTCTTTTTAATTTTTCTATCGATTTATTTATAAAACACTATACTTACACACAAAACTAAAATCGGCTAATATTTTTTAATTTACGAGATTCCCAGTGCATGCTCACATACATTTCCATAGTAAAATTAAACCCTATGTTTTCCCCTTTGTCAACATAAAGGAATAACGAGCAGCAAATGTGCATTGAACGATTTCAATGGATACACTAAAGATATTGCACTTCACAGTTCACTAGCGTTTACAATAATCATTAACAAATCTCAAAATATTGTGTAGCCACAAATATTGGGAACATAAACACAATAAACATACATTTTGTCTTTGTTTTCCAATTAAACAAACTGAGACACAACAACATGTGCTCGGGTACAGCTAATACAGAATAATTACAAAGCACTCCCCCATCTTAATTGCAGCACGGTAACATTAGTGCATAAGTACCGAAAGTTTATTTGCATAAAAATAAATGAAAAACGCATTTAAATGAGATGATGTTTAATACAACAAATAAGACGTCCTAAATGTTATCATTTTTATGCATATTTCTATTATATTCTGTTACTTAATAAATTTTTAAGTGAGGGGGGGGGTCTGTAACTCCGAAACAGAGTTCCCCAAACTTCTGAAACTCTTAGCATGGGGATAAAGTGTTTTGTAACTATTCTGTACTTTCACCTAACAATTTAATAAAAAAGGATATTGCAAAACTTAAATTTAACTTGAAAATAGTATTACATGTAATTTTGTTTTATTTTGTTAAAAAATTGTTTTTGTTTAATTTTAATTCAAACGACTTCACTTGACACCACTTTTCAAGTAAAAAATGCTTTTAAAAGGAGATAAAACATACATCACTTATCCAGTTAACTTAAGTAAAAGAATAACTTATCTTGCCTATGATAACATTTATTGGGTTTGTTTTACAATCCACATAGGTATGAAAAAGTGGTCACAAAACAAATGAGAAATAAATGTTACCAAAGGCAAGATAAGTTACTCTTCTATCTCCATCAATAAATTTTTAGTATTGTAAATATTCTATTTGAAAAACAAGTAGTGTTGAGCGTTACAAGAGAACAAAAATTGGTGCGATGTCTCTTGAAATTTTTGAGGACCTGACAATAACTTAAAAATAAAATATACAAAATAGTAATAGAAACCCACCCAATTATTGTTATGGTAACTTAAAGCCGTTAAAATGAAACTTAAGCATGCTAATTAGTTTAATGTACTTGAAAACAATTGTAATCTATGACAAATTTCCTTTCAATTGATATGCTACAAACCATATTTTGTTAATAATTTTTTTCAATTGTGTCGTGGTAGCCATCATGGATTTCCTGGCCCCCATCTTGAATTTTTCATGGTGTAATGATGAAAAATCATAATGTCCATCAGAATAATATTTCATATGATAAAGCCTTACCTCCCATGTTTTTAGCTATTTTATAATGTTTTCACTTAAAGTCGTTAAAATGAAACTTAATTATGCTAATTAGCATAACAATTAGTTTAATGTACTTGAAAATATAATTCTAATCAGTACAAAATTTTCTTTCATTTGATATACTGCAAGACATATTTTGTCAATTTCTTTCAATTGTGTCGTGGTGGCCATCTTGGATTTCCCGGTCGCCATCTTGGATTTTTCATGATGTGATAATGACAAATGATAATGTCCATCAGAATAATATTTCATATGATGATAAAGATTATCAATTTTAGCTGGTTCTATGATGTTTCTACTTCAAACCGTCAAAATGAAACAAATATACTAATTAGTATGCTAATTAGTCCATAAATTGCCAAGTGAGTGAGATGGTCATAAATACAGCCATCTGAACCTTCATAGTGTTATGACAATATGTTCAAAATTTCATCATAATATCTTAAGATCTGAAGATACATCTTTTAAAGATGGGTTAGTCTGTAAATTGTGCAAACTTATATGCATTTGAATAGGACTGACTTCAGACAAAATGTCCAGTGAACCATACATTTTTTTGATACTTTGAATGGTCATAACTTCAGTTCTAATGGGCTGATTTTAAAAAACTAAAGATAATATTTCTTTGTTTTTTATACTCTTTTCAATAATGCTTGATTTGAATTTATTCAATGTAAAGAAAAAATAGTGTGGTATTGCTATTAATATTTCTAGAAAGGTCTTGATTTTCCTCATACGGTAAAATGTCAATTTAACACTTCTATTACATAATATTCAGGACTTATGTATATAGTAACATTTTATTTAAATATAAAAGTGTCTGTTTTTATTTTTAATAAACAAGTTTATTTACTTCTTAATTTTAAAAAAATTACTATTTAAAAATTGCAGCAATGGTTGAGCAGATTAATTTTATTAAATATTCAATTAAATTAAATGAACTTGCTCGACAGTTACCATAATTTTAAAAAGCACTAAAATGTACAGCCTGAACAATATACATGTCTTGTTGATGTGAACATCCCCTTTATCATTTGTTCTTTACTGTCATTTGTAGGTTTCAACTATTTATTTAGTTTATGTTCTGCTGATTAAAGTCATTCCCATCAATCTGGTTGTTCGTCTTCACTTCCTCACAGCCATTTTTTTCAATTTGTCTTATTTTTGCACGAAGAGTTTTCGTAATCATAGTGCATTAATAGAGTACAAAGATTTTCCAGATATTTTCATTCCAGAAAAATATGAAGTAAACAAAAATATTTTGCAAGTAAAAATGATTTCAAGTTTATCAGTGTAAGCTTTAAAACAAACCTGCTTACACAAGCAGCATTCAATCTGAGAAGGTTGAACTAGTTTCTCCCAAAGGAGGAAGTTTCATGAGAATATCAAGTTCACAAGCGGCCACCAGTTGCATTTATATCCCGATCATGGGAGATGATAGTATTAGGTGTTTACCGTTTTCATAGGGATGTGCAAGCACCAATGTACAGCACCTAGTACTCCCAAGTGACCATCCATCTAGTACTGACTAGGCTCAACATTGCTTAACTTTGGTGATCTAACAAGAATCAGTGTGCCAATGTGATAATACCATAAGTATACTTAAGAAAAGTGAGGACACAATCTTCAGTCAACACAGAATTTTGTAAACACCGCTTTGTATTGTCATTAGTTTTGAATATAACACTCAGCATACATTGACTTGAGGGCGGCAACATGCACACATAGCAGAAAATTGATTTTTGTAATCAATCTTTCAAATCATCATTTCTCAAATAAATAACCTTTCAAGATGTATTCTGAGCTTCATTTCGATACCAATATTGTAATAATTGAGTAAGTGAGTCAATGTTGGGTTATAAAATTACGGTATGTATCTCAAAAGGAAATATTTTATTCGATTAGTGATGTATAGCGAAACCGGTCTTGACAAGCTTAAACAAGATCATATCAAGATGACCTTTTTGCAACAGGATTTGTACAAAAGATAAAATAAAAAAAATACTCAGCAGTAAAATCAAATCAATCTTCTATTTTACTGAATAAACTGCATGCGTAGGGATGGGGGGGGGGTATATGTGTGAAATTGAATTAGAAATCCAGACTGGGCTATAGGTTAACCACCACAAAATCAGTTCCAAGCAGATTTTGTAGTGGACAACCAAGACCCCAGACATTAGCAAGCATTGCACCTCCATTTCTTTCTTCGCTGCTGAAAACCATAATTTTTTTTTTTTTTTTTTTCCTCAGTTGGTTTGTAAAGATTACGTGGGCAAATTTGTGCTGCACCACAAAAATTGCGGAGAGCTAGATGAAGGTAATTTCAAACACATGGTCTAGAAAAAAGCCCAAAGACTCTGGATTTTGATATATGATGTATAATTTTTTCATAAAAATGTTTTTGTTATTCTAAGTCAATATGGAGCAATGATTTGTATTAAATATTTATGAAACATAATTGCTCAAAAGTTGATACACATTTGACAAACAAATATCCATGACAATTTATTTTTAATCATTTTAACTTCCATAAACAAACAGAAAAAATAAAAAAAAGGAATTAAAAAATATATAGATTTCTAAAATTTACATAAGGGTAGCCATGACTAATTTAAATAGTTGGGTTCTACAGCATGTCACTCCTTATTTTATGCTGAAAAGAGATGTTCTTATACAAATTGGTTTGAAGATTAATTTGCTTATTAAACATATTTTGCAACTAAGTAGTCTATAAATGATTGATTCTAAATGATTTCTAGTCAATATTATTATGATGACTGAGTTAATATCTATTAGCCATTGATTGTAATGTAAACAGAAAATAATTAAAGAGACATTTTGCCATTAAAATTTGTTTATTCGTGTTAAAAAAAAAACGAATTTTTGATGTACTTTCTTTTAAAACTTAACACCCAAGTACATAAGATTTTTGTACCATTTTCTTTTTCTTTCTACAAGCAGTTTCTAGTTTTAGAGTAAAACTGGGTGACAATTTTTCTAAGAAATCTCCTACTCCTAAGAAGCATGGATTAAGTCATTAATCTAAAAATCAATCATTTTCTATTATCATAAGTTATAATGGACAATATGCTTAAAACCGACCTAATTTCGTTTAACAACAGGAATTATAACTGGAATTGTAAACAGGCCATCTTAGTGAACAAAATGTATTGGATTGATGCCCAGTAAAAAGTAAGGATAACTTATCCTAAATCAGACTGAAATAGATTTCACACAAATTCAGCAAGTCACAGATAGCAGAGTAAGACAGGCACCAATGAAGAGACATCTCCACTTTTCAAAGAGAATCAGATGACAAAACTAGTTTCTTGGCCTTCGGGACAAGATCAAAGTGTAGTCGTTGATTTTGACTGTATTTTTTTAACATGAATAAAAGATTTAATATCTCAAAGTGTAGTATCTGTTCTTCAGATGCTGCACTTCAATTTCTTGTTCTCTGTCAGTGGAGGAGAAATCCTTCACGACTGAGATAATTTTTATTTTTGTTCCTTTTCTCCACGTTAAAAAACGACCCTGGTGTCTGTCTCATGGAGAGGCATTGTAAATAGGAACATCAGATGACAACACCACTTCCTCTAATTGGTCGTGTTTTTAAAAAAAAATGGTGGGGGGTAAAGGGTTGGCAACAGGCTGATCCGCCATACACATCACCATCAAGAAGCTGTGGAAAATACGGCAGCAGCAACCAGATTAGGATACATAAGAGGTCAAAACTAATTTGAATGGATCTACAGATTTGACCAACTAGAAAGAGAAATTGCCGAGAAATCTGTAGTTGAGGAGTCTTCCTGTCTTGCCAATATTATGGAGGATAGTAGACTAGAAGTAGCAAACAAGCCAAGAAATTGTGAATACAAATCTGATGTCAAGTTTAGATATTTATATAGTATTACAAGAATACTCGTCCCGGGGCAGGTAAAATTCCCAGAACAAAAGTTTTGCATCACTTTTATGCCACCATATGAAAATTAACATAATGCTAACAAACATTATGTTTAGAATCTGTATTTCAATTTGGATAAAAATATACGAGTTTGATTTTTTTTAATTATAGTGTAATTTACTTAAAAAAGCTATAACTAATATATTGAAATTAAGATTTTTAAATTGGATTTTTAAAAATGTCTAAAATTTAAGATTTTAAGAAATTGAATTTCATGGAATCTTACGTAAAGAAAAGATTTTAAGTATTATCTGGCTGCTTAGTTCAATGCGCATGCATGAGTAGTTTACAAGTTCAACCAAAACTGAAAGAACCGATGTCAACAGGGATCCGTCCTTTTTGTATTTGCTCATTTTGGGATGTCTGAAATCTAATTGGTTTGAAAATATACATATATATCGTAAGTGCAAAAATTATGGAAATAAAAATTGCGCATTTTATGTTTGTACTAATATTCATATAAAAACATTTTTCCAAACTTTCCAGTTTGAGACGTTTCCTTATTTTCCTTTTAATTTCAGATTGAAATGTTATTTTATATGAATATTAGTGCAAACATAAACAAGTATTTTATCATTTTTGATGGAGGTTGTGCACTAGTATTCAAAATAATAGCTCTGAATTAAACAGGAATAAAACTGGTTTCCTATAATTTGATCTTAAGCATTTGACATTTCCAATTAACATTAGAATTTGGCATCATTTTTGTCCCTCCTTCAGATCTATTTCTGATTTGGTTTCTCTTTTCTTTTCTTTTTTCATTTATTTATTTATTATTATTTCTAAAGAACCCATTCATTCTCTTGTGTGATTATGATTAGTTATTCTATTTCAAGAATGAGTCAGAAATTGACACACTCAATCATTACAGAATTTAACTGTTGAAATAAACTTTTTGATTACTCATTGATTTTATTTTTAACAGTGAATTTCTCAGTATAGTGACGATGATAGATCCCATAAAAGATTTGACTTGAGATTAAAATTTTAATTTGCTTTATAGAAATCATATCAAACAAGGCATGAACCACTTGATGTCAAGAAAAAAATGAATAAATACTTCATGATCATAGGTTCTGTTCTTATTCTTTAACGCCCTTATTTTGTAGTACCTACACAAAAATAATTAGCGAGAGGTTCAGACTTTGAAGTAGATTAACCACGCATTTCTAATACACAATTTTTATTTTTATTTTGGTACAATTTACTTTAAAATCAAAAAAACTAAGATTTTTTAAAATAATTTTTTTAATTGAATGAAACAACGCTAAAAATAGTGCAGTTTACTGTGATACTGTAAATAAGTGAAAAATACCCTTTTCAAGTTTTACTTCTTTGCTTTTAAAGTTTATTAAAATATTTATAAATACAATTAAGGAAATTATATTGCACACTAGCACAAGTTCATTTATTTGTGTTGACTTTTATTTGGATTTTATTTGGGGGACAGAGATTGTAACAATTCAAAAACCGAATAAAATTATTTTTGCAATAAAAACATTATTGAATTACTATTAGAGTAGATATCCCGTTTTAGTTTTTATATACACTAAACTCTCAGAGATGATGAAAATAAAATAAAAAAACATTGAAAGTATCATATTTGCAAAATGGCCTGGCTTGTCACATGCTTCATATACTTTTCCAATATTTGTATGTTGTCTTTCTAAATATCTGCCAAGTTCGATGTGCTAGGATAGATTGCTAACTCTAAATAAATAGCATTTATTAACAATTTAGTAAAATATGAAATAAATAAATACTTGCATAAACTATTAATATACATCCATTTTCAGATGTATCTAGTCGCTTGCCTACCTGCTATAGAAAAATTAGACATAAGGTCAGTTACTTAATGTAGAAATATCCAGAAAAAGAGGTATTTAATTGAAGAAAAATTGTTCCAGTTGAGAAGGATTTTACCAAGTGAGGACAAAGCACAATTTTATTTTTTTACTATATTTCTTTGGACATGGCTACTTGGTAGTGATAACACTTGTTTCAGAAGAACTTTTATTACAGTTCCTATTATACAGGTGAAATAAATATACTACTTATGATAAAATCGTTCATCTATTATTAGATTAAATATTTATTAAATAAGAAATTAGAAACAACAAAACTTTATATTTATACTCGTATATAACCAATGCAATTACGAGTGCTGAAATATTTCACTAAGATTTTTAAATTACTTCCCTAAACTTTAGTACTCTTCAAAAGAGGTGATTTTAAAGTATTTACAGAAACCTGATTGACAGAAGGATCTATAGATGTGTGGATGCTTTTAAAAATTGAGACAAAAATACATGAATATGTGCTAATAAATTAGCTCATTAGCAGTTTTTTTTTTCTGAAATGAAACCAATGGTTTGAATCTTCTCAGACAAAAATAAAATGGTGTGTATGCACGGTACACAAACAATAAAACTGTGTAGGTATAAAGAACAATGGAGAGGAAGATAAAATAAAAAAGTTTTTTTTTTTATGCAAAACACCTGGAAATTCTACAAAATGTAAAAAAAAAAAAAAAATGATCAACAACGCATGTTTTATGCAGATATCTGGATCTTTGTCGAAATTTGCTCAAGATCCAATAATAGTGATACTGCTCCAAGGCAAACATGTAATCTTGTGCAGATGGCACGGACCATGGGCCTAACATGCTATGTCCAAGTTCTATCAGGCATGTCAAGTCATTTGTACTGATACAATTTAGCAAAGGTATGAATCTAGCATTACTCTGCTCCACTTATCTAGATTTTGGTGAAATAATGAAGACTTAATAGGCCCATCAATCTAGAAGAAAATTCTGAAATAGCTCCTCATCCTAAGATTCATTTACTTACACTCAGTATTAATACAGGTAAACACGTTAATTTGTTCACTATTAATTTAACAAACCAGTGTACACCTATCAATGATGAAAAAAACATTTATGCTTTTCCAATGTTTGCACTAATATTAATAGCTTAATCAGAGAAATTAAAAGAAAAAAAACGTCTTAAACTGGAAAGTTTAAAGAAGAACAATATTTTATATGAATATAAATATTAATGCAAACGGTACTCATGCACTTATTGATCCGTGCTGAAATAATAACGTTATTATTTAAAAAGCCATTCTTAACATGGGGAGGAGAGGGTGTTTTGTACCTATTCTGTACTTGAACCTTACAATTGAATATAAAAATGATAAAACTTTAAACTTGGAAATACAATTTAAAAAATAGCGCGAATCAGTAAGTGCATTAGCACCAGGCAAAAATTGGTGAGGTACAAGTTTTTTTTCAATAATTGTGTATGGAGGAAGTACACGCATAAATACATATAAGGATTTACTTCAGTTCTCAACAGGTAAGTAAAATTTAGTACAGTAATTAGTCTGATGATGTTTGCCTTTGAGAAGAACGAAAGAATTTTTGTGTAGCTTACTTGCCATTAATATATTTTCATATATACACACACGGCTTATTTCCTAGTGTTGCCCAGAATGAAATATAAAAGAATACCTATCAAAAAAAATATCCATAAAATATTGTAGGTATTAGATTGGAGGATTAGGGCATGTGGGTTTTTTTTTTTTTTTTTTTTGTGCATTTACATAATTTGAAATGAACCAATCTTTGTTACTAATGGTGACGTGCATTTCATTGTAAGTAATGTAGGTGACTGAAATACAAATTACTCATAATTCGTCATTGTTGTGGCTGATTGTCTCGTTTATTTTATTGAAAGAAGAAAAATAAATGAATAAATCTTAATACATGATTGTAACAAAGAACATAACTGATTTATTGTTTTTTATATTGTAAAGGAAACCGGGTTTAAAAATGTGTCCGTGAAGCATTATTATTTGCTTTAGTTATGTGTTTTGTTGTATGAAAAGGTAAAAAAAAAAAATATTAATACTCGATTTATAAAGTAAACGATATACTTTTTTTTAACCGGTCGTTTTGGTACGCAAGTATTGGTATTGTGTGATTCATAAAAAAAAAAACGAATCAATCGTATGTGCTTCTACATAATTTGAACCAAACCAAAAACTTTTTCCAAACTAAACCTAAAGCTTCGATTATGGTTAATTTAGGGGTATGTCAGGATAAAGGTTTTGTTCAAATTCTGTAAAAGTACTTGGAATTTTTTTTTAAACTTTCAAAATATTTTAAATAGGAAAACCAGTTTGATATGCTGACGTGTTAATAATAAAAATATTGTTGAAAACAAATTAATAATGCCCCCTCCCAAAAGAAATAGAAAAATTGAAAAATTAATTTCCCCCTCTTCCCCAAAATAAATCCAACCTAAAATATAATTGGGAAATTGTGAATTGTAAAGTTGGTAAGTTTGTTTGTTTTTGTTTGTTTTTTTTTTTTGTTTTTTTTTTTTTGGGGGGGGGGGTCGTTGTTTTTACAAAACATGGTGCAATTAAGAAAGATAAGTTGTTTATGATTAATGGTGAAATCCATTTCAGTATAAATAATTTAGGTGAGTGAAAAAGAAATTATTAGTTGCTATTGTCATTTGTGTCATTTGTATTATGTACTCGGTCCACAGAGTGGAAATCTTTTTTAGACTGATGCAATTTAGTTTGTTACAATCCATTGACCCTCCACAAGAGAGTTGGACTTTCGTCACAGTAAGAAATCTGAATCATAATTAAACAAAAGGAAAATTAAGAGTAAGCTTCCACCCACCCTGTAAAAAGAAAGAAAGAAAGAAATATTGATGTTAATGCCCAAGTAAATGAAAATCAAAAAGCTGTAGAGATTAGTAGATGTAATATATTCTCTGGTGAGGAATGCGAATAATAAATTGCATGTAGTAACAAAATATTTTTTCAATTGATTATTTGTTATTGCTTTTTAATGATAAATGATTGATGTGCAAAGAAATTACAGTTTTTCATTATTCTTTTGCAATAGAATAAATTACACCCAGGTGGTAACTGTAACTAAATAAATTTGAGATATTTATATTATTTATAGAAGCAGTTAAGAAAATATGAGAAATAAAAATTGAAAGCATTAATGTATAAAGTTTACTTGTCTGTTAAGTGAAACCATTGAATGTGCATTCATTGAAATTGAATGCAGTCACCCAAAACTTATAATTATCAAGGAACTGAAATACAATTACTACTGCTACCAGTGGTCACCGGAACAAATTCTACAGATTCTATGATTCACCAACCATAACTGGCTATTACATACATAGATCTAACATAATCTTTCTAATTTCCGATTCATAAATTATAAAGGCTTTTTGCCAAAGTTCATCCATTCTGATTGTCTCAGCTCTGAAAATTCTCATATTCCAGAATCTAATTCTCCACTTTATAAACAAACGCTTGCTAACATTAAAATATGGCGTCACTAAAACACAATAAGACATCTTTGTCAAAACAATTCACCAGCCTTTACGATCGACTTTATATCACTAGCATGAGTGCCCGACGTTGCCCGGGTGTCTGGAGGTGTAAGTTGAGCAAAAAGGAAAAAAAAAAAAAACGTAATTTTTTTTAAATTTGACCCTATTACGACCCCTTAAAATTTATTGTTTTCGGCTCAAATTAAGTTAGTAAGTTAGATCCATGTCCGAGGAACCTATATCTAAAATTTCAAGTGTTTAGAACCAAAATTGGCAGACGAGTTTGGTAGAGTTCTCAAAAGGTCAAATCGTTGAACTTTGACCCCTTAACAGCCAAATTTCTGGCAGAAACCCGATCACATCGATTTACCCAAATCTCATTACCCTGTATATCAAATTTCGAGTCTGTAGACTAAAAATTGACAGAGTTATTGCGTAGGGAAATGTACACAGACAGATAGACAGACACGTTCACTTTTATAGATATATAGATTACACACATTATGTGTACATTAGAGATCATATATATATTTATATATTGACGAGTTTAACTTCCAAATATTTGTGTCTTTTACTTTAAGATTTCTCCAGAAAAAAAAAAAAAAAAAAAAAAAACTTTGTATAAAAACTTGTGCTTATTTGGAAGCGAAACTTCAATATATACAAAATGCGTTGGTTTAACACATTACATATCTACACAAACACACAAAATATAACTAATGACATGTAATTAACTCTGGACCTGGACTAAATTGAAGAGGTTAGCTCCCAAATATTTGCATTTTTTTTATTATGCAAAAAAAAAAAAAAAAAAAAAAAAAAAAACTATGGTAGTTTACTGAACGAAATAAAATGAACTTATTTTTTGCCAACAATTTTATTTCCACAATATATTTCTATTATTAAATTTCCTGAACTAAATTGAAAAGGTTAGCTCACAAATATTTGTTGTTTTTTTTTTTATTATTATGTTGAAACAAAATATATGGAAGTTTATTGAACGAAATAAAACAAACTTACTTTTTGCCAACTATTTTATTCCTGCAACATATTTCTTTTCATAAAATTCTGTAATTTTTTTTTCAGAATAAATCGTAATAAAAAATATGCAATTATTTGGAAGCCAAACTCTTTAATATATAAATATCTATGAAATGCATCAGTTTTAAAAAATCACAAATCTACACAAACACACAAAATATAACTATAATGACGTGTAATTAACTCTGGACTAAATTGAAAAGGTTGGCTGCCAAATATTTGCATTTTTTTTATTATTATTATTATGCAGAAAAAAAATACAGAAGTTTATTGAACAAAATAAAACAAACTTATGTTTTGCCAACAATTTTATTTCTGCAACGTATTACTTTTATTAAATTTGAATATAAAATGGAATAAATTGAAGAGGTTAGCTCACAACTATTTGCGTTTTTTGACGTGTAAAATACATAAATGTTTATATATTTCTGTATACTATTTGTTTTTTCCAATTTTCTTTTTTTGTTTGTGAAAATCTGGCTACAGTTATCAATTTGGCCCTTTTATGGCAGTTTTTTGTGAAAGGTTTACTATCCAATATTCAGTAGATTAATTAATTAGGGTCAGCTATTGGACATATTTACCCTTTTAGAACCTTTAAAACACATAACTTTCAGATTGCAAAAGTTTTTTAAAAATTGGTGGATCTGAACAATGCTGCCCTTACCATTTACTTTTTATTTTCCACTTATTTCGTAAATTTTTTATGTAAAGAATTAAATTGAATTACATTTTATTTTTAACAACATGGATCAGCATTGAAGAAAAGAAAATGGCTATTCAGAATGAATTATTGATTTTATAGGGGAGAAAGTATTAATGACAAGTAGAGAAAAAGACTGACTTCACCATTATAAAAAGTGAAAAATTGAAAAGTATATGAATCTCTTTCAATGAAACCCGTTTCAAATTAGAATTCTTATTAAATTAATTTATCTGAATTCAATCTTAACACAGGTAAGAAATATCATTAACTTGCTGATAATAATGTAACATACAAGTGTATATCCTTGCTCAAAAATGTACAAAAAAAAAAAAAAATAATTCTTTTCCCAGTATTTACATTAATATTCATATAAAATAATGTTTTAATTAGTAAAATTTAAAAAATGGTCTCAAATTGGAAAAAAAAAATTTTAATTAGATAAATCGGTATAGAAAGCAGAAAAGAAAGAAAACGTCTTATTATGGAAATAGATTGAAAGCAGACAGTGGGAACTGACTTGTGATTTGTTTCTCAATTTTCCTAAATACTTGAAGTGGATTTGTCCATTTTTTTTTTTTTTTTTTTTGACAAGACATACGCATATGGTCTTGGAAACTTTTAATCTTTAAGACTATATTTTGTTGAAAAAATTATTTTGCCAGTAAGTCAATCTCCTGCAATTACTGGATCAATTTGCTTTCACAAACTTATAATAGTTCTAGTGTTATTTCAGGGATCATCAGTTGGTTACTACGAAACCCTGTTTCAGGGATTTAAAACAAACAAAAACATTTTTTTATTAATGTAATAAAGTATCCAAATTTTTTTTTTTTTTTTTTTTTTTTTTTTAATCCTATTTGAAAAATACTTTAATTACAAAAACAAATTCATCAGAATGTAATTCAGCTTATTTATAAACAAGTCAGCCATTTTAATGGCTTGTTGATAGTTGAAAAAAATGAATTACTTCGTGACCCTTCAAAATTTGAAAGCATTTAAACTATTGAATAGAAAAAATAATTTCTACCTTTAAAATTACTAGCAAATCCCTATGTATTGTAAATTTTGGACGTTATTTACATTAAATATTTTTATAATTAGATGAAAACAATTATCAAAATTAGTTACTGCTTTATAATAATCTGGTCCATAATTCAATGATCAAATTATGACATAATTTAACTTTTAAAATCAACTATAGAAAGAAAAGTGAAAGAAAAATGAATGTCAAGATGCCAGGTAACGCCAAGTAGTTGTATAAAATATTTACTATTCATTGTATTGAAAAAAAATACTTGATTTTTCAAATTGGAGAATAAACAATTGTTTTAATATATTTCAAGAATGTGGAAAGACATTCATTTAAGTCAAAAGGTACTTTATGATTTTTTTTTCTCTAGGTGGTCATTTAAATCCATAAACAGAGCTTCTTCTAAAAATTTCCATCTATGGAAGAAATTACCATATAATTACAACAAAGAAATTATATAGTTTCAGCAAATATTTATAATAAACGTCTCCATAAGTAATCAAACTCGTTTCATTCAATTCATAATATTTTTAACCCTTATTCTCAAGTAGCTTTTGGTCTTGATAAGTGGTACCTTATTAAACAAAAAAAATTACTTCTACACAGAGGATAATATTTGTAAAGAAATATTCATTTCGCCGCATATTTTCATTTTTTTTTTTTTCCAAAGCAAAACCTTAACTTCAATCTGAATGACATGATTAAAAAAATGTTTAAAAAATGTTGTTTTTTTTTTGTTGTTTTGCAATTATGACAATGCATGCAAACAACCGTTATCTTTAATGATGGGCAATAATTTTTCTCTAAAAGAAGAGGATAAGGCTGATCTTATGAATTGATAACCTACTTTATAAAAAGTCATAGCAAACAATACACATTGTAGACTTTAAGACTTGTCAAAGCTGTATATTTCAAACTGAAGTGCAACAGACTGTTGCATCTAAAAATGTGAAAATCGGTTTGATTTTCAACTTCAAACATTTCAGCTAGTTCAGACTTCAAATATTTCAATGATGAAAAACAAAATTAGGAAATGCTAAATATAATTTGCAATATGCTGCACAAGTTAAGAATAATATGCAAATTGCTACAGGTAGAGACCCAATTATAAATGTGATTAGTACTTAAATTAATATAATTATCCACAATAAACTGACTAGATCACTTAGAAAAATTAGCTATAATTTTGCAATCAAATAACTATAAATTTGTAGTCAAAAACAAAACAAAAAAAATGTTCAAGCCACATGAAAATATCGGATTGAAACTTCTGATCAGCAGAGATAAGTATGGCAGAAACAATCGTTTCCTTTAAATGCAGATAAAACCATAACATTAAACACTCCTTAATTGTTAAGAACATTTTGTTAAATTGTTTTACATTTCAAATATTTTAGAATAGTAAATTTTGCTGACCAAATGAAGAAATATTTACAAAAGAATTGTTAAATATAATGAAGAGGATTATGATATATTAAAATATGGTTTGGATTATCAAAGTATTTTACTGCAAAATTTCATATTCATAATTGTTTAAATATTCTGGGGTAGATTAAGGATTGTTTTCATCAGAATTTTCGAGGCAGTTTATGTATAGTGCTGAAAGGAGCCAAAATGCTAAGCAAAAGAAATCTGAGCAACCAAGTTTATTTAAGAAAACATTTGCTATCATTGGTTTATCTCTATATAAATAAAATGAACTCATTTTTTCCCGTCTGATTTTGACATTAATAGGATTAAAAATCAAGATATTTCATGCAAATATAATATGCACAAACGGCAGAACAATATCTGAGGTGTGGTATAGGCTTATTATTTCTCAAATTCCTCGATAATCTTAGATTTCTATACTTTTTTTGCTGAGAAGTCACGGCCAAAATCGGTTAAGATCAATGGAAGTGGTAAAATATTTCTCTCTAATAAATTCCTCCTCCCCCTGCCACCACCTAACACCGTTTGGGGATCGTTCACAAGGAACAGTTGAGAAGAGAACACCGGTTTGGCTTCGTAGTTCTTTCATGTGAAGTTATTTAAAATCACTAAACTAAGCTGCAGTGCTCTGTGGCGTAGTGGTTAGCGTGCTGGACAATTCACGTTATATTTTCACGTTCGCGCCGACCTACCGTAGTCGTTTTTTTTTTTTTTTTTTTTTTTTTCCTAAACAACTGGAATGGACTTTTCTTGGTGGCCGAACTGTTAACGTTGCAGATGTTTTTGTTTTTTTTTCACACTTTATTTTCCTACTTTTACTCATGACTCCGGGTTTGATCCTTCCTACTTACCTACCATAACATTTTTTAAAACTCCCCCCCCTGTCCCGGAAACAAACACTCGGGCAACGCCGGGTACCCCCGCTAGTTACAAAATAAAACAAATATTTATCTTGAATTGAACAAACAAAAAAAAAAATAGAAAGGTTTTGTTTGCCACCAGTTGTTTGTTATTCTAAAAACAAATATTTATTCATGAGACTTACAATTAGTTTTTTTTTTCTTTATTTTAAATTTTCTTAAAATTGAAATCTGTCCAATAATTATTCATTATATTTTCTTTGCAACAACTGCGAATATTGTTTTCATTTTGCAATTATTTGTTCATTGAATTATTTTTATAATAAATATTTTTATGACCAGCTTTCGTGGAAAAAAAAAAAAAAAACACTTTTGTTTGACACCTGGCATTTTATGTAAAATTCCAACAATATCACAGTCCTTATTCTATATAAGTACACATTTTGTTGTGTATCTTAATGGCTTAGACTAAAAACAATATGTTATAATGGAAAACAAATATTCAAATAAAATTATGACAATCAACAAGCCGGTTAATTTGAGCTTTATACACAATTTATTTAAATTCTAAAATCATTGTTATAGATGCAACTGGGGACCATTTGTGAATTTAATATTCCTTAGAAATTTCTTCTTTTGGAGAATGTAATCTCACTCTGCTCTGGGTGAATTCTGCATTAGGTAGATACTAGATATATATAGTGTATATATGTGTAGTGTATATATATATATATAACAGTGTTTCATGGTAAACAACTGATGATCCCTTGAAAAATAAATTATTGGTATTATAGTAAATTCGAGAGCGAGTTGATGCAGTGATTGCAGGTGATTAAATGACTTACTGACTAGATGGTTTTCTAACGAATGATAAAAAATATTTTTTGTATAGTTTTAAAGGTTAAAAATTTCCAAGACTATATATATATATCAATTCTAGTTTTTATACATCTATATGAACAAGACGTGTGTCAGTCTGTACATTTATAATAGATTCGGGTGGAGGAGTTAGCTAATTTGAATTATTAGGATATATTCAGGTGCAAACAAACTATTCAGTTTAAGGGCAAAATGTCAAACAAGGTCAAAAGGAAAATGACTAAAAGAGCAAGGCTATATTGGAATGACAATGTAGATTTAAAAAAAATAAAAAATGGAAAGTGATATCATAGAAAGAAAATCGCAACATCTATAGATCTGATTTTTCTCTCTAAATATTTAATACTACCACTGCTACCAGAAGGAATTGTACCCATTCCACAGATTCTGTTATTACACCGACCATAGCAGACTCAAGAAACCATAGACCTACCGTAATCTTCCCAAATAAATAATAAAGGCTCCCTCATCAAATTCCATCCATTCTGATTGGTTCAGCTCTGATAATTCTCATATTCCGGAATTCAGTTCTTTGCTTTATAAACAAACGCTTACTAACATTAAAATATGGCATCACTAAGAGACATTATTTTGCCCGGTGTCAACTTCATGTAATGCATAGGTCATTACAGTCATGTAAGATCGAAAAATACTAGAGAAAAAAAAAAAATCATTAAATGAACGTGCCATAAAGTTTACTTGCTTTCTTTTACCAAGTTTAAACCATAATAAACTATAAGAATCTTTTTCGTTGTCAAAACATCAACAAAATTAACACAACTCTTGTGATAGAATTTCTTTACCATTGAACACATTTTAACATTATGCTTACATTTGGAACCTTTAACACACACTATACACTACAGCACTATTCTTTCTATTTCTTTTTGTTTACAAGTGTGTGTGTGTGTGTGTGTGTGTGTGTGTGTGTGTGTGTGTGTGTGTGTGTGTGTGCGAGCGCGATACAAATATATTGTAGGGATTGGACTGCTATTCCCTTCAATTAGATGGGATCCATATTGTGTGTAAAGAGGTTACTCTTCCCCCATCTCTCTTTCTGTATTTTCCTTCACAAATGATATTCATTTTAGTTCATGCATGAGTGTTTGTGTGAGTGTGTTCGATTATGTTGTGTCTGAGAAGGCAATAACATTTCTTCTAACCTTCTTCTATAATTATCAATTCATTTGTGTTTTCTTTTTCTTTTTTTTTCTTTCTTACACAATTTGATTGTGTTCGGGTTAGAATCTTATTTATTACATTTTCTTTTAACCTTAAAACACATATATCCAATATCTCTCTCTTTCTCCCCCTCTCTAGCACACACACATTTTTACTTTTCAAAATTTATTTTTTATTTATAGAGTAAATCATGTTTTTAGATGCTAGCCGTTAGTCTATTTTTAAAGTATACAAAATATCCCCAACTGTGTCCTACTCCCTGCATAATCTGTAACGGATGCACACAAACACATTTTTACTTTTTAAAATCTATTTTTATTTTTAGAGTAACTTACATTTTTTTTTTTTTTTTTTTTTGACGCTAGCCCCTCAACTGTGGCTTACACACACACACACACACTATTATTTCAGCACAATCCGTCGCCATACAATTGAATGTGACCTTAAATAAAGCCAGGGTAAAATTTCAGCATTAAATGTTTCATATTTGTTTGATTTAAATTCACACATAAAGTAATTGACCGATCATTATCAATTTTGGAGCACAGCTGCTAGGTGCAGGGGGGGGGTCTAAATATGATCTATAATTAGTTCCCCTTGGTATGGAAGCCCTCCATTTTAAAATAAACACTTTATTTCGCTTACTTTTATGGCCCCGGGCAACGCCAGATAGCCCTGCTAGTCAAAAATAAAAATTAAATTAAGAAAAATTTTTTAAATACTTTTAATTCTATCTTTACTTGGACAATAATATTCATATTCTATTTCAATTTAAAAATTAATGAAATTGAAAAATTAATGCAATTTACAAATTGACATTCTTTTCATTCAGAGGTTAATTCAAATAATATTAAAATAATCCTTCAACATTTTAGTAATGATACTGTTATGGGGTAAACTCCTAGCTATTTCAGAAATAATGGACTTACCCAGATACTATAAATATGGTTACATCTAACACATTATTATTGGGTAGCGATTCATGGCTGTTATAGCCCCCAGATTCATGACGTACTTCTGTAAAATACTTTTAATTATACCACTGTTTGTTTTGATTATTACCGACCTGCAAATCTACAACACATATTCGAAAAAAAAAGATTATCAAATTATCAAATATTTATATTTTCTATCTGAGAAAAAAGTTTTTGTTCAGAATTCCTATATCAAAAACGAAAAAAAATGTACGGACTTTTGAGGAAACAAAAATGTGTTTCAAAAATCACAAATTGATCAAGTAGGTTTTTTTTTATAAAGAAATTTATTTTTAAGTGATTAATGGAAATTCTTAGGCATTACAGCATAAATCTAGTATGAATTACGGTTTAATTATCTACTTTGATATTTTTTCAAAATAGCTGGCGAAACGCATCACTCCTAGGATACTCATAAAATTTGATTTTTTCATGGAAAAATAAAACTAGTTGATCAATTTATGTGATTTTTTAAATATATTTGTCATTCATACATAATACAGATTTTTCGTTATTTTCGTTTTTAGTATAAGGGGATTCTGAACAAGAACAAAAAAAATAATTATCAAATCTGAATGTAGTTATAATTTTTCTCTCCTAACATGTGACTATTTCACAAGGATTGCAAGCCTTTTGTTGTTTGTCTAGAGAATATGAAGGAATAAAATTATAAACATTTTTTTTATCACAAATAACAGAAGAGTTCACCATGTTAACGGATCTGCTGACAAGGTGAACGTGGAAAATGATAGCAACAAAGAGAAAATAAATTATTTTTCTCATGAAAAAACCTATAAACTCTCACATTTGCAATGAGATGTAATTCAATGTATATTGCAGCATTAAACAAATTAAACTTCGCCAGGTCACCAACACTAGTTTTTCCCCTTCTTACACTTCACAGTATATGTACACATGTTAATAAGTGAAAGAATTTTTCAATGAACTTAATTCAGTGGAGAATATTAATAACAATAAAAAATTATACAGTGAAAAATTCAGATTAAACTCCTAATAACTATTCCTGCTACTCAAAAAAATAGAACATCATGTTTTTTTTGGCGCTAAATTCTTATTGAGGACGATCTGTGAGATGTAATTGGTGCTAAAATATTCCTATCATGCTAACCTAACTGAAATAGTTGTTTTACGATAGAATGTTTTTTCATATCAATTGCAATGTCAGTTTTTTAATATTTCGTTTCAAAATAATAGAACAAGGCAGGTAAGTAAACAAAATAGTTGTTTTATTAACATAAATACAAATAAAATTAATCAATATTTAGTAACAGCACCTTTTGCCTTAATAACAGCATCAATTCTCTGGGGCATGGAAACAAGCTTCTCACAATCCTGTGTAGATACTGAATCGTATGTGTTCTGGATTGCAATCTTCATGGCTGCAAGAGTAGTAGGTTTTTCCTTGTGGAGCTTCCTCTTCATCTGGTCCCTCAAGGCTTCAATAACATTCAAATCTGGCGAGTTCGGCGGCCATTCAAGAACAGAGATCAATTCTTCTCGAAGCCAAGAAGACGTGGTCTTGGCAGAGTGTGCCGGTGCCAAGTCATATTGAAAAATGATGTCTGTAGCCTTCCTGTGAAACTGGTTATCCAACACTGGCAGTAAATTAGCTTCCAGGATATCTTAGTACACTTTTGCATTTACAGTTCCTTTGATGAAGCATAAATTTAGCACTGATACAGCCCCAAACTATGCAAGACTGCAGGAACTTCAAACTTCTTAACGCATTCTTGTTTATACTGTTCTGTGGTTCTTCGCCAAACACGTGGCCCTCGGTCACTGAAGGAGATACAAAATCTAGACTCAACTGAAAAAAAAATCACGTCGC
The DNA here is from genome assembly GCF_053919585.1 of Euprymna scolopes. Classification (NCBI taxonomy): domain Eukaryota; kingdom Metazoa; phylum Mollusca; class Cephalopoda; order Sepiida; family Sepiolidae; genus Euprymna; species Euprymna scolopes. The sequence goes on along the minus strand of NC_136484.1, from coordinate 150,797,672 downwards.
CATTCATCTGCAGTCCAGGTTTGATGAGCAGTTGCCCATCGCAGCCTCTTCAACATCTGCTTCTTGTTAAGGAGCAGTTTGGTGACAGCTATACGATTTCGGTATTCCAGTTGCCGGAGCCTTCGGTAGGTAGTGCTTCTCGAAACGTCGGTACCAGAAGCCTGGTTTCACGCTTCAGTGATGTGACTTGTTGATTGGAATCTACTTTTCTTTGCCACCGTGTCCAGTGCCCAGTCTTGTTTTTCGGTGGTGTGTTTTCTTTCGTCCGCATTTCTTGCGATTGCTGTTGGAAACACCCTCAGCACCTTTCTGGAGCACTTTGGTCACCACCAATCTTGAACATCTGACCTTGATTACGATTTCCATCTGTATCTTTCCTTGTGCCCCCAAATCAAAGATACGCTGCTTCTCAGGCAAAGATATGTCTTTAGAGCGACTCATACTTATACAGTATTATTAAATCGCTTTCAAAATCAAATTTAAACAATATTTCCAAAAATTTTTGAGTTTAAGATTACTGAATGACAAAATGTTCTATTAAATTGTAACGTTGACTTTTCTAATGTGACAAAGTACTCATTGTCCACCATATGCACCTCCTCAAATGATTAAAAATAGTTGCAATCGTTATTTGAATATAACATATCTCGCCTGTACAATTTACAAGCCGAAAATTATCCCAAACGGAATGAATTTCCATATGTTCTATTATTTTGACCAGCACGAGTACATCTGTTTATAGATTTATTGATCCACATGTTCAACAAAAGTAAACTCATGAATGAAAAACCCAATTTACTTCATTTTCAGAGAAAGAGAGAAGGGGTGAGGAGTTAGGCTGAAATGTCACGATTCTGTCTAAGTAAATGGGGGAAAAAAACATCAGAGGAAAGCAAAGATTATTATGAAGAGATAACAAAAAGAAATTTCTTCTTACACAAAAAATAAAACAATAATTCAAATCTGCTCATTAAAGAGAATCATAATGACAGTAAGCTTTTTCTTGACTTCATTATATTATAATCAGGTTATCTGAAAACTGCAATACAAACATGGCAATGTTTGAGTTTAGTAATGCATCAATATTTCCTTTAATAATTTAAAATTTGTGTTAAAATTATTTTTAAAATGTTTTTACTTAGAATTATTTTCATATATTACTAGTTAAAATAACATTATCCACGTTTTATTATATATGCATATACTAGACAGCATTTTTTAGACACTTATTGGTCATTGTTTTTGCAAACACCAAGGGTGTTACGATTATATATTTTGGTCACAAAAGCAAGAGCAAAAAATATTCTTAGGTTTCAACTTATCCAAGCTTTTACAGACCTCTCTAGTCTGCAATTACTTATGTCCTACCAGTTCACATATTCATTCTTTTCACTGCAAACAAAACTCAGTGATCATTTGTAGCTTATAGAGTTTATGTATGTTCCTTTATTTGCCACACAAAACTCAAACAAGAACTTCTTCCAATACTTTATAAGCATGCACACATTAAACAAACTGTAATACTAAATACAGGTTTCGCACGCACTGTTCTTGAAACGAGATCGTTTGAGATGGTCTTTAATAAATGTGATCTATCAATCGTTATCTTAATTGGTGTGTATAAGATAAAATATACGGTGTGAACGCTGATCAACATACAAACTCGACAGTAGCATCGACAGTTTTAAAATGTTTGTTGCAATTTCATTGATTAAACACAAACATAATGAATTTACAAATAAAGCAATGCTGCACTCACTTTAATTAAAAGATTTTGAAAATATACAATTTTAGTAACATATTTGAGTAAGAAAAATTTTTTTTTGTAATCTTGTATCATGATGCAGATGGATATGCATTGTATCATAAAAAATTGTATCATAGTTCAAATGTGAACAGAGAACTGACATGAATGATTGGATAAAAATAAAAGTAAAAAAAAAAGGAGGGGGAGTCAAGATGCTAAAAATAAAATTTAATGAGCATTTAAAATGGTGTTAGAAGGAAAAATACATTTTTGTAAACTTTACAACATAACCTAAATAAGATTTCTCAATATATACGATTATAAAATCAATTATATTTGCTTTCAAAATTTGCATTGCTTAATCTTTTCTTTGCAAGCTTCTATCAAACAATAAATGATGTTGACAGATACTTTCCAATCAGAACTATAAAAAGCTATCAGCTCTTTTGGAAAAGAGCTGATTCAAGAATAACACATCAAATATTACCAAATGAATTTGGATCTACAAATACTAAACTTTTCTTATTAACATTAAACTAATCCAAGATGATACAGCAATTAAAAGGTATAAAAAAAAATTACATTTTTTCATGCTGATATTAAAAAAAAAAAAGTTTGAGAAATGACTGAATAGTCTTCTTTTTGCTTCTTCAAACTCATTGTTCGTTAAGCTATTTTTATTTTTTCTATTTACATTTATAGATAAACTTTCTAAAGTATCCATCTATGTCAGGTTTCTGAATTTTATAGCAAACATTAAAAGTTTAGAACATCTATTAAATATTTTTTATCCATTTTTATTAAAAAATATTTGGGTTCAGGATGATTAAAATTTGCTATGAAATAACAGTAGTAATAAGAGTAGTGGTTGATGGGTAGAAATCAGAGGCCCACAGTATTAATGCTGGAGTCCCTCAGGGGTCCATCCTAGGCCCAACTCTCTTCCTGATCTATATCAATGATCTCCCAAAACACATACTTAAATCATTCGCTGACATCTATGCTGATGACACTACCATCTATGGCAACACATCAAAGGCCGTAAATGACAAAGTTCTCTAATTCTCTCTCCTCTGATCTTGAGCGCGTGGTACAATGGGGGAAGAGGTGGCTGGTTACTTTTAATGCATCTAAAACCAAGCTTCTATCTTTACATCATCAATGCTCTGATCCCCATCTGGCATCAATTGAAATGGATGGCTCTCATCTTGGGGAGGTTTCATGTTTTGACAAGCTTCTGGGTTTGACCTTTACTCCTGATCTGAAATCGAACACGTACATCAAATCCGTTGCCAAGGACGCTGGGAAAATGGTGGGATCCTTCTACCGCTCCAGAAGATATCTCACTACTGATGCAATTCTCTATCTGTGTAAAAGCCAAGTACGTCCAAGGTACTACTGCCACATCTGGGCAGGAACTGCTAAAAACAGCCTATCCTGCCTTGACAGAGTACAAAATAGACTTCATGGTTTAGTGGGGAGCGCCCTTTTCTCTTTGCTGCAGCCTCTCTCCCACAGAAGAGACGTTGCGAGCCTGTCTTTGTTTTATCGTTATTTCCATGGCAGATGCTCGTCTGAGCTCCAATCTCCCCCCCCCTCGCCAATCTTTCACAAGAAACACCCGTCTGGCTGAAACTACTGTCAATAATTTTCCCCACTCTTTATCTGTGCCTAAATCCAAACGTAGATTCCATGAGCAGAGCTTCTTTCTCAGAAGTGCACAATTGTAGAACTCTCTTCCGTTTGCCTGTTTCCCACCTGACTACAACTTGGATGTCTTCAAATCCAACATAAACAAATTCCTGACAAACCGCCCCCTTAAGTAAGACACTATCAAATCTCCAATACTAATGATTACTACAATACTATCTCATTGATTACTGTACATGCAATAACCCTTATCCCTGAGTGGCCTCCGGGCCTTGATAAGTGGTGACCACCATGTAAAAAAACAAAAAAAAAAAAAACAATTGTCTAGTGCAAATTTGGAATGCACGATGACAAAGAATATTGGAACTAAAAGATGAATACTTTCTCCATTGGCCTACAATAAAACAAAAATATCCTCTTTTTAACCTATTTAAATGAGATTGGTATAGGGATTTTTTATCTCTCCATATAGATCTAAAATAATTTCATTCTCCGACACAAAGAACCAAATATTAAATCTAAAATTTTTATTAAAGTAAAAATATATTAGTGAACATTTATCAAATACATTTTATCAAATTTTAAATAAAAAAAAAGAAAAATGGAGGGAGATAATGTTTCCTCTTGAAAGTAAACACGTTAAATATAATTTGATGTAAAAACTCGTTTAGTCAGTTAAAAGGGAATGCTAAAAAAGGTCAGAACTTGTTTTTGATGTTATTTTTACATAAATTTAATTATGAACAGAGTTCTTAAAACGATTTAAGAACTTCTGACGTCAATAAGGACATCGGATTGAAGGTGCCAATTCTAAATCTGCAGTTAGTTTAGCTTCTCAATCAACCCTTTAACTGTGATCCTGCAAAACACATACAGGAAACTTTGCTATATATATAATTCATTAGAAGTTTTATGCCAAAAGAAATGTTGCTAATTGACTGTTAGTTTATTGAACCATCTTCAGTGTCAGACTAAAAAGACTAAGAAAATAAAACTAATTTTAGAATATGAATAGCAATCATCATTACGAAAAAAAAATATCTGAAATAAAATTTATTTTCAAAGTTGATATTCATATCTTCCAACCTTGTTTTATGGGAGCAACAAAACAATCCTTGAACCACTCTCCCATTGAATCAACAAATATATATGAGGGTCCTTTAAACAGGTAAATACAGAAATGATTACCTTCAGCCTGTCTCTAGTATGTCCAGTAGAATGAAGAGATATAGCCAAGCAATCTTTTTTATATGAAAATATAATTAAACATTTTAAATTCAGATCTAGAAATCGGATAAAAACAAATAAGGTCTAAATATTATTTGTAACAATCAAACTTGAAATAAAATTCCATATAAGTTTTAAATTAAAAAAAAAATCACATAAAATTGTTTTAATTGAAATTTGATTAAGTAACTGTTTTTATTTGAAAAAACAACTTTTTAAAAATGTTCTTCCAGTTGAAGTAATTCAAGTAAATTAAAGTGGGTTTAGGTTGATTGATAAAATAAATATACTTAATCTAAAATCCTGCAGTTTTAACATTTAAAAACTTTAGGTCTTGGGAAGTTCTATTGGAGAAGAGATTTCTACTCATTCAGCAGATACCTTTTTTAGTTGCTAACAATTTGACCAATGTTCAGAGAAAATTTCTGAAAGGGGGTTCTATCCCATCAAATTTATTTCAAATGAAAAAAAAACAATTTTCAAGAAATTAGGATTTTCAACTTATTTTTTTTTTTATTCTGAAAAATAAAATAGTTCAGTAAAATTAAATTGACTTTTTAAATATATTTACAATCCAAATCTAATGCATAGTAAGTTTAAATAAATTTGATCAGTTAGAATTCCCTTTCAGAATTTTTACTGAGTTGGGTAATAAGTGTTAATTAAAAAGAATTCTGTTTGACCAATTAGAAATCTTGTCTTCAGGAGAGTCTCCCAAATCTTAATCTGTCTGTTGTAGGTATACTTACCCAGAGACTATAAATATGTAGGTATGATATGGGTTGAAATCCATTTACTAATCACCAACTCACTACATCACTAATAACGTATTAGCATCACTGCGTCATATTAGTTTTTAAGTAATCGCACACTTAATAAAAAATAACAAATGCAAGGCAATTCTTATAAGAAACTTGTATCATTAATGCCTTTTAACTGTTCACTCAGCCTTAAAAAAAAAAATACAATTAGAGGATCATTCTCAAAAAAAACTTTTTTCTCAATTTCAAAACTATGATTTGATCGATAAATAATAACTGGTAAAAATCACCATCACAAATTGCTGCTCAATCACTGCACTCTGATCATTGACAAAGTGTAATGATTCAGAAAAGATCACTGTTGCTTCATTATTGTACTCATTGACATTAGAGTTGCCGTTGACATAAATCCTGCATCACTTGAAAGCATGCTTAAAATCAGCATCTGCTTTATTCTAATGCTGGCAGTGTATAAATAGAAAAGACTTAAAAGTATTCTCCATCAACAGCAAACCAGAGACGTAATGATTAACCTTGTCAATTGTGTCATTGTCAACTTGATAACACAAGTCGAACATTATCTCTAGACCTGCCAATTCTCAGGATTTTATCAGGTCTCAAGATTTTTGCTTCAATCTTGTAATTTAATGTTAATTTCTCACGATTTTTCTTCTTTTTTTTTTACTGTGAACTTTAAAAGAAAACAGTTCACTTGTAAATAAGTAACTCCAAATTAAAATCGAATAAAGAAATGAACAGAAGTTTTTCAGGTTTTTGAATTTTTAAGATAAAGATTGATAATTTGTATTATTTGGACTACTGTTCCTATTAAAGAAGCAGCATGTATGTTGGATGATCACCTACTAAGAAGACTTACTTAGAATTTAATACAATAAGAGAACCATTTATTGTAAATATAAGATAAAGTCAACGGAAAAAAATACACATAAAGTAATTTATAGCAATAAGTAACATTTTACATCTGAAAACGAAAATAGATTTAAGTCTCCCAAAATTCATACTAAAATTGTCCACAAGACCATGTGGCATAATGGATAAAGTATTTGGTATAATTCAGTGCAGATTCCCCTCTTCCCCCTTACCAGAGTACCATACAATTTGAAGAAAGTTGGAGATTACACCAGTCATAGAAATCCTATGAAAATAAAACTTAAGATGAGAACAGTAGTTTGTATAATTATTTCATGATTGTTCCACTGGAGTAAACTAACTTAAAAAAATAAATTTAAACTAAATTTTTTAAATGAACGTTTAAATAAATTATCAAGACATATTGCAGTATCTAATCTCTAAAATCTAAATTATTTTTATTTTAAAAATTTCTTTTGATTACTAAAGATTAAGCAGTAAACTCAGAGAATATAAACACAATAAAGAAAATGTTACCTCAGCCCAAAGTAGTTTGCCACCATTTGTTTGCATACAGTGTAGCGTTCACAAGACTTGACCAATCGTCATCAAACTTGATTAAAGTATCAGTCATGGTTGAATGTAAAGATTCAATTTTGAAACATATAGGTCAAAGGTTAGGGTCACGTAAAAGGTGAAAGATACACTTTTTGCAATAAATTTGGTTCTGTTCACGATATTGTAGACAATGAAGTTCTGTCTTATTATCTTGAATTCTGAACTTCAAAATTTGGTTATGGTTGAAAATTCAATGAAATTTCAATTTTCAATTTTTCAAAATTTGATGTGCGGATCTGATGTTCTTTGGTAAGAGTAACCACTGTACAAAAAAGTAAGCCTGATCAGAAAAATAGTTCTCAAGTTACGGATCTTTTGATGACATAACTTTGCAAATATAGCATACAATATGGAAAAGTAAAGCCCAGATAAGACTTTGGCTCATCCTTTCACGGTCATGCATGCATTCTTGCGACTGCCTTATGTTCTTGTTCACCATGTAAATGTCTTGTAAAGGAATTGTTTATCTGAACGAATTTGAAATTATGAATTATTCATTTCCTTGATTTCCCTCTCTCCATAAATACAAGAAAAATATTTTCAGCAATTTCTTTTTATATTATAGTTTATCACTGAACCTTTAGTCATCAAAGGAATGTTTTTTTGTTTTTTTTTATTATGTAAAAACACAAAGGAAAGGTATACTATAACAGCCAAATAAATATCAATAAAACAATAATCTGTATTAATTTACAAGAGAGTTTTTTCTAGTTCAAAAAAGTTCAACACACAAGTATGTTTTTTTTTTGTTTTGTAAGTTATACATTTTTTCAAAAACAACTTTTCTTGATTATTAAAACAAAAACAGAAGTATGAGAAATTATAAATAATCAATATAATATGGACTGAAATCATGGGTATGCTAAGTTTAAATCCAGTTTGTTCCAACAAAACACTTTCATCAAACCTCCTAGAAAGGGGGTTAATAAAATAAATACTTAGTTTGGTTCAGAAAGTAAAGGTTTTATTTCAGAAAAATTGATGTCATCATTTGAGCGGTGGAGGAATCTATTACCGTGTTTGAAATGGAAATGTATTGGAAGAAGGCGCGAGGCATATTAATAAGAAAAATTCTTGGTAATCATGAAGAAAGACTTGTCTCAGAAACGTAACTTTACTTTTACTAAGAGCATTCGAGTAAAAAATGTAGAAAAAAAATGTTTAAAAAATAAATAAACAAAATCATCTATCATATTTACTTTTTTTTATTCTTTGTTACATTAAATAAAGTAACTGAAAAAAAAAAAAAAAATACATTTTTTTGTTTGAAATATATAATCTTGTTTTTTTTTTTTTAATGTTCTTAGTAAAAATAGCGCTAAGTCCCTTAGACGAACAGGTCTTTTTCATGATTATCGGATTCTTCAAAGAAAAAGTAGGAGAATCTTAAAACAAAAAAAAAAAATCTATATTTAAGCATAATAATATACAAATAGTTTAAGTTTATGTATTTGTGACAACGTTCACTTTCAAGGAGTGGATGAATTAGGTAAAGAGTAACAACCCCAGTTTGTTTGTTTTTTAAGTATTTAGTGATGTAAGGAAAATAAAGAATCATGATTTACTACATTAATCTTAATCTCTAAACCAGTCAGTGTTAGGATTCAATGTAAATACAAGTCTAGATATTTTCAGGTAAAAATCAGCACCACCATCTTTATCGTTTTACAGTTGTTTATCTTCAGATTCAAATCAATTGTTCATTCATATTTCATGTGCACGTGAACGACAGCCGTTTTATGGAGACAGTTTGGCGGACGGTACTAATTTTCATTCATAAATTTAACTTGTATATGCTGATAGCGTTTAGAGTAGAAAAAAACAGTCGCAATTTTCATTCAACTTAGGAAAAATTAAATTTACACATACAAGCTAGAAATAATTGTAGGAGAAATAGCCGCAGTCAAAAGAAATTAGAAACTCACGATTTCTGGAAAATTTATAGGAGTGGAATAAATAATGGGCAATCAACAATTCCCCCACTATCCAACAACATTGAGATTGTTTGCACAACTGAAAAGGCAAATCTGCTTGCCCAACGTTTTGCCTCCAACTCCACTTCAGACCCAGCAGGCCACCCCCTCACAAATTTCCTTTTTTTTTCTTTTTTTTTTTTTTTTACATAGGCGTTACCACTTATCAAGGCCAGAGGCCACTCGAGGATAAGGGTTAAAGACTGTACAATAGTCAATTAGACAATATAGTAATCGATAGTAATGGAAATTTGGTAAATTTGTTAACTTAAGTTGAACGGCTCATCAAAAACTTGTTTACATTGGACTTAAAGACAACCATATTGTAATCAGCTGGAAATCAGAAGACAGTTCCACAGGCATGCAGTTCTAAGAAAAAGTTTTGTTTATGGAATCTACGTTTAGGTTTAGACACAAATAAAGAGTGGGGGGGGGGGAATTATTGATAGTGTTTTCAACTAGACGAGTGTTTCTTGTGAAAGTTTGATGAGGGGGGGAACCATAGATTAAAGCTCAGTTGAACACTTGCCATGAAAATAACGATAAAACAAAGACAAACTTGCAACATCTCTTCTGTGAGATAGAGGTTGCAGGGAAGAGAAAAGGACATCTCCTACGAGGCTACAAAGTCTATTTTGAACTCTATCAAGGCAAGTTAAGTCTAGCAGCTCCTGCCCAGATGTGGCAATAATACTCCATCCTTGGACATACCTGGCTTTTATATAAATAGAGAATTGCATCAGTAGTGAGATATCTACTGGATCGATAGAAGGATCCCACCATTTTTCCAGCGGCCTTGGCAACGGATTTGATGTATGTGTTCTATTTCAGACCAGGAGTAAAGGTCAAGCCCAGAAGCTTGCCAAAACACAAGGCCTCCCCAAGACGAGAGTCATTCATTTCAATTGATGCCAGATAGGAATCAGAGCGTTGATGATGTAAAGATAAAAGCTTGGTTTTAGATGCATTAAAAGTAACAAGCCACTTCTGTCCCCATTGTACCACGTTCCCAAGATCAGAGGCGAGAGAATCGGAGAGAACTTGGTCATTTACGGTCTTAGATGTGCTACCATAGATGGTAGTGTAATCAGCATAAATGTCTACGAATGATGTAAGGATGTGATTTGGAAGATCATTAATGTAGATCAGGAAGAGAGTTGGGCCCAGGATGAACCCCTGAGGGACTCCAGTATTAATACTGTAAGCTTTTGATTTTTGCCTATCAACTACTACTCTTATGAACCTGTCAGAGAGAAATGATTTAATAATTGAGAAGACATGTCCAGCTATACCATAGCTGGAGATCTTGTGAAGTAAACCTTTTTGCTATACCCTATCAAAGGCCTTTGATATGTCAAGAGCAATTGCCCTAGAAAGGTTGTCTCCATCGAGAGATTTGCTAATCCTATGATATAACTGTAAGCACATCTGCTGTAGATCTAGCAGAACAGAAACCATATTGTGTGTTACTAAGGTTGTTTTTGCTGAAATGGTTGATTACTTTTCTATTTAACAGATTCCAGCAACTTACTCCTGGTGCACAGGAGACGTATTGGCCTTTGCAGACAATAGTCTGCACTACAATCTGAAAACCATGTGACACAATAATAAATCTAGACACCTCAAAGGCATGTGGGCTCGATCTAATCCCTAATATATTTACTAAAAAGATGTTCTGCTTAGGTTCTCTCCTAGCTCTACAAAAAATTCCTTAAATCTTGCTTTCCCAGCTGCTAGAAAATTGCTCCTGTTGGACCAGTTTACAAGAATTCTGGCTGAAGAACTGACCCACTCAATTATAGCCCCATTAGCCTCTTCCCTCTCTTCACCAAAATCTTTGAGCCCTCAATCAATCAAGCACGTCTAGCACCACACAGACAAACTTTTATCTGATCAGCAGTATGGATTTAGACAAACCTGTTCTACTGCAGATATCCTAACTAATATCTGAACATATATACCAAATACTGAATAATGCAGGAGAAGCTAGGTCAGTAGCTCTAGACATATCTAACGCAGTTTACAGGGCTTAGCACAATGGTTTTCATGAAAATCAAATCCTATGATATTGCTAGACGTATACTCAACATGGTCAAATCCTTCTTAGATAAGAGAAAAATCCAGGTTGTCCTTGATGGCCGTACATCAAGACAACATGATATAAATGCAGGTGTGCCACAGGGGTCAATCCTTGGACCTTAATTATTCTTGATATTCATAAATGACCTCTCTGATAAAATTTTCTGAGATAGGGATATTTGATGATGACACTACGCTCTATAACAGACACGAGGGTAAAACTAATGAACATATACCTAAGGAAATTTCTAAAACTAGAGGAAGACCTCTACTCTGTTATGGACTGGGGGCGTAACTGGTTGATAACGTTCAATGCTGCTAAGACTAAGCTTATTTCCTTTAATAATTACAAGAAATATGATGTTAGGCTTCATAAGGCGTACACGTTGTTCTTTAATCAAATTTTTTTAATTACCGACTAATATTTTTCAATACTTATTAAAGACATTCAGCTTCAAAACCCATCTAAGAACACACCCAGACACAAAGTATATTTGTGTGAAATTTCATTAAAAAAAAAAATCAGCCCAGCCATTTCAAAGAACTCTCGCTCGCTCGCACACACACACACACAGTGCCTTATACAACTAGAGATAGAGATCAAAAGTCCTTTATTTACAGTTTATTTCATTAGTGTAGGGTGGTGAAATACCAAAAATTAAAGATAGGTGTTAGAAAAACCCTCCCAACCCTTTCTAAATGATAGACCGCTCAATGTTTTCCGGCTTGTTTGGAACTGAAAACAAACAGGTCGGTATCTAAGTTGGGCTGAAATCTAGATGGGAAAAGAAAAAATAGGGTGGGGGAGTTGGGGAACAAATAATGTCTTTCCAAGATGAATGCATCTTGGAGGTTTTTCTATTGGGGTCATTCACTTGACTAGCTAAGAAAATAAAAGGCTTACTTCAAGGACTGAGGGCTGAAAGGACCAGGAATCATCTGTCATTCTCAAGCAGGGAACATGTGCTCATACTTAACTCCTCTTCATGCACACAAATTCACTACTTTTATCCATCTTCTTTCGAAGACTGCAAAATGCAATTTTTTTCCCTATCACATCTGATCTTGACCTTCAATTGATCCTTGTAGAACATGATCAGATACTAATCAGAAGATTAAACCCCTTAGACGTGACCACCATTCTTGCTATGGCCAAGATTGCAAGAAACACCATCCATCTCTCCCTGTCCCATGGTGGCCAGATATTGTGTATGATGTAGGATACGTTCAACGGATGAGGATGCTTGGGATCAATACAAGCCATCACCTCGTTGACAAACCCCTAGTACTGCCAGAGTTTGCTGCATTCAAAGAAGGCGTGTTCAGCATTTCTTCTGCTAGGGCCCCACAACAGACACCCAGACGAATCCACTAATCCAGACCCATGTAGTATGGCATTGAAGGGTAATACGTTGAAAGGTGATATGTTCCAGTCCAATCGCTAGGTCAAGGAAAACTCAAGAGTTGTTGGGATGACTCAAATCTGGCACCCACCTCCACTGAGAGTGGATCTCTTTAGACAACCCCAAACGTTTGACAAGCAGGTCATTGGAAGCTTCTTGAGCATGGTTCGGCACTCTCTGAACTGTGTATCACCCGTTGGCTTACAACGACCCTCGACTGAATGATCAAGGATGAGGTCAGGAAAGACACTATCAACCATGGAGTTCCACGCAAATTCCTCTGTCAATGTCTGATTTAGGAAAGCCTATTTCTCAGTATCTTGATAACACATCAAGTCTGGCATGCCCAAGTCTCCCTCACACGAATGTTGAACACAGACTTGTTTGCGAACCCAATGCCTCTTCCCATCCCAAAGAAACAAGGACAGGAAGTGCTGGAGAACCTTTAGGTATTTTGCAAGCAGAAGAAATACAGCAAGTTAGAAGCTGAGAGGGAAGACACACATGGCACAATAGCACATGCCTCTGCTCTATCCTTTAAGGAAAGTTTCCTCCGAAGCCAAGAATTAACTGCACCTCCGACCAATTCTTTTCGAGTTGGAGACCAGGTCTGAACTGAGCCATCCATTCAGCTGAAAGGTACCAGAAGAATGGTGACACTTCTCCAGGCATCCAACTGCAGACCGACCAACTTGCTATGGTTGATTTTATTCCATATGATGTTTGTGCGATATTTTTCTTGATGATGGTCACAAAGTAAGTGTTCAATTTAGTAGAACCTTATAATTGAAAACTGATCTTTGATGATATAAGTCATAAAAAATTATTAAAAAAATTTTTTTTTTAGTGTGAAAGTTAAATTTGTAATCGATGTAATTAACGTGAAAAAGAAAAAAGTGTAAATTGTAGAATTTAGAGGCCAATTTCCTAAACGTCCGCCGTTGATTTTTTTTTTTTAATTTTATATCTATTTTTTATTTATTTACAACTTCAAGGCAAGTGAAATAAATAATGTTTTTATATATAACTATTTTTAAATTATTCAAACTCTTCAGCTTAAAAAATGTTGCAATTTTTATGGGCCTAAATTTATTTTGTTTAGTTTTCATAACATGAAATATGGAGGGGGGTAGAGAGAGCACCTAATAAAAAATATTTCTCCTCATTTAATGAAAACTGCTTTTAAAATATAAGTTCATTTAAAATTGAATACATATCGAAAATTTCATGAAAATCTGACCATTAGTTGATTTTTGCTAGATTTGCGAGGGTGTTTACAGCTTCAAAACGATCACTACACACTACATATGAATGTGGTTTTAAAGCGTCGATAATATAAACACGGTTTTAGTTTGGCATTTTCAATGTTTTTGTACGCTATAAAACAATTTAAAAAATATTACTACTTTATTTGAAGCTTCTTTTAAATGATATAAAAGTTATAATAATAATAATATTAAATCAAATTACAGTTACATCATGTTACATATAAGGGAGGTTAAATTTGTGGCGTGCGCAGTCAGAGGTTTTCAAGTGGATACGAGATGGATTATTCAACCTATAATTTTCATCTTTGTTTTATATTCGCGACATTTCGCCCGATGTAACCTCTATGCATCTTTTCGACTAGAAGATTACAAAATTAGAAGAAAAAAAAGTTTTAAATGTACCTGAAATCAGGTTACATTGGCAGAAATGAAAATAGTAATCTGAATAATGCAATATAAAATTACCAATCTTCATCCTAAAAATTACGAAACATTTCATGTTTCTTTTGAACTAAATCATCCAAGCATAAGCAATCAAGCAGTTTAAAAAATAAAATAAAAATCTAATTTTAAAAAATCCGAATAAGTTTAAACACTTGTTGAATCTAGTTGAGTGCGTCTCGTTTTAAGACTAAACTTTTTACAAGTTCACAAAAAAAAAAAAGAAAAAAAAAAAAAAAGCATTCTTTTTAAATCATGATTATTAATTTCGGCCAATGTAACCTCCGAACTTTTTCGGGTCAAATTTTGGATTTTTATGTTGAACGAAATTTTGGGTGTAGATAGTTTTTCATTGTTACTAACGCTACACGATGTGTTCATGGAGATATTTCTAGTATGACATTTTGAAAACACATCTTGCTTAATAATATACTACTACTACTACTACTACTACAGAATTGCTAATTTTTTTACCGTTCCTCATATTCTGATTCTTCATTGGTGTTGTAATCTATTTATAATTATTGGTTCTCATTATATGCAATTCTATACAATCAGTTTTTGTTTGTTTAGTGTAGTCGTAGATTTGGAATCTTGAAATACAGTACACCATTCACCCTTTACAGAGTTACATGATGGGATATAATTTAAATTTCGGTTCTTATGCCGAATACGGATTGTTGAAATAAGACAATGAGTCCGCGTTTCATTCAGAAATAATTTCACACAACAGTACATGATATAGGAACGTGGAATTTTACCGGTGCTCAAATATAAACTTTAAATTCTATAACACTATGGGGCACTATTGGTTTAAAGGATATACAGTTGAGAAATTGGTCAACAATTTATTTTGGTTTACCTACTCGTTTGTTTTGCGTTAAAAGTTAAGCGTAAATATTGATTGTGAGTAATAAGAGTTCAGTAAAATCAGTTCAGTTCACTCCAGTTTTTAGTCACGGGGAGTAAGATACCTAGCTGATACAACAGACGGGTAAATTTAAAACGCTTACATCTATCAAATATATTTTAAACGCAAATCCGTTGCAAATAAGTAAGTAAACCCAATGTGAACCTAACTAAACAGTCTTTTGCATAACTAAAACTTATTTTTAGTGTTTCACGATTGCGAAACATTTTTGGTAAATGTTTACTTTAACTACAACAGAACACCGACCAATAAAATTTGTTTTTTTAAAGGTTTTCGGGGTCGCTGACAACTAATCTGATATTCAAACCCGTCGCAAATTTACCGTTTGCATGGTATTAACCCCTGAACCTTCGCACTATTTTGTGCCAACTCACCGCCATCGTTTATGCTATTCTTACATGATGCGTTCGCGCATGGACGCGCGTAGTAAGGTGACTTGTCACATCGCGGAAGAATTTTTAAGCAGACATTTGAAATAAGTTTTTAAAAACAACAAAATGTGGTTCATTTTTCTGTGTTACATGGTTTTTGATACTTTTTAATTGATCTAAAAAAAAAAAAAAAAATTTAGTTTTCACGAGTGGTTTACAAAAGCATTTTTATTTTTTGTTTTTTTTTTAGGGGGGTATTCAATTATAGAACTTGTACAACATTTAAGGTGCTTCTTTGCTTCTGCAGTTTAATTTACCGTTTTTCCGCCCCCACCGTTTTACCGTAAGTAACGCGCCGACACACCGAGCAGAACTGTTTAATTTTTCACAAAAATTCTGTTTACATTGGGGGGGGGGTACGGGGGGGTCGCGCGCCGTCCGCCGTTGATTTTTTTTTTTATTTTTAAATTGTCTGTTTTTTATTTATTTACAACTCCAAGGCAAGTGAAATAAACAATGTTTTTTATATATAACTATTTTTAAATTATTCAAACTCTTCAGCTTTAAAAAAATTTTTACTCTACCCAACTGGATAAGTTCTTAATGTTTTTATTTAATGTAAAATGTTTATTCGGTTTGAAAAACAAGTAGTGTTGAACGCTAGGTGTGTCAGTGTCAGTAATTTCGTGAAAATAGTGAATAATTCCACCCCATCTTTCCAAGCTCCTCGAAAAATGTAATTCAAGCCCGAATTTTTTTTTTAATTAAAGGAGCAAGGACCAAGGTTTCATTAAAGAAAACAAAAAATAAATAAAAAAAAATAACGTGGTTTAAAAAAAAAAAAAGATTTTAAACTTCAAACTTTACAGGTAAAATTCTAAAAATCACTACGTTTTTTTTTGTTTTAAATTTGTATATATTATTTATTGACATTTTCTCTTAAATTTGTGAGTAAATTAATTATTTACTTTTCGGTGAGTAAATTAATTATTTACTTTTTAATAGACACTTGAAAATGGGGGGGGCGTGAATTTAAAAAAAAACATTTGTCTAAAATATTATATTCGGTTTATTCGAAAGAACATAAAATTTCACATTGACCCTGAAAATATCGTAAAAATAGAATCAATAGAAAAATTGATAGATTTTTAAAGTTTAAAAATTGAAAAATATTGAGTTCGAAAAATTCATTACGGTTTTAAAAAAAAAATATTTCTATTACTTTTAAAACAACTTTAATAGTTTATTTTGGAAGTATAATCCATAAAGAAAATAAACAACACACTTTTAAAAGAGAAATTACGAGTTTTTTATATTTTATTCACAGTTTCGTGTTAGGGGTGTCAAAAATTCTGATTCACCTAGTTGAACGCTACGTTTGGCGAAGAAAAAAATGGCCGCGAAATCTCTTTACATCTTTGAAGTCTCGACTTCAAAATAATAAATAAATAAATAAACACCCAATAAATGTCACGGTAACATTTATTGGGTAGTTTTTGTTTTATTCAACTTATTGTCAAAACTTCAAAGACGTGAAGAGATATCATGGCTATATTTTTTCTTCTTCGCACAGAGCGTTCAACACGACTTGTTTTTTCGGTGCTAATGCACTTACTGATCCGCACTATTTTTTAAATCGTATTTCTAAGTTTAATTAAAGTTTTATGATTTTTTTTTTATTATTCAATTATAAGGTTAAAGTATAGAAGGTACAAAACACCCTCCCCATGTTAAGAATGGCTTTTTAAATAATAACGTTAGTATATCAGCATGGATCAATAAGTGCATGAGTACCGTTTTTTCCAACAGAATAACATTTGACATTAAATAAAAACACAAACTTTATTCAGTTAGGTAGAAAAGTTTGGTACAACTTTTTCTTATGGATTGTAAAACAAACCCGAAAATTGTTTTAGGTTAAAAATTCAAAATAATTTATTTGGATCAACAATAAAATAGTGGCGTGGTCGAACACGAACACAGTTTGTTTTTTTTTTCTTTTGTTGTTTTTTTTTTGTTTTTTTTTTTTCTCCCCGGTTTAGAAGCAAAACTAAAACAAGTCTTCACTTAAACTTCAACGATAACTTTTAATAAGAAATTACTTTCGAATTTACACGCTTCAACATCAATTTAGAATTCTGCATAGGAAGAAATCACCGTGACGATCATTGATAATCATGGGTAGGGGGAAAAAAATAGTCGGAAACGATGTTTATTTCGTATTTAAAAAAATACGTTGTAGCATTTAAAATTGATGGAAAGAAAATAATTTCAGCAAATTTAGAAACATGGCGAGAAGGGGGGCCCGGGGGCGAGTTTGTTAACTTTCACGTACGCGGAAAAAAATTGCTTGAGGACGTTAAATGCACAACACAAGTGCCATGATTTCTTTAAAAAAATTACATTGAAATCACAGAAATTCTGTTTATTTAAAAAAAAAAAAAAAAAAATTGGGGTTTGTATTACTGGTACAGTGGTACACAGATCCAAAAAAGTTGTCAAAAAAAAAAAAAAAATATATATATATATAACAAATAAATATTATCAAAGGCAAAGTTACTTTTCTACCAAACTGGATACATTTTTTTTTGTTTTTATTCAATGTAACATGCTTATTTAGCTCGAAAAACATGCAGTGTTTACCGATGTAGTGGAAAATTCAAAATAGCGCCCGACACTCTTTAACATAGTAAGTTTGAGAAAAAATGTTATAAATAATAAACTAGACAAAATACTATTAAAAAAACACCGAATATATGTCAACTTATGTCACGGTAACATATAATGAGCGAATTTCTAACAGTATTTTGTCTAGTTTATTATTTATAACATCTTTTCCTGAACTTACCGTGTTAAAGAGAGTGTCGGGCGCCATTTTGAATTTTCCAATACATCAGTAAACAGTATGTTTTTCGAGCTAAATAAACATGTTACATTGAATAAAAACACGAAAAATATATCCAGTTAGGTAGAAAAATAACTTATCCTGCCTTTGATAACATTTATTTGTTATATACTTGTTTTTTGACAACTTTTTCGAATCTATGTGCACAGTAATACAAACCCATAAATGGGTTAAGATATGGATGAGTTGGATGACCAACATTGTATATAATGTAGCTTTTTTAAAGCAAATATAAAAATAGAAGTTTTATTCAGTCTTTATTTGAATTTTTATAACAAAATTATAACCTTTGTAATAAATATATGGGTAACTATACTAAAATATGTTTATGCACTTTTTTCATCAAAAAGCAGGTGTTTTTTTTTGTTTGTTTGTTTTTTGGTAAATTTCTACGACGTGCCCCAGCATATTATAAACATCCCTACCTCCCCATGTTAAGAACGGCTTTCGGAATAAACGCCCTCCAACCTCGAAAGCCGTTCTTAACATGAGGTGGTTGAGGGGGGGTTATACTACGCTGGAGCACTAGCAGGTCGTAAAAAAAAATAAAAAAATACCAACACTTGATGCTTGATGAAAAACAGTTCATAAACATATTTTTATCATAAATTTTATTATAAAAGTTCAAATAAAGACTGCTTGAATAAAACTATTTTTGCTTAAAAAAAAAAAAAAAGAAAAAGAATATAGTGTTGGTTATCCATACCTTAAAATTTGTCTGACGTCACTTCCATCGAATGGCTTTGTAAACAAAGGAGTGCCAATCTTAACGAAAGTCATATCAATATTTAAAAATAGAGATCGATCGTGTAATTTGAAATTTTAATTGACCAAAATTGCATGCTTTTACGGTAATATGGAAATTTCGAGTTTTAAATTTTTAAAGATATTCATACAAAAAATGTTATTTAAAAATATTAATATTATTTTTGTTAAAAGTTAGATTTCGCAAGATCGGTTTAAAAATAAAACATTCACTTGCATATCCCATAAACAACAATATCTCGATCCCTTTCTTTGATTGTCAAAAATAGTGAAAAAATAAAATAACAGGGGGGGGGGCATTTTTAATTATAGAAAAATTTTACTGTTACATATAATTTAGTAAAAAAAAAAATAATCTCAAAAACAGATTTTAAAAATAATTTATCAATTCCGACTAATCTTTCTTAGTCATCGAACATTCTTGTGAATGATTTTTTAATCTTCTCACCCCCAACACACAAAATACCAGAGTAGTAGTAAAACGCATTCAAGTTCAATTAATTAGCTAATAATTCAGAAAAAAATTCAATTTCTATACGATCGATTTATAAAAATGAAGATGACTTTAAAAGGCTCAATGATCAAATGGAATGACAATTCCTGACTGAAAAAAGTTGAAGATTTTCAATTCATTCATCATACTGAGATTTGACAATAAACAGATGCTTAAACTTTACCATTCATAAAACTTGGTTTGGGTGCTTAAGAGTTTGCTGGATTGTGCGTGAAACAAACAAAAAAAAAATCAATTTTCTTTCGATTCAACTATGCTGTTTAGTTTTGTTTTCATGTTTTATTTATTTATTTATTTATTGTACCTATGCAGAATACAGAGTGTGCTGAAATATTTAGAAACCCATTCTTAACAGAGATACTTACACGTAATAATTTGATAAAGAAAAAAAGATGCTGTGAAATTGATTTTTACTTGAAAATCCAATCTAAAAGAAAAAAAATAGCAACATCTGGATAAGTACCTATTTTTGATGACTTTGAAAGTTTAATGTTACGATATGGTTTGATCATTAAATTATTAATCGAAACCGCATTTTTATAAAAATATCATTCTTAAAATAAGGTTCGTACTTGGTATTTTCTTTTATTCATAAATTAATCGATTTAATTAGGTTCGAAAACTTCCAATGACAGAAATGACTACTTTTCGTGACCCTTTGGAATTTGAAAGCATTTAGTTTTCAAATTCCGAAGAGTCGTGTAGAGAAGCAGTGCTTAAGCACCGTTTTTTATTTTGTTTTTTTTTTCTTTTTTTTTCGATGCCACGAATTCGAAATTGGGTCGTATGAGCAAGAAAATTCGGGTCTGGTTTTACAGTCCACAGAGATTTGAGAAGGTGGTTAAATATTTCTATATCTATATATAACAAACCTTAACTAATAAAACTTACTTGGCCGGCCGCCCCAAAAAAATCAAATTATAAATGAGCAAAAACGAGGGAGATTTGAATCCCCTCCCCTCCCAAAAAAAAAAAGAAAGAAATAAAAATACCAACATCCCTCCTAAAACAAACCCGAAAAATCCAAAGCAAATTTTTAAGACTGATATACGAGGATTGGATTTTTTTTAATTTGCTTTCATGATCTTAGGGTGAATAAAGAAAAAAAACTAAACTTTTTCTATGAGAAGCGAGGTGGGGGTGGGGCAAAAAAACAAAAATGATAGTATTTCCACAAGATTTAAACAGTATTGTTTTTTTTTTTGGGGGGGGGGGTAGCTTGTGTGTGTACGTTTTTTTTTGGGGGGGGGGGTACTCATGCACTTATTGATCCGTGCTGAATGAAGAGGGGAGAGTGTTTTGTACCTATTCTGTACTTTAACCTTACAATTGAAAAAAAAAAAAAAAACATAAAACTTTAATTAAACTTGGAAATACGATTTTAAAAAATAGCGCGGATCAGTAAGTGCATTAGCACCTTTTTTTTACCCTAAATTACCACTGAGTGGTACTAACCTAAGTTTTAGTTCGGTAAAAGTCGATTGGGATCTAGTGTAATAGTTTTATAGAAGCATAAAAAAATTAAATTTTAAAATGAAACTTGGGTTTAAAACATTTAAAAAATTTAACTTTAAAACCTAAGATTTTAAAATTAAATTGTAACAAGAAAAAACTGCTTTTTTCTTTTCAGACGCAAAACGGTTTTATTTCCTTTGGATTTACAATTTCTTGTAGGTGAAAAGTTTCAAGTAATAGTATGTAAATATT
The DNA here is from genome assembly GCF_053919585.1 of Euprymna scolopes. NCBI lineage: Eukaryota > Metazoa > Mollusca > Cephalopoda > Sepiida > Sepiolidae > Euprymna > Euprymna scolopes. Next base: position 150,776,442 of record NC_136484.1, on the reverse strand, counting down.
CATAGAATAAAGGTGACCGGGATCTTTAGTTTTCTCCTCAACGCATAAACTCATAATTAGCGTTATAAACAAGTAACTAAATAAATAGTAAGAATAGAAAACGCGATCACATGTGTTGGTTATTTAAGCAACCGTTGATTTTTTTTTTTTTTTTGTACTTGTTAATAAATATCTCAACGCAATAAAATACGTAAAATTTAAATTTAGACGTAAATATTTATTCAATCTTATTTATTAAAAGGGAAATTAATAATAAATATATAATTAGGAGTCGTTATGTTTCGATTTGGTGTAAGTGGGGACATCTTCCCTCAAACCATGGCTTGGTTAATTCCTTTTTTAGTCCCACATTTTTAAGGTTTGGTGTCGAACGTAAATGAGGCAAATATTTAGGTATATATAAAAAAAAAAAATTTTTTTTAAAGCTAATACAAACAAATGTTACAGATCGATAGAAAAAAAGCTTACTTGCGAAGAATGTATGTGTTTATATATACGTATATATCCAATCTACCAAGTGTCTGCGAGGCGAAACAATAAGCGATTCGCCTGGCTGGTCGACAAACGCGAAATGATGTAGGCTTTCAGAGAGAGGGGGATTTATTATGGAATTGATATAAAGAGAGTGTTTCATAAATAGAGTGAGAAAATTTGGTTGGTATAAGGAGGGAAAGTAGAAGGTATACTTGATATACTGAAAAAAAGAGAGTGGGAGACTGGCGGCGGAAGATGTGTTTTGAAGGGGAGGGATCTAAAGAAACGCGCAAAAAAAAAAAAAATAAATAAATAAAATGTCCCTTCGAAAAAGGCCCATACGTCACGGGGAATATCATACCCATCATGACGCCATCAAATCTGGTATTAAACGCAAGGGAGAGTTTTTTTTGTTTATTTTTCAAAGGATACATTATTTAAAATAGGGTGACTTACGAAGGGAAGAGGAGAACAAATCCCAAAAGAGGAATGATGGAGCTTCTATTCTTGTTTTAGTATTAATGAAGATTAACGCTCAGCTATCCCCTCTTCCCAAAAAGAAAATATTTCTACTTCTTTAAGCGATTACGAGTGGACACTCCAGTACTTGATTGAAAAATAAATGTTTTAAATGGGTCGATCAATTTCACATATGAATTTAATGTAAAGTGATCTCCCATTTCCGGGCCATTTTACCGTTTTAGGGCAGTTAACCAAACTGGGTTGTTTTTTTTTTTTTTTAAATATAGTGTGCGTTTTGAGGATAGCGGTTCTATTTTTTAGGCGATTAGATGGTATTATTATACAAACACCGTGACAGCGTTACGGTTAGGGTTAGGGTTTAGGGTTAGGGTTAGGGTTAGGGGTTAGGGTTAGGTTTAGGGGTAGGGTTAATTCGTTGTCACGGTGTTTGTATAGTTTTACCGATTAGATGTCGGGTTTAGGGTTAGTGGTAAGAAATTAATTAACTGCCCTAAAATGTTAGAATGCCGCGATAATTGATGATCATCTTAGTTCAAATTTATATACAAAACTGATTCCTTATTCTGGAACTTGGGGGAATTTGGGGGGCACTTCATGGGGAATGTGGAACATGCGTAAACGGGTTTTGAGTTAATAATGGCTGCTCCCTGGGGTTTTCTTCGTATACAAATAAATACACTTTTTTTAAATTATTTAATCGAGCGTGTATTTATTTTATTTTTTGAATGTTTTAAATTTCTTTAATTAAATTTGATTCATACTTTTATTTCGTGCTTGTTTTTATTTTATTTTATTGTCATTTTATTTTGACTTGTTTTTATTATATTTTCCCCCACTAAATATATTTATTTTTTGTTACATGTATTTTTTTTCATACACATTCAAATAATGTTTTTATTTTGTTTTTTGTTTTTTTTTTTCCTCAAATAGTACCTTCAAAAAAGTTTTGAAAATAAAATACAAACAAGCACGAAATAAGAGTATGAATCAAATATAATAAAAGAAATAAATTTTTTAAAATTTGAAATAAAATAAATACACGATCGATTTAAAAAAAAAAAAAAAGTGTATGAGATATATACGAAGAAAGTGAAAGAAAACTCCAGGGAGCAACCATTAAATTAAAACCAGTTTACGCAGGGTCCACGTTCCCGTGAAGGGAAGTACCTGCTTTTGTTTTTGTTTGTTTTTTATTCCCGCCAAGTTTTCCAGTGTATTCACACGTAATCACCTTAAAAACGTAGAATCTCATTGAGTGATTTGGAGTATGATTTAGATGAGTTCCTTCTTTCAAAATGAAAACTAAAAAAAAAGAATATTGTTTCAGAATTTTTTTAGATGAGGATTGGTAATTTGTATTATTCGGACTACTGTTTTTAAAAGTGTTTTCATATTGGTTGTTATTATCTTTGCAACGTTTCGGTTGATGTACCCTCCGACCTTAGGTATATCTTTTAGAACTCGTTTGCTTTTGTGTGTTTTATTTTACCAATTGTTTTAATGGCACAACGAACAATAAACAAATCACCCACACACCCCGAAAGAGAGAGTAATGCCTGGGAGAATGGTGTATTTGCACCTTGACCGAACCATACTTCACATTGATAGGCCGAAAGACCAATAGTGGCAGTGTTCAGTGCTATGTAGAAGGGGTGGGGGTGAACTATCTCCCTTTCTCATAATATTTTTCAGTACTAGAATTTATACTTGAGTCACTAGGACATAACAGTTAGCCCGGACATCACCAGCCTTTTCCTTTTTTTTTTTTTTTATTGGCAAGTCGTGCCTCAGCACGCAATTGCCAGTGTTATTGTTCGTGTGTATAAAAAAAACATTGGAGTAACCTGGGAAACGGCAGTTGGTCAAACATAAAATAACTGCATTCCCCGATTTTAACAAGAACGAAAAAGAAAAAAGAAATTTCAGTTACAAGCGAAACCAACGCTGCTTTTAAATTTAATGGCAATTGTTAATTGTTGTTAAAGTTAGCAAGATAAAACAAACAAAAAAAAAAAAAGGTTGATTTGAGAAATGAGACCCTGTTGAGTGTTGCTGTTCTCCGCATTACACAACATTCAACAAGTTGAATTGTGCTACTGAAATATGAAACTAGAGTTATATTATTAGATGACACGAAATAACCGACATTAAAAAACATGACTCGCTTTTATGTTATCGACTTCTTCCAAAAAAGTGATTTTCAAAAAAGAGAAATGTTAAATATAATGCTCCTTTTCGCTAGGAGCAAAGTGTAGTGTCTGTTCTTATACTACACTTCATCTTTAATGACCTCGGACGGCCAGTGAAGAAAGGAGAAATCGACACGTGCACTTTAACGTCCGTCGGCAAATTAATTATCTAAATGTTGTGAGGGGCAAGGGAGAGTTAACAAAGCCATCCCTCCCCATGTTAAGAATGACTTTCTAAATTAGCCTTCTAGACTGGAGCAATTTATTTTTATTTTTGTCCCAATCCACAGTGCTCGTGATCCACATAAAAAAAATAATAATAAAAATTAAAAAAATAAACGACCTTGTGTCTCACTATTCTGGGAAGTCAAATAAATACTAACTACGTTTACCCATATCTTAGAAGACTTGTTGTATTTATTTGCTCCCCCACCAAAGCAAATTAGGCACAGGGTCGTTTTTAATGTGGGGTAAAAACCAGCTCCCCTAAAAGTAGGCAAAAAGGGGGCACTCCCACTCCGGTTACCAAAAATAATAATTGTCCCAGTATAGAGAGTTTCCCCTCCATTGACTGGTACAAATTATCTTAAGTGCAGCAGCAGCACTGCAGCAATGCAGCATCTGCAGAACAGATACTACACTTTGATCCCGGCCCAAAGACTTGTTTCCAGGGCGACAGAGTTAGATTTAAAAATCCAGACCCTAATTTTACATTTATATTTGCTTAGCTTCAGTTTTACTTTTTCTTCTTTTTCTTCTCCTTCTTCTTCTTCTGGTGATGATGATGATCATCATCATCATTAACAACAACAACATTTTAAAAAATAAATAAATATTGCCGATGGGTAAAGTTCATTTTAGGAGTATTTGAGTCCGTTGATGTTCCAGAATTGCCAACAAAACAAAAAAAATGGGTGAATAAATAAATATACAACAAATAAATGTTTTACGTTAAGTTTTTTTGTGTTTTAACTAATTTTAAAGTATTTTTAATTTAAAAATAAAGCGTGCCGAGTTGGAACAAAAAACAAAATGGTGGCTTCATTAGAACCGTAGCCGAGTCTCGATAATCGTTAAAAAATCGAAAATTAAACAAAATCCTGCTAGAAACCCACCCGCATGATTGTCACCAATCTTGCGAAAATGGGTACTTGTACAGTTTAATCAAGACATTAAAAAATGAAAATATTGAAAAAAAAAAAACTTATATTGTACATACTCTTTATGGAATAAAGTTTTCATACAAAAAAAAACTTACTTAATTTGATCAAGTATTTTTTTTTTTTTTAAACAGAGGAAAATCAAATTTTTAATGAGATATCGTATCGTCGCCATTTACCTATTTCCGGGAACGAGAGGAGATGCCTTTAAACGAAAAAATTATTAAGTTACTTTCCCTCTCTACCCTGCTCTAACCAAATCTTTCGACTTGTTCCACAAATCCCAAAACTTCATCATGAAATATCTCCAGAAAAAATACACGCATAAACCTAGAACCCCCATCTTCCAACATAGACCCCCCACTACCATGTCTCCTTCTCCAACATCAGAGGTCTACGTTCCAACCTTCCAGAGGTTGAACCCCAATTGCAGGAGATTACACCGGACATATTAGACCGACTATTTCCCTAGATGAGTTGAAATCTAACTACAGGATACTGAACCAGACCTATTATTCCTAAGCGAAACTGACATTGGACCAAGTATTTTCCTAGATGAGTTTGGAATTAAAGGATACTCTAACTTAACATCCAAATCTGACCCTCAAGATCGACATGGGCATGGAATATATTCCTACATCAAAGATGACTTTCCATGTGGTAGGGACATCTCCAGAGAAGACCCTAATTTACTCTACATGTGCTCCCAGGTTGTACTTGTTTACACCACTGCATTTATATTTGCCCTCTATCACCCTCACAACAGCGGAGTTACTATCTTTAAGAACATATCTGAGAAAATTGACCACATCCTGTCTGCTCATCCTTTGGCTAACATTCACATCTGTGGAGACTTCAATGTCCACAATGTGGAACGGTTGACCCACTCAAACAAGACAGATAATGAGTGGAGGTTCTGTCATGATTTCTCCAATGCTTATGACCTCACTCAGATTGCTCACGAACCCACTCATGTGCCTGATACTAATGGTCAGTATGCAAGCCTTCTAGACCTTTTTCTAACAAATTGCCCTGAGCTATGCTCATCTTCCATTCTGTCTCCTCTGGGATCTTCCAATCACACGGTTGTATCAGTTAAGATAAAAATGAAATGTAAGAAGTCCTCAGATATACGACTCCATCGTACAGTATATTGATATTTTATGGCTGACTGGGATTGCTTCCATACATTTATCTCCGATCTACCTCTGCGTTCCATGTTTAAAAAGAACATGCCCTTATACTATCAGACCTGACAGAATGGTTAATTACAGGTATAGACTGATTCATACCCTCCAAAAAATTCCAGCAAAAATCTAACAGTCAGTCATGGTTCTCCCCAGAATGTGCTTCTGTCATTGCGCAGAGAAATCACTTTTTCCATAGCTACCAACGTAAGAGATGTACTGAGACTAAAGCTGCTTTCAGGACTGCCAGCAACCACTGTAAAAGAGTAATAAAAAAAATGCAAGGGAGTTATATGCTCAGTCCATTAAATCCAAAGTAGCTGAGCAGAAACTTGGTTCCCACCAGTTTTGGCAAATAGCAAACAGAATCCTGAACAGAAGCATATGCTCTATCACAACCATCATCAATGAACCTGAGGCAATCTCATCAGCATCAGACAAAGCCAAACTGTTTGCCAAGAACTTTGCAGCTAATTCTACCCTATGCGATGAAGGCCATCAACCCCCAATATTTCCTCCTGTAACAGACAACACGCTATGTGGCATACAAATATCTGTGCATGATGTCGCCAAGCTAATCAAGAACCTTGACTCCAGTAAAGCAACCGGCCTTGACGACATTCCAATTATAGTGTTAAAAAAGCTTCAACCAGAACTTGCTCCCATACTTACAAAACTGTTTAAGCGTTGTCTTAAGGAGAATTGCTTCCCAATACCCTGGAAAACCTCATCAGTATACCCTGTATTTAAGAACTCAGGTGATAGGTCATCTCCCTCTCAGAACAGACCAATAAGTTTCCTATGCATCATGAGGAAGTTGCTGGAATCCATATTAAATAAAGAAGTAGTCAACCACCTCAGCAGAAATAACCTTCTTAGTGACATGCAATATGGTTTCCGTTCTACTAGATCTACAGCAGATGTGCTAACGGTTATATCTTATAGGATTAGTGAATCTCTTGACAATGGCTTCCTTTCTAGAGCAATTGCTCTTGACATATCAAAGGTTTTTGATAGAGTATGGCATAAAGGTTTACTTCACAAGATCTCCAGCTATGGTATAGCTGGAAATGTCTTCTTAATTATGAAATCATTTCTCTCTGATAGGTTCATAAGAGTAATGCTTGATGGGCAGAAATCAGAAGCACACAGTATTAATGCTAGAGTCCCTCAGGGGTCCATCCCGGGCCCAACTCTCTTCCTGATCTACATTAATGATCTTCCAAATCACATCCTTACATCATTCGTAGACATTTATGCTGATTACACTACCATCTATGGTAGCACATCTAAGACCGTAAATGACCAAGTTCTCTCCGATTCTCTCTCGCCTCTGATCTTGGGCACGTGGTACAATGGGGAAAGAAGTGGCTTGTTACTTTTAATGCATCTAAAACCAAGCTTTTATCTTTACATCATCGACGCTCTGATTCCTATCTGGCATCAATTGAAATGAATGACTCTCGTCTTGGGGAGGCCTTGTGTTTTGACAAGCTTCTGGGTTTGACTTTTACTTCTGATCTGAAATGGAACACATATGTTGCCAAAGGTCGCTGGAAAAATGATGGGATCTTTCTATTGATCCAGAAGATATCTCACTGCTGATGCAATTTTCTACCTATATAAGAGCCAAGTACATCCAAGGATGGAGTACTGTTGCCACATTTGGACAGGAGCTGCTAGAAGCAATTTATCCTGCCTTGACAGAGTTCAAAATAGACTTTGTAGCTTAGTGGGGGATGTCCTTTTCTCTTCCTTGTAATCTCTTTTCCACAAAAGAGACGTTGTGAGCCTGTCTTTGTTTTATCATTATTTCCATGGCAAGTGCTCCTCTGAGCTCCAATCTCTGGTCCCCCACTTCACCAATTTTTCTCGAAAAACACTTGTATAACTGAAACCACTGTCAATAATTTTCCCCACTCTTTATCTGTGCCTAAATCAAAACGTAGATTCCATGAAAAAAGCTTCTTTCTTAGAACTGCACCCCTGTGGAACTCTCTTCTATCTACCTGCTTCCCAGCTGATTACAACTTGGTTATCTTCAAGTCCAACATAAACAAATTCTTGATGAACCGTTCCCTTAAGTAATCCAATTTACTAAATTTCCATTACCAACGATTACTACAATATTATCCCATTGACTACTGTACAATCTATAACCCTTATCCTCGAGTGGCCTCCATGCCTTGATAAGTGGTGATTCCTATTAAAAAAAAGGATTAAAAAAGGACATAGAAACTCTGTAAAATAAGCGAAAAAATATATATATATTTATCTAGGTATTTTTTCTGCACATGTTTCAAAATAATCTTGTCAAGTTTTGATAAACTTTAAGCTGTGATTGGAGTTATCTCCCTTGCCCACTCCTCATCAGCGGCGAAAAACAAGATGTATGAAACACGATTGATCTCATTAAAGTTTGATTTTCCTCTGTAAAAAAACTACTTGATCAAATTAAGTGATTTTTTTTTTGTATGAAAACTTTATTCCATAATGAGTACTTACAATATAACTTTTTTTCAATATTTTCATTTTTTTAATGTCTTGCTTAAACTGTACAAATACCCAAAATGCAATGTTTTATGAGTATTCTGTTTTATTATAATTGTTTACTTTTGAAGTAAAACTAGAAGCGAACAAAAACAAAATATTTTTTAAATTTTTATTGTGAAAATAAAAGCAGTGTGTAGGGAATAAAAGGAACAACACTGGGTTATGGTGTAGAGTAAGGAGTAATGTCCGTTGAAAAGGGGAGACAGAGTTTGGACATGTGTAGAGCCTGCACGTAAATTTTCTCCTCCTGAAACAATGTCGGACGAACCAGAGTAGAACTCTAGACTGATTGATTCCCCCACTCGGCCGGTAAACCCACTATTGAAGTGAGTCATGTTTTATTGTGTTATTCAGTATTGCAGTGTTGTCATTTGTTCATGTTTGTCGATAAATATTTGTCTATTGTACTTGTGTTACGTTTAGTATTTATTTATGCTTGTAGGTAGTTTTGTTTGAACCTTAACACCTACCACAAGTGTTTTTTATATTGAAATATAACAAACAGTTTAAGTTAGAGAGCTCAATATTATCGATCACACACTTTTATTAATGTAAAGATTAAACTTAACTAGCATTAGGCTAAAATGTTCCATTAATCTGCCAAAAATATTGTTTCCAAATTGTTTTTCAGATATTCAGTCATAATAACACAAAACTGAATTATAAAAAATAACCTTCATAGTTATTTAATGATTAAGTGGGAATGATTTGTAATTGAATAAAAAATAATGAATGATTATGTTGTTTAAAGTTAGCAGAAGGAAAGGAGAAAAAGAAAGGGAAAAACAGATCAAATGAACAGAGGTCTTACCACGTGTGTGTCAGGTGAGGTTGGACGAAAGAAGGCGAGAAATCAAGATGGTGCCTATAGCGGAAGTCACGCGAAATCACACACGGGAGACATGTATAAAAGGAGGTGACAGGTTAGGTCCGGGAGAGGCAGACAGATGAAGGTTGGTGACAGTGGTGATCTCAAACCTGGTGGTTGTTGGCTTGCAAAGATGAATTCTTTTATTTTTTATTTCTTTAATTTTGTTGCCCTACACCAGGAACACTTCAAGTTATTTCGGTGATGGCTACCGGCCTGAACAATAGAGTATTATGAAGAAAGAAATATATTTACTTGAAAATTGTGCTGTCACACACACACACACACACACACACACACACACACACACATGCTTGCTCGCAAATAAATGAATGTTCATTGATTTTAATTTCCCCGCACATTTGCACAAAAATAAGTTCTTCTAATAATAACATAATTTAAATACGCCCACACACTTTTCTCACAACAACAAAAGCAAATTGGACATATTTCTAGCGGACGTAGGCGAAGACAATACCACGTGACAATATCAACCAATGAGAAATTTTAGAAGATTGTTTTTTAAAGCTTTCCCAAACCAAATATCAGCAGCAGCAATCTTGTGTTGGAATCCGATTCAAAAAGTATTTAAATATAACAAACATTCTTTTTCTCTCTCTTCACTCCAACTTGATGCGAGAACATGTCTCTTGTTTTCATCTCATCATCGTTTTCAAATCCGTCAAAACCATAATTACACACGCCATGTGGGCATCAAAAAACCACACTTATGCACACACACACCCATTCCATACATTTTCTATAAGAATTGCTAACAACGGACTACTTTCCTCGTGGGACTTTCGAATAAGGCGACCTTCGCCAGTTAAAACAAAAACTTAGAAATAAGGACATTATTTTCACAAAAGACTTTCACCTTCCAATCTTATTATTTTAACAAAGGACTTTCATCTAACATGACCTTTTAATCTTAGTAATTCCACAAAGGATTTTCACCTAATTTGAATATTCTAACCTCAATGATTTCACAAGAACTCTTACCGATCGGACTTTGCTTGTTTATCTTGTTATTTTGTTGAAAAATAAATGCAGCGCATTTTAAACGAGAAGGAGGTGTCATTGTGTTTTATTTCTTTTTTTATTATTATTTTGTTTGAGGCAGAGGAATTTAATTTCTTTTAAATTTCTTTCCCCCTACAAAATGGATGCTAACATGAAAAGATGAATTGTAGTTTTTGGCAACTTTTCAAAGAATAAAACTCATCACGAAATGAATCAAGGAAGAAATATATATTTACCTGAAAGTTGATGACGTCACAAAAGGCGAATGACAAATAAATAAGAGAACGAATTGGGAGGAGGCGATAAATAATTTAAAGAGAGATGGGAAAGGGGAGAAAGATGGAAAAAATTATCAAGAAAGTAAGATATATATTTATATTAAAATCGATTACATCACAAAATGATGTTTTTTAATCTGTCAAAAGCTACTCGCCCAAGAATATTAGCATAAAAATGGCCAAGTAGGGGGAAAATTATCACGAAGCTGTTATTTTTATTTTTATTTTATTTATTTATCTATTTATTTATTTTACATGTCTTTATAATCATACATATTATGTCAAAAGTATCCATGATTCTGAGCAGAGCTTTTTGAGTAATGAACCATTGTATGTTTACTCACTTACATAAAAAAAAATATACTTTTAATAATCTCATCCATGTTGGAGTGTCTAAAATAGCAGGCGAATATCTGGCATTTTGTAGGATGACCCATTCCCAACAAAAACAAATTGATAAGAAAATTGAAAAAAATAAAAAAGAGCGAAAATTTGAATGCCTATAGACACCATCATTTAATGTTTTCAGTCTCTTCACACGGGAAAAGGGGTACAAGATATTCCTCCCTACTAGTGAACCCTGACCAAATATTCAAAATAACATTGTATTGGAAATCCAGATAAGATCCCCATAGTATGACTACATCGCACTGGCTCATGTGAGGAATTGTGCACCTTCTCCTACCTCAAGTAACAGCAACAAGCTTGATACTCCACCAGACTAGATGAATTATTGTCCTGGAATCCAGCAAAATTCAGAAAACATTACAATAAAAATAAACTATAACATATTTAAGTCGTCCATTGGGTGTGAAGAAAATTAGTGTTCTTTGCTGTTTTATACTAACTCAACGTTTGAGAGTTAGCGGATCATCTTGGTTGAATACTTGGATACAATTGTATTTCATATAGAAATCAGGTTTTAGCCCCAGTAAGGGTCCTCATGATTTCGGAGAACTTACTGAAGTAAAATGGAAAAAGAAGAATAAAGTATTTAATAACAAAGTACCTAAGGATAATAGAAACTAAATCTTGAGTTTATTTGAAGCAACCTCATAACTCGCAGCTTCCCTTATTTTATCCTTTAGTCCTCACATTCCATGAGCAATATTTTTGACAAAGGGGGAAGAATTGCTGTTGTCTGGGTTGAAATTTATCCACCTAACACTTATCATTGGGTAGTTGTTTTTTTTTAACTTTGGAGTAGAATTTCTTTTTTAACTTCTTACATCAAATGGCTTCATGCCTTGTCTAGAAGAAATTTCATGAAAAGCAAAAACTTCATGTCTTATGACTTTGGTATAATGAAGTGTACCATATGATGTTTTCGTCATATGACAGCTTTTTATTTTGTCACAGCACAAAAAATTGTTGAAAAACACGGCTTTTCATACTTCTTTTTCATTCAAATTGTATGAATCCAACGCATGTTTACAAAAACTTCATTATGAATGAGGATAACTATTCTTTCAAAAACTTCTCTCAGTAGGATTCTTCCAGACTGTAATATTGCCATCTTTAAACCGAGGCTCTGTATTTCTACTTTCAAAAGGACTAAGTCAAGACATAGCTAATAGAAAACAGAAGAGGTTTATTTTACAATTCACTGATCAGAGAGAGGGGTACAGGGGAGAGATCGATAATCACTGTTTATGTTTCTGAATTTTTTAGATGTAGATTGATAATTCGTATCATTTTTATTATTTGGACTACTGTTTTCATCTTGACTGTTATTTTCAAAACGTTTTGGTCAATGTAACCTCCAACCTTCTTCAGGTGTATCTTGTCAAACTTGGAGATTTTTCAATTGAAGTCAGGAATCCACATAGAATTTAAAACCTTATTTAATCCACGGAGGTAGCATGCTTTTTTTTTTTTTGTTTTTGTTTCAGCCATGATCAGGTAGAAGTCCTAAGTAATTCACAATTGTGTGCTTGAGTATTGATTGCACTGAAGATTGAACCTTCAATCAACCGGAGATTACCATTTACAACTGAATTTTATCAACTACTTTAAACGTTATGCCATGGATGCATGCTACCTCTATGGATTAAATAAAGGGTTCCATTTGAAGTTCCATGCAGATTCTCAAGTTCAACAAGATGCATCGGAAGAAGGTCAGAGTTTACATGAACTGAAATGTGAAAATAACACTCAAGATAAGAGTAGTAGTTCGAACAAACCAAATAATAAGAATTATCTGGGCATATATAAAAAGTAATTTCATTGCATTCTATCCATAGTTTTCATTTAAATTGATGTAAAATTTAATCAACTTGCTAAAAAAATTCTATTGCCTTAATTATGCCACTAGTAATATTGTCCAATTTTGTGCTACTTATGTTTATTTTTGGGTTATATTTTAACAAAATGATTTATGTGTACCCGACGACAATATCGGACAATAAAGTTTTAAATGTATATCAGTTAACACTTTAATATTAGTGTGTAAGTACATGTGAGATGGTTCAATATACTACACCCTCTCTCTCTCTCTCTCTCTCTCTCTCTCTCTCTTTCTCTCGCACATACACACAGAAGTGATATTGCTAGTCTCAGTCTCTCCTATGAGTACTATTATGGAATATATTATTCAGAATTGTATCATTTATTTCCTGCTTCCATTGTTTCAGCTCGTTTGCCTTGTTAGTCTTGTGGTCTTCATCAATTCACTAGTCAAATGCTTTGTAATACATCTTATTCCGATAGCTTCTTTCTAAGAACTAGGCTTGTGAAACTGTCTTTCTGCTACCTATAACCTAAAGCCAATAAAGCATCTCCTGTCTTTACATTAATCATTTTTCATTCGTTTTAGCTCCTTAGATCAAGTAGCTTCATGCCCAGTCTGGAGTGACAGTTGTGAATATGGATTATCTCCTCTTTGATAATCCAAGCTATAAAAGCTGTACATTTCCGTTTGTCGAGTAGACGAGTAGTAGATTCTTAATTGAATAAAAGGTTACTAGACAGTATCTCTTGTCCTGTTTTTATTACAATTTATTTAATTAAGAATGGAACAATTTATGCGACTGGGGTGATTTACCACAGATCCAGAAAGTGATTCAGCCGACAAGTGCTGGAAACATCGGCAGGAAACATTTACAAATTTCACTGAGGTTCTACATTCAGAAAAACCGGGACATCTTATCAATAAGCATACACTCCTAACCAACTACCTATCTCACACAGTCAACAAAATTATCTTGGATTCCATTACCTACTAAGATGCAATTGATGTATTGAGCACTACATACATAAAGCCAAAAATGAGATGTTTCTAGACACCTGCTTGTGACTTGCCAAAAAGAATCAGGTGAAACATTAAACATTTCCTTAAGAGCCTTTGGACACTGGGCAAAGATTGCAACTTCTGCCCAATGACAGCATTAGAGACCCAAAAGCAACACCTTTTAGACGCTTTCATTAAGGGCTTATGTAATTCTCAGGTAAGACGTCTTCTTGAGAATAAAACCCTTACACTTAGAACAGCTTACAAGCAAGCCTATACCTTTGAATGTGCTATTCAACAGTTTGGTTCTTATTTGCAGCCAGATACCATGGGCGCTGTGCTAAACCCACCTGTTCCTACTGCCCCCCCCCCCTCATGATGATAGTCCGACAAAGCTTTAAGAACAATCAGTCACTGCCACTTTAAAAAGGATCACCTGTTATTTTTGTGGCTTATCTAAACACCTACGAGTTTCATGCCCTGCCAGAGATACTCGTTGTCATAAATGTGGAAAACTTGGTCATTTTTCAAAGGTATGCAAGTCTTCTAAAACCCTGTACAATGTTACTTGTCAAAATACATCTGCAACTTTAGATGCCTCCCCTGACTGACTTTCAAAAACTATTGTAAAAGTGAAAATTAACGGGAGATCTACAAATACTCTGCTCGATATCGAGAGCTCAGAAAATTTTATCAAAGAAAGCTTGGTAAAAATCAACAAATTGTATTTTGTCCTCTCCATTAGCAGGGTAACAATGGTAAACACGTCATTGTCTGCACAAATAAATGGTTATTGTTTGGTGGACTTATTATTTAATGACGTCTCCTATAAAACCACTAAATTATCTGTAAGGAAAAACCTTTGTTGCAAAATAATACTGGGACACAAATTTTTGCAACAACACTCACAGAATGAAATTCCGTTTGGCGGTTCAATGCCCGCATTGAAAATTTGATTGGTGACAGCAAAAATCCATTACCCGTCACTTTTCAAAAACCTAACTGAAAACTGAAAACCCATAGAAGTGAGAAGTAGACGTTTGTCTCATAATAATAAAAAAAATCATTGACTCTGAGATAAAAAAAGACTACTCGAGGACAGTATAATTGAGCCTAGCAAATCACCCTGGAGGGCTAAGGTAGTTATAGCCATTTCTGAAAACTATAAAAAAAAAAGAATGGTTATAGATTACTCCTAAACCATAAATAGATTTACTTTTTTGGACGCCTTCCCACTACCCAGGGTAAATGAAGTGATAGGTGAAATAGTCAAATATCATATGTTTAGCACTCTGGACTTGAAAAATAGCATCAGATCGCCATTAGAGACAAGAGACAAGCTATACACAGCTTTCGAGGTGAACGGTCGACTGTATCAATTTCACAGGATTCCTTTTGGCATTACGAATAGGGTAGCCAGCTTCCAAAGGATAGTCGACCAAATCATAACGGATGAGAAACTGGAAGGCACATTTGCATACATTGACAACGTCACAGTATGTGGCCATAATAAAAAGGAACACGACTAAAATCTCAACAAATACAACAACAACAAATGCTCATTTAGACTGGACAAAATAAACCTGCTGAGGTATACCATAAGCAAAGGTTTTATGGCACCAGACGCAGATCGATTGAAACCTTTACTCCAGATGCCTGTCCCTCACAACCAGCCTTCCCTTTGACGTGCTATAGGAATGTTTGCTCCCTACTCCCAATGGATTGCATCGTTCTCAGAAAAGATACATCCATTAAAACAAGTAGAGACGTTTCCTCTATCCAGTCAAGCCATTGAGGCACCCAAAGGATTGAAAAAGATATTGCGAAATCAGCAATTACAACAATAGACGAAAATATTCCTCTGGTTGTTGAAACGGATGTGTTAGACTGTGCTATTGTTGCTTCTTTGAGACAAGCTGATCATCCTGTAGCTTTTTTTTCAAGGACCCTCTCAAAGGCTGAACGCAACACCCTGCAATTGAAAAGGAAGCCTATGCCATAGTCAAGGCATTAAAAAAAAATGGCAACATTACTTGATTGGACACCACTTTAAACTTATTACTGACCAAAAATCAGTTGCTTTTATGTTCAACTCTAAGACTACAAGCAAAATAAAGAATGAGAAAATAGCAAGGTGGAAAATTGAACTATTTTGTTTCTCCTTTGATGTCAGTTACCGACCTGGCAAGGAGAACTTAACAGCTGATGCACTGTCAAGAGTATGCTGTACGGCATTAAACAAAGACAAACTCTGAATGCTACATAACAATCTTTGTCACCCGGGAATTACTCACATAATTCATGCTGTGAGGTGTAGAGACTTGCCTTGCTCAGTGGAGGATGTAAAAAGAATTACAAATTCCTGCCAAACGTATGCTGAAATAAAGCTTTGGTTTCATAAACCCAAAACTGGTGTTTTAATAAAAACAACACAAGCATTTGAAAGACTCAATCTTGATTTTAATGGACCACTACCAATCAAAACAAGGAACCGATATATATTAACTGTTGTCGATGAATATTCATGGTTTCCTTTTGCCTTCCCTTGCTCAGACATATCGGCTACTGCAATTATACAATGCTTCTACTCACTATTCGCCATCTTTGGAGTCCTTGCCTATATAAACTCGGACAGAGGGGCTTCTTTCATGTCAGAGCAGCTTCAACAATTTCTACAGGAACAAAGAGTAGCTATAAGCCGGACAACTCCCTACAACCCTAAGGGTAATGGCCAATGTGAAAGATATAATGGCATTATTTAGTAGACCGTTCAGTTGGCTGCATCAAATAATGGATGTTCAATTCATAATTGGGAAAATCTCCTTCCTGTTGCATTATACATCATTCGATCCCTATTGTGTACTGCCATGAATGCCACCCCATATGAAAGGTTTTTACCTTTCCAGCGATGGAGTTTGGCAGGAACTTCATTTCCATCTTAGCTCTCTTGACTCAGTACTGTGTTTCTGAAACAACATGCACGTTACACCAAGAACAATCAATTGGTGAACGAGGTAGAGCTCATAGAGGCGAACCCCTAATACACTCTAGTATGACATGCAGATGGTAGAGTCTAATAAGTCTCTCAGAGACCTAGCACCTGCCTGAGACGTACAAGGACCATGGACAGCCCCTAAGGACAGACCAACTCCCCCTGACACTGAAGCCCCTTTGGAAGATCATGGCACTGAAATTGCTCCTGATATGTTGTCTAATGACACTATTCTCATTTGTTAGACACTTCAAATGGGCCAACACCTGAATACCTGATAGATGAAGGACTAGCACCGAAAAAATGTGTTCATCCAGAGACTGACTCTGACACAGAACAGTCTACTCCTCTGAGAAGGAAACATTTTGGAGAAAGGTATTTTAGAGCCCACAGACAGGCTCGCACTGACAAGTCTCCCTGTTTGAGTATTCCGACCACAAATCATGGACTGCCGTGGCAGCCACTATGAGCTCGTAGGGAACCTGAACATTTTAGGGATTTCTTCCCTATCAGTGAGAAATCTGGTAGGGGAGAATGTTGTGAATAGAGATCATCTCCTCTTTGATCATCTAAGCTATAAAAGCTGTACATTTCCGCATGTCAAATAGATGAATAGTAAGATGAATCTCTTGTCCAGTTTTCATTACAATGACTTCCATAATAAAATGAAAAACTAATAAAATACCGAAATTGCATTTCACATTATTTTTTTCATATCCCCCAAAAGCCTCACTCAGTCTCTTCCACAGTACGAGAAATATTTTAACTTTGTTTATCTATGGATGATATGTTTCTGAATTTTTTATATGAGGATTGATAATTTGTATTATTTGGATTATCTGGATATTACTGTTGTCACCCTCAGTATCATTTTCACAACATTTTGATTGATGTAACTGCCAACCTTCTTTAGGTGTATCTTGTCAAACTTTGGAATCTGTACAGAATTTCAAACTGATCCTTTGTTTAATTCACAGGGTAGCATACTCTTGTTCCATCAGCCATGGTTGGGTAAAAGTCGTAAGTAATTTGCAATTATATTTTAAGTATTGTTCGCATGGAATATTAAACCTTCAACCTCCAGAAGAGTATCACTTAAAACTGAAATTTACCAAGTACTTTATCAACTATGCTTGCAAAAGTGCATCTTATTAATTAACTATTCATTTTTATTGTTTTCTTCTTCAATGATTGTTTTCATTTTATTATAACTTATGGTTTTGTTTACGTATATTATCTATAATCATGGACAAACAGTTGGTATTTTGAATGAAAAGAGTCTTTGGTGTTCTTTTCAGTCAATTTATTTCTGGAGGTTACCTTTCTTCTCATGTATCTGATGATATCCTCATCCCTGGCAATTCTGGGACACAAATCCCACTCGTAAATGAATTATTAAACAAGTTCAACTATTTATTTAGTAGAAACAATTTTAGTCAATGATGTTTTAAAATGTATATCCCTTTAAATACTTAACTACGGTTTAACTTCTACAATTATTAACTAGCAGGGCATTACCACTGTTGATTAAGGAAAGTATTTATCAGGCATGTGTACATAGTGTTTTAGTGTATGGACGCGAAATCTGGCTAGTCAGAGTTGAGAATATGTGTAGTATAAAGAGAAATGGTATGAAAATGATGCAATGGATGTGTAATATGAGACCTTAAGATAGGGTTAGATCTAGTGAGATCAGATGAAGATTAAATCTCGATAGTATTGAGAGATGTGTGCAGAGCAGTAGACTTTGATGGTATAGCTATGTTGAAAGAATGGATGAAAGTGCTTGGACTTAGTAGATGTAGAACGATTGAGGTAGCAGGCTAAACTCACAGAGAAAGGTCAAGAAAATATGGAAGGAAGTGATAAGGATGAATTTGTGAGAAAGAAGAATGAAGATCTGGTCAAAAAGATGGCCTAATTTGGAAATCAATTTCTAAAAGTCATCTAACACATGCCAGTATGTAAAATGAACGTTAAACTGATGATGCTGATGATGCCGCTGCTGCTGCTGCTGCTGCTGAAGAAGAAGAAGAAGAAGAAGAAGAAGAAGAAGGTGGTGGTGGTTTGAAATTGAGTATTCATGGCATAAGCTTTAATGCTGTCATACTTGTTTAGATCTACTTTCTTTGAAATATTTAGCAGTATTGATTTCAATGCTTACTGATTTCTCAGCTTCTTTCGATCAGCACTTTAGTGATTTGAATCGATGAAACCATTAATTGATAAACAGTCATCCAGTCACTTAGAGCAGCAGATTACGTTGACCTTGGATCATGTCAACGTTATTTAGACCAATGTCGTCAATAAATTATAATTTTAACAGTTGGCTGTTATCATAACAAAATCCACTCTTATTTTTGTTTTATTGTTATCGTTATTATTTGGGTCATTTGTCGCCTTTAAGAACAATTAATTAAACTAATTTAATTTCTGTTTGAATATGAAGAAAAATTACTTTTCATTTCCTTAAGCAAGCTTAAAACCCACTGAGAGAGTGGTTTTTAAGATCATATAATTTTATTCAGCTGAAATAGTTTTGGAGTCTACGCATCGTGTTTATTTTGTTTTTTGTTTTTTTAATAATTGTTGTTGTTGTTGTTGTTGTTGTTGTGTTATTATTATTATTATTATTATTATTATTATTAGTAGTAGTAGTAGTGGTAGTAGTAGTAGTAGTAGTAGTAGTAGTAGACTTTTGACACTATACTCATGACAAATATTACATGATAAAGTTGCTTCATGCAAAATTTGATTCAATTATGTTTTGAAGCTTATAAGTTTATATTATTATCATTTATACTCACTAGGAGTTCTCACACAGGCCATCATTAGCGATTACTCACTGACTCCTTCATAGGTGGTGTTTCCTGGAGTTTGGGTAACAAAATCAAGTCTCTCTAGATCTAAAACTCTCCATCTCTTTTGATAATCTTTGAAAATGAATTTGCATTATCTCAACAACCACTTGCCACTGACTTCTCGCTGGAAACGATCATTGACCTTCACTGGAATTTAGATGGCAACAAGCATCCCATGGTCCAGTCCTCTTTGCACTCATCCAGTGGAGGTCTTATTAGTTCTTTCTCTCCTCAGTCTTTTCATTCACCTTGATTCTTCACCGTTATTTGGTGTGGAACAAGTTAATGTCAACACTATAATTTTTTTTTTTGGGAGGGGGGCTTAGTTAGGTGTTTCAGTTTTCTTGGTTCTATATAACGTTCCACTATTTTTTTTTTTATTTTACTTCAATTGTAGTTTCCATATGGCCAGTTAACGTTTGTAGCTCATGTAAGTTAATTTCCACATTAAAGAGTTTTCCTGAAGATTTCAGTCAGTATTACAGTCTGTTGATAGTCTCATTCGTCCCATTGATTCCAATTTCTCTTAATCTTTTAACAATAATCTTTTAAACTGTTCCTATTATTATTATTATTATTATTATTATTATTATTATTATTATTATTATTTAATAATAATTTCTTTTTGAGAACAACTTGTTGCATTATCTAGAGTTTGAGTGACAGCAACTTGTTGCATTATCTAGAGT
Source organism: Euprymna scolopes (assembly GCF_053919585.1). NCBI lineage: Eukaryota > Metazoa > Mollusca > Cephalopoda > Sepiida > Sepiolidae > Euprymna > Euprymna scolopes. Next base: position 150,756,456 of record NC_136484.1, on the reverse strand, counting down.
TTGAGTGACAACAAGTCTCCCCAGATTTCCAGTATTCTCTACCTCTTTCGCTAACCATTGCAGATGAATTTTCGTTATTGTAGCAGCCGCTTACCATTGATTTCTCGTTGGTGGTAACCATTGGTTTTCACTAGAATTTGGGTGCCTACAAGCCTCCCCAAGGTCCCAGTCCTCTTTGCACTTGTCCAGCAGAGGTCTGGCTAGTGCTCTCCTCAGTCTTTCCATCCTCCTTGACCCTCCTCACTTTAGTGTGTTGTCAGTTTCTGGTGACACACACACACACACACGTAAAAAAAAAGTTCCAGTTTTCATGATTCCATGCGATGCTCCTCTGGGTTTTACATCTGTAGCATTTCCAGTTTGTGTCTGTAGTTTATGTGTATTAATCTCCACATTCAAGGGTTTCCTTAATATTTCAGCAGTTTTCATTACTGTTATCCGTTGTATCTTATCAGCCAATCAGCTAGTTTTCTTGTTCTTCTGAGGTATTCCTTTCCAATTTTCTCTTTCATTTCTGTTGTTTTGATGGTGTCTGCTTCTAGAACATCCAAATATTTGTCGCTAGTGCCCTCATCTCTGTTTGGTTGGGTAGTATCATACCTTCCGTTGATATCTGATTTCAATCTTTCCCATTCTCTTTTCAAAGTTTTTCGGTATTGTTCCTAGTGTTCCTACTATTAGTCATGTTATCTTGACTTTTTTCACCCTCCATTTGAGCTCTTTGGCCAGTTCAGTGTATTTGCTTCACTTCTCCATCTCCTTGATCTTCACTCTGTTGTCTACTGGGACAGCAATATCTATAATCGGACAGGTCTTTTCCTTTTTGTTAACTAGTATGATATCTGGTCGTCTTGCTTGGATGGGTTTATCTGTTTGTATATCCATGTCCTATAGGATTTTGTGACTTTCATTTTCAAGTATTGCTGCCAATTTCTGTTTGTACCATTTGTTTGGATGTTCAAGATTCAGGTGTCTGCATAATTGCCAGTGTACTGCCTTCCCCACTTGATCGTGTCTATTCTTATATCCTTTTTGTACTAGTTTGCTGCATTCGCTTATTATGTGGTTTATTGTTTTGTCTCTTTGTCTGTAGAGTCTGCATTTGCTGTTTTCTTGTGTCTTGTCGATCCTTGCTTTTATGTGGTTGGTTCTAATCATGTTATCTTGTGCGACTATCATTAGGGATTCAATTTCTCTGTTAATGTTTCCTTTTTGTAGCCATGTTCAAGTGTTTTCATTAATCTCATCTTTTGTCATCCTTATGAATCATCCATGTATTTTTCCCATTTTTCTTTTCTCATCTTATCCCTTGTTTCTTCTGTTTCTATTTTGTTTGTTTTTTTTCAGTGTCTTTTGCTGCAGTAATTATTCTTTCAGTGTTCTACATTATGTATTTTTCTAATTCTTTTCTTGTGTCATTTACACAGTTCTCTATATTTACCAGCCCTCTTCCACCGTCTTTTCTTTTCACATAATTGGTCAGTATCATCCTTTGGATGTAGTGCATTGCACATTTTCATAAGTTTCATGGTCTTCTGGTCAAGATGCCTCAGTTCTTCTTTGGTCTATCCTATAAATGGTCTTATATAGATATCTTACTAATGACATGTATTAGATTTCTACTATATAGTTTCGTTTTCAGGAGTTTTCTTGTTCTTCTGAGGTATTCCTTTCTAATTTTCTCTTTCATTTCTGTTGTTTTGATGGTGTCTGCTTCCAGAACACCCAGATATTTGTAGCTACATGTTCACCTAGTGCCCTAATCTCCGTTTGGTTGGGTAGTATCATACCTTCCGTTGCTTTTATTTTCCCCTTCTCATGATCAGCAGTGCACACACTTTTCCATGCTGAATTCCATTCGAATATCCTGACTGAAGATTCTAATTGTGTTAATAGTGTCTCTAATTTCTTCTTGGTTTTTGCAAATAACTTCAGGTCATCCATATACATTAGCTGGTTCATTCTTTTATCTGTATTAGTGAACTTGTATCCAGCTTGGCATTTTCTTAGTATGTTGTTAAGGGGCATCATGGTTATGATGAATAGTAGTAGTGGTAGAGAATTATTATTATTATTATTATTTTCTTTTTCTTTTTTTTTCTTTTTTTAGACTAACAGTTTCTACACGAGTTATTCCCAGTGAATGCTAACTGGTAAAAGCACACTGCGTTCCCAGAATCTGTGTGACACAATGTTTCCCCAGATTTTCAGTATTTTTCACTACTTTCAATCATTATTGAAGTCAATAGTAACATATCCAAAAATCATTATTGAAGTCAATAGTAACATATCCAAAAATCATGAAAAACAATTAGGTAGAAAAATAATTATTCATGAAAAAAAAACATTTGTAAAATCTAGGTATTTGGTTTCAAAATCTACCAATTTAAATTGGCGAGTTAACAGAAAAGGTAATTAAGTTTTCAATTTCTTCGAAATCTTATGCTAATTTCAGAAAAGTAATTTCGAAAAGTTTTGAAATGAACTTGAGGAGATTGAATCAAAGTGATTTTTTTTTTTCAAGTACTAAATGCAGACTGATCGATTTTCTTCAGGTGTGTGGATTTCTGGCATGTTCGCAATTGTATTCCTGTCAGAGGGAAATGCGAATGATTCTAAATGAACGATTAAATGATGGCTTCGTGTGGAGGTGCAGGAATTGATCATGCTAAAAGACTTTGTCTGTCTGAGCCGATATTCTTTTTCCAAAGTCGAAAATAGAGATGAAATACCTTCTGTTATTTATTTATCTTTGGGCATATGACAAAGCTACATTTAAAACTGTGGTTCTAAAATGTGAGATGACCTCTCCAAACATAATAACAGATTGGCGAATGTTTATGTGCGAATTGTGTGAACAGCAGTTCATAAGGCACCCCCAAATAATTGGTGATGAAGGCTGCACTGTTGAAATACGTGAGAGTCTGTTCTCAAAAAGGAAACATAACACAGGACGTGTGACATGTAGGTTATGAGTACAGCTATGAAAAGAGAATATTCTTTTCATTATTTTGACTCTGGAATATATATCAATTAATATCTTTTATGTTTTTAGCTAGAGTGATGTGGTTCTCGATTGATTAACTATGTCTAACTGTGTCGGATATATACTTGAGAGTCAACACAATTATAAGAATATTCTTTTGTCACAGCTCTAGTTATGAGTCTTTTGTCAATATGAGAAAGCCACCAAGTCAGGTTTCCTGGTCACAGTTCTTCATAGAGATGCCAAATCCCTAATACAAATAATAAAACATTATGTCAAATCAGGCACCACTATAGTGATTGCTGGAGGGGTTATAATAATCTAGCATTAGGAGAATTCCATCATTTGCATGTGAATTATCGTTGCAATTTTGTGGATCCCATCCCAGGTATGACAACAAACCATGTTGAGCGTATGTGGCATGAAGCCAAAAAATGTAATAAGTCTCAATGTGGTACTCACATGCAAATAGTGGATTCATATCTAGCTGAATTCATGTGGAAGTAAGAATATTTTTAAACAAATTGAAGAACTCACCTGGTAAGAAATAAAAAAAAAAAAAGACTATATTTATTTATAAAATACAAAACTCATTCTATCAGTAAATTTTATTTAAAAAATCGCACATTACAATTTACATTTATATTACATTTATTTATAAAATCTCACAAATTCAAACAGTTATTTTCATATAAAAAAAAATTATAGATGCAAAGTTATTTTTATACACAAAGAAAATCACAAATTCAATCAGTTATTTTTATATAAAAATATAAAAATTCAAACAATTAAAAAAGTTATTTTTAAAACAATCACAAATTATGTCTATATGTTATGTTTCATTTTTTTTTTCCTGAATAAATTCTGCTACAAACTGTGTTTCTATTGAGTTACTTCCCCTTTTGCTTTTGTCACGTGACTCAATATGTCCGACCTAGCATGTACCTTATCGGAACTATTTTTAACCTTATCGGAACTGTTTTTATGAATAATTAATTTTTACCTTGTCGTTTTTAGTAATTTTTGGATATGTTACTATTTGAGACCTGACGATTATGTAGTTACCATTTGTTTTGCTAGAAATTCAATATTTTATTTTGTTTGTATAATAAAGAAGCATCAACTTATCACAACGGAGTAAAGGGATTAGACTCGCTTGCATACTTTGCTGTAGATGGTGGAATCGTGCAAAGCAAATCTCATCACAGCAATATTGGAATGATAGATACAACATTCCTACTTGAACCACAGATAGCTGAAGGGAGATTGAGGACGTTTTGGTTGTTTTGATGGTACCATATATTAACTTCAACTTCTTTATGTCTTCAAATATTTATTCATGGTGTTTGGTTTGGTTGTTTTTTTTATAGCATATCAACCCTTTTTGGTTGTTTAATGCTGAATCTGATCATTTTGGAAAAAAACTTTATGTTTCCAGTTCTTTATATCTTCAAATATTTATTCATGGTGTTTGGTTTGGTTTGGTTGTTTTGTAGAGGAAAATTGTTGCTTTTGTTTTGTACATCGTAGAATATGATTGAGTTTTGTAAAAGATTGCAAAAGGGGACATAATCTAAGCTAAGACAACCATGCAGTAAGTGCACACTAAAATATTTAGTCCAAGATGTGTAAGTGAAGTGGTCAGTCCACAATTGGTATGGATTGATAGAGTATCTTGTCATGTCAAAGACTTGTGATGTTTTCCAGGATTATATCCATTATCATCGTGATGAGAATGATGCAGAAGGAAGTGAGCAGCTAATTTACTTAAGGTTAGGTGGGCTTGACAATGAATGCCCTGGAAAAGTCACTTCTGATTAATGTTTAGTTTTAAACTAGGCAAACAAAGAAATGATCTGTGGCGATTTTTAATAGTACTTATTCTTTAAACTGATCTTATTAATAAGAAAAAAATAAAAATAAAAAGGTGAGGTACACCCAGGCTTAAACAGAGGCTCAGTCTATCTGTAGTCGAATGCTCTACCACTGAGCTATATCTCGAGATAATAATAAATCTGTTTTTTTGAGGAGAAATGATTTGCTGAGATTTTATTATTTCTCTTGGCTGGTGTAACGTAAAATATTCCCTTGTAATAATTCTCCTTTTTTTTTTATCTATAAGAGAGAAAGAATGTTTTAAGATCGGATTTTTTTGATCTTCGATACTTATTGGATGAATTTCTGTACAAAATGTATCTAAGAACACTGCCAGATATATAAATTAGATTTGTGTGAAATTTGCAAAAGATAGGCTCAGCCATTTCGGAACCTATGAGGAAAGAATCCACACACACACACACACACACACACACACACACACACACACACACACACACACACACACACACACACATACAAAGAGACTTTTATATAATAGTAGTGATATAGGTCCAGAAACACTTGGTTTCTGAATTACATGTCATTGACATAAATACTGTTCAACATACTTTATTGTAAACATCTTATATATACAATATGTGTAATAGTGCATTGTTGTTTCTACATGCTGCTCTTAAATATACATTATAACCATTCAAGACACTGGTTCCCATTCAAATGTTGAAGTTAAATGATATTGATGCCTATTCAGTACTAAAACGAGTGACTATTTGGGAATACAAGGAGTTGTATCTATTCTCTGCTTATCTGAGCATTGTTTCCAGTTGTCCTTGATTTTTCCTTGCCTATGAATCCAGCAGTGTTGACTCAGGAAATTGCACAGCCCTTTCTTCACAATTACATACACTCCAGCATTCTCACAGGGGGCATGCATTCTCTCAAGACTAAATACAGGCTATGATTTCTACATAAAGGACAGATAATCACTGTCAATCTCTGTGAGAGAGAGAGAGAGAAAGAAAGATACAGACAGAGAGAGAGAGAGAGAGAGAGAGAGAGAGAGAGAGAGAGAAGAGAGAAGGAGGGAGATGGAGAATTATATTATAGACTAGACTTTTTATCCAATTAAAAACGGGCAAAAGTTATCGCACATTGATTCAGAATGAGTGCTTTAAGCCAAATTTATGATTGAATATGATTAAATTTGTGTTACTTTTGCATTAAATATTAATCCCTAACTGTTTGTCGAATGGATACTATAATATTTAGTTCACTGCACCTTAACAGAAGAAACATCCACAGAAAATTCAACCAGATCAGCCCAGTAGTTTCCGAGAAAATAGCTATTGTGGTGACTAATTCTTATTAATCCATAACTGTACGTGGAACGGATACCATAATACTAAGTTCTCTTTTCCTTATCAGAACAAAGGTACAAAATTTCATCCAGATCGACTCAGTAGTTTCTGAGAAAAAGTGGAATGGACAGAGATATATAGATTTCTGGACTTCTTTTGAATAGGTTTGCACCATCTACAATAGATTGCATGATAGACACATACAGTAAAGTGAAGAAAAATGATTATATAATAGACATCAATTAATCTCTCTTTTATCTTTATGCAGAAGATAAGCTTAAACGCCATGCTTTGTGCAGATGTAAAGACTTTTTCTCGCAAAGGGCTATTTAATCCTTCAGCTCATATGACTAAAAGTTTAGAATATAAATTAGAATATAGAATTGATTAGGGTTGATGTAGGAATACGTTCACCATTTTAGTTGATGTTTGTTATCTTTGTTATGTTAGATAGCTGAAGTGAGGCTTATCTCTGATAAATGTAGTTGCAAGCAATGTCATATTTATTGCTATTTAAGTCTCTTTTTTAGAACTTTTTGTAAACACAGGTAAACATACCTATGGGACTATTCCAATATTTTTCCCATTCTAATACAATTACGAATTCTGTTCTAAATCCTTGATTCTGATGTGGTTACTTATCCCGATTCTTTTAAAACCTTTAAATATTTAGTTATAGAGTTGTTATTTTTTCTTATTTTTGGATTATCATAAAAAACATGTAATTTGTGCATATATTTTCACAAACAAAAATTATATTTTTGGTGGGTGATCTATAGATTTGAGTTTCACTGATATAACGATATAAGTAAATAATATTTATCATTAGTACCTGCAATGGAAAATCAAGTTTTAAACAAAAACAAATAAAACGAAAAACTATTTAAACAATCGTTTTTGACATAAGAAAATATGCACAAATTTTACCGATTCTGATACTCTATCCGATGACCTCAAAAGTTCTGATTTTTCTGATTCCCAGTTCTGATTAATTACTCCAAGACTGTACCTGCGTATGATAGTATTTATATAGAATCATCATGATTAATGGTCTCTTCAGTGGAGAGACATTCTTGCAATAGACAAATGATCCAAAATAGAATGGCAAAAGAAATAAATATCATAGAGAAAATAAAATAACACAACTGTGAATATTGTCCCAAGCAAAATGACAGAATCCTTAGAAAATGACCTCCAGACTGTAGCGGAATGAGGCTGTAAATGGATAGTAACATTTAATGCTAGTAAAACTAAGCTGCTCTCCTTTAACAATTACAAGAAGCCTCCCCAACCACCAATATCCATGACAAATAACACCCTACCTGAGAATTCTTCCTTCAAACTCCTTGGCTTAACATTCATAGGCAATATGAACTGGAAAAAATACATTGAGGGCATTGCAAAGGCTGCTGCAAAGAAGGTGGGTTTCCTATATCGTGCTAGAAGACTACTCACACTTGAGAGCATGCTGTACCTCTACAAAGCCACCATTCGCCCATTCATGGAGTATTGTATCACATCTGGTCTGGTGCATCTGCCACTAGTCTCTCTCTCTCTCTCTCTCTCTCTCTCTCTCTCTCTCTCTCTCTCTCTCTCTCTCTCTTTCTCTCTCTCGGACAGGGTCCAAAAAAGTGTCTCCAATCTAATAAGTCCCACTTTGTCAACAAAGCGCCAACCCCTATCCCATTGCTGCAATGGTTCATTCCTGTGCCTATTTTACAAGTATTTTAATGGAATATGCTCTGATGAACTCGTTACACTTGTGCCCCCTTAACGTACATATCCTTGAAAACCTGCTTAGCAACAAAATCACATCCCTTCACGGTTGCGGTCCCTAAATGCCGGGAAAGCTTTCTACTCTAATATTTTCTTCCCTCTTTGGAATTCTCTTCCTGCTACCTGCTTCCCTGACTGTACTGATATGCAGAAGTTGAAATATGTAAACCAACATCTTGTTAATCTTCCCTAAGCATGGTCCCAAATAGTGACCTCTTACATCCAAGTGGCAATATGCCTTATTTGGAGTGAATGTGAGTAAAAAAAAAAAAGCATCAATCCAGTCAGATAAATTTTGAATATTAATGAACTCCAGGTAAATAATGATAGAATTAATCCAGTCAGGGTCAGTAAAGTGTAGTTCCTTTCTCATGTCAAGATGAAAAGCTATGACTGAAAAATTCAAATAGATTCAGTATATTTTATACAGTGATTCAGGTAACTGATGGGTTCACTCTTACCACCTCTGACTATTAATATAATCGTTCAAATCTTTGTGATCATACTCAATATTAAAACATCTGTTCACACCATCATTTGGCATTCTGGTGTGATTGTTGTTGCACGCCACTTGAGGTTCTGGCTTCAACAATCAGTTCAGCAGAAACTGGGCCATTGCAATGCAATCGACACTTTTTAGTGTGTTCTGGCCCAAACTTTTCCTGACTTCATAGCCAACCACCGAGCTTTGCTGCTGCGAATGTTGAGGGTAAAATCTTGCAATAATAAATATCTACAGCCAATAAGGAGAACTATGCAGATCAAACTATCCTGAGACATGATATTTGTGAGTCCTGGTGCAGAGTAAATCCCTGATATTTGTGTTTCCTCTAACTTACAAATGCACAAATACTAATGGAATCAAGCCAATTTTTGTCATAGACATAAAATTATACAGAGGCGCTATTGGAGGAATATAAGGAAATGTTTTGATGTCTTTCCTGTGTTGCATCGTTACTTTTATATCTCCAGTCATTCTAGTAATAGTAAAGACTGTCTCCTCTTTTTTTACTCCAGTTTATGATGCCCATTTGGTTGGATACATGGTCAAATGGACTAGAAAGCCATTCTTAACACGTGGAAAGGGAGGACTTCATGATATCTGAGAGGAAGATAATCATTAATATAAAGGGACCATATCTTGCTTGTCACCATTGTCTCGTCTGCAAAGCAGAAACCGGAAGTCAAAGAGGCAAAACAATCTTGATTTTAACTGTCATTCCATATCTTTGGAACTTTGGTTTTCTCTGGGTTACTTTTGAGTTGTAAATCATTTTAGTTTCAGAAGAGAAATGTTGTTCCAAACAAAATGGCAATATCAATCCAGAGAAGCTTTGAATTGTTAAAGCTTGCTCACAAATATGAAGAATAGAATTTCCGGTAGCTAGCCAATCCAAAGAAGTCTTCATACGAAGAGCAAGGGCCCTTTCTTGTATGGAGGCGAAAGGTTAGGTGCAGGAATTCTAAGGGGTTCAATATATTTTATGGAGTGATACTGGTCTTTGATTGGTTCGTAGCAAAGCTTGGTTTCATCTGATTGGTCAGTTTTTATCACCCCTGTTTAGAATAGAACCTTCCAATTTTTTGTAATCATATCCTCGTAATTGTACAAAAATATTGCAGCAGTTCATCCAATGTGTCTTTGTTGCTTATGCCTGTTTGGTTGTTAGTTTTTGTTTTTGTTTTGTTTTTACAAGGGAGTCACCACTTATCAAGGCCTGAAGGCCACTCAAGGATAAGAGTTAATGAGTGTATAGTGATCACTGGGACAACAGCATAGTAATCATTAGTGGTGATAATTAGGTATAATTTGATTATTTAAGGAGACAGCTCAGTAGGAACTTGTTAACATTGGACTTGAAGATGGCCATATTGTAATCAGCAGAAAAGCAGGCCAGTAGAACAGAGTTCCATGGGTGGGGATTTCTAGCAAAGAAGCTTTGTTCATGGAATTTGCATTTAGATTTGGGCACAGATAGAAAGTCAGGGAATTATTGATAATGGTTGGAGCTAGACGTGTGTTTTGTGAAAGTTTTGCAGGGGGCCATAGATTGAAGCTCAGACAAGCACTTGCTATGAAAATAATGACAGAGTATAGACACGCACATAATGTCTCTTCTATGGGAAGAAAAAGAGCATCGCCTACTAAGTTTCAAAGTCAGATTCGGACATTGTCAAGGCCTGATAGTGTCCTCTGAGAAGCAGCTCCTGCCCAGATATGGCAACAACACATATCTTAGGATGTATCTGGCTCTTATACAGTTAGAGGATTGCGTCGGGAATTAGATACTTTCTGGAGTGGTAAAATGACAATCATTTTTCCAGTGACCTTGCCAACAGATTTGATGTAAGTCTTCCATTTCAGGTCAGAAGTGAAGGTCAGGCACAAAAGCTTGTCAAAGCAGGGAGCTTATTTCAGATGAGAGTCATTCATATCAATCGAAACCAAGTGGGGATCAGAGCAGAGCATTTATGATTAAAAGATTGCTTTTTGATGCATTAAAATTAAGCAGTAATCTTTTGCCCCTCGCACCATGTGCTCAAGGTCAGAGGAGAAAGACTTGTAGTAGTCACAAAAATAAATTTATTTTCTCTTGTGAATCAATGGCTCCTGCTGAATGATCACACACTGAGCAATCAGCAGGCAGAGATCATTGATTCATCTGTCTCCTATGAAATTTTGAAACTCCTTTGGAAATCTCAGTCAATGAGCAGAAAGAGAACCTAGGAAACAACAAAGACAGTCTCTTTCTCCCTTCTCCTTCTGTCTCTGTCCACTGGACATTCCAATATCGACGATTTTCACTGAAGATAACTGCTGGTCAACCTGGAACTCCAATTGCCTGCCTGATACATTCAAACAACTTTCTACTCCTTTTTTTCAACCTAGACACAATCCAACCTTCGACATTTTGCTACTCAAATAGATCCTTTCATTGTTTTATTTTTAAAAAAAGATTTTGCTATTTATTCCATGCTTTGTGTTTGACTGTCAATTAATTATTTCGTTAGGAGTGCTAAGAAGCAACCACCTAAAGACACAGAGAGATTTTGGTTGTTGGTGAACTTTGAAGTGTTGCCATAGATGATAATGTCATCTGCATATATGTCAACGAATGAACTCAGAATGTGATTTGAGAGATCATGGATGAAGATAAGAAAGAGAGGTAGGCTAAGGATGGATCCTTGAGGTACGCCAGCATTAATACTCTGAGCTTCAAACTTCTGCCCATCAACAGCTACTTGTAAAACCTATCGGAGAAAAACGATTCAATGATTGAGAAGACATTTCCAGATATTCTATAGCTGAAAATCTTTGAAATAGACCTTTATGCCAAACCTTATCACATGCCTTTGATGTGTCAAGAGATATTGCTCTTGAGAGGAAACCCCGTCAATAGATTCATTGATTCTATGTGGAATTACAATCAGTACATCAGCTCTAGATCTTGCAGGACACAAACCATATTGTTTGTAACTGAGTAGGTTAAGGTGATTGACAATTTCTCTATTTAACACGGATTCAAGCAACTTACTAATGACACACAGAAAACTAATTAGTCTGTACTGAGATGCAAAAACCAATTTCCTATATTTTTAAATACTGGGCAAACTAGTGAGGTTTTCCAAGGTATTGGGAAGCATTTCTACTTTAGGCATAGCTTGGATAGCTTTGCAAGAATGGGTGCTAGTTCTAGATGTAAATTGTTTTTTTTTATTTATTTATTATTAAATTTTCACCCAAAACAAGGCACATTGCCACTTTTATGTAGGGGACTACTATCAATGACATAATGTACAGGGGTACTATGTGGGGAGTTGGGCAGCAAGATGTCGGTTCATGTTACACTTGAACTTCTGCATGTCAGTGCAGTTGGGGAAGCAGGAACCCGGAAGGGAATTCCAAAGTCTAGTGGTTCTGGGGAAGAAACTACTGAAGTAGAAGGCTCTCTTATATCTAGGGATCTCTACTGTGTAGGGGTGGGATTTAGCTGCTTGTCGTGTTTGTCAGGGGTATTTACGTCGAGGGGGTATGAGTGCTTGCAGTTCGTTGGAGCATTCACCGTTAAAGTACTTGTAGAACAGGCAGAGGGATGCTACATTTCATTGATGGGACAGAGGCTGAAGCTTAGATGACAGTTTAGGACCTATCAGATTGGCGACTCTCTTTTGAACCTTGTCTAGGAGTGAGAGACTAGTAGCAGATGCACCAGCCCAAATATGACAACAATACTCCATACATGGGCGAATGGTGGCCTTATAGAGGTACAGGATACTTTCAGGCGTTAGTAGCTTTCTTGCACGGTAGAGAGAACCTACCTTCTTCGCAGCAGTCCTGACAATGCTCTCAATGTAATTGTTCCAACTCATGTTTCCTGTGAATGTTAGGCCGAGGAGTTTAAAAGGTGTACTTTCAGATAAAGAGTCTTTGGCCATTGCTATTGGTGGTAGAGAAGGTTTCTTGTAATTATTGAATGAAACTAGTTTAGTCTTGACAGCATTGAATGTGACCATCCATTTTTGTCCCCATTTCACTACAGATTGGAGATCATCCTCTAGTGTTTTTGCCATTTCTTTAGATATGTGTTCATTTGTTTTCCTTTCATATCTGTTATAGAGCATGGTGTCATCAGCATATATACCCATCTCACAGACAATTTTGTCAGGGAGGTCATTTATGAATATTAGGAATAATAGAGATCCAAAGATAGACCCTTGAGGCACTCCCATATTTATATCATATTGTTTAGATGTACGACCGTCAAGGATAACCTGGATTTTTCTCTTATCTAAGAAGGATTTAATTATGTTATGTATTCTTCCATTGATACCATATGATCTGATTTTCCTAAGAAGACCTTCATGCCATACCCTATCAAAAGCCTTAAATATATCTACAGCTACTGCTCTAACCTCCCCTGTTTTGTCCAGTGAATGGTATATACATTCAGAGATTACAGTTAGGATGTCTACTGTGGAATGGGCTTGCCTAAATCCGTATTGTTGGTCGTTCAGAAGTTTAGCATCTTTAAGGTGATGGACTAGAGCTTGGTTAATTATGGACTCAAATATTTTGGCAAAAAGTCAGAGGAGGCTAATGGGGCGATAATTTACTGGGTCAGTTCTTTTGCCAGAATTCTTGAAAACTTGTACCACAGAAGCAGTTTTCCAGCAGGCAGGAAAGCAAGATTCATTAAGGCATTTGTTGTAAAGTTTGGAGAGAACTGGAGTTACTTTGGTGGAGCACTTTTTTAATAGCACAGCAGAGATGAGATCACGTCCATATGCTTTTAAAGTATCAAGATTTTTTATGATAACATGCACCTGAGAAGGGGTGATTTTCAGATCGTCTAGTGTGGCGTCTGTCTGCAAAGGAAAGTCTGGGAGGAGGTGGTTAGCAGGGTCCAGTGTTGAGTACTATAACTGGAATATTGTCAAGATCAGTTGTTTTGTGGCATCAAGGTTCTTGATGAGTGTGGCAATATCACAAACAGATATGTAGATGTTGCTCAGATTATTTTCAGACTTGGGAGTAAATTTGGGAGGTAGGTGGCCCTTATCGCATAGGGTTAAGTTTGCTATAAGGTTTCTGGGCAAAGAATTTTGCTTTGTCAGATGTTGACGAAATCACCTTAGGCCTATTACTGATGGTCAGGATAGAAAACGCATCTGCTCAGGAACTTGTTTGTTATTCGCCAAAACTCATCAGGATTAAGCTTCTGTTCTACTTTAGACTTGATGGACTGAACATATGACTCTTTCACATTTTCTATAATCCTTTTGCAATGATTGTTGGCAGTTCTAAAGGCAACTTTTATTTCAAAACATCTATAACATTCAAAGCAATTGAAGTCGTGTTCTCTGTGTGCAATAGCAGCAGCATATTAAAGGGTGCTACTCTGGCTGGCTACTCAGTTTCAGTTGGAATTTCTTGGGGGTTATGTAGCTGTTTACCAATCAGTTTAATGAGATGCTACACCGGACACAATGTAAATGATGACAATTTCGTTTTAAAAAAGTGTAGTTTTTATTTTAATCTTATGTACATATACACTCTTCACTAAGGGAATGGAGAGAAAGAGAGAAGTAGGAAAAAGATAAATTCTCACCTACCTTCAAGCCATCAGTTAGCATGTTTATGTTATCTGTCCTGTCTCCTGCTGTATAAGCCGCCCTCCACGATGTATTCCTTCCAATCTGCCATGATTACAATTCTTTGGTTGCATTGAGGTCAAATTTTAACTTCTCTAGCACATCTAATAATCAAATCATCCTAATCTGGCATGAGATAATTCACACAGAGAATCTCAATATTCATTAAAACATTGTGCTACTTTGTACCAACCTGAGTAATTGTCCAAACACAGAAATCAATTGATTTATTAAGCTAAATTATAACGCTACTGCTGATTGTGTCCAGTAAAAGCAAGAAGATTGATAGTGAAAATTAACTTTAAATAGAAGAGATAATTATCTATTGCTAAATTGTTGAGAGATTTCCATGGTCAGTTGTCTGTTTGTGTAATTATCTACCCTTGAATAAAAAGAAATAAACACTAGAGGGTGTTTATTAACTCAATCTGAAAGAAATTGATGATGTTTTTATTTAGGTATATCATTAGTGGTACATAATCGAGATAGATTTATGTGCAAACTATAAATTCTCCAGAAATGATTTATCACCTTATGAGATGATTAATGCATTTCCTGTTATTTATATAGATATACTGTACTTGTTTTTAGCATAGTACATCTCGAATTCTTGGCACTACCAAAGAACATGTGTAGTACATTAAAATTAGTTAAGATTATATTTTTCTAAAATAAAATATTTTTTCTGTATAATCAGGATTCATGCATTTCCTGCATATAACCTCATTCTTGTTATTTCTTTTTCAATTTTTTAGTGATTGCTATGCGTTTAGTATCAACAAATTACATTTTTTACATTTACATTTGCTCCAGGCAAGGCATGAAGTCACTTAATGCAAGGAGCTAACAAAAACAAAAGATGATTATCAAAAAAGCAAGAGATTCTTATTGATCTTAGTCTTGAAAAGAGCAAGATTATAGGTAGGAGGAAAACAGTCAGTAGGAAGAGAGTTCCACAAGCCTACAGTTATTGGAAAGAAACTACTGGAATAGGCAGCTGCATTAAAATGAGGTATGAAAACAGCCAATTAATAAAGACCATTACACAAATGAGTCAAACAAGCTGGAACAAAAGAATCAGGGAATAAATTAGACAATTCTGAAGAGCACATGTCATTTAGTATTTATAGAAAAGACTAAGACTAACAACACCACGTCTGTGAGAGAAAAGTTACAGAAAAGAAGAAAGAGTGAATTCAATCAAATTACAAATGCATTTCTGCACTTTATTAAGAACCTTCAAATGGGACAGAGATTCATCAGCCCGAATATGATAACAATGCATGGTCTGATAATAGATTTGTAGAGATAGACAATAGCTTCAGGTGTGAGAAAGTGTTTAGAGCAGTAAAGAGAACCGGCTTTACGAGAAGCAGAAAGAGCAATGGATCTAATAAATGAACTCCAAAAAATATTTGATGAGAAAGAAAGATCCAGATGTTTCAGAGTTGATTTTTCCTCAAGAGCAGAGCTATCTGTAAGAATCTTAGGAGGAAAAGAGGTATGAAAAGGAAGAATTGAAAGACAGGAACTGAGTCTTAACAGAATTAAATAGAACAAGCTATTTCATAACCCAATGTTCAATTGAACACAAGGCAACTTCTAGATTACTGCAGATTACGTTGATTGTGTTTTGGAGATGCGATATTTATTTTTACCTCTCATGTAGAATAGTATGCCAGATGTCATTTATATGGAGAGACATCCTTTGACTTAATACCAGTAACTCCCAACAATATTGGACTAACCTTCAACACTTTACATAAGAAGATAAATGAGTCTAATGTAGGCAGGCCTCTACAAAACAATGTAAATTCACCATTCAAGATAAAAACATTTATAGTGATATTGAGATGCGATTTGGACAAATGCTAATAAGCAAATGACTCGAATAGCTAACCTCTTTCTTTCTCCGTATCATTGAGGTTCATTCTCCTTATCACTTCCAAAAGCAAGTAAGCTTTCCACAGAAGGATGTTAACTCAAAATATATTCCAACTAACGAAAACCGTTTTAAAACCAAAAAGTAACAAGTCTATGTCAAATTAACATTTAAAAAATAATGATTTGGTGAACAAAATCAGATTTCTCCAGCCGGTGCACCAAAAGGCCCAAGAACATATGCTCACTCCCCCTCCCCTACATATTTGGAAGTGAGGCAGACAGGAACAATTCATGACTTACATATAAGTTCGATCACCTCACACTAGCTGCACACACACTAACTAGAACAAGGTAAACTAACACACATACACAGTGCCACACCGATTATTACTTACACACGCATATCATTCACACTATGAACTGCATATTGACATACACATCTCTAAGCCATGTGATTACTTACTCAACTTTTTTAACCAAATACAAGTTTGCATGAATGAACATTTACTAACTAAAAATAACTTTTATATTGTTAAGCAAGCGCCTGTAACAATAGCGGTTTTAAATAGCCATCCGCTTAGATTCAAAGTTTTTTTTTTTCATTATTCTCCTGTTTTTTTCATAAATATTCAATGCAAATTATAAATATATAACAACTATATTTATTTTACATTTTATTATTGCCTTTGGCTATTTTGAACTTCAACCTGATCATATTTGAATTTAAAAACTTTAAACAAAGGACCTCTACCCTCAGAAACTACCATTATCGAAATGAATTTTCGCAAAAATTGCTGCCTGCTTTTTACCATGGATAATAACAGAAACTCTCGGTTTTTACGTACACTTCACCAACCTCAACGCATTATGGATATTAAACTTTTTCCATGTATTAATTCTGCATTTGAATACCATTCATCATATCCTTTCTTTACCTTCTACATTCATTCCCTTTATCTATGTCACTTAAAAGCATTGTACTTTTAATATTTTTCTATTTAGCAAAATTATTGTGACCCAATATTAGTATTTTGCTAGAAATTTTCCTCTGAGATGTGCTTACATTGAAAACTCATGGGTTAAGAACATTAATTTAAACATTGTATTCTGATTCAAGCAATAAATTTTAAATTTTATTTGAAAATTGATCCTTTTAAATGAAATTAAAACATATAAACTAGAATCTTTATCTGTTCTATCTAGTATATTGAGCAATTTTATTTGGCTGGGATTGTCTTATATGAATATTTTCTTTTAGTATTCTATAAGACTAGAAACCATTAGATTCGCCAACCTGTAATCTAATTCATTTCAATACCTCAAAGGTTATAAAATTATGGATATAAAAATGTTTTGTTATAAAATTTCGTTTTTCTCAATTTTTCTTTAACAAAACTGTTTATGTTTTAGTTATTATTTGTCAACTGGTAACCTTAACATTCCTTAATGTTTCATTTATTTCCATTTGATTATTCATGCACGCTTGTATATATTCTTCATTTTATTCCTTCGTATAACATTTACAAACAATTAATTATTTTCTCCTACTTCCTTCCTTTCATTTTATTTTTCTTTTGAATTTTATTTTAATTTATATCCATAAATAAAAAAAAATTAATTTTTATATTTTAATTTGAACTATTGAATATTTATAGCCTTGTCAGCTTAATATTTATATGAATTTAAATTTATTTAATTGCTACTATTTTATTTTTATTTATATAATTTATCTATATTTTATTATTATTATTATTATTATTATTATTATTATTATTATTATTATTATTGCACGGGTGTTTGGAGGTGTGTGTTCAGCAAAGAAAAAAAATGTGATAATAGACAGGCAGGGTCGAACCTGTGTTACAGAATAGATTGAGAGAGAGAGAGAGAGAGAGAGAGAGAGAGAGAGAGAGAGAGAGAGAGAGGTGAGTAAACGTGGAGTGTAGACACGTTTACCAGAACCGAGGGTCAGCTGACCAGATTACGTATGAGTGACGTGGTCAGGTTGGCTAGATCTGAGAGACTGGATTTGGGCTTTGAAGAAGACGGACGGCTTAATAGCTGTTCCCTCCCCTTCACTGGGGGTGGGAGACGCTGACGTGTTCAAGCAAGCAAGATTCACTTCCATATTCTGTGTCGACATCTGGAAGGTAAATAAAAAAACTATAAAACCAAGTCATCGTCTTGGAGTGATAAATCTTCGTCTAACAGGTACCAGTCTCCCTCCAAGAGAAGATGAATTCCAGATGGATCAACATCGACGACACATGAAGTAAGGTATGTCGAAGAAAATGCATGTAACACACACACAAAAGCATATGAACAATTAGATATGAACACACACAACCGCATATGAAACTAGACGATCATACGCACACGGAATTCTTTTATGACACGCATAATCTCCTTTCATTCTAATAATAATCATTCCATGACAACAAATACAATTATGGTCCTCCCCTTTTATGTTATACACCAAACGTCAATTTGGTGCTCCTCTATGATAACCCTAGTGATAACTTCAATGAGAACTCTATTTAACACCTGTACTGCAAAGGAGTAAAAGAACGTGAAAAAAAAAAATCTGACATCTTTGCCGTTGCACCTATCACCAAACCGGAAGTGACGTAGGTTTAAATTAAGGCTAGTCAATCGAAAAGCGGGGATAACTTTCGAAAATATCGGCGAAAAAAGCGACCTCTCCCTGTAGAAAAATGCCCAGTTGAGGGTGAAGGAATTAATGTTATTAGGTAATTTTTCAATATTCGTTGTCCGAAAGATCGAGCTTCAAAGCGACACCGATCTTGAGGAAATCGGTTGCCTCTGTCGAAAGTTTTAGGCATACATACATACATACATACATGCATACATACATTTAAACAGACAGGTGAGATTTATATATATATATATATATATATATATATATATATATATATATATATTTCTTCAGGGGATACACCCAAAGGGAGACTTTCACCCAAAAGAAAATACAAAGAAAACGTATTTACTTTAATTTTAATAAAATATAAACTCCAGACAAATCCAATCAAATTCTACAGACCCCCTCATTTGATTAACTGGCATCGTTACTTTGCAACGTTAAACATTTTCAAATCTCATAACTGAGCTCTATTTTCACACAGTTTTCACCATAAAGCAGTCAATGTTTTGATTGCTTTGAAATAGTTTGCTGTCAGACGTTCTTGCATCTCGTGGTTCAATTAGGATCACTAATGAATCACACATGTTTGCAAAACATGACTGGGATGTGATTGTGAGGGTTACATGAGGGGAGGAGGAGTAGAGGTGTTATAACATTGAGTAAATATTGAAAAAGAGGAAATATGATTAAGGTCAGTCAGAGTTCTTAATTGGGACAAAGAAGACAAAAATAGATATGAATTGGAAGTTAAGCAGAGAAGATAATTCTGGTTGTCTTGTCAAATTCTCCTGTATCCAATATGTGAATGTAGTGGATGAAATTAAATCATATTATTGTTGATATGTTAGCATCCATAACCACAACTTTTTTCATAAACCATAAGAAATGTCAAAGAAGTGGTTTCTCAACATAGTTATCTATGTTTATCCATGTATCGCCTTCTCTCTCTCTTTATATATATATATATATATATATATATATATATATATATATATATATATATATATATATATATATATATATATACTGGAGTAATCCTGCGTTGCCCAATTGTACAATACGTTTAAACATGATATTTTAATTTATGAAGATTGCAGATGAATTATTATAGAATCAATTCTCTATTGATTTTTATATATTACAAGGAATAATTTGCCCGGTGGACTAATTCTCAAAAAAATATTAAAAAATAGAAAAAATAATAATGATAATGCCGTTCGTCAAATTCCGTCTGTGTTTCTTTATAATATCACATCAGCTGATATTTGGGCTTGACGATGAATGCTTGGAAAAGTCACTTCTGATTAATGTTAGTTTTAAAATATGCAAACGAAAAAATGATTTGCAGTGATTTTAAATGATACCTCTTCTTTTATTGTAAATTGAACCCATTAATAAGAAAAAATTCAAATAAAATGGTGAGATACAGGGCTTCAACAGGGGATCATTTGATGTGTAGTCGAATGTTCTACTACTGTGATATCTCCAGATTATAATAAATTTGTTGTTTTTTAAGAAGAAATGATTTGTTAAGATTTTATTATCTCCCTTACAGGTGTAACGTAAAATATTCACTTGTAAAAATTATTCTTTTTTTTCTATAAGAAAGAAAACTATTTTTAAGATCGGATTTTTTTTTTTTTTTTTCGATACTTATCGGATGAATTTCTGTACAAAACTATCTAAGAACACTGCCAGACATATAAATTAGCTTTGTGTGAAATTTGCAAAAGATAGGCTTTTCGGAACCTATGAGGAAGAAACTCACACACACACAAACACACAAAGTGGCTTATATATATATATATATATATATATATATATATATATATATATATATATATAATTATTCATTTATACATACAGATACTAGTGTTTCATTTTTTTTTCTACATAGGAGTCACCACTTATCAACAACCATGGGTCACTCGAAGATAAGGGTTAAAGAGTGTACAGTAGTCAATGAGACAATATCATAGTAATCGTTAGTAGTGAAAATTTGATAAATTGGATTACTTAGGGGGACCGGCTCACCACGAACTTGTTTACGTTGGACGACCATATTGTAGTCAGTTGGAAAGCAGGCAAACGGAAGAGAGTTCCACAGGTGTGCAGTTCTAAGAAAGAAGCTTTGTTCATGGAATCTACGTTTAGGTTTAGGCTCAGATAAAGAATGGGGAAATTATTGATAGTGTTTAAAATAAACACTATCCGTTGACAAGATCACAGGCAAAATTAATCTGAACCTGATATTGTGACATACACTAACAAAACCATGAAAGATTGACACCAAATAAATATATAAACTATAAAACTCATGAGAAAACTCTGCATGGCTTGATCACTATTGTAGTATCCCGCAAATTTTGGTCCTTCTTATTTTATTCAAGCAACAAGGGTTTAAAAAAAAAAAAAAAAAGATTTCATTTACCAAAAAATTAATTGTGAGAAGTGAGAAAACATTTAGAGATTAAAAAAACAAAAAACAAAAAAAATGTAGGTTAGTAGTATGACGTGGCCGTTATTTTTTAACTGTGTCGTTACAATTCAAACCTTTCAGACCCACACGTTGTCCGGCACCGATGCAAAGGAAAGAAACAAAAATCTGACTCTGCCTTTTTTCTGTTTTATAACAAAAGCCATTTATTACTATTACTTTCCAAACAATGGCTGCTTCTTGCTTTTTTTTTTTTTACTGTTTTTTGTCTGCCATGAAATTAATAAAACCTTGTCGTTTCGACACCATTTTTTTTTTTTTTTTTATCATTTTTCTATTAGAAGAATATCTCTCCGCTCAAGAGGTTTTGCGGGGATTGAATTAAGAAGATAGTTTAAAAGAGATGTCTAAAGATATATAACAAACAAACTGGTGTTATTGTTTTTTGTTTTTTTTTCTTAATCCTATGCCCAGAATTCAAAGTGTTAATTTGTATGTAATCATAAAATTAAATAAAGATTTTGACATATGTGTCAAAACATCCTACCTATACATCAAGAGTGTTATAAAATAATGTTCACAGTTCCACCATAATGCACTTGTACCACCTCAGCATAAAACTCTCGATCCACCAAATAAGCAACAAAATAACACCCTCGATACTAGATAACTTTTTTCTTTTCTTCTTTTTCTCACATTACTTGCTTTTAGAACTCCCTTGTCGCTTCCTGTTTCACCGACTGTACAAACATTCAGAAATTTAAATGTAATGTGAACAAGCATTTTGCTATTCAACCGCCTATTCAGGCTGCCCCTCTATAAATATAGTCTTTATCACAGTAACACCTGATGCTGCAGTCGGAATATGCATTATTTGGACTGAACAAAAATAAATAAAATAAATAAAGTAAAAACTAAGCCCTGATTGATAGACTGGATATCATTTTTAATTTAATGTTGAAATAAATTGTTAATAAGCCATGACATGATTACTTGGACACTAGTTGCTATTTTACCTATTAATTGGGAGAGGAGGTTCATACCTTTTTCAAAGGTGCATATTACATATGTTTTTTTTTTTTGTTTTTTTTTTTTACACAGTGATCACCACTTATCAAGGCCCGGAAGCCACTCAGGGATAAGGGTTATTGCAAGTACATTACGTTAGTGAGGAGATTTGCTGAAGTGTTTACTTAAGGGGGCGGTTCATTAGGAATTTGTTAACATTGGACTTGAAGACATTCAAGTTGTAGTCCGGAGGGAAGCAGGCAGACGGAACAGAGTTCCACAGGCGTGCAGTTCTAAGAAAGAAGCTTTGTTCATGGAATCCGCGTTTTGATTTAGGCACAGATATAGAGTGGGGGAAATTTTCACAGTGGATTCAGCTAGACGGGTGTTTTTCGTGAAAGATTGGCGAGGGGGGACCAGAGATTGGAGTTCAGACGAGCATCTGCCATGGAAATAACGATAAAACAAGGACAGGCTCGCAACGTCTCTTCTGTGGGAGAGAGGTTGCAGGGTAGAGAAAAGGGCATCCCCCACTAAGCCACGAAGTCTATTTTGTACTCTGTCAAGGCAGGATAGGCTGTTTTTAGCAGCTCCTGCCCAGATATGGCAACAGTATTCCATCCTTGGACGTACTTGGCTTTTATACAGATAGAGAATTGCATCAGTAGTGAGATATCTTCTGGAGCGGTAGAAGGATCCCACCATCTTTCCAGCGACCTTGGCAACAGACTTGATGTACGTGTTCCATTTCAGATCAGGAGTAAAGGTCAAACCCAGAAGCTTGTCAAAACACGGAGCCTCACCCAGACGAGAGCCATCCATCACAATTGATGCCAGCTGGGGATCAGAGCGTTGATGATGTAAGGATAGGAGTTTGGTTTTGGATGCATTAAAGGTAACCAGCCACATCTTCCCCCACTGAACCACGCGCTTGAGATCAGAGGAGAGAGAATCAGAGAACTTTGTCATTTACAGCCTTTGATGTGTTGTCGTAGATGGTTGTGTCATCAGCATAGATGTCAACGAATGATTTAAGTATGTGTTTAGGGAGGTCATTGATGTAGATCAGGAAGAGAGTTGGGCCCAGGATTGACCCCTGGGGGACTCCAGCATTTATATTGCAGGCCTCCGATTTTTGTCCATCGACCACTACTCTTATGAGCCTATCGGAGAGAAATGATTTAATGATTGAGAAAACATTTCCCGTTATACCGTAGCTGGAGATCTTGTGAAGTAGACCCTTATGCCATACCTTGTCAAAAGCCTTTGATATGTCAAGAGCAATTGCCCTAGAAAGAAAGCCTTTGTCAAGAGATTCACTTATCCTGTGGGATATAACCGTCAGCACATCTGCGGTAGATCTTGCAGAGCGGAAACCATATTGTGTGTCACTAAGAAGGTTATTCCTGCTGAGGTGGTTTACTATTTCTCTATTTAATATGGATTCCAGCAACTTACTCATAACACACAGGAGACTTATAGGTCTGTATTGAGAGGGAGATGACTTATCACCTGAATTCTTAAATATAGGGCAAACTGAAGAGGTCTTCCAGGGAGTCGGAAAGCACTTCTTAAGGCAGCGCTTAAATAGTTTCTTAAGTATGGGAGCAAGTTCTGGTTGAAGCTTTTTTAACACTATAATTGGGATGCCATCAGGGCCAGTTGCTTTACTGGAATCTAGGTTCTTTATTAGCTTGGCGACCTCATGCACGGATATTTGTATGTTACCTAGCGTGTTCTGTGTTATAGGAGGAAATATGGGGAGTTGATGGCCTTCGTCGCATAGGGTAGAATTAGCTGCAAAGTTCTTTGCAAATAGTTTGGCCTTGTCTGATGCTGAGGAGATGACCTCTGGTCCATTGATAATGGTTGGTATAGAACGCACACTTCTGTTCAGGATCTTATTTGTTATTTGCCAAAATTGGTGGGATCCAAGCCGCTGATCAGCTACCTTGGATTTAACAGACTGGGCATATAGCTCTCTTGCATTTTTTATTACTCTTTTACAGTGGTTGCTGGCAGACCTGAAAGCAGCTTTAGTTTCAGTGCATCTATTACGTTGGTAGCTATGGAAAAAGTGATTTCTGTGCGCGATAGCAGCAGCACATTCTGGGGAGAACCATGGCTGGCTGTTAGGTTTTTGTTGAAATTTTTTAGATGGTATGAATTGGTCTATGCCTACAATTAACCATTCGGTCAGATCTGATACTATAGAGGACACATCCTTTTTAAACATGGAGTGCAGAGGTAAATCAGATATGAATGTACGGAAGCTATCCCAGTCAGCCATAGAGTATCGGTATACAGTACGGTGGAGGGGTACGTCTGGGGGCTTCTTACATTTTGTTTTTATTTTAACTGATACGACGGTGTGGTCGGAGGATCCTAGAGGAGAATGAACGGAACATGAACATAGCTCAGGGGAGGTTGAGAGAAAAAGGTCTAAGAGGCTTGCATATTGACCAGGTGTATCGGGCACACGGGTGGGTTCGCGAACAATCTGAGTGAGGTCATAAGCAATGGCAAAATCATGATAAAACCTTCCCTCATCGTCTGTCTTATTTGAATGGGTCAGCCATTCCACGTTATGGACGTTGAAATCACCACATATGTGGATGTTAGCCGAGGGATGTGAAGACAGTATGTGGTCAATTTTCTCAGATATGCTCTTAAAGATAGTATCTCCGCTGTTGTGGGGCCTATAGAGGGCAAATATAAATGCAGTGGTGTTAGCAAGTGCAACCCTGAAGCACATATAGGGTAAATTAGGATCTTCTCTAGAGATATCCCTGCCACATGGGAAGCCATCCTTAATGTAGGCACATATTCCATGCCCATGGCGATCTTGGGGGTCAGATTTAGCTGTTAAATTTGAGTATCCGTTAATTATGAACTCGTCTAGGGTAGTGGTCGGTCCTATTCCAGTTTCACTTAGAAATAATATGTCCGGTTTCGTCTCCTGTAATTGGGTTTGAACCTCTGGAAGGTTGGAACGTAGACCCCTGATGTTGGAGAAGGAGACCTGGAAGTAGGGGTCTACGTTGAAAGATGGGGTTCTAGGTTTAATCGATATTTATTTATGATACTAAGATGAGTATGGTAGTTTTTTTCTTCTTCTTTTTTTTGAAGTAATAAAAATAACACTGTTCAAGTGAAGGTTTAATGAAATCAAATGATGATTAGTTAAGAGATGGAGAACCTTGTGAGTCAACTTAGAATGACTGAAATAATGGACCAGTAATATAAGCACTAGGAAGAATCTTGGAAACCTGAAAAAAATACAAAGTAAAGTTAAAATCACATTGTAGATTGACACCATACAAAGCATGACATTGTTGAAAACAGCTTAAATATTAAGAAAAATCCTTAAGTGTGCAAGCTAATTGAGATACCCAGGTGGCACCGACCAACAACAGGTAAATTGGCATAGAAATTATTGCTGAAACGATTAATCAGAAATTAATTGGGGGTATTGAAAGCAGAAAAAATTGTGCCTATTTTCCAATGTCAAGCATGATTCTTTTGTTCTTGTTTCTTTTGTGTGTGTGTGTGTGTGTGTGTGTGTGTGTGTGTGTGTGTGTGTGTGTGTGTGTGTGTGTGTGTGTTTAAGATAAAATTTTCCATTGCTGGCACTAATGATAAAATTATAAATAGTTATTGATTTTTAAACTATCATTAAATTATAGATCACACCCACCTTCCTCACAAGTGTATTTTTTTTTTTTTTTACGTTAGTGAAAATATATGTACATATTACATGGGTTTTTAAGGTAATTCAGAAATTTATAGATAAAGGAAAAAACTGCAAAAATTAAATCTGTAGCTAAATATTTAGAGATTTTAAAAGAATCAGAATCGGCAATGGTATCAGAACTGAAAAAAATATTGGAATCGTCCCATCACTGATGGGAATAGAACAAAATACAGAAAAAGCATTACATGGATCCAACAAAGCTGAAACTGGAGGAAAGGGAAAAAATTAAATAATCTGATATTTCTTCCCCAAAGTGTTGGCACCAACAACAGTTGGCACTACACAAAATGATCGTGAAGGGTCAGGAAGGATGGAAACACCAAGGAGGAGTGCACCATCCAGACTTTCACTGGAAGGACATGGAGAGTACTGGAATCATTAGGAAACTTATTGAAACTCAAATTCCAATGAAAGTCAACAGCTATTGTAAGCAAATAATTAATGATAAACGGCTCATGCGAAAAATGATTTGTGATTGATATTGAAAGAAATTTTAGGAGACTTTTCCCTCAGATTCCCTGTTGTTGCCGTTGCTGTTGTTATAAAGCATCATTCATTCATTTCGAATGAATAAGATGGTTATTGTTGGCATTTGTTTACCTGATATCTTTCTAGTTAAAATTCTTACTAAAAAGACAGTACTAACAGGAGGGACCACGTGAAGGTTGCTAACGTCCCTAAATGAAAGCGTTTCTGTAGAATGAACTGGATTCAAACATGACACACTAAAGTTGTCAGTTCATGTCGCTAACCACTTAGCTACCGTCACCTCTATGATGTTGCCATTTAGCAATCACGAATGAGTAAAATAAAATTCTCTTAAAAATAATATCAAAACCAAGACAAGGCTGACGTTGTATAAGAAAAGCAAGACAATTAGTACTCACTATAATTAGAAATGAAAGATGATGTTCAGGGACTATTACATTTCTTATTTTATGACAAAGCAACAAGTACACATGGAGTATTAACTAGCTCTATTTTAGACACACATTAAACAGAAAAGACACCAGGCAGCACCATAATCTGGATAAGCGTTGGCATCATTGAAGATATAAAATACAGAGGATACAAAACGATACACACACTCTCTCTCCCTTTCTCTCTCCTTCTCTCTCTCTCTCTTTCTCTCTCTCTCTTTCTCTAACTCTATTAACTCTCTCATGCACACATACACACATACATGTACAAATTCCAACAGTCAACAGATGTACGAAATTGTATACATGCACGCATGTGCACACACTGCCACACGCTTAAGTACTTAATTCCACTCACCCACTGAACATATTTCTAAGAACTCGCTACATTCTACATATCACCAGAACTCTATATGTTTCATGTACTTCTAAGAACTCTCTACGTTTCACATATTTCAAGGAACTCTAACCTCACAACAACATACTACATACTGAAACAATACTTTTACCAAAAATACTCTTTCTTCCACAATCACATCATATCTGTTTATCTGCTTGCTTGAAACGTCTACATTCCAAATAAGCCCTGTTTTGTTGAAATGTTATTATTGTTCATTCACGTACTTATGCAGAATAAAGACCGTGTTGTTTTCAATTTATTTTGGGCAGGTGACATAAACCACCAGAAAGTGCCGAAACGATTAACCAATGAAATCACAGCATCTGACAATCATTCATTAAAGTTAAGATGTTTGTTGAGATAGAGTCGACAGATCTGTCGACTCTATCTCATCAAACATCTTAACTTTTTTACAGTATCTATTATCTATTAAAAGGTTAGGTGAAAGTTCAGAATAGTTAAAAAGTCAGTCCTCCCCATGTTAAGAATGGGTTTCTAAATAATGTTATTATTTCAGCACGGTTCATAAACCGCACAAATAACTTAAAATCAGAACTAAGATTGTATTTAAGACTCATGTTACACATCTATCGCATCATTCTCATGTAATTTCTGTCAACCTTCACTGGCCAGGTTTCATTTACATATATCATCACACTGCACGCACATGCCTGATAGACTCTTCTCTTGGTTGACAGTGGTAACACTCTGCAGGTTAGTAATAGCAGATGCTTCCTGAACTTACTCCATCCACTCTGATGACTTTGGCTTTGAGTATGATGAAGTTTTAATCTGCAGGGAAGCAATACCATGCTAATGTGTGTTACATACAGGTGTATATTTGTTCAATATGCCTCTGTTTTTC
Source organism: Euprymna scolopes (assembly GCF_053919585.1). Taxonomy (NCBI): domain Eukaryota; kingdom Metazoa; phylum Mollusca; class Cephalopoda; order Sepiida; family Sepiolidae; genus Euprymna; species Euprymna scolopes. The sequence goes on along the minus strand of NC_136484.1, from coordinate 150,728,414 downwards.
CTTTCCATGCACTTTCCATGAAAATAACGATAGAAAAGAGAGAGAGAGAGAGAGAGAGAGAGAGAGAGTAGCAATATCTCTTCTGTGAGAAAGGGGCAGTAAAGAATTGAAGAGATCATTCTCACCAGATTCAAAAATCAATTCTAAATTCTGCCAATTTAAAAAAGAATGCCTTGAGCAGTATCCCAACTCCCCCACTTAATATGACTGCAGTATTCCATCTTTGGGCATATCTGGCGCTTATATAGGTAGAGGATTGTATCAGGAATCAGGTATTTCTGGAGCAGTGAAATGATTCAACCATTTTTCCAGCAGTTATATTGATAATATGACTTATTTGGATTATTTGAACTATTGTTCTTATCTCGAGTGTTATTCTCATAATGTTTTGGCCAATGTAAACTATGACCTCAAGATGAAAAATAAAACGATAGATTTATTTTATTGAATGCTGTTAATCATATATTATGATAGATTTATTGAGTTACACGCTACTAATCACATTATAATTAATTAATTAATTAATTCCACATTTTCATCCTAGAGTTGTGCTCAGAACATAGACAAGAGAGAGTGGACATTCAGTGTACAGGTTTTTAGATTGCAAGTTCATTAGCCCATGTTAAACGTGCCGTCTCTTAATCGCTTCTATCTAAATAGCTAGAATTTTTTTCCTTAAGTTTCTCTCTGATGTCATTTCCATTTACCTATAACAAAAACTTCTGTTCCCACAATTCTATATTTCCAGTCATCACTAACACTTTTGATCTATATGTTACATAGTAGGGACCCTATGTCAGTGGCAATTAAGTTATCTAGTGTAAATCCTGACAAGGGTCACATTTAGAACATGTGAAGATGATCTTAATCTGCAAACAAAATCGTTCCCAGAGACAGTTTATGTAGATTTGAGACATGATGAGGAGGTTAAACAGCATAGGCAAAACAGGTGTCGAACTAATGTCACGTTTTTCAAGTGAGAGAAAACTAAGGTTTTTAAATCACTCTCTCAGTGGAAGCCATGTGAATAAACCACAGCCAATGATGTACAAAATTGATAATCTCAGCGAATGTTACTGATGCCTCTGTCCATCTGTGTCACTCATATCGTTATGTTAGGAAGTAAGTTTAAGAAGTAAATAATTATTAAGATAACATTAGTCTCTCTCTCTCTCTCTCTCTCTCTCTCTCTCTCTCTCTCTCTCTCTCTCTCTCTTTCTCTTAAGTTTATTTTCTCCAAGTAAAACCTTGAAGGAAACTCAAGAAACGTCTCCTTATGTTTTTCTTGATAAAAAACGTGTTATTCATCTTAGTCAAACAGGCAAGATGATCAATGGTCACTTATGAAACATGATGAAAAGAAACAATGACGATGAAGAGAATAAAAAGACCCTGTATAAACACCTGCATGTATCTATAAAGACGTTTATTTGATTATTTGGTGTATTGATTGCTCATTAATGAAAACATTACATATAACATTTCCTGTTCCATCATATATGTACTAGTTAACTCGCCTAGCTGAACATTTAACAGTATTGAAGGAACTTATACTGTTTATGTGTAATATCATCAAATTTTTTAATCTGCATGAATGAAAAGTTGATAAAACAAATAAATGTGATACTCTCATTGTTAAAGCATATGTTATAAATTTACTGAAATTCAAAAAATAAAACCTTAATATTTCTTTTAAATATCATTGTTGAAACACAGCATTCCAAATCGGAATAGAATGACTTAAAATGGATATCAGTCAATTTATAAGTGACATAAAAAGATAAAAAATATCCCCTTATCACATAAAGCACCTAGAAAATTATCATGATATAAAGTTTCAGCTTTAAAGCATGCATAACGATCAATTCTTTTACGTTTTGTTATTTTCCAACTAACACAGGCAAAATACTGAATAAATTTGAATGAAAAATTAAAAACAATCACGTGCTCAGTAGCAGCTACTTACAAAGAGATTAACGTGCACACACACACACACACACACACACATACATACATACATATATATATATATATATATATATATATATATATATATATATATATATATATAAAGAAAAGGGGTCCTGGATATGACCTTAAACTATATCCAGTGGTGAGGCCCCAGCTTGCAGGCTTTGGGGAGTGTGGAGCCACCCTTTAATTACCATTGCTCCCAGGTCCACTCTGACCCGGAGTGGTAGTACCTGTTAGGGTCCCAACTATGGGTTAAAGAGAAATTACAAACCAAACTGCTTTTTTTTTTCATTTTTAATCTAAAATAACCAAAAATTTGGCTAACACTAACCTAACTCTAAACTAAGTTTTAGTTTGCAAAGTCGATTTAGTTCTGTTTATATTGTGTAAAAGTATCAGAACAAACAATAACTAATCCTCCCCATCCCCTTCTCACCACTCCAAAAATCCACACACAGTGATCTCCAACTCTAAAACCTAAAATATTTTACAGGTATTTTTTAGAGTTAAATTATTGTTTTATATACCATTCCGAGCAACGCTGGGACACATGTCCCGCTTGTTTGTATAAAAAAAAGGTGTGAGTGCAACAAACTGTACTGAGATGCAGAAAAATTGGATGTTCGCCCTGCAACCACTAAATAACAAGTGTTTAACAGTTTGTACATTGGTGACTCTATAGAACATTTCCGGTAAAATCAATCTATACACTATATTAAAATATTATGGTACTTTTGACGGTTTGTTTGCTTGTATGTGACGAATAAAAACATATGATTGATTGACAAAAAGGGATAGTACATATTACTAACGTAATAGTTTTATGATGTCAATATATGAGTTAAAATCTCATGTAAATCTCTAAAGAACTTTTATTATAGTCAAGATTGTCTGCCTTTTTTACTTCCGGTTTCTGCACCACAGATGGAACGATGGTGACAATCAAAATATGATCCCTTCTGATTAATGATTATCTTCCACAGATAATGGGAAAGCCTCACCCTTTTCCCATATTAAATTATATAAATATATTAAATAAATATATTTTTTGGACCATGTCTAATTATCCAAACAAACAGGCAGTAGAAACGGGAAGTCAAAAAGAGCAGATAATCTTGACTATAATCGGATTTTTTGAAACTGAATAAATGTTATAGAAGTTTAAAGAAATTTATATAACGTAAAAAGTAAAACATTATATAAATATTCGTTTTTAAACTAAATTATCTGTTTTTTAATAATCTGCATTAATTGAAAATAAATTATTTTTGCTTAAAGCATAATCTAAGCACACTCAGAGTGATTTCCATTAGATCATTCACTTTACCCAAACCGGGCGTTATACAACACCAATACAGCAGTCATTAACATTCCAACTACACACTTTAAGCGTAATACACAAAAAGTAATCATTTATATACATTTAAAAAGAAAACCCACAATAATTCCCAACAGTACTTAATATTCATCACAACTCGTGTCCTGGACATTGATTTGACAGCCAGTCTGTGACACGGACTTCCGGAAATAAAGAAATAAATAAAACAGACAAAGGAAAGCCTCACCGAACAGTTGTACACGTTTCTTTTTATTTTCCTCCTAAAGAAGAGATGCTACTCTTGAAAATTAGGGACATCAACACCTACCATCTTATGCAACGCATTATGTTGCATCGCTGAATTGCCACAAATAACATGGAATAGGCCCAGTAGTAAATACAAAAATATTTATATGAAAGATATTGGCGCTTTTTTTAAAATATCATTATGCATTTGAATATTAAAAGATTTTTTTAAAGAAAGCCAAAAACGGTATTTGAATTTTTTTCTTTAAAAATAAACATTTGTTGACCTCCAAGATATAAACAAGCAAGCTTTCGGCTTAATAGGCCCTTATCAAGCAACTTCTTTTGTTAAGCATGTTTTTCTCTTGGAGAAACACATGATTACCAAAATAAAAAAAGTTGCTTGACAAGAGCCTATTAGGCCACAATCTTGCTTGTTTATATGTTTGAGGCAAATAAATGTTTATTTAAAAAAAAAGAAAGAAAGAAAGAAAAAAGCACATATCGTTTTTTGACTTCTTTAAAATAATTTGATTTATAAAAATATTTATAATGAGACCTATTCAAATATGTTTCCATTTAAATACAAAATTGAATGTTACATGATCACATAAAATGCCGCCAAGATTACAAAAAGTGACATAAATCACTATTTTATCCATAGTTGATGAATTCGATGGGATTTGAATTTGTCAAAAGAAGAAGAAGAAAAAGACTGTTTACATTTTGGCATTTATTGGATGGCTTTTAGAAATTGATTTCCAAACTAACGCTGGCCAGGTTTTTATTTATTTCGCTTTCCCTCAAAGTCATCCTTATCACTTCCTATAATGGTTTCCTTGGCCTTCTGCTAATTTACTCTGCTAATTCCATAATCGATGATGGCATCCATTTGGTCGGTCACACACCTTTGTTGTCTGTGATTGGCTAATAATAGATAGTGGACTTTATGTGAATTTTACCCAAGTTACAATAAACTTGTAATAATTGTGTACTACAAAACTCAACCATAAAATGAACGGATACTTTTCAGTTGTTTTTTTAAATTTTAAATCTAATATACTGATGGATAGATTGACATTGAGATGTGAGAACACATCTATAAATGCTATGTAAAACTTAACAGTGATATATATATTATTCCTTAATTGGAATTCATTTTTGAGATGAGCATTATATATATTAATTTATTTTTATTTCGGACTATTATTCTCATCTTTATTAGTTGTTGTTTTCATCTTTATTGGTTGTTTTTCATGACGTTTCGGCCAACTATTCCTCTGGCCTTCATCAGGTGGTAACCACGACGGATAGGAACTTCGAATCTCCTAACTGCATTCTCAGCCATCACTGCCATCCGTAGTTGTTGTCGTCTCACCACGTTTTTGGCCAAGTAAACCTCTGGCACACTTTGGGTAGGATTGAAACCGCTATCTTCAGACAATGTCCATCTGGAACTGTAGAGATTCAACGTCTCTATCAACTGCGCCACAGGCCCTGAAGGGCGATCAAGGTTGGATTCTTTGATCTTATAAATCCACGTTTATTTATTATCTGATCTTCCATAGTCGGGCCCGTACCAATTGGTATATATATTATTCCTTAATTGGAATTCATTTTTGAGATGAGCATTATATATATTAATTTATTTATTTTTCGGACTATTATTCTCATCTTTATTAGTTGTTGTTTTCATCTGTATTGGTTGTTGTTTCTTCACAACGTTTCGGTCAACTATTACTCTGGCCTTCATCAGATGGTAACCGCAATCGATAGGAACTTTGAATTTCCTAACTGCATTCTCAGCAATCACTGCCATCCATAGTTGTTGTCGTCTCACCACGTTTAATCATGAATAATATATATACCAATCGGTACAGACCAGACTATGGAAGATCAGATAATAAATAAACGTGGATTTATAAGATCAAAGAATCCAACCTTGATCGCCCTTCAGAGCCCATAGCGCAGTTGATAAAGACATTGAATCTCTACGGTTCCAGATGGACATTGTCTGAAGATAGCGGTTTCAATCCTACCCAAAGCGTGCCAGAGGTTTACTTGGCCAAAGACGTGGTGAGATGACAACAACTACGGATGGCAGTGATTGCTGAGAATGCAGTTAAAAGATTCGAAGTTCCTATCCGTTGCGGTTACCACCTGATGAAGGCCAGAGGAATAGTTGGCCGAAACGTTGTGAAAAATAACAACCAATAAAGATGAAAACAACAACTAATAAAGATGAGAATAATAGTCCGAAATAAAAATAAATTAATATGAACAGTGATAGGTCAACAAAAATGCTACTTCAAACTTACTCGTGACAGAGCAACAAAAATTTTGTTTCAAACTTACTCATGACAAACCAACAACATTCCTGTTTCAAACTTAACTGTTACAGACCAACAAAAAGGCTATTTAAAAATTGATCATGAGAGACCAACAAAAATGCTATTTTAAGTGTGACAGACCGATTGACAGAGCGTCTTGTAGAGATGCTTGGACGTAACTAAAATGGCTTCAGGGATAAAATTTAATTTGATGATGTATCATAAACAGAGTCACCAAAATAGTAAACCTGGTTGCAAAAGTCTTACAGGCCAAACATTTCAATTAAGAAGAAAAGAAAGATATAGCAATAAATAAATAAAAATTAGTCAATACTTCGTCCTATACAGTAAACCAATAAACGCAAATGATTATCCAATTAACCCCTTTTTCAGAGGTTTCTTTGAGAAAATTACAAACGAAAAGCTGGAAGGTAGCGGTTAAGATGAAAGGCTTATTCGAAAGTGGCTCATGCTGGCAACGTGTAGGCAAACTTCGAATTTGGTCTGTTGGGTTTCACTAAGCAATCTGTACTAATCTGAAGTGTGTGTGTGTGTGTGTGTGTGTGTGTGTGTGTGTGTGTGTGTGTGTGTGTGTGTGTGTGTGTTTGTGTGTCTCCCACTGTCTCTGTCTATCTATAGTTTGTATGTGTGTGCCTAATAACTGATTTTAATCAAGGTGTTAACGTTTAATCACTAAAAATCAGATAATTATACAATGACGAAAATGTTAGCATTTATTCAATAAATTGTTTTATAAAGAATACTAGCAGGACCCGTGTCTTAGCATTGCCTGGAATGGGATATAAAAGAATGATTTAACTCTCCAAAAATATCTGTAAACTATTCTAGGTTTTAAAGAGAGGGATCATTGGTTAAGCTGTTGTGGTAAGGATTATTTTTTATTCTGATGCTTCTACACAATATGAATGGAACTAAACAAACTTTGGCAACCAGAATTACAGAATAGAAATCTCAGAATCATGTAATATATCTGTGTGATCATAGTACGCTTCCTATATAAACAAATTAGCAGGGGTCCCTGACGTTGCCTGGGTGTGGAGAAGTTTTATGGTAAGGGTATTGAACAATGGAGCCCTAAAAATAAAAAAATTAATTAACCCTCTAAAACAAATGAAAATAGCAGCAAATACCTGTACGAGTGCAAAAAAAAAAACTAATTAGCTGCAGTAGCCAGGCTCGAACCTGTAATGCTAAGAGGAAAAGAAGGGGAAAAAAAGAAACACTTTAGTTGTCGCACCCACCATGACTTGCGAGGTTGCAGGCGTTCAAAATAAGCTTAGTCATTGCAAGGCATATGATGACTTTGCAATAATGTCAACCCAAAAACTGACCCCTCTTTGCAAAGAACAGCTCAGTTGACAGCACAGAATTAATGTTTTTTTCCAATTTTTGGATATTTGTTGCCTGAGAGTTTGATGTTTCTAATGATACCAATTTTGTCAGTGTTTGTTGTGTGTGTCAAAAGTTTTTGGCAGACAAACAATCACACACACACACACACACACAAATCTTTTGCCTTTTATATTATAGACTAGCGGGGGTACCTGGCGTTGCCCAGGTGTTTGGAGGTGTAAAAGAAAAATAAAAGTTTTGGTAGGCAGGTAGGCTTGAACCCGAAGCCTTGAGGCAAAGGTGGAAAAAAAGTGTGACACATTACTGCGACGCTAAGCGGGCAGAGAAATGAGAATGGTTGAAATTAAATGGTTAAAAAAGCAAGTGCTTAAACAAATGTTAACGTCTGCTTTTCTAGGTCAAACATCACGCCATAGAGAAATTAAATCACAGCGCAACTTTTGTAACATAAAAGTCGCTCAAATAAAAGATGGAGATGATCTCGTTTCGTAAATCGGAGATATTATAATCTATGGAGTATATAGAAAGTTGTAAGACGTGATACCCCCCCCACCCGTGCACACACACACACACACACACACACACAAACAAACAAACAAACACACACATTTTCGCTTTTATATAATAGATAACACAGTGTTGGAGATTGGTGTGTTAGCAGATATTTTTAGGGAGGGAATATTTCAAAGACGTTTTTCAGAGAAGAAGAAATATTAAAATAAATGTAATAATTGTTGTAATAATCAAAAATGTAGAAATATTTTCGTGAAACACTCTGTAGGAAGTGGTGTTAGTGTTGAATGAAAAAGATTCGCATAAGATGTGTTCGATTATTTTTCTATAATGTTGAATTTAGTGATCACTTTAGAGATCACTTTATATATATAGAAGACAAGATTTTAAATTTAATATAATAATGATTTTTCAAAAAATGGAAATTTGACAGCATTTAAGTTTAAGCTAAGTAGTAGTAATAGTAGTAGTAGTATCATTTCACTCTTAATATGACAGACTCACACATGATCCCTAATTCTTTTTTAATATGTTGATACTGATAAAAACGATCCTATATAAATATGTACAAAAAATTTTTATATCGCCGCGGTGTTGCCTGTTTTACAAATACTTTAATGAAATATACTCTGATAAACTTATAGCACTTGTGCCTCCTCGACATGCATACGCATAAACAGCCCGACAAGTAGCAAAATCCGACCCCTTCACTATTGATGTTACAAGAAAAGGGACCTTTTCTTGTAAGTAAGAAAAACACTAAATGAGTAAAAATGAGATTAGATAGACCGAGATTCGAACCTCATAAGCAAGGTTCAGGAATAGGGTCAGAAATGGAATTTTCGCATTGTTCAGTTTTCACATAAAATTGTTTAGAGATGTTATTGTAAAAAGGAATTTTGATTGTTCGATTCTTTTTATGAAAACGGAATTAGAATAAGGTCATATAGAAAGTGACCAATAGAAAATTAAAAACATATTGAAAAATAGGTTAGGTCAAAAAATAGGTTAGTAAGAATTCTTGTCTGCAGACATGTGAGAATCACACATGTTCAGGTCACGTGAGTTCTCCACGTGAGTTCGATCATGGTTTTGGACATGCATATGACGTCATGGGGAAATGAATTTTCAATATAGTTTGCTAGTTTTAGACAGACAGGCAGAGAGTCAGACAGACAGAGGGAGAGTCGAGTTAGAGAAAGAGCTGACATCGTCAGAGAAGGCATTCCCCCTTTTGGAAGCGAAGGGTTAGAAAGTTTTAATCATGTAGTCGAATTATGAATTCCTGGATGTCATCATAATTGCAACCGGCCAAATGTAATAAAAGAAACATCATATCTTGTAACTGCGTCTTCGTGTTGTGTCATTCTCAACAACTAAAGGTAATGTGAATCATTTATACGAACATTGTGTCCTCTCATCTTAATGAACTTTGTTCCCACTCTCATTTATAAAGCCTATCCTTAAGTAATGTGTCTCCCTCTCAATCATAAGTAATGACTATCCCCTCCTGTGATAAAAGAACTGATAACTCATCCCTCTCCCAATATATGTGTTAAGAAGAAACGTCCACAGAACTGTATAAATGTCTCTCTCTTCTATCTCCCCCTCTCACTGTTATATACATGTCCGCCGTATCTCTCACCAATATGAATGTCCTCATGATATCTCATTACTTATGATTTTCTAACTAAATATGTCCTCTATGCAACATTTAGGTCATGCCGAAATGGTGAAAAACCTTTCTTTCTAAAAGTTTTTTTTACCTCGAATTGCTAAACTTTGGAATTCTCTCCCTGTTTCCTCATATCCTGACTGTATTGACCTGTAGAAGTTAAAATATGTGTACAGACATTTCGTTGCTTAACTCCCTACATTCTCCTGTTAGACAATCTCAAGTAATAGACCCTTATGTCCAAGTGGAAATATTCCTTGCTTGGAATTAAAAGAAAAAAAAGAGTAAAAGAAAAAATAATTAAAAAATTAAAAAAAAATTAAATAAATAAATAAATATAAATGCCTTCAGAATGTTGCTGGAATCATCTGTTCTATTGGTTCACCCCACATCTGATTCAGGAGGTTCAATGATAGGAATGCCGGACCCACACTCCCACTTCCACCCACTTATTTCATAGATTGGAATAATATTATTCTGAGACTAAATCAATTTCAAAATATGTGCATTCTACGGTGTTTTCTTTTGTTTGTTTTCTCGCATTTGAGAAACCATGGCATTTGAGTGACGTCAGCAGATAGTGATGTCGCAAACCGTGAAATCACATATAAGCCTGAACCGTAGGAAGTAACCTACACACTTTCGGTTGCGTAGAAAATATCCACTTGAGACCGACAAGACTTGCATACAATCAACAGCACACAAAAAGATTTTGGACAAAAGATTTGCTCCACAGCATTCCAGCACTTGATAATCATGTATATGTAGTATCTGTTCCAGCCAACATGACGACAGTTGCAACAGTGTCATACTTAAGCCTGTCCTTTTCTTTTTCTAACTAGGTTATTGACAAGGTCAATAGCCATTCGAGTATAAGGGTTAATGAGATGAAATGATTATCAGTTAAAAGATGAAGAATATTATGAGATAATTGAAAACTATCAATGGAATGAAATAAATTTGATTACTTATGAGAGCAGTATATGACACATATTTGTTGACATTGAATTTGAAAACGATTATGCTGTAATCTACAGGAAAGCAGTCCAGTGGTAATGTGTTCCACAGATAGGAAGCCCTTGCAAAGAAGCTCTGCTCATGGAAATTCAGCCTGATGCTAGGCATATGAAAGAAAAGAAAGGTTTCCATTATAGTAATGCTGTGAATGTTTTACAAGGAAGACCAAAGATTGGAGCTCAGTCAAACATTTTCCATGTAAATAAGGACAGAGTAGAGAAAGACTAGTAACATCTCTTCGGTGAGAAAGGGGGTGTAAGGAACATAAAAGAACAGCTCTCACTAGATTTTGATATCGATTTTGTACTTTGCCTAGGCAACAGAATAGTGGCATATTCAAAGATGTGACAACAGTATTCCATCTTAGGACTTATGTGACTCACATGTATGTATAGAGTTGCCTCTGAACACAGGTACTTTCAAGAGTGTTAAAATAATCCAACAATTTTTCCAGTGACCTTAGCAACAGATCGAATATACATTTTCCATTTTAGCCCTGGAGTAAAATTCGGTCCGAGGAGCTTATCAAAATAAGGAATTTCCTTAAGAAGAGAGAGCTTCATTTTGACTGTAGCAAAACAAAGATCCGAGCATTCTTTTTATGATGGTGACAGGACAAATTTACATATTGTCTATAAATAAATAAACTGGTTAATGAAAATGTTGCAGATATGATGAGCCTGAACCAGTGGAAGTGATCCCGGTTAACCTTTATCCTTTTTGGTGGAGTAAGACAAGTCAGGACTGTGGCGTAGTCCCTAGTTTTGGTAGAGGCCATTTTGGATAACGATAACATCTTTGTGCTTTGCAAAGAACCACATTAACATTCAATATGAGTTATGTTTTAGCAAAGGAAGAAAATAGCAGATTTACAAGGGCATATGCATATAAAGAATTAAATAAATGGAACATTAAGAGAATAAAAGGATCACTAGATAGCAAGTGCTACTTAAAACATAAACAGTTTCATAAATGAACAATGGAGAAAAACAAAATTTTATATAAAAAACATTTTTATATAAGAGATAAGAATACAAAAGTTATTTTTATGTTAGTAAATGCTCATAGTGCAAACACGTGTTTTGTGAAAAAAGATCAGTAAATAGTTATTAGGCTTAGGAATGTGTAAGTCAAAATGTTCATAGTGTGAATATGTGCGTATAAGTAATATACTTATGTGAGTCTTTTGATAGTGTGGCATTGTCTATGTGTGTGTGTGTTCATTTTACTGTATTTTTGGTAGTGCATGTATAGATGTGAGTAGTAATTCGTTTCTGTTTACCTAACTCGTTAATGTGTAAATATGTATGTACGAGATGAAAGACGAGTCATAGTCATTTCTGTCTCCTCCAACCAAAAACCAGTGGAAAAGGGTGTTGAAAAAACGTTCTGTAGTCTTCTGTGCAGATACAGCTAGTGAAGTCCGGGGAAAACTGATTCTGTTGATCTGTTCTTATAGCAATTTTATTAAGTTTGCACTGGCTTACTACTTTTATATAGACATGTTACTTTCTAGAGGTTGAAAACGATTTTCATTAGTTGGAAAATATTTTGAGTTTACATGTTGATGTTAAAACTTCCTTGCTTTGGGGAATGAAGAGGAAAGCGAATTCTAACAAAGTAGGGAAGGAAAGCAGGTAAGCAATTAGCGCCATAGATGCTTTCGCGTCTATTGAAATCGCTTCTCAGTCTTATTACAAGAACCACTTCTGCTGTTCAATCCAGGTTTAGGCTTATAACGTTTATCAGATTTTTATTGGGGAGGCAGGCGCTTTTGCATGAATTCAAAGTATTTTTTGTTTTGCCGTTGATAAGGCATTTTAAATTTATCTTCACTATTTGTCGTGATATTTTATATCCATAAGAAATGTTACACCCGAAACTTGTGGATTAAATATTGCTTTGGACATTGTGGTTTCAATTAAATCATGGCACTTGTTTATAGATCTAAATGGGTAAATCCCACCTGAAACTGATACATCGACATCAACATTTTAGATAAACCTTTTATGTGACATGATCGTTATCTTCTTGTTTACACCTGCAAACCTTGTGTTCCTTAACTCAACAAGAAAGAAAGTTAAAATGATCGTTTTATTTATGCAGGTTTAAATTATTACCGCTTGTGCTTCACGGTAACTCAACTACTTATCTGGGGTACAATCATGATGGCCTTATTTTAAACTCTTATCTGATTTATTCTAATGCAAAACAGAATTTTAGGCTTCCAGTCATGTTAGTTCCCCATTTTTTTTTTTACTCACCTTCACCACAAACAAGGCATATCGCCACTTGCACATAAGGGCTGCTTATTGAGACCATGCCTCAGAAAAATTAACAAGATGTTGGTTTACATTACATTTGAACTTCTGCATGGAAGTATAGTCAGGAAAGCAGGTAAAAGGAAGGGAATTCCAAAGTCTAGCTATTCGAGGAAGAAGCTATTTCTGGCATTTAGGGACCTCAACAGTGAATGGGTGTGATTTTGTTGCTAAGTGGGCTCGTAGGGGATATGTAGTCGAGGGAGCACAAGTGCAATGAGTTCATCAGAACACATTTCATTAATATACTTGACACAGAGATGCAACATTGCGGTGATGAGACAGAGGTTGGAGCTTAGTTGACAAAGTGGGACCCTATCCAATGAGAGAATAGTGGCAGATGCACCAGCCGAAATGTGGCAACAATACTCCATGCATGGACGAATAGCTTTGTAGAGATAGAGGATATTTTTTTATCGGAACGTCTTCGATAAGTATTGATAATCGATAATCGAAATAATCCGATGAAAGAAGGAACAGGCGATTTTGACCAAAGTAAACACCTTACACAACCTAACATCACAAGTGCATTTAAGAAGTTTTATTACCACACAAACAGAAAGGCCCGACATATAAAATCAGCAGTAGGTTCTCTGATATGACACGGTTGCATATTATTTGACTTTTGCTTTTTAAACTTAAATTCAAGCCATTATCACTGCACAAGCAGTAAAGCCAGGCATATAAAATCAGCAGTAAGTTCTTTGATATGCACGTTCAAAATGAATGCTTCTGGTTAGAGCACAATTGAAGTATGATACTTGACTTTTGCATTTTAAACTTTCAATTCTGCTAGATCTATAGCAAATGAGTTTACACTTATATCTCATAGGATTAGCAAATCTCTCAACAGCGGCTTCCTTTCTAGGGCAATTGCTCTTAACATATCAAAGGCCTTTGATAGGGTATGGCATAAAGGTCTACTTCACAAGATCTCCAGCTATGGTATAGCTGGAAATGTCTTTTTAATTATTAGGTTCATAAGAGTAATGCTTGATGGGCAGAAATCAGAAGCTCATAGTATTAATGCTGGAGTTCCTCAGGAGTCCATCCTAGGTCCAACTCTCTTCCTGATCTACATCAATGATCTTTCAAATCACATCCTTAGATCATTTGTAGGCATTTATGCTGATGACACTACCATCTATGGCAGCACATCAAAGGTCGTAAACGACCAAGTTCTCTCTGATTCTCTCTCCTCTGATCTTGATCATGTGGTACAATGGGGGAAGGAGTGGCTGGTTACTTTTAATGCATTTAAAACCAAGCTTCAATCCTTACATCATCAACGCTCTGATCCTCATCTGGCATCAATTGAAATAAATGGCTCTCGTCTTGGGGAGACTCCATGTTTTGACAAACTTCTAGGTTTGACCTTTACTCCTGATCTGAAATGGAACACATACATCAAATCCGTTGCCAAGGTCACTGGGAACATGATGCGATCCTTCTATCGATCCAGTAGATATCAACCTACTGATGCAATTCTCTACCTATATAAGAGCCAGGTACGTCCAAGGATGGAGTATTACTGTCACATCTGGGCAGGAGCTGCTAGAAAGGACTTACCCTGCCTTGACAGAGTTCAAAGTAGCTTTTGTAGCTTAGTGGGGGTGCCCTTTTCTCTTCCCTGCAACCTCTTTCTCACAGAAGAGACATTGCGAGCCTGTTTCTGCTTTATCATTATTTTCATGGTAAGTGCTCGTTTGAGCTCCAATCTATGCCCCCTCCACCAAACATTCATGAGAAGCACTCGTCTAGCTGAAAACACTATTAATAAGTTCCCCCACTCTTTATCTGCGCCTAAACCTAAACGTAGATTCCATGAACAAAGCTTCTTTCTTAGAACTACACATTTGTGGAACTGTCTTCTGTTTACCTGCTTTCCAGCTGACTACAATATGGTCGTCTTCAAGTCCAACCTAAACAAGTTTTTGATGAGCCGTTCCCCTTAAGTAATCCAATTTACTAAATTTACACTTTTGTTGATTACAATGATATTGTCCCTTTGAGTTTTGTACACTCTTTAACTTTTATCCTCGAGTGGCCCCTGAGTTTTGATAAGTGGTGATTCCTTTATAAAAAAAAAAAAGTCATTATATATAAAAAATAATTTTATAAAATCAACATCCAAAAGGGAGAGACTAGTGGTAGATACAACAGCCCATTCAACCATAAAACCAAGTCTCAAATTTTATATGATAAAATAGATTAACTGTATGTATGCCAGTGGTACTCACCCTAGACTGATTGAACTGGCTTCCTCTGAAGAAGGAAATGCCTGGGGAATATTAAATTCACAAGTGGTTCCCAATCGCATGTATATCACCTGTTAGTTTTTTGCAGTTCCTGCAGAGGTGTCGACTAACTCCTACATATAGTGCCCGATATTCATTCCTAAATGGTCACCCATCTGGTACAAACCAGGTTCGACGTTGCTTAACTTTGGTGATCTAATGAGAACCTGTATGTCAATGTAATTATGCATAGGTGAAAATTATTCTTCTACAAAAATCTGGTGTTACTCAAAAATATGTCTCTTTAGTTGTTGCTTATTTTGGGGTGCTTGAAATCCATATGGTCCTACGAGTGTTCACATTCCATGAAAAATGACAAAAAAAGTTATGCTTTGCCAGTGTTTGCACTAATCTGTATAATTATGAAGTTGAGCCATTTATTGCACTGAAAATAGGTTTAGAGTGCTGCCTTTATATCTGTGGTAGAAAAGCTAAGCTAAGTGGCCAACTATAGTTGATAGTGATTCGAATGCCCCCTTTCCATTAGTTGCTGCACCAAGGTGTAAGGGAGGGCGCCACTCCATTTCCAGGATGACTCCACTTGCCCTTGATCCTTCCCTTATTTTAATCAGTGTTTAGCAAGAGGACATCTAGTAATAATTTTTTAAGTCTTTAGCATGACTCAACCGAGGATAGAACGCTGGTCTCTCTAGAATATGTTTCTACTATTCTCAATCATGTGTATATGATCGACATCCAAATATCAACTAATTTGCATATCGCTTTACGAAAGAATATATCATTAATTAACTATTCGTTTTTATTTTTTTCTTGCTCAATAATTGTTTTCATCTTAATATAGCACACATTTCTATTTATGGATATTTTTCTATCCTGAATAAATGCTTAGCATTTGGAGTGAAAAACGTCTTTCCACTGGCTGTATATCTTTGGCCAGTTTACTTTTGAAGGTTCTGATTCTTGGTTTTGTTAATTTTTCCCAGTCTTTGCCAGAATACAATTCCCACAATATTTATATAAAATAATATTTCAATTGATAAAGTAAAGAAATAAGAAAGAAAACGGCTCAAAGTAGAAAAGTTAAAAAGTGAAAAAGAGAAAAAAAATGTATAAATATGTATAAAAAAATAAGTATAAAAAGAAGAAAGTAAGATAAGAAAGAAAAGGCCTCATTATGGAAATAGAGTGAAGCATTTCTTCCGTAAATGACTTCAGATGGCGGGTGTTGTCTGACTTGCTATTTGCTTTCACCCTTCGTTTGGCACGTTTTTACTTGTGTAATCGACAAGAAGTACACACTATATATATATATATATATATATATATATATATATATATATATATATATATATATATATATATATATATACAAGTTAGAAAAGCATTTCATCCAAGGCATGAAAATTACTAAACAAAATGTTTTTACTATAGGCTTTAAAAATAAAGGTACAAAATTCAATTTGAAATTTATTTATCTTCAAAGTGCACTTTTATAAATTTTACAAAGTAAGATATAAAAATTTAATTTAAATTGAATCAAAAAATTACCTTGGATTTATTTTATGTAATGTACATTCTGTTGCACTTTTAAAAAAAAAATCATTGAAAATTTTATATCTATATCATTAATTGCTAGATGAAAGATAATGTTTTTAAATTGCAACAAAATGTACATTACATAAAATAAATCCAAGGTAATTTTTTTGATTCAATTTAAATTAAATCTTTATACCTTACTTTGTAAAATTTATAAAAGTGCACTTTGATAATAAATAAATTTCAAATTGAATCTTGTATCTTTATTTTTAAAACCTATAGTAAAAACATTTTGTTTAACAATTTTTATGCCTTGGATGAAATGCTTTTCTAACTTGTATCTTATCTTTTTAAGATTATATTTTAAATCTCTCCTTCTCTCTATTTCAGTTTGTATTTCTCCTCACACCACAACTCATTTTTGCAATCCCCTCTTTGTATTATTACAGGTCTGAATATTCTCTCTGTTTCAGTTTGTATTTCTCTTCACACCACAACTCATTTTTTGCAGCCCCCTCTTTCTAATACAGGTCTGAATAATGAGAAAATCTGAATTTTTTTTAACAAAAACTTTAAAATAGCTTTTTTTAGATTAATTTTTTTAAACTTCTTTCAGAATAGAAAATCTTTACAATTTAATAAGGAACATATTTCATATAGGTTTCATTAACAAATATTCAGTACATAACGAGAAAAATAGAGATGAAAATTTCAAAAGGACTGTATAACTGGTTACGGTAAATAGTAGTCCTCGCCAGCAAAAGTCTTTGTTATTGTTATTAAAACATTTTGTGTCCTGCTCTTTCGCGCGAGGACTAATATATATATATATATATATATAAAATTACATCTATATATTAATACGATAGCATGCGTGTAATTTTTGCTGTCATGCTTACATCTGGGTTGTTAAATTGTTATGTACTTCCATTTCTTATAATAAATAATTTTACCAAAAATTCTTCATAAGTTTCGGTTTCGATTATAGTTGATGGCACCTTAGTAATCTATTTTTTTATAAATAATTTTATCAAGAATTCTTCATAAGTTTTGGTTTCGGTTTCGATTACATCTATATGACTTGGGTTCATCAGCTTGAATCGAAACCGAATATAGAACATTAACTCGGTATAATATATATGAAATCTGCAAGAATCAAAATATCACATTTAAGTGTATTTTTACAATCTGGCTCCGCCGGGCGTCCCTGCAAGCTTGGATAAATACTTTTGCAGTTTTAACAAAATAGCTACAATAATATCAGAGCATTTCCATTTACGTTGAAGATCTACAGAATGCCAACATCAATATATTACACATGAATCAGTTCCTGTGGAATTTCCACAGGTCCCGCACTGGTATTAAAATGTTATTTATACAAACATTATCTACAGATTTGCAGATATGTTTTAGTGAAAACTATAAACATAATTCCTATTTATTTTCAGATGATTAAAATCGAATGCCAAGTTAAAAAAAATGAACATAAATTTAAAATAAAAGCAAAACGAACTTTTGTTTTATTTTATTTATTTTTTTTTCCTTTGATTTCTATCCACGAAGTATTTAAAATTTTGTTGAATGTTATAAAGAAGTTGTAAGCAACGAAAGAGAATACATCGTTGATTAATTAGTTATTGCTTTTTAATTAAATCTTTTAAATTTAAAAAATGGTGGAAACTTAGTTGTCCCACCCAATCTTATACAGAGTGACCAAAAAGTTAATGAGAAATTTTTAACTTGAAGACATCCTTTATTTTTTATGGTACCTTAATGGAATTTTAACATATGATGAAGACAATGGAGATTTGTTTGCAATAAAGAACAAAAATGAAAAACATTTTATTTATGAAAAAGTACCATCTTTTAAATGGTTTCCACTTTTTCGTTTCACAGATTCATGCCTGTGTATAGAGGGATAGTTGTATCTAACCGTGTGCGAAGGGATAGTTGTGTCTAACCGTGTATGGAGGGCTAGTTTGGCCGTGTAATGAGGCTAGCTGTATCTGGCTGTGTATTGAGGGCTTATTAAGTCTGGTCTTATATGAAGCACTAGAGATGTAAGGTCTATATGTGAAATGATCTTTAAAGATCATCGGGATGTGTGATTTTAAAAGGTAATTAGCATATGAGCAGAGTAGATGCAATAAGAAGGGCGAATTGTGGTGGAGAAGAGGTTTTTTTTTTTTTTTTTTTTTTTTTTACAAAGGCATCACCACATTATCAAGGCCCAGAGGTCACTCAAGGATAAGGGTTAAAGAGTGTACAGTAGAAATTGGTCAATATAGTAATCATTAGAAATGAAAATTTGGTAAATTTAATAACTTATATGGAACGGCTCATCAAGAACTTATTTACTTTAGACTTGAAGACAACCATATTGTAGTCAGCCGGAAAGCAGGAAAAAAGTGTTTGGCAGCGAAGAGAACATGCCAAAGTCAAGAAGTTATGTCAGTGGGAGTCTTGGTAATTTCTTCTTTTTTTTTTTTCTTAATAGATTACATTTATTTATGTTGGCATAAATAATTTACATTTGTGGTGCCTAACACGAAAATTTTACATTTTCACCTAAAGTTCAGATGACAGATCCTCTAAGATACCCTCTCAAAAGATACCTGTGTGATGAGGAGTTTATAATGAAGTAAACGTTGTGTAATCCTCCTGTTGGAAAACAGTTTTATTTAAACAACGTTGACTCTGGTCAGTATTTGAATGGGTGATCATTCAAGGAATCTGTAATCCCGTAAGGAAACTAATGAAACTTTCCTTCTGCAACATCACAATGAACACTGCCAAGAAATCATCGACCTTCGACAACATTGTAAGATCTTGACAATGGAAAAAAATTGTCTGTATCATCCAGAAGAGGACTCATCGAGTCGCAAATTTGGATTATAAAAAAAAAAAAAACATTAATTTCTTTGAAAAAAATCCTACACCGTGTTATCTGATTTTTAATGGATTTTCAAATTTCTCATAATACCAATCTTTCTATGGTAGTAAAATTAATCTCAATACAAGTCTCATTATTATTTCAATACATATCCGTGCACACACACACACACACACACACACACACACACACACACACACACACATATATATATATATTTCATAAAGCCTCAATCAATTAAAAGCATGACCTTATTTCTTTGTGTTTACTTTGGCATTTTTCCAAGTTCATGTTTAGCATCATTAGGAATGTTTCAGAATTTGATGGATCAGGTGGCCAAAGTTTGATTCCACATTTCCAGTGTTTCAAACTCATCACCAAGACATATTTATATAAACATTGTTTGTAATATGAATCGTACAGAACTTCTGGACTAATTGCTTGGGAAGAAAACGCTCATTTTATCTCGTCATCATTATTTTAAGAGGTGATTTTTGTCAGTTTGTCTGTCACATTTCAGTTTCAAATAGCATTTTAATCTCTGAGTGCATAGATTTAATTGATCCATCTTGTTAAGAATCTCTACTATTGATCCAGAACCTGATTCAAGGTCATGTTAGCATTTTTTATCAGTTTGCGGTAAGCTGTCAGAAAAACATGCAATTAGCCAATCAGCTATCAGCAGACAATGTTTTGTTTGGTAGGAAAAAATCACTTCTGATACTATTCTTGATAAAAATTATTTTGATCATAGTTGTTTCCATGAAAAAAAATGTTTTCATCATTACAAAAAAAAAAACAACTTATTTTATTGAAACATTTTTTGTAAAAAAAAACAACTTTGATACTTTCCATGAAGAAAGAATAAAACTTTTCATTTTCGTTTATAGTTGTTTCCCCTTTTTTGTCTTTTAAACATTTGTTAAAAAAATTAATATACTTTTCTTGAGAAAAATAAAAATATTTTTATTATAATTAAGCTTACAGTCTTATCTTCTTGTGTTAAAGCTTTGTTTTTAGCAGTTTTAATTTACGTTTTTCTTCATAGTTTGTGTAAATGATGTAATAGATAGACAGTTTCAGACTGTCAGCCTAAACAATGAAGTTTCAATCTCAGCTGGAAGTACTTGCATACCTAGCTACATTAATGAGCTGTGATGTAAACATACACTAGACTGCATGATTGGGTGATGCATTCGAGTGGCAGACATTGCAGATGATAGATGCTGGACCAAAGGAAAAAGGGGAGGAACAGAAAATTGAAAATATCTCTGGATGGACTCTGGCCATCCAAGATATGTTTTCTTTGATTGAAATAAAATAGATACCTAATTGAATGTGGAAGATCAGGTTGAGATCAACGTTTTTGTGAAAAGTAATTTTCCTGGGAGGGTTCCAGATAAATGATTGCTTTCTAACCATTATCTCCAGTGGATATGTTGAGTAGTTATCTTCTGGGTGGTCGAATGGTGAATAATAACAAAGACCACCATCTAAGATTTCCAGTCAGAGGTTAAAGACTCCAGGAGATGGAAAAGAGGGGCTGTTAGAGCCGGCCTGCTAGGCAGGATATAGTCAGTGAGAGTCGGACATTTGAGAAGCTGATTGGTTTTTCTGACACCTATTGATCAGTTGGTCCAATGTGTCTCTCTGAGCAACGTGAGCTCTTTGGACTCTTAGCTGAAGCATTGTGTTAATGGGACTTATATATTTCAGTTTGATTAATAAAAACTCTTCTTTTTCAAGTCTGCTATTCGATTTGGAAAGCGAGTATCACTTGTAATCACTAAAATAAATAAATAAATAAATAAATAACGATCTGTTATTTGTTTTTAAACTGGAATTGTGGTTTCTGTTTGGAGAGGGAGTTCCTTTGTTGCACTATTAACTGGACTGAAGAACAACTTTGGACCGGCACAATGAGTGGGACGATCACAGCCTGTTGTAGTGAATGCACAAGTGCAATTTCATAATGATGCATTAATGTTTTAATGTATCATTTCTTTGAATGTTTGTGGAATTGTTCCAGTGACCTGGTTAGTCATAAGTTCAAATAGACTAATAAATTAAACAAATATCTGGATGGAATTAAAAATCTAAGTACATTCGGCAGAGGCCATCATCAAATATGCAAGAAATGTGGCAATATGTGTTTTAATAATAATAATTGTAATAATGTGAGAAGAAATTTATGTAGGAATAATTAGTTACCACATGTTAGTGAGTTTGAGGTAAGGTAGAAGGGTCTTGTTACCTTTAACCTAATTTAAACTCTGTTACTAAACTAATTATTTCTCTGTAGTAAAGCTAGTTAGCAATTATACAGTAATGAAATTCGAGTTGCTTTTGATACATTGAGTTTACGTTTTGCCATTTTTTTGTTTGTTGTTGTCAAATACTAAACCATAGTTTTACCAGGACAAAAATCTAGTATATCTCTCTATATTTAACGTTAAGTATCTCTCTCTATCTATTTATCTCTCTCTCTCTCTCTCTCTCTCTCTCTCTCTCTATATATATATATATATATATATATATATATATATATATATATATATATATATATATATATATATATATATATATATATATATATATATATATATATATATATATATACCTCAGAGTAATGAAATGCAATAAATCTACTGGTATGCAAATCCAGTAATTATCGGTCTTACAAAGTATTATCGGTTAAGAAAAGGATCATGGGTTAAAGAAATATTTTTATTAAATTGTATTCTTTGTTTTGTAAAAAAATTCTATATTTGAAATTTAGCCGTTTCAAATCATAAAATTTAAATTCCTAAATTATGGGTACATAATTTTATAACACTTTTGAAGAACACTGAACGTAGTGTCATAATTAATTGCTGAAGGTTTAGGTTTCTATTTTTTTTTTTTTTTTTATAGTTTAAACATAAACCATTAAGAAGAAACTTTCGAAAAGGCCAAAATACACTTCTAAATTATATTTCTCCTAATAAACATAAATTAGATAAAGCTCCAACGTTAATCTTGAAAGGGTTGGCTGAAAGACGTCTTGATAGGGGTTTTTTCTGCCCCACCCCTTATTTATCCTCTTTATTTAATTTATGCTTAGGAGAAATATACTTTAGAAGTGTATTTTGGTCTTTTCGAAAGTTTCTTTTTAATGGTTTAAGTTAAAACTATATAAAAAAAAAAAATCCCCCAAAAAACCCTAAACCCTCAGCAATTAATTATGACACTACGTTCGGTGTTCTTCAAAAGTGATTATATATATATATATATATATATATATATATATATATATATATATATATATATATATATATATATATATATAATGTCGGAATTCTGAGGCGAATAGGAGCACAAATTAATGAATCCTGTATTATCAAGTCTTACAACATATTTTTAGGAAGTGATATTATATAAGATAATCCCAGCAAAAAAAAAAAAAAAATAGCCTAATATACTTGATAGAGCAAATGGAATTTATAGTTTGTTTTATTCAAATTTCATTCAGAAAAATATATTTTTTCAAAATGGATTTGAATAGGATTCACTCCTAAACAAATGAGCCGATCATTATGAATTATGGAATATATACTCTAGGCAATACAATGAGTAACGTTGACACATAATTATTTTTATTTTTTGTAAATTTAAACATTTAACAGGTAGCCCCCTCCCTAAAAAAAAGAAAAGAAATAAGTGAGATACAAAAAATCTAAGAGAGAAAAGAAGTGCTCTGCATCAAATTTTGAGTTAAAGTATGCAATAAAATTTTAACCGGTTCAATATGTGTGCTTGAGCATCAATAATATATATATATATATATATATATATATATATATATATATATATATATATATATATATATATATATACATATGACATTTATTTATACAAACATTGATGGTTACATATGTGCATACATGTTTTTGTAATCACCCGCATTGGGGGATTACGTCTTCAGGCCAAGAATTATCGTTGAGAACTGACATTTCAAACAAAAACATTTTCTTATTTCGTTTACAAAGTAAGAATGTAACATGGGTGGGAGTTATGAGCGGGGAGAGGCAAGTGAGGTCTTTGAAGATAATAAACATCTTTTTTATTTCCCCTTTTTTTTATATTCCCTTTTTAAGTTTATCTATCCCATCTTTTGTTTTTTATGGCATAAGGTACTTGAGAATTTAGTATTTTTGTCTTGCGGTCCGTAAATTAAAAACATTTCTTATGGGCATTGAGTACTGACCGGTGCTGTTCAATCCACACACACACACACACACACACACACACACACACACACACACACACACACACACACGTGCACACACATTAGAAGCAAACATACGCTTATATCTATACTCAGGAGCGGATATACACTGTTCGTTGTATTTTACTCACACCCACGAACTGAAAACAGGCCATAACTGTATCGACACAAGAATAAAATTAAAATAAATTTAATAAATAAATAAAATAAAATAAAATAAAATAAAATTAAAAATTAAAAAAATAAAAAATAAATAAATAAACAAACGAACAAAACAAAAAATAAAAATAAACATAAAACCCTGAAAGTTATCAAACTCCTCATGCATACATATATATAAATACACGTATATACACTCACACCTTGATACACCCACGCATATATACACATGCACACACATATATACATACATAGACATATAATGCTCACATACAGTTATAACATGTTTACATCTATACCTTCATATGCAGTTATATCAATGCACGGACCCTCAAACACAGACATCCATGTACACACCTGGATATCATACATCATGACTGTTATTATATCAAAACTAATATTAATCCCACTAACAATCCTAATAATAATAATTCTTATAATATTGATAATACTAATGACACCACCAATATCAATAATAATAACAATAATAAGACTGTCGATTGGGAACCCCAAAATCCGTGGACCCTAACCGGACACACGTCCCAACAAAACACAGATATACATATATATATATATATATATATATATATATATATATATATATATATATATATATATATATATACACATACATATATATATATATATATAAAAACACACACACACATATACATACACACATATACATACACACATACATATACACACACGCACACCAGCATATGCAGAACATATACACACACAGTCAGACCATCTGCAGGCGCAGACACACATCCCCATCCACACGTGTCCCCAAATCTCCACAGACATATACGAGACACATATACATATAGACACCAACACAGACTCATGCATATACCCACATACATACACACGCATGGACACACAAATACCCGCTCACTCACAACGCATAAAAACACAGCAATACATGCACAAATGCAAAAACCTTTTTTTAATAATAATAATAAGGTGCCCTTTTACTTCAGTAATGTGGTTACCCCTTTATATATGAAACAGCCTACCACTCCAGTCCCCACGGGCGTATATATACATACATAATATACATGCATATATACCCAGACACCCATACATTCTTGTAATATACATTATTACAATCATCGTATACGAGACAGCCTATTTTAATAGTTCATATATATATATACATGCCTAAGATTAGTGGGGGTGCTGTTTTAAAAAATACCTATTGTTTTAATATTGTGTAAAAAAAAAAAACATAAAAAATATACATAATTTATGCGTATGCACACGTATAAAAATACAATAACTTAAAGGAATCCTAAATAGATATAAATATTTTAAATATTTTACTTATTACATTCATTTGAAAGTAAACTCAATTTTTCTTGTTTTAATTTGTGAGAAAAGATTGATAATTTTCTCCTTAATTTCTGAATGATTATTGAAGAACGTTTTTTCAATTGAAAGCACTGCAAATGCATTTAGTCTTTCACAACCCATGGTGTTCCTTAGAAAAGTTTTATTCTTTTCAGGGTTGAAAAACACTGTTCTGCCTCTGATGTAGTCATGGGAATTGTCATGATAATTTTTATGAGTTTTGTGATTTTATTATAAGAACATTGTTTAAATTGTTTTCCAAAATAAATTTCAGGAGATCAATTACTTTGCAATACTTATGGATATCTGACCTACTATAAAATATTTCTAGCTCAGTTTCAAACTTTCCTTTCAATCATGGGATATGCTTCAGTTGTCAAGGATATCTGTTCTGTAGGTAGATTTTTTTTTTAAACCAGCAAAGCTTTCTTGTAAAACAATGTAGCAAGTATTAAATGTTTAGTTGAAGAATATCTGTCCGTTATATTAACAGATATATAGTCACACAGTTCTTTAGCTTCGCCCTTGAGTGTTTGTGATGGATTTTTACAGTATTTGGTGTTTCTTATCTCTAAAATAGCAGTTTTGAAATTTGTTATGTATTCATTGACTTTATATATGCTAATTTCCCGATAAATAATTTCAACATGAGACATAATTTTATGAAATAGCTCAAACCAAAATATGAAATTTTCATCATTCAAATATTTCAGAATTCCTGTCGGTTCTGCAACGGTCTCATCTACATATGATGTTGACTAAATTTCAGTGACGGTTTTTTATGCTTGAACATTTTCATGAACTCTATTTATGTATGTTAAAGTTCCACCTTGTGGCGGATAGACGTAGAATGCTTACATCCAGATGCTTCTTGAGAATGGACAGACGCTGTGGTGATCTAGAAAAGAAAGTCGGAATAGCCAAAATGTTAGAGATAAATATTCTAGCATTTCGTGCAATGCTTGCTACATTCCTCATTATTAAATTAAGTTGATGCGCATAACAGTGAAATGTGCATTACTATAAACTGTTTTTATTTTCGCCTGAACATCAGCTTTTTTGCCTTTCATGACATTTGCATCATCAAATGTCTGAGCTATCAGTTTTTGGCAATTCCTTTGAAGAATTATATCTAATTGTTGCAGAATAAATTTTGATATCCCATCAGCGGTTTGGTTTTCTGGAATAAAGAATCCCCAAAAGCGTTCAAGTATTTTTTCATCCAAGACGTACCGTAAAACAATGATCATTTGTGTATGTTCAGACACATCTGTTGTATCATCAGCAATGTGTGTGTGTATATATATATCGTGTATGTATATATATATATCGTGTGTGTATATATATGTATGTGTATATATGTGTGTGTATGTATGTGTATATATATGTGTGTGTATATGTGTGCGTGTGTATATATATATATATGTGTGTGTTTGTATATATGTGTGTATATACATATATGTGTGTGTATATATGTGTGCGTGTATATATATATGTGTGTGTTTGTATATATGTGTATGTATATATATATATATATATATGTGTATAAATATATATATATATATATATTTATATATACACATATATATATAGTTAAATAGAATTGTAGAAGGCGGTACAATGCAGAAGTAACAGAAAGACAACAAGCTGGAGCAGGTGAGAAATTTATTAATACAACTTATAAATACATGTGTGCATTTAATATTTCATATACACAGTATATTTATATTTGCACAGTGGTCACCTGGGAAAGTCGGTCTGATGGTATGTCCATGTAATATAATATTTCGAGAAAGATCTCTTCGTCAGAGATTTACTTGACTTTGACAAACGTGCTGTTGTAAGCAGTAACTATACAGCAGTAAATCATCGCTCAGAACTTGTGGGTAGTATATGGTTAGGGTTTTTTTTTTCTCAATTCTTATTTTATATTTCTAAATTATTTATTTTATTTCATATTGTATTTTATTTATTTGTTTTTTTTATAATAGTTTATCTTTGGTTCAAACGTGTTGTTGTAAACAGTAAACGGGAACAGTATCGGGCTAAATAATTGTCCGAACCTTGTTGGTGGCTTTTTAATTTAATATGATTGAGTTTGTTTGTTTTTTTTTTACTTATTTTTATTTCTAATTTATTTATTTATTTTATTTATTTATTTTTTTTTATATAGTAATTTATGTTTATATTGAGGAGATTAAATTAACTAATTTATTTGCTGTTTGTGTTTCTGCGTTCTGTTTGAGGTGGTGGGAGCGTAGACTTAGAATAAATCGGTTGGTCAAGGGAGACTACTTGATGAGTTGTTCTAAGGGGGATAATCGTTATTTTTAACGTTTAACAACACCGACCCACACATTGAGTTCACCATCGAGCCCCCCGACAGCTCTGGATCCCTGGCACTTTTAGACTTCAGCCTCAAGATCTCGGAAGACGGTAATATATCCACAAAATTCTATAAGAAACCCGCCTGTAGAGATCTCTTCGTACGCTATAAATCTGCCCTCCCCCGTAAAGTTAAAATAAGCTATGCGAGGAAGTAAATAGCACGCATCCGCAACAAATGCAGCAATGAAGCGGATAAAAATACCTGCACAAATAAATTCAACTAAGTGCTAGAAACCAATAGATACCCAAAACCAACCATTGAAAACCTCAATAAATCTAGAAGACGCACACAACATTCTTCCTCTAACACCTGCTTTCTAAAGCTGCCCCATTTCAACGACAAGATCACAACAGCCATCCGCAAAGCTATACACAGAGAGGGTCTAGACATACAACTTATACACACTGGGCCATCACTACGACAGCATTTGTCAAAATGCAAAACCCACCTAAGCAACGTACCCTGCACCCTAACTAACTGCCCGATGAACACCACTGACATGTGCCACCGTACATACACAGTATATCACATACAGTGCACCAAATGTGACTAATCATACGTCGGTAGCTCAGTGAGACACCTGCACATTAAAGTAAAAGAACACATACAAACACAAGCCTCTTCTGTTCGCAAACACCTTCACACATGCGGCAACACTAACAAATCCATCAGAGTAGATATTTTAGCCACCGAACGCAATGTTGGCAACCTTCGTATTAAAGAATCAATCCTGATTGCCAAATTACATCCCAAGATTAATCGCCGACATGAATTAGGCTCTTCATTCTTAACTTAATGCACACCATCCCACCATTATATAATACAATTAAAAAATAAATAAACAAACAAAATAAAATAAAAAAAATAAATCAAAAATTAAATTAAAATAAATCAAAATAAATAAACAAACAAAATAATAAATAAGCAATCCCTATTCAAGACTACTACACATTAATAATAATAACAATGTTTAACAATTAAATAGCAAGCCTAAGATATATGAATTAGATGGTGCAAGCATGTGGGCTACACGGCTACATGTATGTAACTCATGCAAATTTATAAGTTTATATGCCCCAATATAATCCAATTGATTTCTCCGAGTAAACCTAACAATATTAATCGCAAATAACAATAAGACATAATACACAAAAACAGAAATCCAAGTTAACTCAAATAAACAAATACATTATGAAAAAAAAAAAAATTACTAAAACTCTCGAAATAACTTCTAACCACTTCATCATAACACATTGCATGTATAAATAAATAATTATAGTTACTATATAATTGAATTAAAGATACAAGAATCCATAAATGAGTATATATACACTACATAACGAATTAAATAAAATACCCCCAGAATGAGAATAATATCACTAAAATAAAATAAATAAGCAAACAAATAAATACATAAAAAAGTAATGCAACGTTATACATCTAACTGAGAAGAAATATCGGGAACGATTATCCCCCTTAGAACAACTCATCAAGTAGTCTCCCTTGACCAACCGATTTATTCTAAGTCTACGCTCCCACCACCTCAAACAGAACGCAGAAACACAAACAACAAATAAATTAGTTAATTAAATCTCCTCAATATAAACATAAACTACTATATAAAAAAAAAATAAATAAATAAATAAAATAAATACATTAGAAATAAAAATAAGTAAAAAAAACAAAACAAACAAACTCAATCATATTAAATTAAAAAGCCACCAACAAGATCCGGACAATTATTTAGCCCGATACTGTTACCGTTTACTGTTTACAACAACACGTTTGAACCAAAGATAAACTATTATAAAAAAAACAAAAAAAAAAACAAATAAATAAAATACAATATAAAATAAAATAAATAATTTAGAAATATAAAATAAGAATTGAGAAAAAAAAACTCTAACCAAGTTCTAACCAAGTTCCGAGCGATGATTTACTGCGGTATAGTTACTGCTTACAACAGCACGTTTGTCAAAGTCAAGTAAATATCTGACGAAGAGATCTTTCTCGAAATATTATATTACACGGACATACCACCAGACCGACTTTCCCAGGTGACCACTGTGCAAATATAAATATACTGCGTATATGAAATATGAAATGTACACATGTATTTATAAGTTGTATTAATAAATTTCTCACCTGCTTCTGCTTGTGTCTTTCTGTTACTTCTGCATTGTACCGCCTTCTAGAATTCTATGTAACTACATACTATACAATGCTTCAAGCAAACTACACCCACCTCTTATACATATATATATATAAGTTAAAACATTTCTAACTAAAATGTATTTTAAAAATAAAATTTTCTTTGCTTTTCTATAGAAAAAATGTAAATATTTTTTATTCTGCAAAGTTTAACTACTACAAAATAAATAGATTTCAAACTACTTAAAAACACAAACAAAATAAGCCATATAGGTAAAAAAAAAAATAACATTAGTCGCGTTGGTAGCTTCAAGGCTAAAAGCCTGAACACTTTTAATTAAAAAAAGAAGTTTGGCATATTGTATATTTTTGTCTGCTTAAATCGCATTTAAAAGTGTGGGAATTTTTTTTAAGGTGGAGATTTTATTTACAAGAACACGTTACACTTTTTAATAATAATAAAAAGAAAACATTTGTAAACAAGCGTCTTAAAAAAAATAAGCGAAAACGCACAAACACCGCATTTCACGAGAGTTTGGAACTGCGAAAATTACAGCTCCAAATTGGCTCATATCGGTTGTCTAGATCGGGCATGCGCATAAGCGAACTTCACTAAGAATGTGTAACTGTGAATTTTGCAGCTCCAAGCAATGTTTTACTTTTATGCTTATATGAGTATAGGGACAGTTATCGACATTAAGCTTCAGGATTATATATATATATATATATATATATATATATATATATATATATATATATATATAAATTATTAATATGATATATTATCACATAGAAAGAAAAAAAAAACATATTCTTTTTAACGTGTATCGATAATATTGAGTAGAAATGACTTGGGGGTGCTGCAGTTCCACAGCTCCAGGCACGAGCCGCCACTGATATATACATATATATATATATATATATATATATATATATATATATATATATATATACATTTATATGCATACACACGTATACATATACATACACACATATACACATATACATACATACACATGCATGCAGATACATACATAAATACACTTATACATACATATTTACACAAAATACAGACATATCAGAGAGGCGGTAGCACTCTCTATATAGGGATGGCCCGTACACACCTATATACGCCTACAAAACAAAACTATCCAAATCTCAACTAAAATCAACTTATAAGTTTCAAAAAGCACATATTCTTACAGAGAAGCGTCTTACGAATCCAGCGAGTGTCAGAACGTCGGTTAAAATGTCAAAAGAGAGCAAAAAAAAAGGGTACAAAAATGGCCAATTGTTCTTCTTTCTTCTTTCTTCTTCTGCTTTCTTCTTTCTTTTGAGACGATGTATCTCGGTGTACGAACGGTCTCTGACAACAGTTCAAGCATCAATCGACTGCTCTTTACACGGAGAAGTGCAGTGACCCATTGCTTTTTAGCTAACTCCATAATTAAATAAGATTACGTGTAATAACAAGTTTTAAACACTATATACCCAATGTAGACAGACCACTTCGAACACAGAACTTCTATCAAAAGGGACAGCTCCAAATAATACACCGGATGCTCACAGACGTTCCAGTTTGCCAGTGGCCTATATTTCTTGGACGCTGAATATTTGAGGTGAACGTTAAGGTTTTTTCTTTAAACAGTAACCCACCAGCGTTAATGAAACCATGAAATCTTTATCTCAGTTGATCAAAATTGTTATAAGAGTAACCTATCAGCAAGTACGACGTCAAAAAACAATGTTATAAAAACAAATAATTCTTCAGATTTTGGACTGTAAAATATGTACAAAATGTCAATGCTGTGACCAGGATTCGAACCTAGGTTAGCATGGCCACAACGTGGGGTCCTAACCTCTAGACGATCACGGCTAACACTGACGTCTGTCGCTCTTGGCAGAAAGACACATGACTACTGTCAAACTATTGAAAAATAAGGTGGAAACTTGAAATTCTCACGCATGCGCAAAAATACACTATAGCAACCATTGTTAAATGCAGCTGAATCTCTTCGCTCGCTAAGAAAAGTAGATCAGACCAGTTCTTCTAAGAACTCACCAAACGCCAAAGGAAATAAGTTAAATTAACCGCAAAAGAAACTGCAAGAAAGTCATCTTCTAAGAACTCACTGGAAGCTGACCAAAAAGAATCAAAATCCAAGCCCTAGCCACAAAAATAACTAGATATTGTGGCTACTATACACAATCTACTAATAAAAACAAGTAAGTTTTCTAAAATAAACTACAATAAATTAACCAAGTAACCTCACACTGTCACTGATTAGGACTTCATATAAAGATAACAACTACACTATTGGTATATATACCGTTCCACACTTTAACTATTGGTGACGGGGCAGTATCTCAATTCTACGAGAGTTGTCTTGCTATAAGATAAGTGATATTATAGTAAGATACACATAAGTGTTATATGTTTACATTTAATAAAAAATGCCAAAGTCAGCACGTAGTAAAAAAGCTCAGAGAAATATAGACTATGAAAAAAACAAAGTCAAGGTATTATCTGAGCAAAAAGAATACTATCAGAAAAATGCTGAAATAATAAAAATTAAGTATCATGCAAATCCTGAGGCAAAGAAGGCTGCCTCACGTGCTGACTCAAAAGCACGGTATAACAGGGATCCCGAGGGGAAAAAAACTGCCTCACGTGCTCTTTATAACAAAGAACCAGAAAAAAAGAAGGCTGCCTCACGTGCTGACTCAAAAGCACGGTATAACAGGGATTCTGAGGGAAAAAAACTGCCTCACGTGCTCTTTATAACAAAGAACCAGAAAAAAAGAAGGCTGCCTCACGTGCTGACTCAAAAGCACGGTATAACAGGGATTCCGAGGGAAAAAAGCTGCCTCACGTGCTCTTTATAACAAAGAACCAGAAAAAAAGAAGGCTGCCTCACGTGCCAACTCAAAAGCACGGTATAACAGGGATCCCAAGGGGAAAAAAGCTGCCTCATGCACAAACTATTATAAATATAAATATCAAAAACTGCCAAATCTTTGCCAAAACGCCAAAGAATGAACCAAGAAAAATTTAATAGTGAAGGTATGAACATTTTAGAACTTTATAATACTCTAACTGTTTTATCAGAGAGGCGGTAGCACTCTCTATGTAATATAGAACCTATGGAGGACCAAGAGGCAACTCCTAAGGCCCAAAACCCAAAGACCTAAAACCCAGCAGGAAGCGACCTGCTACTAATGGAGACGGCAATGAGCCGCCTCCTAAAAAAGACAATACTATCATGAATGTAAGTTTAAAAATAAGACTGTAAGTAAAAATACTAATTAACAAGAATAAAAAAGCATTGGAAATGCAAAAGGATATAGGGATGGTATGCCAAAAAGTATACAAACAAGATAGCTATGAATGGCTAGGCACATGGAAATAGAATTGCATCCAAAGTATAGCCCTATAGCTTTTTACAACTGTAATGATGACACGGAATGAAGATTGGAGAAAAGCTATAGGGCTATACTTTGGATGCAATTCTATTTCCATGTGCCTAGCCATTCATAGCTATCTTGTTTGTATACTTTTTGGCATACCATCCCTATATCCTTTTGCATTTCCAATGCTTTTTTATTCTTGTATATATGTACACTGCCACCAAATGATACATCTAAAATAGAAATAGAAATGAACTCATTCACTACATAATTCTCTTTTCTATCAAACTCCACACGAAAAGTTATATTACCCGCCTCCACCCGCTTGTTACTTTTTCATAAGTTGTACGTAGTACGTAAAAATTTATAGTGAATTCAGCTTGAAGTCCATAGGTCTATCCTCATATTTAGCAAGCACTCTTTCGAGGGTTACACAGATATATATATAAGATATATAACGATATAACAATAATATATAATAACATATGACAAAAAATCAGAGTATTTAGGTTATATAAACTTATTTAAATATTTAAAGGCTTATATATTGTAGTACTTACCTTCATCTTTATTCGTCTCCCCTATTTCTTTATTTCCTTTTCTTCTCTTTCACTTTTCATTTTTTACTTTTTTATCTATTTATCTATTTTTTTTCTACCCACGTATATACACATATACATACAGATCATATACACATACATGCACACACCCAAACATATCCACATGCATACATTATTACGAGGTTCACCTAAACAATCTATTACTCGTTTGGTTCAAATATACTTTCATACAGGTATTTATTTAGGTTAGTAATATTATAACTGCTTGAGAAAGTAGAATATTAAGCGATTTTTGTAATCCATACGGGTATGATCATAGTTACGATCTCACTTATCCTCTTTTTTTTGGGGGGGGGGGGTTATTGGATAGGAGATAGTTGTACTCATAGTTGTTCTGATCTTCTAATTTAGAATTCTTAAAGTGCATGTATTCTGAAATGTTTGCAGGATATAGCAGTTTCTTGTTTAATATTTAACAGTTTATCCCTATGCTTAAACCTAGTTATCTCAAGTTTTTCTGATAAGCATAATGGGCATGGTGAGTTTAATGAGTGGCAAGTATTGGCCCTTCTAATAATCTTCCATTCTATTGTAAGTGTTTTATTTTCTCTAACTAATTTCCAGTAGTATAACGATAAGGATGTGTCCTTTTCATACGTTTGATTATTCATCGAACGTGTATGTCCATAGAATCTATTTTTGAAAGTCATTTGGGTACTACCTATGTAGAATCTTTCATCCCTTGGGTTCTCTACTCGGAATATCCTAGCCTGGTATACCACTGGTTAGGTTAGACATTCATTTTTTATTGGGCATTCCTCAGGTTTTTGGCAGTTACATTTATTCACAGCCGTGTTATCACTAGTATTTACACTTTCTCTATTAGTCATCGTTAAGATTGTTCCATTATGCTTTTTTATAATTCTTTCCAAGTCATCACCACAGCTATAACTTAATTTTAATGTATTTTTATTAATGTATTTTTATTAATTTTATAATTAATAAAAAATACATTAAAATTAAGTTATAGCTTATGCCATAAAAACCAAAAGATGGGATAGATAAACTTAAAAAGGGAATATAAAAAAAGGGCAATAAAAAAGAAGACGTTTATTATCTTCAAAGACCTCAGTTGTCCTCTCCCTGCTCATAACCCCCACCCATGTTACATTCTAACTTTGTAAACGAAATAAGAAAATGTTTTTGTTTGAAATGTCAGTTCTCAATGATAATTCTTGGCCTGAAGGCGTAATCCCCCAATGCGGGTGATTACAGAAACATGTATGCACATATGTAGCCATCAATGTTTGTATAAATAAATTTCATATACCTGCTCTGTTTACTCATTGAGCACTCTTTGGTAGACACATGTTGTTTCATTGGATGTACTTCTAGGAAACTAAACTCTACTGGCTAAATATATATATAAGTGTGTGTGAGATAAACTCTTAAACTAATGAACCTATCGTTATGAATTATGTGATACATTTTCTAGACAGCAGTGTGAACAATATGGGTACATTATTATTTGTTTTGTAAACTTTACCATTTGATGAATATTTTTCCATGTTATAGAATGTCTAATAATACATGCATACATACATACATACATACATACATACATACATACATACATACATACATAAACAGAATAATGTCTGTTTCAACCATGAATCCTATTTGTATTTTCTGTTGTATGTTTTTCCTTGAATTACTCAGCTCAGTATTCCATTTCTTCCATAATTCATTCCTTCTGCTAGCGTTTTAAATTACACAAAACCCAGCAACATGTCCGACATATTTTACTACACACCATTCTGTAGCTTTTTTTTCAATTATCAAAATGTATTTT
This sequence comes from Euprymna scolopes, assembly GCF_053919585.1. Lineage (NCBI taxonomy): Eukaryota > Metazoa > Mollusca > Cephalopoda > Sepiida > Sepiolidae > Euprymna > Euprymna scolopes. Next base: position 150,692,817 of record NC_136484.1, on the reverse strand, counting down.
TAAAAGTCCTACATTACATACTATCGTATTAAGCCTTGAGGCTAAAACACCAGTTTTCATCAGATTGCTGGTTAAACAATGTTGAGCTTGGCTAGTACTTAGATGAGTGACCATTTGATTAAGTGACTGTAATGAACAAGAAAATGATTAAGTTGCATAATAACAAAACTTCTAGTTAACAATTTTGCCAACTCTTTATCTGGACATAAATCTAACCACAAATTCCATGAACAAAGTTTATTTCCTAAAACTGCCCACATGCTTTCCAGCAAACTTTAATATGATCGTTTTCAAGTCTAATGTAAACAAGTTCTTGTTAAGCTGTTCTCTTAAATAATCAAATTCTACCTCATTTCCACTACTGAAGATTACACTGTTGTCTTACCAACCACCTTACACTCATTAACCCATATCCTTGAGTGACCTTCGGGCCTTAATAAGAGATAACTCTCATGTAAAAAAAAAAAAAAAAAAAAAACTTTGGCATTTGTGCTCTCGTGCAAAGGGACAACATTTTTCGTTTTTAGTTGGGACATTTGAAGAGTGCATAGCAGGGGCAGACAAATGCAATTTCAGGACCAAATTGAAAATCTCACAATAATGAATGCATGTTTTTTTTGTTTATTTTTTTAAATAATTTGAGAAAATGATAATAACACAAAATACATTTTTTTAAACAAATTACAGATTTTTAAATTTTTTTTGTAACAAAAAAAATTATGAAATTTTCGAATACATGTTTTTTTTTGTCAAAAAAGTTTTTTTTAATACATTTATTGAATTAAAATAAATATAAGAAACTTATAACACAAAGTTTTCTGCTCCTGATGTATGCTTGTCTGCCCCTGCTATGCACTCTCCAAATATCCTCACTGAAAACCAAAAAAGTTGTACATTTGCACTAGTGCACAAGTGTTAAAACTTCCAAACAGGTCTTTAAATCGATGATGATAAATTCAGAGGCAAAAATAATTGAACGTAAAGCTGAAACATGAGCATGCCAGTAACAGATGCAATCATTAATACGAGGAATATCTCGAGGGACACATATCCATGTACAACCAGAGTTTTACCTACTTTTATAGTTTAGGAACTGCTTTTGCTTCTGCTCTTCAAAAAAAAATGAATAAATAAAAATAAATAAATAAAAGAAACCACTTCTTTCTCCACTTCATCCACACCTTAGAAAAATTCAACACATTTTGATCTCTCGTACTATCACTCGGGAAAGTGGCAACAAGAAAAGCACTATGGCCTCACCTTCTACCAAGGATACTTAATTACCTTTATAAATTTAAAAAATTAGGCACAAGGCCAATCAAAAATTTGGGGAAAGGGGTTTACCACTGTATCTTTGATTGGTCTATGCTAATCATAGCTAGTTCTCATTCGCCATAATTCCACAAACACACCAGGAGTTGTTCTACTTAAGATTCGTAAATCAAATCGTTTTTTTGTGTGTGTGAATAAAATATTCATATATATATATATATATATATATATATATATTGTATGTATTATGCTGGTGCAAAAATAATGTCGTTTTTTGACTTGAAGTTGAATCGCAAAGAACGACATTATTTTTGCACCAACCTAATAGAAATAGAATTCTATAAAAAGTTGTTTTATTCATATTTTATTAGCATGAGGTGGAGGGAAAATGTCCAAAAAGTAAACAAAAATGTTAGTAAGACCATCCCAATCCTTTCTAAATGTTAGACTGCAGACTGTTTTCCGGTTTGATGAGAGCCGAAAACAAAGTACCTTTATTATTTGTCATTTGTCAGACAAGTCAGAAAAAGACACCATCACCTGTGTTTAATCCCCTGAGCTCCAAACAGGTTATAATTTTAGATTACATATAATAATACACTAATGCATTTCATGTTCATCTGTACATTATCACTTTTCATATACATTTTAAGAAACGAGATCTTCCAATCAGCAATGGCCTTGAATATGACCTTAAACTATATCTGATGGTGAGGCCCCAGCTTGCGAACTTTAGGGAGTGTGGAGCCACTCTTTAATTGCCATTGCTCCCAGGTCCACTCTGACCCGGAGTGGTAGTACCTGTTAGGGTCCCAACTATGGGTTAAATAGAAACCGACTTGGAAAAAACAAATATATTCTATTAAAAAAATTTTCTTCAAAATAACTGGATTTGACATTAAATAATCTGAAAAGGGTTTATATGCCATAAAAAAATAACCAATCCAATCCAATCCAATCAGCAAAGATGGTGATTGGTAATGTTATGAATGGGAGTGTTTACATATCATAATATATATAATTATTATATATTAATGCCTTGCAGAAGACGGATACATGTGTACATGCGTGCAGCTCATGGATGACAAAAAGTAGTGGAAGGAAACAAGAATTACTTACAGATGACATGACAGAAATATAGTTATAAGAAGGCAACACATAGAATAATACAAATTACATCCACCAGTATTACTTAATCATGAACAGAAGTAATATATTTCCATCTTTGTTTACCTGGATTCAAAGTTATTCTTTTAATGGTGCTTGTCAGCATCTGTTTTATCCCATTCTCACGTCTCCACGTGAGAACTCCCATAACAGAAGTAAAGGGAGGAGGTAACTCTGCCTGACACAACAAAAGAGTTAACTCTCTTTAATCATTAGTTCTATTGCCCTAATAGGTGATTAATCTGATGTCGTTACGGTAAACAATTCTGACTGTAACAATTTTAAAATTAATTATTCCGAAATCAGATTATGTTGTCCTGTCAACTAAAACAAAAAAAGGAATCCATTTCAAAGAGAGATATTCGTTTTATTGATCTAAATATGTAGTGAACATATGTTTTTATAGGAGGATGACAGAGAATACTTATTGTTTTAAAAAGAGTTAAATTATTGCAATTTTAAATAAATAAATACACAGCTTAAGTAAGCACTGTTTATACAAGTCAGGAATATGTCTTTGGTATGTATTGCATAAATTTTATTTTTCAAGAAGGGAGTAAGGAATTTAAGCTTCTCTAAAACAGTGGAATGGATTACAGACATTTTGTATTATTTGAATTATTTGGACTACTGTTCTCATTAACTGTGAGTATTATTCTCCCATTTCAGTTAACGTAACCAACCTTCTTCAGATGTATCTTGTCTTGCTGAGGAATCTGCACAGAATTTCAAACAGAACTTTTTATTTAATCCACGGGGATTGCATGTGCTTGTTTCACTAGGCATGACCAAATGGAAGTCCTAAATAATTAAGTAATTTACAACTGTATTCTTAGTATCGCCTACACTAAAGATTGAACCTTCAACCTCCAGAAGAATGTCACTTAGAACTGAATTTTACTTCATAATTTATCCGTTATACCACTAGTTCTTGCTGACATTTTTCCCGTTCAGCAATGACTTTTCAACGTCTATTATAATTGCCTAAAACTGACAACGAGTGATGCTAGTAACTATATTACCTTTGCTCGTCTTGTAAATTGTGATTGACCCCTGCAAAAAAGTAACCTTTTCTCTTGTGCCTATAAGTTCCAGATTGAAAGGGGGTGATATCTTTGAGGTGCTGCCATAGCTAGGTGTTGTCTGTGTAGATGTCAACAGATGATCTCAAAATATGATTTGGCATATCATTAATGTTTAAGAAGAATGTTGACCAAGAACAGATCATTTAGAGATGCCTGAATTGATTCTTTGTGCTTCTAACCAATCCCATCAACAACTACTTTTATAGACCTATGAGAGAGAAATGATTCAATAGTAACAAAAACATTGCCAACTATTCCATAGCTAGCCAAAATCTTATCAAAGGTTATGATATGTCTAGAGCTATGAAGCCTTTATCAATAGATTCACAGATCCTGTGTGATATTACAATCAGCACATAAACTGTTAATCTTGCAGAACAAAATCTTTATTGCTTGTTATTAAGGAGATGCTTTTGCTGAGGTGGTTGACAGCTCCCTGATTTATCACAGATTAGGAAGATGTGTGCAGAACAGGACACTTTGTTGGTTTAGTCACCCTGAAAGAATGGATGAGAGTGCTTGCTATAGATGTAGAACTGTTAAGGTGGTAGGGTCAGTTCACAGTGGTAGCTAAGTCATATAATGATCATTCACCCTGGGTTGGTTGGGCTGACTCTTTCCAACAAATTCACCATGTCCCAGATACTGGCTGACTAGGCACACCGATGCAAGGCTGCTTTCGTTATGAGTGCAAGCCATTTGCAGTTCCAGTAATGGACCCTGCAAAGGTGAGGACCCAGAATCAGTTCAGCATCCTGCTTTACTGTCCTGAGCCAGGTTTGGAGTTGGCCGCTGCAACGTTTCTTCAAGCCTGGTAGTGGTGCTGAGTTGATGACTTCATGGATGAAGTGATCTGCATATCATCAAAGGGCATGGCTGAACCAATAACAGTGTCTGGCAGTGAGAGATCTTGCAGCAAGTGCAAATCGTATGGTTGGGTATAAACTGTTGTAAGCAGATGAGGAAGATGCAGCATAGGCAGTGATGTTTGAATACCTCCAGTTTGCATAGGTCACTTGCCTGCATAGGCCAAATCTCACAGTGGTAAAAGAAAATGTTGCATATAAGGGCCTGGTAGATCCTGATATTGGTGTTTTATCTTTCTTTTTGAGACCAGAGCCACATTCAAAGTCAACAGAAAGTGGTGTGATCATTGCTGATGTGGTTGAGGATGTTTTCCTCCCCTTGGCCTGTTGTGGTGATGACGAAGCCAAGATATTCGAACCAATCAACCTCTTAAAGGGTTTCTGTGTTGAGGACAACCGGATGTTTTTCATTTGAAAGAAGACCTGCCGACAATAACTTTGTCTTATTGGCATTTATCTTCATGCCAATTTTTGAAGTGTAAGATTGCTTCTTGTCAATGGCCAATTAATGTAAGAAAAGCTTTCACCCAATATGGCAATATCATCAACATAGTTAAGATCCGATATTTGTAAACCACAAATTACTGTTACATCATGAAAGTTGGCCAGGGAGTTTAATGTGATCCACTTGATGACATAATTGTAGACCAAAGAAATGGAAGGAAGTTATAAAATTGGATGTCAAAGAAACATAAATAAATAAAAAACTGGGCGGAGATCTAAGACAAAATGGATATCAGATCATGCAGATGCTGCTGCTTATGATGATGATGACGTAGGCAAATGTTCTGATGATAAAATTAAACTTTATGTCTTAAATAGGTTTATTTTATTGCTTTTTTTTCTGTAAATTGTTGTAGTTCATAAAATGTTATCACATTCTGATTGTAATATATTGAGGCAAAAACTGAAGTCAAAAAGTAAAACACAAGCAGTGTTCAGCTGATGATTTTATTAACTGCGTGTTTACACATTTGAATGCTATGATGGTCGAGGGAAAAGACTTTCTTTTCTCTAATGTGACCATACCGAGGTGTTCTAGAATAAAGAGAGATAACTCATCTGTCTCGTTAACCTTACTAATGAAAGGGAGACAACTCATAACATAACAAGTTTTAACAATTTATAATAGATTATCTTGATTGCTCCATGGTTAAGTATGAGTGATACTTTGAAAAGAAGTCATAATTTTATATGCATCCTATCATCTTTAGGGGATGCTTTGTCAGTCAAAGGATGAGTCACGCCTCAGTTTTAAATAGTATTTTTATTGTCAAATGGATACTTTGAATGATTTGGTTGATTAGTTTAATTGCTTTGTCTTGTGGCATAACCCTTTTCAGATTACTTAATTCCGAATGCGATCATTTTGGTAAAAGTCATATGCTTTAAGTTCTTTATATTTTCAAATATTTATTTATGGTGTTTGGTTTAGTTGTTATTTAATACTGAATTTGGTCATTTTGGTAAAATAATTGTATGCTTTAAGGTCTTATATTTATTCATACTGTTTGGATTATTTATTTATTTATTTTTTTTTTTTTGGCATATCAAATCTTTTCAGGTAATTTAATGGCGAATTGAGTCATTTTTGTAAAAATTTTATGCTTAAAGTTCTATATATCTTCAATTATTATTGTGGTGTTTGATGTGATTAATTTGTAGAAAAAAATGTTGTTTTTGGATGAATATTAGGAGAGTGAAAAGTTGACCTTGGGTTTACTTTAGCAGTCTCATAATTCTTGCTTCCCTTATTTTGTCTTTTAGGCCTCACATTCCATGAACGATGTTTCTGTTTTTTTGATCTAGAAGGAGTTTTCGTAATTGGGGTTTTTACTTGGCCTTCGGACCGGGATCAAAGTGTAGTATCTGTTCCGACAGATGCTGCACTTAGGATAATTTGTACCAGTTAATGGAGGGGAAACCCTCTATACTGGGACAATTATTATTTTTGGTAACCAGTTTTGCCTACTTTTAGGGGAGCTGGTTTTTACCTCACATTAAAAACGGCCTTGTGCCTAATTTGCTCAGTGGGGGAGCAAATAAATACCATCTGTTCTCTCAGTTACTAAACTTGACCCACCACCGGGCTTTCGGGCTAGGTTAAGGTGTTTTTCCTTACTAACTTTTGTTAGCAAGGACCGACCCCCTCCTTTGGGGAGTCAGGACCTAGAGGACCGACTCCACATTTGTGGGAGCTTGGACCCGGAAACCGATCCCCTCTTTTGGGAGACTGGAATCTCTGGACCAACACCACTATCGCTGGTAGTTGAGACCTGCTTTTTTCATTTGTTGTTTTTGCATGTTGTTTTTTCTTCGTTTCGGTCTCACTTCTCGAGACTGGGATGGTCTAATTTCTCCACACTTAATTGCCTGAGCAGCACTCTGACCTGCCAGGCCCAAACTTTGTCTATCTTCGCTGCTCTCCCAGTGGATCGAGCAGACAGGGTTCTCTTTCTCGCTTCCGTTGGGGTAAGTTAGTGGGTAGGGTGACGTGGGGTAGGGCGGGTGCTTCGTTTCTGCTCCCCTCTGTGGGCAGGGATGCCTATCCCCTCTCTCTCTTAATTGCGACGCGGCACTCTGACCCGCTAGCACCCACTGCGTCTTTCTTCTCTGCTCTCCCCCCCTCGCGGGGGGATCTGAGCTGCTAACCCGACATCCCCGTGAGGGGAAGTCAAAAACTCTAATTTCTTCAAAGTCCGCTCCTCCCCCTCCTCCCCCTCCATTCCCCTGGGTTTTCTTTTCCCCCCACTACACTTTGGTCCGCGCCAGCGGCCAGTGCAACCGCCACGATGCCAGGCAGGAGGGGTACGTCACCCCAAATGCGCAGCATCTCAACTGCTAACGACTCCCTATGTGAGGGAGCTGATGCATCTCCCGGCGAGACGGCGCCAGGAAACAAGGTAGGGCCCCGGCGCGCGGCGACCTTGGAAGAAAGCGGGAGGGTAGGGCCGCAGCCCGCGGCGACCCCCCAAAAAGCACCTGCAACTATTCGGCGGGGAAGACAGTGATTGGCCCCCCAACACTCCCCAAGAGGACCAAATACGGAAAAAGGGTGACTCTCCGGCCAGTGGTAACAAAAGCAAGCTGGAAGGAGAGACACCCTTGACAGTACCCACCAAGGCTCCAGCTGGGAACACGGCACCAGAAGGGGAGACACCTCCATCCCCCAAGGGGACAGCCACCCAGCAAAGAAAGAAAATAAGAAAGGGGAGCGGCCCGGAGAGCAAACCAAGCCAGGACGAAACAACGCCAAGGACACAATGGCCTACTTTGCCTGGTAACGGCCCAGTTCCGAAGCCAAAAATGCCCATAACAGGAGAGAGCCCCACAACACCAGCTACGCCCCCCAACCCGAGTCCAGCTTACACCCACCAGGATGGAGGACCGGCATGGGGCCCCAAAGAGCAGCAAGGGAAGTTGACGCCCGAAGACTACAGAGCACTCTTCAACTCCACTTACAAGGAGTATACCCAGGGGAACAACATCCAACCCCTCCCGGGTCAAGTGGAAGTTCTGGAGAAAAGAGTGCTCTCGCTGATAACTTCAGACACCAAGACAAGGGGTCTGACGGGCGTCAACAAGGACACAATGATGAACGTGTTGCTGGAGCAGAACATTCCCGCCAACTACATCTGTAGAAGGAGTTACGCACAGTGGGATGTTCTGCTCCCCACCTCCGAAGACGCAGTCAGGCTGTCCAGGACCTGCCATCAGAGCAGGAACATAAAGCTCCAACCCATCTATATGAACAAGAGGAGAGCAAATGTTTCTGCTCTAAACGTCCCCTGCTATATGGAGGCCAAACAACTGGGGGCTATCCTAAGCCAGTATGGGGACGTAGAGGAAGTCACCCCGGTCCGCGGATTAAGAAACATCATGACCGGGGACTACAAAGTACAGATGGTCCTGGACAAGGCTGGATTCTACGCCATCCCAGCCACACTCAAGTTCGGAGAGTGGACACTCTCCCTTATAGTGGAAGGGAGGAGGCCTCATTGCTGGCTGTGCACACAACAAGGGCATATGGCGAAGGACTGTCCAAAGAGGAATGGAGGGAAGAAGCCCACAAAAGCGGCGGGAACAAGCGTGACAACAAATCAAGCCGCTGCTCCCGCGCCGGCCGCAAATCCTCCAGAGCCACCGACAGGCTGGGTGACGGTCGTAAAGAAAGGCAAGATCAACAAACAGCCATCCTTGCAGACAGTCACCCAAGACCAAGAACAACCGAAGAGCGAGACGGAGAAAATGGACACACAGACACCCTCCTCCTCAAACAAGAGGAAACTACGAGAATCTGAGGAGGAGGCCGCGTCAGAGGCAGAGGAAGAGACAACAACAGTCTCTATGGCCCTGAGCGCAACAGAGATCAGGAGGGCCAGGAGGAGGAAAAGCCGCAAGACACGCGCAAACCCTCCTACCCCCACTGAGACTGAGAAGGACACCCTCGCAACAACAACACAGGATGAGCCCCCTGTGATCCCAACACCCCAGCAACCCGAATAACCTTCCCCCTCTCCTATAAAGGCCCCAAGAAACTCTTCCCGCCCCTCATCCCGTGACAGGAGCCAAAAAGAAGAAAACGAGCAGGCTACCCTCTCCCCAAGCGCTCAGCCTCCCCATCAACCAAAAGAGATCTCCTCCCCCACTCCCAAAGTCCGCACTGAACGGACCAAAAAGCTCCCCTTCCTGCCAGGAAGCAGGATTTGTGAAACAGACCCTCTCCAACCGGCTCCGGACCTTAAAGGATAACAGAAGGTCCGGTACAATAAACTTAAAAACTTTGAAAAAGTTGGTGGAGACCTAGTAACAGACCCCACTAAATTCAAGGACGCTCCCTTGTTGACCACTTTCGTTAGGGTCGACAAGGACGCTAGTACTGGAGGAATGTGGGCAATGATTAAGGCAGCGAAGAATGCGATCCCAGGCCAGCAGCTGGTGGATAGGGACCATCCTTCACTGACCAACATTTTCTTTAAATGTGAGGGTAGAATCCCCATGTATGTACACCCATCGCTATACAGGGCACTCAAACTAACCTTCCCCCTGGACGTGGGGGGCGTGGCCAAGGATGGATCACCTTCATCGGATTTACTTACCGGCAGCCTTGGCCAGGCCTGCCATGTCCTCACTGCCCAGGATTTCAGACCCGTCTGTGACAGTGCTTGAGGTGAGTGATCATGTCTTTGAACTTGGCTACATTGAATGTGAGGGGCATCAGGTGTCGAAGCAAGGCCTCGCGCGTTGTGAGAGACTTGGGGTCCCTCAAGGTAGATATTGCCGCTATCCAGGAGACCCACTTTGTTTGTGACGCGGATTGTCAGGTGCTGGTAAACGATTACGATGTCTACTCAGCATATGGCAATACTTATAGTCGTGGAATCTCCTTGCTAGTGAGTCGCACCCTGTCAGCGTCGGTGAATGTTGTTCACGCAGGCGAGGACGGGCGGGCGCTTGTTGTTGATGTTGCTGTTAATTGTAGTGTTTTTCGGATTGTTGCTGTTTATGCTCCCAATGCTGCTGTAGAGAGGGCAACCTTTTTTCGACGGTTGGAGGGCTTCTTAGTGGATCCGGAACGGTTAGTTTTAATGGGGGATTGGAATGCAATCCTTGATCCCAAAATAGATAAGGTCGGGGGGACTAGCGGGTCGGCGTGGTGTGACAGCAGTCTGTCTGACCTGATGGCCTCGTGCGATCTCGTCGACAGATTTCGTCTGGATCATCCGGGGCGGGAGATGTGGACGTGGCATGCTGTAGTGCCTTCCCATCCAAGCACTTACTTGGATTGGATGTTAGTTAGAAGAGGCGATGTAGACTTCCTATCTTGCCCCACGTTCCACTTGCTAGGACACTCGGACCATAAACTTGTTATGGCCCATTTGAGCTTAAGTGCTAGGCCTAAACTGGCCGGATACTGGAAGTTCAACAGCACCTTGTTGGAGCTGGAGGACTACCGGTTGAAGGTCACTGAGCTAATTCAGCGGGCTTTAGTGGGGGCGGTTACAGGGAGTAAGTGGTGGGTTAGTCTCAAGGCCAAAATTAGGCGCTTCTCTGTCCAGTATAGCCAACGCCTCGCGATAGATAAGGCTAAGGCAAAGAAGCGTTTAGAGGATAAGCTGACCCGGGCGGTGGAGGGGGGGGGACCCCTAGAGTTAGCACTAGCTAAACAAGATCTCAACCGCTTGGCTAGCGAGCGGTATGAAGGTCAAGTAGTTAGGGCTAGGTTAAACAAAGTTTCTAACGAGGCTGTGAATGTTGACGCTGTTGAGCGTAAGGCTGCTTTAAGGCGCGGTTCGGATGGGTACATTCGTAAAGTACATAACCTGGAAGGACACCCCTTAGTATCGACTCGGGAGATCTGCGAGGGGTTTCGGGAGCATCTATCGGTGCGCTTCACCCAACTACCCGGACTCAGGGTTGATGAGTTTGGCAGCTATTTGGCTGACTCGCCCCGCCTCACGGCGGCTCGGGCGGCTAGCTGTGATGGTCTTATTACTGAACATGAGGTCATTACTGCGTTGAAGCAGGTCGGCTATAACAAATCCCCGGGGCTTGATGGTTTACCCTACGAGTTTTACTTGAGGCTGTCGCCCATGTTGGTCCCTATTCTGAAGGATATGTTCAACCATTGGTTTGCCCAGGGTTCCATCCCTGGACAGGTGACCAAGGGTGTGATCACATTGCTGAGGAAAGGTCAACGGCATGGTGGGAGGGAAAACTTTGATGATTTTAGGCCCTTGACTCTGCTAAACACAGAGTTAAAGATTTTGGCAAAGATTCTTGCGAATCGCTTGCAGGTTGTCATCACTGACTTGATCGAACCGGACCAGACTTATGCTGTGAAGGGGAGATCGATTCAAGACAATTTGCACTTGATACACTCGATCATAGAGGGGACAGAAGACGACGCCGAAGCCACGCTGATCAGTTTGGATCAGTCCAAGGCATTCGATAGGGTCGACCATCGGTTCCTAGGATCTGTGCTAGAGGCCGCCGGATTTAATCCGGACTTCCGCAAGTGGATCTTTGTTCTGTATGACAGGCCGACGGTAGCGGTGCAGATCAACGGTAAGCTGTCGGAGTCATTCGCTGTCTCTCGGTCGGTGCGACAGGGTTGTCCGCTGTCGCCTCTGTTGTATGTCCTGGTGTTGGAACCCCTCCTTCGCAAGTTAAGGGACGAGGCGGCTACACCAGTCCTGCGCGGAATAGCTCTCCCTGGAGGCACACGAGCCAGGGTTTCCGCGTTCGCCGATGACGTCACCGTGTTCGTGTCTTGCCTCACGGACATTCAAGCGGTGGTCGAGGCGCTCGCTCGATACGAAGAAGTAACAGGAGCCATCTTCAACCGTAGCAAGTCTGTTGGCCTGCGGTTGGGGGCCTGGACCGGGGTAAACTCGCTTCCAGGTATTTTCAGCTGGACCGATGGACCGGTCCGCATTCTCGGTGTCTGGTTTGGACCGGGACTTCAGCTGGAAAAGAATTGGTCGGAAGTACAGTCTAAGGTCAAATCGTCAGTAAAGACTTGGATTGGAAGGAAATTGTCCTTGAAGGGTCGGGCGGAGGCGTGTGCTACATACGTCTTTCCGCTCATCCTTTACCGTTTGTCTGTACTTCCTCTCCCTGCAGAACGACTAACCCGCTTACAAGGGCGCCTCGATTCACTTTTGTGGAACGAGGGTAAGCATTATGTCTGCAGAGAGGTCTGTGTTCAAAATCCGAGCGAGGGAGGCCTGGGTCAGCCCAGTCTCTTGTGTCATAGAAACGCCGAGAGATTGGCTTTCCTGGGTCGTTCGCTTGAAGGAGACGCTCCTTGGGTCCCTGTGGTTGAGAACTCGTTTCCCAACCTCAAACCCAACCCTTCGGTAGAAGGTCGTCGTAGACCGAAGGGGGAGTCCAAGTTCTTCTCCGAATGCCGAACCGCTCTTAGAGCTTTGCCGGGGACCAATGTCCTCGATCAGCCAAGGAAGAAACTGTATCGGGATTTAGTGGAGGGGATCGCGAAGGATCCACTTTGTAGGCGGATGGGATGGTCGATGGAGGTTGTCCGTTCTCAATGGCGTTGGGCGCCGGGACGGGAGATTCTGAATAACTCGGAATTCTCCCTGACTTGGCGACTGGTCCGAAATGCGCTGCCCCTCTTCGACGTACTTTTCCGGTATAAAGAACATACCAGCCGCTTCTGTCCGTGCTGTGATGAACGCGAGCCCGAAACAATCGAGCACGCGTTTTTTAGTTGCAGCCGGATACAGCCCCTATTAAGGTACGTCGAGGGGGTAACAGCTCGCATCGATGCCGAGTGTCTGCCCGATCTCGACGTAGGAACTTTTGTGTACAACATGGAGCCGCCGTTCTCCAGGGAGGAAAGTTTGGTTTTCCTGGCGATCCTAGCAGTAGCGCGCATGACCATTTGGATCGCGCGCCTCAAGTTGGTCCACGAAGGGACATCTGTTCCTGATCGGGATCTGATCGTTTACTTTAAACATTTGCTTAAAGTAAAGATCAGATGCGATTGGAAGAGGTTGCCTAGAGTGGAATTTGACAAGAGGTGGGTGCACAGCACTAGTTTGTGCATCCGTCGAGGAGCCAAGTTTCAATACGTGTTCCCTCCTTAGGCATGGCATGGGCGGTGCTGGGTCCTACGGAACCCATCCCGCCTAGGTTAGCATTATAAGTTCAGTAAAGTAACTCTTGACTGGTGGTACAAATGAGATCCTGTTCCTGATTTTATTTTTTGGTATTAGAGAACCTCTGAGTCTGCCCAACCCCCCTGCTCCTCATCTTTATTTTCTGATGCCCCCGATCATCCCCCTACTCAGAGGTCACCTTCCTACCCCCTCCATCCGTTGCTTTATTTTCTCCCACCTCCATTAAGGCGACTTCCCCAAACCCCATTAGGGATGCTCTGCTTGTTTTCGGTTCCCCGGAAAACAGTGGGGGATCTAGCCACGTAGAATAGTACAGGGGGGGTCTTACTAACAACACATTAGTAGATTTTCCTTATTTTTGAAATGAACATTTTCATTAGTTTTTTCCCACTCCACGAACATTTTATGCCAATTAATTCAAGAACTCTTTCTAATGAAATCGAACTTTATTTTCTCACACATACACACACACACACAAAAAAAAAAAAAAAAAAAAAAAAAAAAAAATGCACACACAACATACAGAAATGAATATACAAATTGTACATAGTTAAATTTTACATTGAACGCTGGGGTTATTAGTTAGATTAGGATCCACAGAGTGATTGAGGTATTTTGGTAAATGTTGCCAGTCAAGAGTAAGACTTCAAAGTCTCATCTGTTACATAGTCAAAAAGACCCTGTACCCTCCCCCTCCCAATTTCTTGTAGGGCCTTGTGCCTAATTTTGTTGAATTGAATTTTTTGTACGTTTTTTATGTTCAATTTTTTCTTTCTCAATAAAATATATAAACAAGATCAAAGTGTAGTATCTGTTCTCTCAGTTACTAAACTTTCCGCCACCGGGCTTTCGGGCTAGGTTAAGGTGTTTTCATACTAACCTTGGTTAGCAAGGACCGACCCCCTCCTTTGGGGAGTCAGGACCTAAAGGACCGACTCCACATTTGTGGGAGCTTGGACCCGGAAACCGATCCCCTTTTTTGGGAGACTGGAATCTCGGGACCAGCACCACTAGCTGGTAGTTGAGACCTGCTTTTGTTGTTTTTTTTTTTTGCATGCGTTTTTTCTTCGTTTTGGTCTCTTCCCTCTAGAGACAGGGGATGGTCTAATTTCTCCACACTTAATTGCCTGAGCAGCACTCTGACCTGCCAGGCCCAAACTTTGTCCATCTTCGCTGCTCTCCCAGTGGATCGAGCAGACAGGGTTCTCTTTCTCGCTTCCGTTGGGGTAAGTTAGTGGGTAGGGTGACGTGGGGTAGGGTGGGTGCTTCGTTTCTGCTCCCCTCTGTGGGCAGGGATGCCTATCCCCTCTCTCTCTTAATTGCGACGCGGCACTCTGACCCGCTAGCACCCACTGCGTCTTTCTTCTCTGCTCTCCCCCCTCGCGGGGGGATCTGAGCTGCTAACCCGACATCCCCGTGAGGGGAAGTCAAAAACTCTAATTTCTTCAAAGTCCGCTCCTCCCCCTCCTCCCCCTCCATTCCCCTGGGTTTTCTTTTCCCCCACTACACTTTGGTCCGCGCCAGCGGCCAGTGCAACCGCCACGATGCCAGGCAGGAGGGGTACGTCACCCCAAATGCGCAGCATCTCAACTGCGAACGACTCCCTATGTGAGGGAGCTGATGCATCTCCCGGCGAGACGGCGCCAGGAAACAAGGTAGGGCCCCGGCGCGCGGCGACCTTGGAAGAAAGCGGGAGGGTAGGGCCGCAGCCCGCGGCGACCCCCCAAAAAGCACCTGCAACCGCTCCCCACGAGGGCAACCCAGCGGAAAAAGCTGCCGTTAAGTCACTAGCTGGGGAAAGTGCAGAACCCAGCCAACCAGCTGCACCCCAGGACGGCAGAACCAAGGGAGGAAGACCGGGGAACCCATCCCCCGCTCCCCCAAAGGGCGACTCCCCAACAGAAAAGGAGGAAAACAGCACCGCGGACCAAACCGAGGCGCTGGATGAAGATGTAATAGCCTCCATCTGCTCACTATTCGGCGGGGAAGACAGTGATTGGCCCCCCAACACTCCCCAAGAGGACCAAATACGGAAAAAGGGTGACTCTCCGGCCAGTGGTAACAAAAGCAAGCTGGAAGGAGAGACACCCTTGACAGTACCCACCAAGGCTCCAGCTGGGAACACGGCACCAGAAGGGGAGACACCTCCATCCCCCAAGGGGACAGCCACCCAGCAAAGGAAGAAAATAAGAAAGGGGAGCGGCCCGGAAAGCAAACCAAGCCAGGACGAAACAACGCCAAAAACACAATGGCCTACTTTGCCTGGTAACGGGCCAGTTCCGAAACCAAAAAGGCCCATAACAGGGGAGAGCCCCACAACACCAGCTACGCCCCCCAACCCGAGTCCAGCTGACACCCACCAGGATGGAGGACCGGCATGGGGCCCCAAAGAGCAGCAAGGGAAGTTGACGCCCGAAGACTACAGAGCACTCTTCGACTCCACTTACAAGGAGTATACCCAGGGGAACAACATCCAACCCCTCCCGGGTCAAGTGGAAGTTCTGGAGAAAAGAGTGCTCTCGCTGATAACTTCAGACACCAAGACAAGGGGTCTGACGGGCGTCAACAAGGACACCATGATGAACGTGTTGCTGGAACAGAACATTCCCGCCAACTACATCTGTAGAAGGAGTTACGCACAGTGGGATGTTCTGCTCCCCACCTCCGAAGACGCAGTCAGGCTGTCCAGGACCTGCCATCAGAGCAGGAACATAAAGCTCCAACCCATCTATATGAACAAGAGGAGAGCAAATGTTTCTGCTCTAAACGTCCCCTGCTATATGGAGGCCAAACAACTGGGGGCTATCCTAAGCCAGTATGGGGACGTAGAGGAAGTCACCCCGGTCCGCGGATTAAGAAACATCATGATTGGGGACTACAAAGTACAGATGGTCCTGGACAAGGCTGGATTCTACGCCATCCCAGCCACACTCAAGTTCGGAGAGTGGACACTCTCCCTTATAGTGGAAGGGAGGAGGCCCCATTGCTGGCTGTGCACACAACAAGGGCATATGGCGAAGGACGGTCCGAAGAGGAATGGAGGGAAGAAGCCCACAAAAGCGGCAGGAACAAGCGTGACAACAAATCAAGCCGCTGCTCCCGCGCCGGCCGCAAATCCTCCAGAGCCACCGACAGGCTGGGTGACGGTCGTAAAGAAAGGCAAGATCAACAAACAGCCATCCTTGCAGACAGTCACCCAAGACCAAGAACAACCGAAGAGCGAGACGGAGAAAATGGACACACAGACACCCTCCTCCTCAAACAAGAGGAAACTACCAGAATCTGAGGAGGAGGCCGCGTCAGAGGCAGAGGAAGAGACAACAACAGTCTCTATGGCCCTGAGCGCAACAGAGATCAGGAGGGCCAGGAGGAGGAAAAGCCGCAAGACACGCGCAAACCCTCCTACCCCCACTGAGACTGAGAAGGACTCCCTCGCAACAACAACACAGGATGAGCCCCCTGTGATCCCAACACCCCAGCAACCCGAACAACCTTCCCCCTCTCCTATAAAGGCCCCAAGAAACTCTTCCCACCCCTCATCCCGTGACAGGAGCCAAAAAGAAGAAAACGAGCAGGCTACCCCCTCCCCAAGCGCTCAGCCTCCCCATCAACCAAAAGAGGTCCCCTCCCCCACTCCCAAAGTCCGCACTGAACGGACGAAAAAGCTCCCCTTCCTGCCAGGAAGCAGGATTTGTGAAACAGACCCTCTCCAACCGGCTCCGGACCTTAAAGGACAACAGAAGGTCCGGTACAATAAACTTAAAAACTTTGAAAAAGTTGGTGGAGACCTAGTAACAGACCCCACTAAATTCAAGGACGCTCCCTTGTTGACCACTTTCGTTAGGGTCGACAAGGACGCTAGGACTGGAGGAATGTGGGCAATGATTAAGGCAGCGAAGAATGCGATCCCAGGCCAGCAGCTGGTGGATAGGGACCATCCTTCACTGACCAACATTTTCTTTAAATGTGAGGGTAGAATCCCCATGTATGTACACCCATCGCTATACAGGGCACTCAAACTAACCTTCCCCCTGGACGTGGGGGGCGTGGCCAAGGATGGATCACCTTCATCGGATTTACTTACCGGCAGCCTTGGCCAGGCCTGCCATGTCCTCACTGCCCAGGATTTCAGACCCGTCTGTGACAGTGCTTGAGGTGAGTGATCATGTCTTTGAACTTGGCTACATTGAATGTGAGGGGCATCAGGTGTCGAAGCAAGGCCTCGCGCGTTGTGAGAGACTTGGTGTCCCTCAAGGTAGATATTGCCGCTATCCAGGAGACCCACTTTGTTTGTGACGGGGATTGTCAGGTGCTGGTAAACGATTACGATGTCTACTCAGCATATGGCAATACCTATAGTCGTGGAATCTCCTTGCTAGTGAGTCGCACCCTGTCAGCGTCGGTGAATGTTGTTCACGCAGGCGAGGACGGGCGGGCGCTTGTTGTTGATGTTGCTGTTAATTGTAGTGTTTTTCGGATTGTTGCTGTTTATGCTCCCAATGCTGCTGTAGAGAGGGCAACCTTTTTTCGACGGTTGGAGGGCTTCTTAGTGGATCCGGAACGGTTAGTTTTAATGGGGGATTGGAATGCAATCCTTGATCCCAAAATAGATAAGGTCGGGGGGACTAGCGGGTCGGCGTGGTGTGACAGCAGTCTGTCTGACCTGATGGCCTCGTGCGATCTCATCGACAGATTTCGTCTGGATCATCCGGGGCGGGAGATGTGGACGTGGCATCCTGTAGTGCCTTCCCATCCAAGCACTTACTTGGATCGGATGTTAGTTAGAAGAGGCGATGTAGACTTCCTATCTTGCCCCACGTTCCACTTGCTAGGACACTCGGACCATAAACTTGTTATGGCCCGTTTGAGCTTAAGTGCTAGGCCTAAACTGGCCGGATACTGGAAGTTCAACAGCACCTTGTTGGAGCTGGAGGACTACCGGTTGAAGGTCACTGAGCTAATTCAGCGGGCTTTAGTGGGGGCGGTTACAGGGAGTAAGTGGTGGGTTAGTCTCAAGGCCAAAATTAGGCGCTTCTCTGTCCAGTATAGCCAACGCCTCGCGATAGATAAGGCTAAGGCAAAGAAGCGTTTAGAGGATAAGCTGACCCGGGCGATGGAGGGGGGGGACCCCCTAGAGTTAGCACTAGCTAAACAAGATCTCAACCGCTTGGCTAGCGAGCGGTATGAAGGTCAAGTAGTTAGGGCTAGGTTAAACAAAGTTTCTAACGAGGCTGTGAATGTTGACGCTGTTGAGCGTAAGGCTGCTTTAAGGCGCGGTTCGGATGGGTACATTCGTAAAGTACATAACCTGGAAGGACACCCCTTAGTATCGACTCGGGAGATCTGCGAGGGGTTTCGGGAGCATCTATCGGTGCGCTTCACCCAACTACCCGGACTCAGGGTTGATGAGTTTGGCAGCTATTTGGCTGACTCGCCCCGCCTCACGGCGGCTCGGGCGGCTAGCTGTGATGGTCTTATTACTGAACATGAGGTCATTACTGCGTTGAAGCAGGTCGGCTATAACAAATCCCCGGGGCTTGATGGTTTACCCTACGAGTTTTACTTGAGGCTGTCGCCCATGTTGGTCCCTATTCTGAAGGATATGTTCAACCATTGGTTTGCCCAGGGTTCCATCCCTGGACAGGTGACCAAGGGTGTGATCACATTGCTGAGGAAAGGTCAACGGCATGGTGGGAGGGAAAACTTTGATGATTTTAGGCCCTTGACTCTGCTAAACACAGAGTTAAAGATCTTGGCAAAGATTCTTGCGAATCGCTTGCAGGTTGTCATCACTGACTTGATCGAACCGGACCAGACTTATGCTGTGAAGGGGAGATCGATTCAAGACAATTTGCACTTGATACGCTCGATCATAGAGGGGACAGAAGACGACGCCGAAGCCACGCTGATCAGTTTGGATCAGTCCAAGGCATTCGATAGGGTCGATCATCGGTTCCTAGGATCTGTGCTAGAGGCCGCCGGATTTAATCCGGACTTCCGCAAGTGGATCTTTGTTCTGTATGACAGGCCGACGGTAGCGGTGCAGATCAACGGTAAGCTGTCGGAGTCATTCGCTGTCTCTCGGTCGGTGCGACAGGGTTGTCTGCTGTCGCCTCTGTTGTATGTCCTGGCGTTGGAACCCCTCCTTCGCAAGTTAAGGGACGAGGCGGCTACACCAGTCCTGCGCGGAATAGCTCTCCCTGGAGGCACACGAGCCAGGGTTTCCGCGTTCGCCGATGACGTCACCGTGTTCGTGTCTTGCCTCACGGACGTTCAAGCGGTGGTCGAGGCGCTCGCTCGATACGAAGAAGTAACAGGGGCCATCTTCAACCGTAGCAAGTCTGTTGGCCTGCGGTTGGGGGCCTGGACCGGGGTAAACTCGCTTCCAGGTATTTTCAGCTGGACCGATGGACCGGTCCGCATTCTCGGTGTCTGGTTTGGACCGGGACTTCAGCTGGAAAAGAATTGGTCGGAAGTACAGTCTAAGGTCAAATCGTCAGTAAAGACTTGGATTGGAAGGAAATTGTCCTTGAAGGGTCGGGCGGAGGCGTGTGCTACATACGTCTTTCCGCTCATCCTTTACCATTTGTCTGTACTTCCTCTCCCTGCAGAACGACTAACCCGCTTACAAGGGCGCCTCGATTCACTTTTGTGGAACGAGGGTAAGCATTATGTCTGCAGAGAGGTCTGTGTTCAAAATCCGAGCGAGGGAGGCCTGGGTCAGCCCAGTCTCTTGTGTCATAGAAATGCCGAGAGATTGGCTTTCCTGGGTCGTTCGCTTGAAGGAGACGCTCCTTGGGTCCCTGTGGTTGAGAACTCGCTTCCCAATCTCAAACCCAACCCTTCGGTAGAAGGTCGTCGTAGACCGAAGGGGGAGTCCAAGTTCTTCTCCGAATGCCGAACCGCTCTTAGGGCTTTGCCGGGGACCAATGTCCTCGATCAGCCAAGGAAGAAACTGTATCGGGATTTAGTGGAGGGGACCGCGAAGGATCCACTTTGTAGGCGGATGGGATGGTCGATGGAGGTTGTCCGTTCTCAATGGCGTTGGGCGCCGGGACGGGAGATTCTGAATAACTCGGAATTCTCCCTGACTTGGCGACTGGTCCGAAATGCGCTGCCCCTCTTCGACGTACTTTTCCGGTATAAAGAACATACCAGTCGCTTCTGTCCGTGCTGTGACGAACGCGAGCCCGAAACAATCGAGCACGCGTTTTTTAGTTGCAGCCGGATACAGCCCCTATTAAAGTACGTCGAGGGGGTAACAGCTCGCATCGATGCCGAGTGTCTGCTCGATCTCGACGTAGGAACTTTTGTGTACAACATGGAGCCGCCGTTCCCCAGGGAGGAAAGTTTGGTTTTCCTGGCGATCCTAGCAGTAGCGCGCATGACCATTTGGATCGCGCGCCTCAAGTTGGTCCACGAAGGGACATCTGTTCCTGATCGGGATCTGATCGTTTACTTTAAACATTTGCTTAAAGTAAAGATCAGATGCGATTGGAAGAGGTTGCCTAGAGTGGAATTTGACAAGAGGTGGGTGCACAGCACTAGTTTGTGCATCCGTCGAGGAGCCAAGTTTCAATACGTGTTCCCTCCTTAGGCATGGCATGGGCGGTGCTGGGTCCTACGGAACCCATCCCGCCTAGGTTAGCATTATAAGTTCAGTAAAGTAACTCTTGACTGGTGGTACAAATGAGATCCTGTTCCTGATTTTATTTTTTGGTATTAGAGAACCTCTGAGTCTGCCCAACCCCCCTGCTCCTCATCTTTATTTTCTGATGCCCCCGGTCATCCCCCTACTCAGAGGTCACCTTCCTACCCCCTCCATCTGTTGCTTTATTTTCTCCCACCTCCATTAAGGCGACTTCCCCAAACCCCATTAGGGATGCTCTGCTTGTTTTCGGTTCCCCGGAAAACAGTGGGGGATCTAGCCACATAGAATAGTACAGGGGGGTCTTACTAACAACACATTAGTAGTTTTTTCCTTATTTTTGAAATGAACATTTTCATTAGTTTTTTCCCACTCCACGAACATTTTATGCCAATTAATTCAAGAACTCTTTCTAATGAAATCGAACTTTATTTTCTCACACATACACACACACAAAAAAAAAAAAAAAAAAATGCACACACAACATACAGAAATGAATATACAAATTGTACATAGTTAAATTTTACATTGAACGCTGGGGTTATTCATTAGATTAGAATCCACAGAGTGATTGAGGTATTTTGGTAAATGTTGCCAGTCAAGAGTAAGACTTTAAAGTTTCATCTGTTACATAGTCAAAAGACCCTGTACCCTCCCCCTCCCAATTTCTTGTAGGGCCTTGTGCCTAATTTTGTTGAATTGAATTTTTTGTACGTGTTTTATGTTCAATTTTTTCTTTCTCAATAAAATATATAAACAAGATCAAAGTGTAGTATCTGTTCCGGCAGATGCTGCACTTAAGATAATTTGTACCAGTCAATGGAGGGGAAACCCTCTATACTGGGACAATTATTATTTTTGGTAACCAGAGTGGCCCCTTTTAGGGGAGCTGGTTTTTACCTCACATTAAAAACGGCCTTGTGCCTAATTTGCTCGGTGGGGGAGCAAATAAATACCATCTGTTCCGGCAGATACTGCAAGCTATGACTAGCAAAGACCAGATGTGGGGGCAACCCCACATGCCTGACCTTTAACCAGCTCCCATTTCCCACCTCTCGGGAACTGGTCCCCTTTTTCCCTTCCCCCTCCCTTCACTCCTCACATTAAAAATTGGCCTTGTGCCTAATTTGCTCGGTGGGGGAGCAAATAAATACCATCTGTTCCGGCAGATACTGCAAAGCTATGACTAGCAAAGACCAGCTATGACTAGCAAAGACCATATGTGGGGGTAACCCCACATATCTAAACTTGGTCACTGAGGGGGCAACCCTTCATACCAACAGTTTCTAATCCAGCTCCCATTTCCCACCTCTCGGGAGCTGGTGCCCCCCTTCCCTCCATCTCCACATTAAAAAACGGCCTTGTGCCTAATTTGCTACGTGGGGAAGCAAATAAATACAAAGACCATATGTGGGGGCAACCCCACATATAAGACCTTGGTCAATGTAGGGGCAACCCTTCATACCAATTGTCACTATCCAGCTCCCCTACTCTCCGGGGAGTTGGTCCCCATTTCCCCTTCACTCCTCACTTTAAAAATCGGCCTTGTGCCTAATTTGCTCAGTGGGGGAGCAAATAAATACCATCTGTTCTTCAGATGCTGCACTTCTATTTCTTGTTCTCTTTCGGTGGAGGAGAAATCCTTCACGACTGAGACAATTTTTATTTTTGTACCTTTTCTCCACGTTAAAAAACGACCCTGTTGTCTAACTCTGTCCCGTGGGGAGGCATAGTAAATAGGTACATCAAGTAACTTTATGCCTTGTCTGGTGCGATTTTCTGGGTCAGAATCTATCCATCTAACACTTATTGTTTGGTTAGTTTGGGACCTTGAGGTATTTTTTTTTTTTTTACATTAAGTGGCTTTATGACTTGTCTAGAGTGATTTGCATAAGAAGAGAAAAAAATTAAGTAGATCAATGAGAGGTTCCTGCATCACTTGGTGTGTCTTTCATTGTGAAATACACAAACTGGATGAACATCTCTTATGTATATGAATTCTTGTTTTGCTTTGTTTTATTTATTCTTATTCAGTTTGTTTTGCTAATGAGTCACCGTTTATCAAGGCCAAAAACCACTCGAGGATTAATGAGATGGATAGATGAATGAATGAGGATTGTAATTCTCCACATACCACCAACTCAAAACAACAACTGATCCAGAAAACAACAATTCTTTCTCCTTTGTCAGAAATATTGTTCATGGAATGTGAGAACTAAAGGACAAAATGAGCAAAGAAAATATATAATGAATGAATTTATACCGCACTACAAAGGAGAAAGTAATTCCTGGGATGATAGTCTCATAGCAAGATAACAGATATTACATGTGCCCTCCCTAAAACAAAGAAGGTAATGTCTAGGTGGGTGGTATCATGACAATAGAACATATACTACACCTACTCCTCCTAGAAAAGGAGGAGGTAATGCTTTGGACGATGATATCATAAGGAATGAATATATACTACACTGCACCTAAAAAGAGAACATATTGTTTTGTAAGGTGGTAAAATGACTACAGAACAGATAATACACTATTCCTCTTGAAAAATGAGGAGGTAATGCTTAGAAAGCTGATATCATGACAACAGTACACATGTTACCCCCCGCCCCTTTCATTGAATTGAACTGAAAGATAGTCTGAACTAGCATAGTAAACTGAAAGCTGAAAGTTATATGGAAATCTACCTTCTCTAAACATCAAGAAAAACATTTTTAGAGACGAAGTGGTTTATGGTTCACCAGCATGGACTTTCAGGACTGTACAAGCCCTTTCTAGTCTCGCACAAAAACATGCATTCACATCTCAAGCAATTTTTCTTGTCATATACATACGTGGACACAAACATACGCGCGCACATACACACACGTAGATATATTTACGTTCACGTACATACACTCACATTTACGTGCATACACACACACACTAACGTACACACATGTGCACACACATACACACACATGGGCTACATCACTTCTCCTTGGAAGGAAATCCACACATGCGCAAAAGACCACCGGAAACAACTATAAAAGCAAGAGACCTGAGCTGTTTCCTTTTTTTCGACTCAGCTCCCGAGCTGAGCGGTCAAAGGACCATCCGCTTCCTTTCGGGGTGTGCGCACCCGCGCACCTCACGTTACCTGCTACTATGTGTAGGGCAAGAGTCAATAGACAGTATGTACACCTTACACACTTTCTATCTCCATGGCCTGGATTGATTTTCTCTCTATAGAACAATTGATTTTCTTTCTCACCAGTTAACGGCGAGAGACACTCCAAACTGGATTGACTTTCTCACTCTCCCTCTCTCTGCAACAATAGACTTTCTTCCTTACCAGTTAACAGCAAGAGACGCACACCAAACTAAACACGTGCTGTACCCTTTTCTTTCATTTGTTTCTTCACAAAATAAATCCTAGTTCGTTTATTTCAATAAGCGCGTTGTTCGTTTCTTCCTCAAAACAATTCATTTTTCCTATTTTTCCTAACGACTGCGGAATATATATAATATATCCACCAGTCCACTACAAATGGGTGACCCAATGTGAGATGAACACGCATTTCCTTCTATACCACAAGTCCACAACAAACTGGCGACCGACTGATGTGAAACGAACACGCATGGTGATCCTATTTTTTTTTAAAGGAATTGTTTTGAGCGAGATGCGCATTTTATTTGATAAAGAAAAAAATGAACATTTCAACAAAGAAAAACAAGTGAACTACTACCGATAAGAATCTCAACAAACTACAATGACGAAACCCCTCTTCAAATTCGTCAGAAAAATAAACACGGAGCTGTCAACGTCATACCAAATATAAAGAAAAATTCAAGCTCGACAAACATTTTTCACGGTTTCCTGACATTACCCTGCAACAAACGCAAGGAACAAAATCACATAGGCCTATACACATTCTCTCCCGCACAGAACAACAAAGAAACAATTACAGGACATCCTATCAACACATAGAAAGAAGTTGAATCAACAATACGAGTTGAGATGCACCACGCACACTGATAAACTCACAACTAGAAGTTTCGTTGACAGCCAGCAACTGGACACAACCGTTCAACATGAACAAATGTGCAACAAGCGCCTGCATAACACCAAAGAGAGGCAGCGTCAGACCATTAGGGTCGATGTGACGCTTTTATTTAACGTTAATATTTTATCCCGGGCAATATCGAGTAATTGAAGGATAGATGTTAAGATCTTATTCCGGGCAACACCGGTTAACTAAAAGATATATGTTAATATTTTTGTCCCGGGCCGACATCGAAAAAGAAAAGACCTCGCTGAATTCCAATTCTGTCAAAACATTTTTTTTCCTTTCTGTTTTTTTTTGTTGATACACTTTGACACTTGAAACGGGACAAACGCCTCAGCCAAGTTGAAATGCCCGAACGAATTCAAAGCATAATTCGATTGTTGATATTTTTTCTCTGATTTGAAGTCGCACATACGCATGGGTCAGGTTCAAAGGATGCACCGACCGTTTGTTGTTGACAAATTCAAGGACACAATTCATGTGTCAGCTGGAAACAACTACAGATAGATTATGTTTTTGCTTTGAACTAAAAACTACACACACACACACACACACACACACACACATATTTGTTGGCGTCACAAAATATATTTGTGACAAGATCAAAACAAGGATAAATAATTTCTTTGGAATTAAAATTTAACACACGCATTTGTCGGCTTCAAAGAATGTTTGTCGAATCAAATATTAAATGGTTTTGTATGACTCTGATAAAACCATTTGAACCCAAAATAACATTCCCAACTGTTTTCATTCTCAAACCGAATCGCAGTTCTGAAATAGATCAAGAGATTTTTGCCACCTGACAATTTTCAATAACATATTTTGTCGAGATGTTAACAGGAATAATAAATTGTTTATTTCCTTTGATAATGACACATGTCACATCTAAGGGCAGAATTAACAAAGCATTTTTTTTGGACGCAGTTTTCTTACTTACGCGGTTATCGCGTATTACGCAGTTTGGGAATTATCCAATGAGAGAAAACTGGTTAGTTTCCATCGGGCGTTTTTGATTGATCGGGGAGGAGTTAGAATTATTCTTGGATTGTGGGAGGTGGCCAATTTCTGTCATCAGTCAAATTATCCAATGAGAGAGAATCAGACCATTTGGTTATCAACCAGTCTGATTGGTCGGGAAGGAATTGGTAATTGCCGCCCCGCCCAGTGCTCTACTATATAAAGACCAAGAGAGTCAGAGAGTCAGAGGGAGTCTGGGAAGTCGGAGCAAAACAGAGCGAGTCCGAGAGTCAAGCCACCTCACCTCTCCTCTCTCTCTCTCCCCCCTCGCCTATTGCCCGATAACTAAAAAAGGTTAAATTAATAGACCTGTGAATTCCAGCAAGGGGAAGCCCCACTTAGAAGTTTAAATGCTTGCTTACAAATTCATACTCCAAACTGCACATGTGTTTGTATATATTTCTTTTATGGTTTTCTTTTAATACATTCCATATAACCCAATCTCCGGAGTCTTTGTTTATTCAAAATTCTTCGATTTGCTGATGTGCTGATGTTTTCATTATTATTTTTTTTTACTTGTGAAACTGCTTCCGTCAACGGGCACCCGGTATCTCCGAGGACGAAATCTCTAGACGATCACAGAAGATCCGGCCTTGTGGACATTGCAGCAAAGACGATTCCACCAACGCACTGAAGAAGGGCTTACTGGGTGACGCGACGTACCGGCGGGGTTCATACCTGTACAAGCAATGTACACACACTACCGCAGACTCACTTGCGAAGACACTGGAAACTACACACACCATGTCAACACGAACAAAGATTTTCCTTCCAAACGAACAATTCACTTCACTGTCCAAGCAACTCATTGCACATGTCAGCACAAAAAAAAAACAAACAAACAAATGTCAGCCTAAAAAAAAGAGTAAACACCTTTTCTACGTATAAGTAAATACTTTTTTTTGTGAACACACTCCGTTTTTGACGTTTTTTAAATAACCACACCAACAGCAAAAAACAGGATGAAAAGTCAATTGCCCAAAACATTACTTATAAAAAAAGAATCTATATACACTGCATATTTTTTTTTTCCTGGGAAGGGGAGTATTGTACGAGCTCTTTCTAGTCTCGCACAAAAACACACGTTCACATCTCAAGCCATTTTTGCCATATAAATACGTGCACACAAACATATGCGCGCACATACACACACGTAGATATATTTACGTTCACGTACATACACTCACATTCACGTGCATACACACACACGCTAACATACACACATGTACGTACACGTACGCACACATGGACAACGTCACTTACCCTTTAAAGGAAATCCACACATGTGCAAAAGACCACCGGAAACAACTATAAAAGCAAGAGACCTGAGCTGTTTCCTTTTTTTCGACTCAGCTACCGAGCTGAGCGGTCGACGGACCATTCGCTCTCTTTCGGGGCGTGCGCGTCCGCGTGCCTCACGTCACCTGCTACTATGTATGGGGCAAGAGTCAACAGACAGTATGTATACCTTATATGCTTTCTATCTCCATGGCCTGGATTGATTTTCTCTTTCTCTCTCTCTCTCTCTATAGAACAATTGACTTTCCTTCTCACCAGTTAACAGCGAGAGACGCACACCAAACTAAACACGCGCTGTACCCTTTTCTTTCATTTGTTTCTTCATGAAATAAATCCTAGTTCGTTTATTTCAATAAGTGCGTTGTTCGTTCCTTTCTCAATTCAATTCATTTTTCCTATTTTGTACGACTGGGGGATATATACTTCTATATCCACCAGTTCCACTACAGGACTCTCAGTGAAAAACTTTAAAGTAAGTTGGATGGAACTTACATTAGAATGCTTTGGGTAGTGTTAACCTTAAACTGAAAAACACACCCAGCCATTAGCTGTCTTTATGGTCGGTTGTCCAGGATCTCTTCAGTAATAAGAGAAAGAAGAACATGATATGCCAGATTTTGCTACAGAAGAAAAGATGAGGTCATCAGTGATGTGATACTGTGGTACTGTGGATCCTAAACACAGAACATCTAAAGTAGGAAGACCTGTCAAGGCATACACAAAATTATTGACAGAAGACACTGGCTTACAAATTGAAGATTTTCCTAAGGCTATGGAAGATAAAAATCTGTGGAGGGAAAGAGTCAATTTGGTCCAGGCAACCCATCCAATATGCTGATGATGAGCATAGTAAATTAAATTTAGCATTTACATTTAGCAGCGATTCTTTCCTCTTTGTCAGAAACATTGCTAATGGAATGTGAGTACTGAAAGAAAAAATTAGGAAGAAAACCAAAGTTAGAAAGTAAATCCAAGATCCACTTTCTAGTCTCTCTTAATTTTGCCAGTGTTTCTATCAGCTGTCTTTGCATGGACTGTAATTATATCTTTGATTAGCTAAATATATAAATGTATAAGGATTATCGGTTTCTTAATTATTCTAGCATATAAACAAAAGAGATAAACAAAAAAAACTAAAAACCTCACTTATATAAACATAAGATGATTTATTTGCATTTACTAATGATACACCAAAATATGTACACATTTTCAAGGTTCCCAATACATGAATAAATGGTAAAACGAACTATGAAATTTCGTTTTGGAAAGACAAAAATCTTGATAAATGTGTGCCTCACAAATTGAACGACAACCAAAAGAAACGCTATTATAAAGTGTCACCTTCTCTTCTTTTATGCAACAAGAACGACTCGTTTTTTGACCAGATTGTAACTTGCGATGAAACATGGTTTCTTTACGACAACCAGCGATGCTCAGCTCAGTAGTTAAATATCGATGAAGCTCCACAACACTTCCCGAAACCAGAATTACATAAAAAAAAAGGTTATACTGACTGTTTGATGGTTTGCAACTGGTGTCATCCATTATAGTTTTTTTAATGTAGGCGAAATCATTACAGCAGTGAAGTACTGTCAACAAATGGATGAAATGCGTTAAAAACTTCAACAACAACACCCAGCATTAGTCAACAAAAAAGGTCTAATTCTCCTCCACGACAATGCCCAGCCGCACGACCCTGCAGAAATTAAACGAATTTGGCTACAAAACTCTTCCTCATCTGCCATACTCTCCAGACTTCTCACCTACCTACTATCACTTTTTCAAGCATAACTTTCTGCATGAGAAATGCTTTAAAAACCTAGGCAATATCAAAAACGCCTTTAGCAACTTCATTACCAACAGAATGCAAGATTTTTATGTTACCGGCATAAATATATTTGTTTTGCATTGGCAAAAGCGTGTTGATTCTGATAGTGCTTATTTCGATCAATAAATTTTGTTTGAGCCGAGATATGTTCATCTGAATTTAAAAGTTAAAAACTGTAAAATCGTTCTTGTCAACCTGATAGTAATAACTTACCAAATGTTGGGGAGTACCGCAGCTAAGTGGTTAATGATACAGACTGAAAAGTTGTGTGCCAAGTTCGAATCCACTTCATTCCATAGAAACATTTTTATCAGAATCCATATTTGACCTTGTGTCTAACCTCCTGGAACGGACGCCAATAAAATAACTTACCTATAATTATTTCTTGGATTAGCTAAATATATAAATGTATAAGGATTCGTTGTTTTAGTGTTCTTACACATAACAAAAGATGATAAAAAGAACTAAAACCTTACTTATGAAAATATAACAGGATTTATTTCTGCTCACAAGTAATACACCGAAATATGCTCGCATGTTAATTTTTCAAATGCATTGAGAAATGAAATTAACATGGTTTGTAAGAGTACATCAACAAAATTGATCTGTTTGGATTAAGAAACCAAGCATATGTTATAGAATTGTCATGGGGAAAAATAGGATCAGTTGACAAACAAGACAACTTTGTTGATTAAATAAAACAGGGCTAAAATAGAAAAGGATTTGGCAAATATATTGCTATCCCATCATTCAGACAGAAAAATGAACAAAAGAGGAAATAGACTTCTGAGTCATATCGTTTATATGAATGACAACGTGACTAAATCAATCAAAAGCTGACTGTCCCAATTGTCACATAATCTGGAACAAGAAACTAGGAAAAAAAGCCTTCCCAGCGAATGTACAAAACAGCACATAATGATTTCTGAATTTTTTAAATGAAGATTGATAATTTTTATAATTCGGATTATTTGGATATTTTGAATATTATTTTCACAAGGTTTTAGTTAAATGTAACTTCAATCTTCTTCAGGTGTATCTTATTAAACTCTGGGTTCTTACTGTTGAACTTGGGAATTTCATGTAGATTACCGAGTTTGACATAAAGATTCCCAAGTTCGACAGAAAGATTCCCGAATTTGATAAGATACACATGGAGAGGGTCGGAGGTTACATCAGCTGAAACGTTGCGAAAATAGCACTCAAGATGAGAACGATAGCCTAAATAATCCAAAGCAAACAATGATTCATAATTTCATTTAAAACTACTGCCTCAAACTTTCTTTCTTGAATCGTTTAAATAAAAATGAAAGCCAAGTTAGATTGCCAATTTTTTCAACACTGTTTAGCAATTAGCTACAGACCAAAGTAAATTAACTCTGCAGAAGAAAAAAATGTCTACAAAGTGACACTCAATTTTATATCCTGTTTTACTCATTCAAACTATAACTGATTGTTGGGTCAGTAAAGAATATGAAGAACAAATTAAGAACAGAAAATCTAAATTAGACTTTTGGGAATATTTTTCTTTTGCACAAGGATTTTATTTGGTGGTTCTATAATATAAATCACTGGTGAAAATCACATTCCAAGCAAAAATTCTTTGATATACATGCATACCATACAAAAATATAATAAAAATAAAAATTTATTAATTATTAAATTAGGAAAAATTATCAAATAGAATTTTCATTAAAGATAAAAAAAAACAAGTTTTCGTATTTTGCTGATTAGACCTTCATTATTACTTGGTTAAATGACAGATTGACTTATCTGCACTTGTTTTACGGCTTTTAGCAATGATAAATCAGCAAAATATGATAAAACTAATTTTTATTTTTACTTAAAATTCTACTCAATATTTTCCACCTGTGCTTTTATCAGTATAAGCGGCTTTTATTCTCTCTGGAGAAAGTTTGATTAATTTTTATTACTTCAATTTGCCCCCCCCCCCCCATTTTCCAGTGATGATTCCATTCCTGAGACATCACATTTTCTAATCATGTTTCTGCTTTATCATCTTTTTGCTTTTTCAACATCAATAATCTTTATCTCACCTTTTCTTCAAACATGTTTTAGCTTAGTAATCTCCAATTAGCAGCTATAGGATTGTCAGTGAAAAATACTAAAAACCAAAAAAAAAAAAAAAAAAATTTATTTTTTAAATAAAAATGCCAGCTTAAGTTTGCTTAATCTTCAAACAAAAGTACACATGGTTTGCATATACATTTTTTTTTGCCAATATTTATTGTTGCAGTTTGTCTAATTCATTGCTTTTCTTATTATGTGATAATTTGTTTATGTCAATGGGATTATTTATTTGGATTATTTTATTCAGTGTGTATGTATTGGACATTGGACTGCAGAGGATGCATGTATTTTTTTTTTTTTTTTTTTTTCATGAGCTGAAAGTAAATCATCATCACCATCATCATCATCATCAGCAGCAGCAGCAGGGACGTGACGGTGGCTAAATGGTTAATAACACACACTTTGAGCCAAGCTCAAATCCAGTTTGTTCCACAGAAACGCTTTCAAGATGTTGGCAACCTTCACATTATCCTTCCCATGAGTACTCAATGTCTTTCCAGAAAGAATTCTAATTAGAAAGATATCGGAGAAAACGACTGCCAACAATAATCATTTGATTGATTCAAAATGAATAAATTATGTCCAACAACAACAACAACAACAACAACAGCATCACCCTTCCTCTTAAATTCTAAACTTTCCTCATCCTAGAAGTTGTGGCAACGTGGTCGTGTCAGAACTATATCGTCTTGAACTCTGGTTCCAGAAAGAAACAGGGTCCATTTTTTTTTATTCGTACGTAGGTGGAATTTTATATATTTTTGGTTTCCAGAAATAAGCAAGTGTGTTCTCTTATTGGCTAAAAATGATTCTGGGGAGAGAATTTGAAACTGTTCCAAGGGAGATAACTAAATATTTCTGAGCTAATACTCATCAGAAAATGAACGTTTTATTTTTAAACTTGCAAGAGTCAACTTAAAAAAAATTTCCTCCGGACATTCAGAACATCTTTGTTTGGCACAAGTCTACTCAATATTTTATATTCCATTAGAAATTGTTTTAAACCATCTAAAAATTTTAAATCAGTAATTAATTTTTTTTTCTATTGTATTTCTTCTGTATAATCGTAATGTCTGAAATTAAATCGGAAGTATTACAATTACGTCTACGAGATCCCCACCACCACCATCACCTCTAATTTCCACAATTTCCACTTTTTAAAAACATTTTTTCCGGTTAATCACTTAACAAACTAAACTTTCAGATTAAAAAAAAAAAAATGAAAAAATAAATTTTTTATGACTTTTATCATCAGGGAGGGCTAAGAAAGTTCCCTTCGTAATCGCTTTTTTAGACAGGAATATTCACCAGTCACGCAAGAGAGTCGCCATTTTTATCACAATGATGATCGCAAAGTGGATGTTCAATTTAGTAAAACATTATAATTGGAAACTGGTCCCCGACGATAAAGATAATAACAATTTTTATTTATTTATTTATTTATTTATTTATTTTTTAACTAAAAGTTAAGTTATAATCGACGAGATTAACTGAAAAAAATTTTTTTTTTAAACGTGTAAATTGTGGAATTTAGAGGTGAAGGGCAATCTCGTAGAGGTCTGCCAATTTTACTTATAAATTTTTTTAATGGATGTTTCTTCGTTATTAGAGCAAAATTCGAAAATCGAAATATTGCATTTCACACAAAACTAATGGTACCTATTTAATTGTTAAGTCACAGTGATGAACATATCCAAAAATTACGGAAAATGAGAAAGTAGAAATTAATTATTTATAAAAACAGTTTTCGAAGACAATTAGTGAAAACTGAGTTTTGCTAAAAAAAAGAAACCGGAGAGTAACAAGGGAGGTGATTATTTTGTGAAAGCTTTGAAACTCTTAGACCAATTTAGCAAAACTCAATTTTCACTGTCTTTTTAAAAAAAAACTTTTTCATTACATTTCCCCCCAAACAAGGCACATTGCCACTTTAGTGTAGGGGGCTACTATCAGGGACATAAGCTACAGGGATACCATGTAGGGAGTTGGGCAGCAAGATGTCGGTTCACGTTACACTTGAACTTCTGCATGTCAGTACAGTTGGGGAAGCAGGGATCCGGAAGGGAATACCAAAGTCTAGCAGTTCTGGGGAAGAAACTACTGGAGTAGAAGGCTCTCTTACATCTAGGGATCTCTACTGTGAAGGGGTAGGATTTAGCTGCTTGTCAGGTTTGTCGAGGGTATTTACGTTGAGGGGGTACAAGTGCTTGCAGTTCGTCAGAGCAAGCACTGTTAAAGTACTTGTAGAACAGGCAGAGGAATGCAACATTTCGTCGATGGGATAGAGGCTGAAACTTAGATGACAGTTCAGGACCTATCAGATTGGCGACTCTCTTTTGAACCTTGTCTAGAAGTGAGAGACTAGTAGCAGATTCACCAGCCCAAATATGACAACAATACTTCATACATGGGCGAATGGTGGTCTTATAGAGGTACAGAATACTTTCGGGCGTTAGTAGCTTTCTAGCACAGTAGAGAGAACCTACCTTCTTCACAGCAGTCCTGACAATACTCTCAATGTAATTGTTCCAACTTATGTTTCCTGTGAATGTTAGGCCGAGGAGTTTAAAAGATGAACTTTCAGATAAAGAGTCTTTGGCCATTGCTATTGGTGATAGAGAAGGTTTCTTGTAATTATTGAAGGAAACAAGTTTAGTCTTGGCAGCATTGAATGTGACCATCCATTTTTGTCCCCATTCCACTACAGATCGGAGGTAATCCTCTAGTGTTTCTGCCATTTCTTTAGATATGTGTTCATTTGTTTTCCTTTTGTGTCTGTTATAGAGCGTGGTGTCATTAGCATATATACCCATCTCACAGACAATTTTGTCAGGGAGGTCATTTATGAATATTAGGAATAATAGAGATCCAAAGATAGACCCTTGAGGCACTCCCACATTTATATCATATTGTTTAGATGTACAACCGTCGAGGATAACCTGAATTTTTCTCTTATCTAAGAAGGATTTAATTTTTTTTTTTTTTTTACACAGGAATCACTACATTATCAATTATGTTAAGTATTCTTCCAATGATACCGTATGATCTGATTTTCCTGTTTTCGAAAACTGTTTTCATTAGTAATTCATTTCCTACTTTATCATTTTTCGTAATTTTTTTATATGTTCGGTAAATGTGTAGTTTAATGGCGTAAATTATTTGACAAACAAAAAAATTATAAAAACTATTTATTTTATATAAACACATAATTAGACCCAAAGGCTGAAATAAAACTAGGAAAAAAAATCATTTTTATTACATTTTCATCGTTTTTTTATTAGACTAAATGTGCGACATTCACGGCCGCCGTTGTACTGCTTTTTAAATTTGGTCTTTCTAAAGTTTGACAGATTGGCCTTTTTAAGGCCAAATTTGGTCTTTTTTTATCCACTTTGATTATAAAAAAATATGGCGGCCAAAACAGGGTTCCTTAAAGAGAGTTAAAAAAAGGGCCAAATTTGGCCTAAAAAAAGACCAATCTGGCCAGCCTTTCAAAGGCCAAAATTGCAAAACAAGATGGCTATCTTCTTTTTCGTCGTACATTTTGTGAAAAAAAGGATTAATGATTGCTCGAGAAGAGAAGGATTGGTGTGCACTTACCTTGAATACTAACCAAGAAGAATTGTTGTTGTTATTCACCCTTTTAAAGTTTTATTTTGTGCTGCGGATCATGTGATAGTTAATCATCTGATCCTTCCATTATATAAGAGGGGAGATTCCCTTGTCTTCTCTCTCTTTTTTTTTCACCACAAATTGATTCAGTTGCCGGCGATTGAAAGTAAATCTTTTCCACTTTCGTCTGGCGAAGATACTACAAGACGGTTACGTCGCGGAAGGGGGCAATTCTTTTGCAACCTAAGGTAAGTGCATTGCTCCCTTCTCGATCTGAGCGGTCATTGATTCTTTGCTGGAAATTAAATTTTTCACATATTTGCGAAAGAACCCCCATACTAACATGGATGTGAATCAACTAGATTTAAGGAAGAGAATTTCTCTTCTTTGGACTAAAATCCGAACGATTCTGGAGATGGCCCATCTGGAAGATGAACTCTCTGTTAAATCCTTCTCTGTGCTGCAGAAATCGGTGGAGGAATATTTGACTGAAGTAGACATATGTGTTAGTAAAATCCAACTTCAATCTTCTGAGGAAGAGGATTGGATTAAAATTGAGAAGGAGTCTCTTGCACACACCCTGAGATTCCGAAGAGAATTAGAACATCTTGAGTTAAATCTCCTCCCAGCAGCCATGGACTCTCTGAGTCTTCCATGTTCCCCAGAAGTTGGAAGAGTTGGGGCCTCATTTACTGTAAAACCACCTCAAATTCAGATCACGGGACCCACCTTCGATGGATTGAGCATGCAATCTAACCCTATGAGCTTCAAGGATTTCTTGTCACGTTTTGAGAATTGTGTAGCTGGCATGGCCAATGATGCCGAAAGGCTGAATTTTTTGAAGTGTTCACTGTCTGGCCAACCCCTGTTGTTGATTAATCATCTTTCCATCAGCAACAGAAATTATAAGGTAGCTCTTTCGGTCCTGAAGAGCAAGTATGTCGATGAAGATGAAATAATAGATAACATCTTCCAAGACATATTAGATTTTTCCTGTAAACAGGACAGATCCGTTACTGCCCTGGCTAACTACATATCCAAAGTAGCTTCCCTATTGGCTGAGTTGGAGAGCTCCTTCGACTGTTCATTTTCAAACGACCTTTCTTCTGGGGCTCAGCTTATGGCCAAGATTCTCTTTGCAAAATTTCCCAAGGAGGTCAAGGGGGAGTTGATCTTAATTTCGGGTAGGAGAATCCACACCTTGTCATCAATTCTGAGAGATACTAAGGAAGCTGTTAAACGTCTCTTTATTAAGGGGGTTAAGATCCTTGGCTCGGCTTGTAACACTATGCGGGGGACCTTAGGTAATGTACCTTCAGGACCTAGATCCGGTACTTCACGGAGAGATTCCTCTATTCAGTCCAACTCAGCCTATAGCATTCATGGTGGAAAATTCTCGAGCCTTCCCCCTGTTTTGTGTGTTACCTTTGGTAGGGGTGACAAAAATGTTTCCGTCAACTGTTTATTGGACACAGGCAGTGGACGGACTTATTTGTCCAGTAAGGTCTTGGACTCTCTCGGTCACTTGGAGTCCATTGGACATGATTGTGAAATTAGGCTGACTTGGAGATTGCGACAGGCGTTTTAAAGAGGTAGCATTGGAGGCTAGCATTGGATCCTGTTGTCCATTTTCCCTGACGGTGTTGGTACACGAAAATATTGATATTTCGGTACACATCGAGAATCTGGATTTTATTTTGGATGAATTTGAACGCCTCAAATGTCCCTTAGCCGCCAGATTTGACAGAGGCATAAATTTTATTCCAATTCATGGAATAATTGGGCTGGATGTCATTCAACATTTAGGGAGCCTTCAATTGGTTCCTTGTTTGCTTGGACAGGCATTTTTGACACCAATAGGACTAGTCCCCTTCGGTGAGGTGAAGCAGTTTTTACATACTGACCATTCTGTGGACAAGAACTCAGAATGCCTTACCTTCGATGCTGTACTTGCGTCGACTGCTGAGGTCAACCCATCTCACCTATGTTTTGTGCTGGAGTCTCAGGGCACCTATGAAGACCCTCTAAGTGATTTCTTCTCTGAAAGTGATGTAGAAAGGGGTTTGGAGAAGATGTTCAGTGTGGAGTCACTGGGTATTGAAAAACAGGAACTGTCTAATTATGATGAACAGAAGATTGCTCTCTTTCGACAGTCTATTTCATTTAAGGATAACAAATATTACGTTCAGTTGCCATGGGAGGACGATAAGATCTCTTGTGTTCTTCCCAACCATGCAGTGGCTCTGCGAATATTAGAACGTGTCATGCAGAGATTGGAGAAGAGGCAACTTTTATCATGAATATTTGAAGGTTTTCCATCAGCAGGAACGAGAGGAGATCTTCATGCCTCCTCAATGGTTCGGAGAGTTTGTCTGGATTCCGCACAGGCCTGTCCTGAAATCGGACCCTATCTCCAACACTAAGATTCGGCCAGTGTTCAACTGCAGCCTCAAAGTTGGTGACTCTCCTTCCCTTAACGAGGCTACCTACCAGGGAATAAATCTTACTAGTGACCTACTAGATTTGCTACTTACCTTTCGTGCTAATAAGCATGTCGTGTTAGCAGATATTAAGAAGGAGGTCGCCTACGCTGCTTCAGCTACAACACAATTATTTTTGGGTATGCCGCTAGTCCATTTATATTAAATTATGTCCTTAAATACCATGCAGCGCAGTTTCCCATGGATAATTGTAGATCCATGATAGAGAATCGGTTTTACGTGGATAATTTGGTTATGTCGCACGATGATCCCGATGAACTGTGCCGGTTATATACACTCACCCGGGAACGATTGCGTCAGGGAGGATTCGAACTGCAGTCCTGTAATTCTAACCATGTGGCAATTCAAAACAAAATGCAGGAGCATGGTTCCCTGAGTGACCATGGCAACAAATGGGAGAAGGTACTCGGATATAGATACTGTCCTCTCTCAGACACTTTGTGTAGCAGCTGTTAAGTGTGACTCTAGTGCCTTTACAAAGAGACAGCTAGAGTCTATGACCCGTTATCATTGTGCCTACCGGTTTCGTTACGTGGCTGTATTTTGTTGAGTGAACTTTGGAAGAAGGGACTGGGATGGGATGTAACGGTCCCACCGGAATACTTGTCCTTATGCAGGAAGCTTTCCCTTGATCTCTCTGAGCTGGAGACCGTCTCCTTCTCCAGAAGAGCACTCAGCGAGAATGAAGCTGGCAAACTTTTTCTTTTCTGTGATGCATCTCCAGAGGCATATGGCTTCGCAGCATATGTAGTGCAAAATTGCCAATCTGGTCTAGTGTTTGCAAAAGCTAGGGTGGCTCCCTTGAAAAAGAAAACTCTACCCACCTTAGAACTTATGACCGTGTTTTTGGCTCTCCGGTGCCTGCCTACCTTGTTGAGGAATTTTGGAGGGTTCTCTCCCTCTGAGATTCATGTAGCCACAGATTCGCAGGTGGTCCTCTCTTGGCTGATTTCCGGAACAATTGTAAGCAGAAACCTCTTTGCCCGGAATAGACTGAAGGACATCCAACAGATGAGTACTGAGTTGGAAGCCACACTAGGTTTCTCGCCCTCATTTCGTTATGTCTCAACGACTGAGAATCCTGCCGATTTGATCACTAGGGGGTTAACTTTGAAAAGGTTCAAGGCTTGCCTTCACTTCTGGTGTTCTGGTCCGGATTGGTTAAGTAGCGGGAGCAGTCCATGGGCTGCACAGCAGTTGCCTTGCCTCAGCCAGCACAGCCAAGTGGTGGCCCGTTCTTCTTGAAATGCTGCCATCCTACAGGGAGAGGAACCACCTACAGTTCTTCCTCTCAAAAGATTTTCTTCCTTCACCAAGCTATTGAGAGTGACTTCCTTGGTCCTCAGATTCATCCATCGGCTGCATCGGTTAGAAGTTGACACAGAAAGGCTTGCAGCCGTTCTGCTGATGAAAACGATGCAGCGCCAGACATATGCTGAGGAACTAGCATTCCTGCGGACTTCCTCAGGTAGGACAGTTCCGGGTTTGGTGCGTGATCTCGACCTGTTCATTGATGGTGAGGGTCTTATCAGGTCAGGTGGCAGAATTGCAAGGTCTCTCCATTTCGACCCGGAAGTTAAACACCCTGTTCTGTTAGCAAAATATCACCCAGTAACTCGGCTTATAATAATGGATGCGCATACAAGGTGTCAACACTTGGGGGTTGCATCCACTCTGGCAGAGTTAAGACGGTGTGGTTACTGGGTGCCCAAGGGGAGACAAGCAGTGAAAACAGTCCTGGCTTCATGTGCACTGTGCCGCAAGTACAATGCCAGACAAGTATTGCCCCCCAATGTGGCCAGCTTGCCTGCTTCACGTGTTGAACTGGAGGTTCCCTTCAAACACATGGGAGCAGATTTTACGGGCCACCTTTGGGTTAAGGAAGGGGCTAAGGTGGTGAAGATTTATCTACTCATCTTCACCTGTCTCAGTATCAGGGCTGTACATGTTGAGGTGGTACCAGACATGAGCGTGTTGTCCTTTTTGCAGGCTTTGGTACGTTTTACAAACCTCCATGGTGTTCCAACAGCCATTTACTGTGACAATGCTAAGACCTTCATAGGAGGTGGGGGGTTATTTAAGAGGTTGATGTTGAGCCACGATTATCAACAGAAGTTTGGCTCTTGTCTGATTAAATTCTGTCCTATCCCTCTATTTTTACCTTGGGTAGGAGGGGTCTGGGAGAGGAGTATTCAGACAATTAAAAATTGTCTGCATAAGGTGGTTGGTAGAGGTGAGATAGATTATTTCACGTTACTAACCATAGTATCGGATATACAAAGGGCAATTAACAACCGCCCTCTAACTTATCGAGAATCCGCGGAGACTGAGCTGGAGACAGTAACTCCAAACATGTTTCTGAGGCCCAATAAGAGTCCTGGACTACTTTTGAGTTTAAATGAGGAACATTTTTCTTCCCACCTCCCAAGTCGAGAGAAGCTTCTCAGAACCATGCAGGTACGAAACCAGTGTCTGGAGAAGTTCAGAGCACTATGGTATGATGAATACCTCTTAAGTCTTAGAGAGAAGCCCTTGGGCCGTTCAAGGGTGCCTTTCCGAAACAGGCTTAAGGTCGGAGATGTCGTTTTAGTTAAAAGTCCTCTTAAACCAAGACCCTTTTGGGTTCTCGGTATTATATTGGAAATGTTTTATGGTGAG
Organism: Euprymna scolopes; assembly: GCF_053919585.1. Lineage (NCBI taxonomy): Eukaryota > Metazoa > Mollusca > Cephalopoda > Sepiida > Sepiolidae > Euprymna > Euprymna scolopes. The sequence goes on along the minus strand of NC_136484.1, from coordinate 150,653,076 downwards.
GATGGTGTAGTAAGGTCTGCAAAGGTAAGGCAGGGGGCAATGCAGCACACATTCACTCATTGCAGAACCTCTTTCCACTTGAGCTCTCTTTAAACAGCGAGAGTCAGGATCAGTCCATCCCTGCATCGGTCGATGGTGCAGTTTCCCTTCAATCGACTCCTTCCCAGGAAGAAGAGGTGATTTGGCTTTGTCGTGTGTGCAGTTCCCCGCAAGGTGATCAGGATATGATCTGTTGTGACGGCTGTGATGACTGGTGTCACTTCAGGTGTGTGGGAATTGTTTCTCCACCTCGGGAAAGGCAGAAATGGTATTGTACGGATTGTGCATCTAGGAGATGATGACGAGGTAGGCCTAGCCTCCTCCCAGAATAGTTAGGGACTCAAAAAAAAAATTTTTTTTTAAAATACTAATACGTTAACTATAAAGTAATTGCATGGCTTTATATCCTTTGTTTTTTCACGCATTTTCTTTTTTTTCTCTTTCTTGGGGATCGTGCGAAGAAAAGGATTAATGATTGTTATAGAAGAGAAGGTCGGCGTGCACTTACCTTGAATACTAACCAAGAAGAATTGTTGTTGTTATTCACCCTTTTAAAGTTTTATTTTGTGCTGCGGATCATGTGATAGTTAATCATCTGATCCTTCCATTATATAAGAGGGGAGATTCCCTTGTCTTCTCTCTCTTTTTTTTTCACCACAAATTGATTCAGTTGCCGGCGATTGAAAGTAAATCTTTTCCACTTTCGTCTGGCGAAGATACTACAAGACGGTTACGTCGCGGAAGGGGGCAATTCTTTCGCAACCTAAGGTAAGTGCATTGCTCCCTTCTCGATCTGAGCGGTCATTGATTCTTTGCTGGAAATTAATTTTTTCACAGTCTAATTTTAGTCAAATAAAAAATTAGGGTCTAATAATGTGTTTTATATAAAAATAATTTTTATAAATTTTTGTCTGTCAAATAATTTACGCCGCTGAAATACACATTTGCCCATTTGTCTATATGTTCATTACTGCGACATGGCAATTAAGTAGATACCATTGATTTTTTTACTTAAAATAACATATTTCGATTTTTCGAATAAGTAAGACACAAAATAAAAATGTTTTATAGAAGGGAAACAACTCTCATCAATATCTGATCGTATAAAAAAAAAACAAAAAAAACAGGAAGTTGTTTTTTTTTTAAAGGTAATCTGCCCTTTACTTTCTCTCTCAAAGTCACAGGGTGATTTCCTTCAAGACAATATGGATGCTGCTTTTCGTAAATAACTAATATTTTCATTATGCTTCTCTTAAAGGGTTGGCGATATGCAGCTGTAGTTGGTGGTCTGACTGGCCTTATATTTGCTGCTATATACCCTACAATAATAGACCCATACTTTCATCCGGAGAAGTGGCGTAAGTTAATTTTATTATTAAAAATTCGTTGGTAATAATAAAAATAAGGCGAGCCAGTCGGTAATTAGTCAGTTCAACGTAATTTGTTTGCCTTTTTATCATTTTTTTTTCGGTGTTTCTACAAATTTTGAATCGAACTAAACCTAAATCGGTATACCCTGAAATCTTTACGATTCAAGTTTCCATTTCGCGTCCAGTTGCTGTGTCATGTTCGAGTTTTTACTTTGTTTATTAAATTGTTAGGTGAAAGTACAGAATATGTGGTGGTGGTGCGTGCGTATTCAAATTGGCACTTGTGGCAGCAATTAAAAATATAAAAAAAGTTCGTATGATGTACGTACTCGTTACAAAACGAAGATAAAACATTACGAAAGTTACGTAATTTGATCAAGTAGTTTCAAGAAAATGTTACGGCAAGCGAGTTGTAGTTTTTTCTTCGACATGGAATCTGATAAAATAATTAGAGACTGGAAGTACAATATTTGGCGATTCTACACTATTAGGTCGAAATTTTGTAGTCGATGAATGGAGTTTTCAGATAAAAAAAAAAAAAAAAAAAAAAACAATGGTTTCCACTGATTTTTTTTTTTTTTTTTTTTTTTTTGCCAATTCTAACAAATTACAATGCTAGCTTCCAAATCATGCAGTCGAAAAATACCTGAATATTTCTGAATTATTAAAAAAAAAATGTTAATCGTGTTAGGTGAAAAATTGCGGCCATCTTGTTTAAATCGAAACGGAAAATTACCTCCCTTTTGAACTTTCGTTTGTTTTCCGATCGTTTTCTTCAAATTCTTTTTTTTTTTTTTTAATTTTCTTTAAGAAATACTTTCTACCTTATCGATTTTCGTAATTTTTTGTATATAATCATCTTAAAAATACGAGGAATACGTAGATACCATTGTTTTCATGTGAAATTCAGTATTACGATTTCCGAAATTTCGTCTTAATAGTGCGGAAGTAAGCAAAAGCACCCAATATTTTTTTAAAAGAAGAAAAAAATTACTTTCCTTTTTAATTAATTCTATTCACAACAAAAAACCTATTATTATTGTGTGCTTATATAAATTAGTCCCAAAGTTGCCGACAACAGCCAAAATATTAGGTTCCAAAGACGAGAAAAAAATAAAAACTCTTACTGATTTTTTTTTTTTAATTGCTATGCGAGAATATTATTTCACTAATCCTATTAGTATTGTCAAAACGTGAGTAAATGGCTACATACAAACTTTGGGGTTAGTTCATACAAAAATCAGACTGGTAGAGTCTATGCTATATTGTCGAGGTGGTTTGGTCTGTGTCTGAGGTGTGGTCCTGTACAGTTCTAGGAGGTCCACCCTCCAAGAATTTGCCTTAAAGGAGGAGTCAGGTTCCAATGAGGTAAGGTTAAAAAAATAGCACTTGTGCATTCTTTGGACTGCTGTTCTCATCTTGAATGTTATTTTCACAACATTCACAACCTGAAGATCGGAGATTACATTGATCGAAATGTGAAAATGACACTCAAGATGAGAACAGTAGGCCAAAGAATCCAAATAACATCAAATTATTTTGCTTAACTGTATAAGCCACTCCAACAAACTATATAAATAATAGATCTATAAATAAATTCTGCTGTAAGTCACTTTTTAATCATACAAATCCAAAAGTCTCGTTTAATAGCAACTATGACAGAATATGGCATAATCACATTGACACACAGATTCTCATTAGATCGCTGTAATTAAACGACATGGCTGACCATTTGGAAATACTAGTTGCTGTATGCATTGAGGTAAATATTTTAGAAATGAATGCTCCTGCTTTACACAATTCCAGGTCACCCTTGAGCAAAGTGTAACACCTGTTAGACTCTCTGATATTCTGCAAGGTTACCATACAAGGAGTAGATGAAATTCCTCAGCTGTGGCAAAGACAATACATCTATAAATGAGGCAGAGGGGGTCGTTCTGTTGAAAAACTAAATTGGATTCTCATAACTTCTTTCCTTGAACTGCTAGGTTTTAAAATTCCCACCCTACTCCATTTTCCAAATGGTACCAACATGCAGAAATTTAAATGTAATATGGACAAATATTCTGCTGAACAATTCCTTGCATAGGATGCTCTTTATGTCTTGGTGCCTTGTTCAGGGTGATTAAAGTAAATAAAAACATTATGGTAGATCATAATTATCTAGGAATTATGCAACTAACTACTTGGTCAGAGAAATTGGTTTATGCGATAAATACATTAAAATAGCCGTTAAAATGCTTTGAATAATCACAGATTTCAAGGAGTTTCTGCTAAAATAGTCATATTTTAAAAACCAAAGCACTTTAAGTCTTCAAAATACCACCGTTTTGTTCAGAAATGAATTTACTTTCAAGTGAAGTGAATTAGTAAATAACATACATTATATATTTTTAGAGTTTTAAGCAAATAAAGTGATAAAAATGTGAACATCATAAAACGGCATTTTCGATAAGATTTTGTAACGACCCCCCCCTCCCCCCGATTTCTAAACATTTGTACCGTGTTTCTGTGAAGAATTTTTTAATGAAATTTGGAAATTAGCTAAAAGAGATGTCATTTTTAATAATTTTGAGTGTCCGAATCATTTGACCACTCGTTTTTGTTGTGTTAAAAAAAAGATTTCAAAATGATGAGTATTGAAAAGTTTGAAAAAAATTTTCTTCGGACACTCACTATTAAATAAAACAATCTTTTTGCTATGTTTATTCGTTAAAAAGATGATTGAACAGTGCTTTCTCTAGTGGTACATAGCAATTTAAAAGCATAATATCCGAAAAAATCATTATGAATTTGAATCAAGACTTTTGTAGCATTAGTGATAGTACCTATTTACAATGCCTCCCCACGGGACAGAGTTAGACACCAGGGTCGTTTTTTAACGTGGAGAAAAGGTACAAAAATAAAAATTGTCTCAGTCGTGAAGGATTTCTCCTCCGCTGACAGAGAACAAGAAATGGAAGTGCAGCATCTGAAGAACAGATACTACACTTTAATCTTGACCAAAAGGCCAAGCCAGCAGCAATAACATGACGTAAACAGACGTTTTGTTTTTGTTATTTTTATTTCAAATCGATTTTTTTTTTAAATTGAAAATCTGGTTATAAAAAAAATTTTCTTACATGTTTAGTTAGAGCTATTTTGTTATTAACCATACAAATATTTTAAAAAATTGGGTAGTAATAAATTTTAAAATATTTTAACAAGCGAAAATGCGAACTATCATTGTTTTGGTTCACGTGTACGAACGGTAACGCACACTTCTAACTTTCGTCCTTTAAAAAATTTTTTCAGTGAATTATTATCGAATGGAAACTAATCTACTCGATTATTAAAAAAAAAAAATAAAATAAAAATATAATCAATATTTAAATATTTGTAGGAGGTGCTCAGTTAAAAAATAAAAACGGTAGGAAAAGACATGAAATGTAATTAAAAATCAAAATAACATTAATTCAAAATTTTTAACAATTTGTCAGCTTTAGCAAAAACTTGTTTCTTTTTTATATTTAAATAGAATTTAAATACTTGATATTTTTCCAAGCATCATGTTTTCTGTTAGAGGGACGTCACTTTTTTAAATAATATTTATTTTTGTCTGTTTGTCATAATTCTTGTAAAGTTTCACAATGGGTATCAAACACCCTCTTAAAAAAAAAAAAAAATCGCTTAATTCTATGTCTAATCCTAGGTATGAGTGGCAAGCCTCCTCCTAAAACCTTTAATCTTAACAATAACGCTAAGTACAAGTGGCAGAGCTCCCTACTAAACAAACTTCCTCTGTGAGCTCATATAGGCGTAAAAAAAAAGCATAAAAACGTTTAAAGAAAGTGCACATGATTAATCTCCCATAAAAAAATAAATTGGTCAACTGTCCTAAAACACTAGGATCGTCTTGAAATGGTGAATTATTTTACATTTATGTGAAACCAACCCCCACTCTAAATTCTAAAATTGTTTTTATTTTGTTTCTATCAAGTCTTCAGGATGTTCACACATAATTTTCCTTAGCCCTATCATTAACCCAAAGTCAGAGTGGCAACATCCCTACCTTCTCATAATTGCACAAAGACCCTCTTAAAACCACGCATAATCGCCTTTTAGAAAACAAACAAAAAAACACCCAGGATTTATCTATCATAGGAAAAAGGGGCGGGGGGGGGGTAACTGCCCTAAAATGCTCGAATGATTCAAAATGGGAAATCATTTTACATTAAATTCTAAAATAATTTTTGTTTATCTTTTATTAAAGTTTTTCAAGTTGTTCACATGCAATTGTCTATAAAGGTAGAATCACATATTTTGGAGAGGTGGTCAGATGGGGAGGGGGTAGCAGAGAAGGTATTAATCTACAATAATGCCAAAGAAATATTGCAATATATTAATTTTTTAACCAATCCTAGATTTCGATTTCAGTTTTTGGCACATAAAATGCATTACAGTTCAACTTTAAGTTCTCTAACTTCTTTTCTTTTAATGAATACATGGCATTTTTAAGCAATCGCAGCATATTTATGTGCATTTACTGCAGATTATTTGGAAACCATTCATTTCTGGAGATTTTCAGTAGCATATTCAGATTCCTTGTACAAAAATACACTTATATGGCAAATTTCATTGCTTAGTCTTGTACTTTAACAAAGATATAGCATTTTTACTGAAAAAGTAGTACAAAAAATGTGACAAAACGCATATGGTCTTAAAGAGGGGAAAATATCCAAACACGCAGGGCATAAAAATAGTCATAAATTCCTTCATTTTAATTGGATTTAAAAAATTAAAAAGATTCTTTCTTAGCTTATCAAGCTCTTTCTATATATACCAATATTGAAATATTTTAAGCCATTTAAATTTTTTCATGTGTATTGCTACTTAAAATTGTAATTATTCAACATTTACATGTTGTTCCATTCATCACCTATGAAAAATTAAGGCCAATCAAGATACTGATCTGGTTTACCATATGGAGTCTAGATCAAATGAGACAATCATAGTATGCAACACATTGACAATAAATAATTGGTATAAAAACCGGTTAAAACAAAGCAACCTGAATCTTTCCACTGTCTCCAAGATTTATTAAGTTATGAGATTAATCTAGTCATCTGAACATAAAATAAAAATAATTTAAATCAAAGTTTGGTTACATCTTTGAAAAACATTCCGTAAGGTTAATTTGAAAATCTTAAAAAACTAAAAAATATTATAAAATATTTTATTACATGATTAAAATCATTTTAATTTTTTCATAGATTTTCGGTGTTACATGCCTCTTTCAAAGAAAATTTTTTTTTTTTTTATTATTTTTATTTTTCTCTTTATTTTACTTAACGCTCTGGGGTCAGCCACAAGTGGAAAGAGAAAAGGATACTTCTGGTGTTATTGACAGTTTGATTTAAATGGAAGTTTGGGCACATCTTTTTCTGTTTTTGTTGTTATAAAAAAAATTTCTGACATTTCTGATGTAATACACCTTTTTCAAAGAAAGCTGTTTGTAAAAAACAATAATTCAATCATCTAATGAAATATTTCATAGCATTTTTTGGTTTTCTATTATTTTCAAATTAACCTTACAAAATGTTTTCAAAGATGGGATCAAACTCTTGTTCAAAATTTCCGCCAAAAGCCATACACATACATATCAACTTCAAACTTATAACAATCATTTAATTTTGATATAAATAAAATGTAAAATATTATTAACCACATAGATATATTGATTAGTTTGAATCTAGTAATATTCCTGGATTAGTAATAAAAAATAGCACTTGTGGATAGGTACAAGTTTTTTGGTTTTCAGTTGGGACATTTGGTGAGTGCATAGCAGGGGCAGACATGCAATTTTAAGACTGAATTGAAAATATTTTTTCTTTTTTTTTTGTAACAAAACCAGAATTCTAAAATTTTTGAATGCATGTTTTTTTGTTGAGAATTTTTTTTTTTTTAATAAGTGTAAGAAACATATGACAAGACAAATAGATTTTTTAACAAAATAGAGATTTTTCCTATTTTTCATAAAACCTGAACATAAAGATTTAGTTACACATTATGGCACTTGTGCGTAGGTACAATTTTTTGGTATCAATTTTGAAATTGCATTTTGTTTTGTCTGTTATGCATAATTTTGAAATGGTATTTTCTTCATTAAATTTTGAGATTGACTAGACGTATCTTTAGAATATGCATTATTGTTGATGTATTATTTGGTTAATACTTTGAATTTTCTTTTATTTCCAGAGAAATTCCAGAAAATTGGCCGTGAAGGAATAAATAGAGAAGATATTCAACCTGGCGGTAAGTATCCAATTTTATCCAGATGGATTTTTTTTATTTTAAATAAATATAGCTATCCTATGGTGGATAAAATGAATTCCCTGAACAGATTTGCACTACTTTTATGCCCCTTTATGAAGATTACTACAACTATATAATTGTAACATTATCATTACGTGTTAACACTCCGATCCACATATTTTATGTAAAATAATCGCAAAGAAACAAAAAAAGGAAAGAAATTCGGTTCGGCTTTTTCAGTTAAAATGAAAGGCATTTATTCCTGGTATTTCCAACAACATGTTGCATTTTGTTTTAAACAGTCCATTTTGTTTGCCATGTAGTTAACAAAACTTTACCATCTCGATATGTGCATAAATGTATTTCATGTCGGCATACGCCTTTTTCTGGTCATGATCACATAGTGCATTGTTCTCTTTTTTTTTTTTTTCTCTTCTCTTCCTCCACTGTGATGTCAGATCGGACAAAGGCTCAGTCATTTGCATATGTGTCATGTGGCTGCTGCTGCTACAAATGCTAGTGGCTCTGTTACTTAATGATTCTAAATCTTATGTCTAGAACTGTTATTACAATTTTGATTTAAATCCATTACTTGACTTTAATTCAAGAAAATTTCTAAAATTTAAGTCTCAGGTTTACAAGGTTTTAAGAAATTGAAATTCAGGGAATCTTGCTTTATTAGTGTCTTATGACTATGGATTAAATTCAATGCAAATCTGAACTATTTGAATTTTAAAATGGGAGATTGTGCTCATATTATGCCATCTAAAATTCTTTCAACATACTCAAAATAAACTGAAATTTGGGGAATATTTATTAATTGATGTTTAATACCTGTTAACATTTCACAAAAATTGGAGATATTTTTACAAAAGGCTTTGTTGCAATATTTTTGATACATATTAAAAGGTATGACCACAGAAATGGGGAGATTCTACTTATAAACACTGGCAATAGGAACTGATGAATTAAATTAAACCACGTTTTGCTAGCAACCAACCAGAAACCAGAATTGCTCCATAAAAATATTGAATCTTTGAGAATTCTAGCACATAACTTTTTTTTGTGTCAACACAAGAAGAATCTTTTGGTCTTTGCCTGAAAAATTATAAATCTAGAACCTGTATAGAACAGTTACCCACTGAAAATTCTCCATCTCTAGGACTTGTACAGAATAGCTACCCATTGGAAACTCCTCTGAAATTAAACATGCCTTTCAATTAAAGAGGCTTTCATCTCATTTTTACCTCTTTTACAGAAAATAAATTGAATATAGGCCACATTTGGACTTTTTATGCCTCGCAGCTGTGGTACAAAATTCATGATGATCAGTTAATTAGTTTAGGAGTGAATCTTGTGCATACAAATATATTAACATATCTAGGTTTATAAAAATAAGTAAAAGTGTATTTACAAAAATCTTTTAACATTAACCAAAGTCAAAACATAGTATGAAATAGAATTGCACCTGAGGATACTTTTCCCTAGAAGTAAACCGTGACCAAATATTCAAAATCACATAGTATTCACAGTCTATATAAGATCCCCTCTGTATGTCTAAGCACACTATCTTTTATAAGGAACTAGCAGGGGGTACCCGACGTTGCCCGGGTGTTTGTAGGTGTGTGTGTTTTTGGGTAAATGAAAAGAAAAATCGTTGGTTATTTAAAAAAAAAAAAAAGCAAACCCTCGATGCGCAGTTGGAAAATAGTAAAGTGCGAAAAAAAAAAACGTGCAACCTGGCAGGTGCCCGTTTGTGACGAGTTAATGACATGAACTTTGAGTGCGGGACAGTGTTTTATTTACCGTGAGTCTGTTGGCTTAATGCACATGTGGCAATCGTAAGCAATAGCTATTCAGCAGTTAACATTTTCTGTTTCAGTTTTTAATGAGGTCAATAACCCGGTTTGTTTGTTTTTACCAAATTTGGGGAAAACCAGCTCTCTGTTTAAGGGGAGTGTCTCGTCTCAAAATGAAAGCAACCGTCTGATATGACGAAGCCGACATTGACCAAATGTTACATCGCTTTCTATAGACCACTGGCCGTTGAATCAAGTTTTGCTTTTTTTATACCGAAAAACGAAAGCAGCACATGCCAATCTGAAAATGTCAAATATTTAACATTTTAAAGTCAGGCAAATTAAATAGAGAGGCGACCTCTCCCCTTGTTAAGTCGTAGATATTATCATTTAGACGTGATATAAAAAGTTTTAAAAATGAGCGACGGCCTAAAGAATCCGCCGGAAAAAAGTCTTTTGAAGACATACACAAAAAGTGAACATACATGCATACACATTTTCGCTTTTATATATATACTAGCGGGGGGGTACCCGGCGTTGTCCGGGTATTTGTAGGTGTGTGTATGGGGGGGGTAATTAATAATCCTGCTTAAATATTATAAAAAAGACGATGTAAAAAAAAACAAAACCAAAACGAAAAAAAAATGGCATAAATAAACCTGCGTATGGGGGGGGGGTAAACTAAAGAATAAGCGAAATAATAAAAAAAAAAAGTTTGGTCGGGAGGAGGGATTGAACCCGGAAGTGGAAAACAATGCCAACTACTTAACGGTCTCGACCACGAGTGCAAGTAATAGATTAGCTTGTTAAGTTAAAGCTTATAAAGCTAAAAGAAGTTTGATTGACAGGAAGACGCTAAATGAGGTCATCGCACGATCGTTATTTTTAGTTTTCACTTCCCCCAGATGACGGTGGGAAGTGGGGGGAAAGCAGAGAAAGCCGAGAACACAACGTTTTTCACTGTATTTATACTAAAATGCACGACAAACAGAGCGAAATAGCATGAATCTCATAAAAGTCTACGTAAATAAATCTAGAGACGACCCACGTTCACAAATCCTAGGTATTATGATATAGGGGGTATACAAACAGTTTTAAGCGATAGTAACGACCCTGGGAGCGTGTGCGAAAGAAGCCTTTGCGAGACATACACGAAATGGTCACACACATTTTGCCTTTTATATATATAGATAGACTAGCGAGGGTACCCGGCGTTGCCCGGGTGTTTGTAGGTGTGTGTGGTGTTAAATAAAAAAAAAACGGGGGGGGGGTAGGATCGAACCCGAAGCCCTGAGGTGAAGAAAATAAAATCGGGCAGCCAGAATGAGTTAGTGAAAGATGTTTGAATTTATTTAAGTAAGAACCAAATTGACAGGTGCGCACCCGGAAGTCGTCGAGCGTTATGACAACGACGTCAATGACCAGGTTTGTTTGTTAAAAGCGAAGTAAAAAAAAGAAAACAACGTTTTAATTAAGCGGGTGGAGGGGGGTAATCAAAACATCACAAAAAAACACAAAAAAATCTAACGTAAGGCAAGCGAACGATGAAAACAGAAAAACGAACACGTGAAAAATGGCTTAAATAAGCCTGTTTCGATATTAAAATTAAAAAAATCAGTGGATACCCGGGTGTTTTGGGGTGTCGCTAAGAATAAGCGAAGTAAAAAAAACAAAAAAAAAAACGAACGATACGTGAAAAATGGCTTAAATAATACAGGGTTCAATATTTAAATTTTAAAAATCGGAAAAAAAAACATCTCACACCACGATTCGAACCCAAAACGTTTAGATAATGAACCAAGGCCTTAAAACTACCTGCGCTAAAGCGGCGTATATAAAGTTTGTTCGGTTTATCAATTATTTAAAGTAAATCAGGTCACGGCGTCATGACGTCATCTGACGCATGCGTTGTTGACCCTCCTCTCTGTCAAATCTGTCTAGACATCTCTCTCTCTCTCTCTCTCACTTCGTCTGCCTTACTCTAAAGACTGGAAAATGATGTCTGGCTGTTTTTATTTTAAAAAAAACTTTGATCGTTAATATTTTTTGTAAGCGTATTTTTTTTTTTACTTCACTTTTTTTTTACTTTATTTTTCGTTAACTATCGTATCTACCTATTTTCAATGTGGTAATAACTTTGGTAACGTTGCCATAGCGTAGAAGTTCATAGTTTAGGTTTAATTAATTTTTTTTTTACCAATAACAAAATTTTTAAATTGTAAATTAAGACCGCCATTAGAGGTTGCTGACGTCAAGATCACGTGACATGACTCAGCGGGTTTTAAATACAAGTTGACCCAAAATAAACAGCCGCGTGTATACTTTATGTAGAAGAGTTGGCGGGCGTATTTTTTGGGGCAGTTATAAATCGATTTAAAAAGATGTAATGTTTAACATTAAAATGTCACTTTTTTGGGAGCCCCCCTCCCCCTGCAGAAAATCGAGCAGTTGACGCACTTCTGATGGTCACTTTGGGCCAATTTTTCGATATTTGTCGTCTGGAAGGTGGGGCTTTCATATGAGACCAAGTTTGTGAATTTTTGTTGTGTCTGTCAAAAGTTTTTAGCAGACACACAAACGTACACACATTTTCGCTTTTATATATATAGATTAGCAGGGCTACCTGGCATTACTCAGGGCCATAAAAAAACTAAGTTTAGTGTGTGTAACATCATAATATCTAGACTTTTCTCTTCCTCTCTTTCACTAGGCATGTCTTTATCTTTCTCTCTTCTCTTCTCACCCATTTTTTTTATCCATATACCTAACCCTCTCTTTCTCCTCCACTCAGCCCATTCCTCTTTTGTTTTTATGTGTTGAAAAAAAATTATTTACTATAGCTGCAGCAGAAATCCTAGCCCTCTCCTCTCCCTCCACTTAACAAGTTGACCATCACAGAATGGATATATTTTTCTACATTTTAGATATTATGCCTCCAGGGCAATGCCAGTCAAAACAATACTAATACACTTGATTGTGGTCTGTTTTATTTTGACTTTTGTTTTGTTTTTTGCTTTTAACTGCACATATAAACATGCACACAGACAAGGCTATCAAACCAGACATTGTGATATGGAACAAGCCTGAAAAAACTGTGCTCATCATTATTGATGTCATTATCCCAAATGACTATGGCCTTAATAAAGCTGAGCGAGAAAGGATAACCAAGTATGATTTAAAGATGACATAGTCTCTGAAAGAGATAGACATTATACTGGTTGTGATAGGAGCAACTGGTCTAGTGAAAAATAATTTTAAGTACCTGGAAACAATCCATGAAGACAAAGCTGTAATGAAATAAAGATTGTAGCCATAAAGGGAACAATATCTATTCTAAAAAGGAGCCTTTGGATATAAATCCAAATCATAATGAAATCAAGTGTTAGCTCCGGGAGGAGTTAGCTCCCTTGATTTCTTTTTATCAAGTAAAATAAATAAAATATATATATGCCCTTTATATATTAGACTAGCCTGGGTGCTCGGCGTTGCCCGGGTGTTTGGAGGTGTGTGTTAAGCAAAAAAAAAAAAATAATAGTGGTAGTAGGCAAGCAGGCTTGAACCCGTACCGCAAAGGAGGAAAAGAATGTGAAAAAAAAAGTCACATCTTTGCCGTTGCATCCATCACCAAACCAGAAGTGACGAGGATTTCAATTAAGACTAGTCAATCAAATAGAGGGGATGACTTTTGAAAATATCGGTGAAAAAAACGATTCCTCCTTGTAGAAAAGTGCCCAGTTGAGGGTGAAGAAATTAATTTTAGCTATTTTTTTCGATATTTGTCGTCTGAAGGGGCAAGCTTCAAAATGTTACTGATCTCGTGAAAATCCGTCACCTCTGTCGAAAGTTTTAGGCATACATACATACATACATACATTTATAAATTTATATAATAGATAAATGCTTGCAATAGTTTGGGTGAGATGGCATATTCTGTATGTTCTAATGATACATATCAATATTCATGATACACAGGTGATATAAATGATGCTGTATGCTTTAATAATACGAGATAATAAAATCGATTTATTTATACAGTATGTATATATATATATATATATATATATATATATATATATATATATATATAGTTATCTTTCCTACAAAGACAAATGTTGTATTTAAAGATGAGGATAAATATTTGTCTCTCTTGACTTAAGACATAACCATCTCTTTATTCATTCCTTGGAAAATTACTTTCTTTAATAATTATATCGGGTAAATGTTAAAGGTCGTAGTCAGAAAAATGTGAGAAAAAAACCCTGTTTATGCTAAAAATGTTTTTTTTGCTGTTTGTTAAATATTACTAAATGAGGAAATATTTACATTTAAAATCCATTTAGTATTATGCATGTAAAGTTCAGAAAAACACTTGAAATGTGTCAACATTATGTGAATAAGTGAAATCATAACAAAATGGCAACCTTTGAATTTGATCTGATATTGTGTTTATCTAAAAACAAACTTAAATTTTAACTCTAAATGATTCCTCATTAATAATAAATTAGTGAGGGGGAGGGGGGCGCCCGGCTTTGCTTAAATATGCTATTTTAATTTGCCCTGATTTCGTATATATTATTATGAAGTCGTTATTTCAAAAGTAAAAAGAAAAAAACGTATTTGGGTGCCATCAGCTAGAATCAAAGCCGAAACCAAAACTGTAGCATTCAAAGCTGGTGACGTTACCACTGTACCAACGTGACATGTATATGAACTGATTAAAAATAAACTAAGATAAACGTACAAAATGTATAACGATTTTTTCAATTTTGACCCCTTAAAAACTATTTTAACCAGATAAAAACCCATAAAAGAATGGTCCATAAAAAAAATCCATTTGAGGCCCCTAAGCGCCGGTCTGTGACTTTTAGTTTCGGAAGAGATAGTTTGAAAATATGGAGACAGACATAGTGAGTTTTATAAATTAGATTAATAATATTTAACAAAAACAACATAAAACCATTTTTAATGTGTATACTGAAATTTTCTTGCATTGTTCTCTTATTGTGACCGTTAACGCTTACCTACAAAAAGCTAGAGTTGAATTTTGTTTTTAGAAAATACAATTGTTCATTTCAAGATGGACAGGACATAGTGTCATACTGAAGTTACAATGAAGATATGGATATTTTCGAAGAAATACTTGTTTATAAGGAAAAAAAAGAACACGAGTCAGTTGTGAGATCACATATCTCTACTTAAGAATGTAAGGATGAGCTGGAATTTTATCTGCTTCTTACTTTCCATGTTGTATGAAGTATTCCCAAAGTTATGCCATGGAAACATTAATTCAAAAATTATTCATCTGTTAAAACTGAAAATTGTGCATGGTGATCACTGCTATCAAAGAAGATCAAATCCATACATCAAATTTGTAAAAATTATAAGTTGCAATATCTCAAAATTTCATTCATTGCTGAACTTGCCAAGATTATATAAGATTTTGGACTTCATTGGCTACAATATGGGCCAAGTAGCAAGTCTATGATAAACAAAACCAAAGTTATAAGCAAAAACGAGACTTCCACCATTTCCTTGACTTTTAACTTGGAACTGTTTTAATGTTGGGATATCTAAGTTAGGTCATTACTGATATTTTGATCAAGTTTGGTGATGATTGGTCAAGTGATGTGGAGGTTAAACTACACACACACACAAAAATAATTAACATAACTTCCTTAGTCTAGTCAATCAAAAAATAACATTTGTACAATTTGGGACATTTCTAGATCATGCCATCTTAAAATATTTACATTTTTTATTGTATTCCGACATTCTATATTTTTTAATAGATATGTTTTGTGATTAATCTTAAACTATACTGGCTGTTTCTCTACTTTCATAATATTAAATATTTTTTAAAAATAAATTATTAACTTCATCTTTTGTTTTTTAACAGGCTAATTAATTAAAACTACGCTTTTTAGCTGTTAAAAATGGGCAAAAGTTATAACCCGTTGAGTGCTTTATGCCAAACTTTTAGAATAAATGTGATATTGTGGTAACTAATCCCTATTAATCCCTAACTGTGCATTGGCCCGATACCATAATACTTAGTTCACTGCACCTTATCATAACAAAGGCCCATACAAAATTTCAATCAGATTGGTTCAATAGCTTCTGTGAAAAAGTGAAACTGACAGACTAAAATCTAATATATAAAAAGCAAAATGGGCGCGAACGTTTGTATGTCTGCCAAAGGCTTTTTGCATCAAGATTCTCGCATCAGTTAGAGTCTGCAAGAAGTTTTCACATACTTCCCAGATCATAATATCTTGCATTCGCAAACAGACATCGTCTCTATCTTTTTTTTTTTTGATTAAGTTAAACAAAATTCTGACCGTGCCGTCGTCGAGGCTGTTTGTTTGTCTTTTTCATATAAATAAAGTTAAACTATTCAAACGCAACCAACTGGCCTTTGGCTTCGGGCTGAGTAGTATCTGTTCTGTAATTAGTCCTTGGTCAATGTAGGGGAAACCCTCCATACTGAGACAATTACCATTTATTTGGATACTGCCAGATGGCCTCCTTTTTGGGGAAGCTGATTTTGCTCCCACATTAAAAACAACCTTGTGTCTAATTTGCTTTCATGGGAAGTTTAAGAGCAACGCCATTTCTGTAAGTCATCTTTTGACTACATTAAATTTGAATGCTTTAGACTTCTGGACGCGTCATGGAGTAGCGGTAAGACGTCAGATTTTTAAAAACTTTTTCTGCCTTTGCGTCACAAGTTCGAGCCTCTCTGCCTACTACCACCTTTTTTTTTTTTTTTTTTTTGCTCAACACACACCTACAAACACCCGGGCAATGCAGACTAGTAAAATATAAAAAAAACAAAGATGAAAATAGTCAAAAAAAGTTCTTTAAAATCCCAAAGTTTCAGATTAAAACTGATATTGTAAAGTGATTTATTTTTAATGCAAAGATATTGAAACTTTATATTCAATAGCAGTTTCACTAATGACAAGGGACAAACCATTAAACTAAAATATTTCTAAAAAAAAAAAATAAATAAATAAACATTGCAGTTTATTAATCTAGTAGAAGAGATGAATAAGAATAACATTAGTATTTTTTTAGTCTAAAAACATTTTAAATTGCCTTTATATGTTTATGCATCATGATTTAAAAAAAAAAACTTCAAAATCTCTATAATACTACTCACTTCTTGTCCAAAATTCCCTCTATATTAAAAAACAAAAATAAAGAAAAATCTGTATAATGTACATACCCATGACAGAAAGAAAATATCATCTTCTAAAAATCATATAAATTGATCAAGTAGTTTTTTATAAATAAAATCATTTTTAAGCCATTAATAGGAAATTGTTAGCCATACAAGGCTGATTTTGCAAGTTTGAATTATTAACTAAAGTGTTCTTGTTTTTTTTTTTTCAAGATGACCTCGCAAGACAGTCCCTTTTTGCTTACTCATAAAATTTGATTTTCTTAGTTAAAAAAAAACTACTTGATCAATTTACATACTTTTTGGAATATGACATCTTTGTTCTGTGACTAATACGTACATCATTTTTCTGTATTTTTTTTTTTTTTTTCATTTAGGTTGAATTGCGTACTTGCACCAAAATTATTTTCATGTGACAATAAAATATTAGGTGAATAACTTCAACATAAAAGTAACATTTTTTTTATAGATTTTTTTAATTAATATTTATTTTTTAAAAATTAATATTTATTCATTTCTAAGTACTTATATGCAAAATATGAAAGAAATAAAAGTTAAAAATTAATAATGGTTGACTAGGTTTCATCAAATAAAATATATCCCTGCAATTTACCCAGTGTGGTGAAATTTTCAATGTTTTGCTTTTTATATCCACTAAAATGACTCACCTGCCTTCAGTCTTTTTGTACTGCAGTTTTTCTTACTGCAAAGAACCATGCTGATAAACGATTCACGCATTTCACTGAGGAATTTCTTATTCGTGCCGTTATTCCATTGTTTCTGCTGCTCCTCGGTGTTATACCTGAGGACATCAGGAGTCTGATGCCGCAAAGGCCGGGCCTGTGATGGTGATCGAGAGTTTGAACGAGCACGGGCATCTGCAGCCTTGGGTGCCTGCATCATTAACACAAGCTGATTAAAATGGGGATTAGTAAATTGTAGAAGAATATAAGGGTCAGTTATCCGGCATTATATTGTTCTCCTTCATACCTTTTAGTCTCTGACAGCTTTTGATGCCAAAAGGCTTGACTGTACAAACTTTCTCTTTGGAAAAGACTTGGAAATTTGTTGCCAAAAAGTTCTTGCTACCACTGTCACTACCACCACCACTTTTTTCTAATATGTCATTGTCACTAAGTCTCCTACTATCACTACTACTATAAGTAATCCTTTTATTACTATCATTGTCATTAACATTATTACTAAGACCATAGCCAACATTTATGCTACTAGTAGTTGTACCTTTTTTTTTTTTTTAATTTTTTTTTAGCTATAACTACTATACCATGATTAAACTATTAATATTATTATAATTTATAATACCATTATCACTATAAGAACTACTACTACTACTGGGTATTGGAAGGAAGGTGAAAAGGTCTGTAATTGTGTTGCCTTATTTGATCCAATTGTCTTTGACTGTTATTGGCCAGTTTCCATATCAGAAAACAAAGATTCTAACTCTTCAATTCCTTCTCTTTTATTTACCGTTTCTTTTTACAATTGTCTTTTACAATCCACTTAAACTAATTTCCTTAATTGACGCCAAAATTCTTCCCTTATGTGATTACATACAAAATCGGTCAGAATGTTGTTTTTTTTTTGTTTTTTTTTTTAAATTTGTATATTAGTGTTTCTGTTTCTTAGCTTGGTATTTCTTTTATTTTGTTCATTGGCAATATTTGCCATTAGAGATTGAAGACTGCCCAAAATTGTCAACATTCAGGTTTTCGCACAGTCTGCATTTTGGTAACCAATTCTTCTATCATTGCATTTTATTAGAAATAATAAAAACATTGTTGAGATAAATTTTGGAGAAGTGGATCGATAATTCATATTTGGATTATTTCGATCACCAACTGAGCTAAACTAGTATAAAATTTAATACAAATGGGAACCGTTTATTATTAATAATAGGTAGTTATAATACAAATGTGTTTGGATAATATATATATATATATATATATATATATATATATATATATATATATACATATTATCACTACTACAAAACACATATTAGACATTTATGAAAAATTTAGATGTTTACCTATAAGTAATATGTAAATAAAAAAAATTATGATTGTGGACCAATTTTGGTTTTGGGGTCATTGGAAAGTAACTCCACACCATATATATACACATATATATATATATATATATTAGCGAGGGGATATCTGGTGCTGCTCAGTCTTAAAATATGGTTAATAAAATAAAAAAAAAAAAAAAGAAAGAAACGGGACTTGGATGCCATCTTATTAAAAGAAGGAAAAAATGCCGCATGGTGGGCATGTGTAAATAAGTTGAGAATTTTAAAAGATAGGAGAGAGAGAAAACGTTATTAAAAAAAAAATACTGTGTGGTGGATGCAAACTTGCAAAATTTAAGTTCAGAAATGAACACGTTATCGATTGGCCCACAACGACATAGATGTTATCACATTGCAAATTTAGCTTTTTAAAATGAAACAATGAATGAACCATTCATGCATGCACGATTAGCAAACAGGCTTGAAACTAACATTTTTACCTGACCCCACCCCTTCAAACAAAACGACATTTCTACATGAAATAATTGATTTTTTTTTTCTAATTTTGCGATACTGTGTCCTAGAGATAAGTTTTTCTAATGGTACCATGTTTGTGCATCTTTGATGCGGATGACAAGTTTTTAGTGGACAGACAAACACACACAGATGACTGAGATTTATATAATAGATAAACTGAAATTTTGAAATACTTTTAGATTAATTAAAGTCCATATAAATATTAGTATAATATTTATGAGACAATCAGATAAAAAAGCTCAATATATGAGAGAGCAATATTATTTTGCTAATATAACGGTTCCTCTGATGATATGAGCCATTTATTAAAAATCCATTGATTAAGGAAATAACTTTAAATTTTTGTATTCCTAGTTGAATAAATTTGTCGTAAATGTTTTAAAAATTCACTGAATTTAATTTCAAATTTTCACGTGTGGGGGTATATATATATACTAGCACTTCAGCCCGACCTTGCTCGGGCCCTATGTACTGTTCATAACTTGCCCTATGTGTGAATACACTTTATGTAAGATTTCAAATGTTTAGACAAAAAATTGTCTGATTATTTTTGTAGAGACCGTACAGGTAAATTTTTTATAACTTGGACCCCAATTTTGACCCCTTAACATTTATTTTGGTATCAAATCAAAATCAAAAGTTTTACCCATGTCCAAGTTATCTACATCTAAAATTTCAAGTCTTTAGACTCAAAATTGGTGGAGAAATTTGGTAGAATCTGCAAAGGTCAACTCTTTCAATTATGATCTTTTGGCAGCCAAATTTTTGCCCCAAAATTGATTAAAATGCTTGCTGCATGTCTAAATACCCGTTATGTATAAATTTTAAATGTTTAAACCCAAAATTGACTGAGTAGTTTGCTAGACACCACAAAGGTCAAATCTTTTGAACTTTGGTGCCTTGGCAGCTCAAATTTTTTACTCAAACCGATTAAAAAGCTTGCCCTATCTCTGATTATCCTTTATGTAAAATTTCAAATGGTTAGATCAGAAATTGGCTGAGTAATTTGGTAGAGACCGCAGAGGACAATTTTTAAAAAACTTTGACTCCAATTTTAACCCCATAACATTTATTTTTGGGGGCTCAAATCAAATTATAAAATTTGATCCATGTCCAAGTAACTTACATTTAAAATTTCAAGTGTTTAGACCCAAAGTTGGCGGAGGAGTTTGGTAGAGTTTTCAAAAGTCAAATCGTTGAACTTTGACCCCTAACAGCCAAAGTTCTGGTTGAAAACTAATTAAGAAGAGTTTCCCAATTCTCAATACCCTTTATATCAAATCTTGAGTCTGTAGATTGAATTGACAGAGTTATTTGGTAGGGAAATGAACACACACACACTTTCACTTTTTTATATATATATATATATATATATATATATATATATATATACACACACACAATTACACAAGTGGTGATAAAATTTGGTACTCTTAGCAAACGTGAATTTCAAGAGAGTTTCTTATTTTTGTTTAATCTGTAATTTTGAGGTTGATATCATCTGAACTATTTTTTTAGCTTCCTGATATTTTCAGAAAAAAATATTCGGTCATTAAAATGATTGTAAAAATATGTGCATCAGCTACAAAAACATCCTTTTTATGGACCGTTTTTGTAAATTGGAGTTCAATTTTTGAGTTCAGTATTTACATGTGATGATGCTTTTTCAGAGCAAAGTTTGGAATTTGCAGATAAGCATATCCATAAATTAACTTTTGAGGAAATGTCTTCAACTGATCAAAATAAAAATGTTGGAAAAAATAGATCTTTTGTTAACATCAGCTCTGTACATAAAATTCGGAAAAATCGAAAGCTGAAATTCAATCAAAATTTCTATTATGACTGAACTTTTCAAGATCATATCGGATGTGAAACTGCATTAGCTAACATATGGGCCAAGTAGCAAGTCTCTATGGTAAATAGAACCAAAGTTATCACCAAAAGTTATACCTTTTGACCCAGATAAACTAAAATTCAAGTTAGATCATAACTGGTATTTAGGCCAAGCTTTGTGACAATTGGTCAAGTGATGTAGATGCTACACTGTACACAAGCAAACATAGTAACAAACCAACAAACTCAATTGAAAACAATCCCCTTAACAGAGGTAATTAAGAATTACATTTAATTATTTTGCGACAATCAATCATTAAAGTTTTAACGTGCTGCTTAAGATGTTGTTTTGACAAGTATAGTCTTCATACTGCCACATGTAGTGGGTTTTATAAATGTTTTCTTTTTCTTAGTTTTAAGCATTCATCGCCTTCTCAAAAATATCTTCCTTTTATTTTTACTAAAATATTTTCTCATCTTTCTACTTAGTATCTTTTGCTCTGCCGAATTTAAAGTGACTGTAGATCAAAGCTTACACCCCCACCCCCTCCGGTGTTTTATCATAAACATGCAAAAATTTGAATTACTTTCCTCTTGCCAAATCTGGACTTGTCTAACCTTTCTTTACATCTATTATATGTGAAGACTACGGTTCAGATTCTAAAGACTTTTCAAATGACTAATCCCACATTATCTGGGACATCACAGCTTAGCTCAAAATCATTTTATCTCTTTTTTTTTTTTTTTTTTTTTTTTTTTTGCAACAGAAAGGCTAATTTAGAAATGTTTGACCGAGAATCTTGGATTATGCCATCAATGAGAGTTGATTCATTGTGAGAGCTGATCGTTTTTCAATAAATAGAATTAACACTAGGTTTCTTCAGTTTTGATCCATCTATTATAAAGTGAGTTTTGTTTGAACATTCTTCCCATAACTTTTTAAAACATAATCTTTCATCTATTTCTCAAAGTTGGACATGTCTGGAAACCCATTTCATTTTGGAAGCCCTATCAGTGGCGACGCTGTTTTAAATGTTTGTCTAGCTCATAATTTTTTTTTTTTAAATGTTGATATTATAGTAAATATACACGATTCTAAACCCCCGCCCACAAAAAATAATTAGGTGATTTCAAGTGAACAACATTAAAAAAACTTGACAGAATGAAAAAAAAAAGACAATTTTTAGAATTTAGAGTTGGGGATCAGTTTTGCATATCAATTTAATGTAAAATGATATCTTTCCCTCATTTCTGAGCCATTTCATCTGTTTGGGGGCCTTTTTATTCAAACTTGGGATTAGTGATAGGAGCTAAGCAAAAGTTTTTGTTTGAATGAGGTTTTGTCACTCTGGTTAAGGTAGTATGCTTTGGGGGGGGGCTTACCATTCGAACTTAGGGTTAGATAAAATTAAATGATTTTATGTTCTTATTTTCTATCTCAAAGAATAAATTTCTACTGTTACGTGGCAATTACCAATAGATACCATGAAAAAAATCTATGGAATCATTTTACAAGAATTTAGCATGTGTTTCTGTAACTTAAAAATTTGCAACACATAATTTCATACCAAATAGTATGCTGAGGATATATTCCTAAATAAAAACAAATTGAGAATAGAAACTACTACACAATATTAGCTACCTTTTATTGGAAAATGTTATATTTGACAAGCAGAATCCAGGGAAAAAATTTCTCTGTAACTTTGATCTGCTGTATATTCTATGGACGTCCAGTGGAAACGCAGACCCCACAATATTACCATATCACCTTTGTTCAAACTGAAACCTACATATATAAGTACTTGGTTAATGCAGTTTCAGGATATAATTTGATTATGAGGGAGGTTCTATCTCCAAAACTCTTGTAGGAATCTGTGACATCTTTCTATTCTATGGATGTCCAATGTGATCTCGGACCTTACCATATTTTTTATACTTTTATTGGAGAGGACAAATACAGCACTTTGATCCTAGTCTAAAGATGAAGAAAGTGTGTTTTAGTTCGATTTTTACATTTGATGCAACATCATCAGATGAAATTTTTTTAAATTATCTTTTTTGCTTTGCATCTTTGGCGATCAGGTGATCCTATCTTTTAAAGAAAGATGGAGGGTGATAATGTACGTACGAACATGAAATTGCTTTATCTTATTATTAGTATTGAGACGATTAATCTGAATCAGACAGAATTTGAAAAAGATGTCCTAAAAACTTAATCTTCCATTGTACTAATGAATGATATTTATTGATTTTTAAAGTACCAGTAAAACTAAAATTTATATATCCCTCATGCCTTGCATGAGTGTATTTTTATGTTTGCAAAAATATGTGCACATATTAAGATAAGGTTTTATAATAATCCAACAAGAACAAAAGACAATTCTATAGCTAAATGTTTAGGTTTTAAAAGAATCAATATCGAAATCAGTAATTTAGAACTGAATCGGTAATTATATTGGAATGGGAGCAGGAATATTGGAGTCGTCTCATCACTAATTATATACTAGCAGGCCATCCGTTATTGCCCAGTTATAAAATAATCTTATGATATTTTGATTAATGGAGATTTCGTATTTATTATTATATTATATTGGACCCAATATACAGTAATGATTTAACAAGTTTTTTTTTAAATAAATGACTCGTACGCCACCACCAAGAATCCAAACCATAACGTTAAGCTTAGAATTTACTTTTTCCTTTTACGTTAATGCCTGACCTATGTAGATATGTTTGCTGCAAGGCTAAAAATTAAAACAAACCAATAGTTATTACGTTACGCATGCATACTCATAATGCCGTCTTTCGACCTTCACGTGGCAAATTCCATTTTTAAAAAATTTCACCAATTTTCCCTGGCTAAAACACAAATAAAGTTTTGCATTGGTTTGAATACCCTATATATTAAATTTCATGTCTGTAGACCAAAAACTGACAGGAGTTTGGTAAGCAAAATTTTTTAAACATTTATATATATATACATACATAAATATATATAGAAAGAGGTTTGTGTTTACTATAACCTTTTTATGCAAATATTAGGCAAGTATAAATCATGTAGAATATCTGCATGAATATAATTACATGTAATAGTTAACTAAGGATGATCATCCTATGAGAAAACCAAAAAAAATTACGCAACTATAAGTCATGTATAGTATCTACATGAATATAATTACACGTAATAGTTAAGTAAAGATGATCATCCTATGAGAAAACTGAAAAAAACTAATAGGGAATTAATGAATGTTTAAAAGAATATGCAAATTAGCTAGATCTTTTGCAGATGAATGCAATTTCACAACCCAATATAAGAAAGTTGTATTTTCTTTTTAAATAAATAGAAAAAAGGGTTTTTAATATGAATATCAATACATAAAAAAAAATTATAGGAGTATAAATTTAATACATGAGGAAGTGACAGACATTAGTGCAGTTGGAGTTCAGTCTCACGTTTATATTTTCTGCTACTGTATTTTATCAATAATTGGTCCCATTATTTAGTGTTCATATTACTAGCATAATAATATTATGTATAGACATTAATAATTGGTCCCATTATTTAGTGTCCATATTACTCGCATAATAATATTATTATGTATAGACATTAATAATTGGTCTCATTATTTAGTGTCCATATTACTAGCATAATAATATTATGTATAGACATTAATAATTGCCAAGTTAAAGGTAGAATTTTTGTTGCAGACAATATGAACTTTTTATATTCATATTTTGCTTTAAATTCAAACTCAAAGGATATGGTGCAAAAAAAAAAAAAAAAAAAAATTTCTAATCTAATAAGTCCTGCACTCTCTGCCAACCTCCAACTTCATCTGTATTGCTGCATCCTTATGCTTGTTTTCAAAGTACTTCCATGAAATGTGCGATGATAAACTAAATGCACTTGTACCCTAAACTCACCTGAATAGCAGCAAAATCACAACCCTTCTTTGTAAACGTTTCTAGATGTCAGAAGCTTTTCTACTTCAATAGCCTATTTCTCTAGGTTTTGGAACTCCCTCCCTGTTTCTGCACCAACATGCAGAAATTTAAATATAATATGAGCAAACCTCTTGCTGCCCAACTCTCCACCCAGATTTCATCTCATAACTCTGGGCCCTATCATAATAGCCTTTGCATTTCAGAGCCAATATGCCTTGTTTGGAATGAACAAAAGTTTTTAAAACTTTATTCATAAAATAATTTTAGTTTTCCATTCATGAAAAGTTCAAATGTACATTTGGTTCCTGTTTCTTTTCATGTCATACATAACACCTTAATATTTCATTATCTACCCATTCATTATAACTTTTTGGTTAAGTGACAGACTGACTTATCCCCTTCACACATGCTTTACAGAAATTTCTGCTCTCATCAATCTCAGATTAGCAAAATACAATAACACTTTTTTTAATTTAAATTCTTCTCAGTTTTTCCTAATTTTTGGTGTAGATAACTATTTTTGCCTGAGATCAAAGTATTTTCCTGTTAATTTATTTAGAACTGCAATTTTCACTCATACTGTATAAACTTTTTTTTTTTATGTTGCTTCAGTATTTCAGCATTTTTTTCTTTTTGTGTGTGTGTCTTCTATATATATAAAAGGCAAAACGGGTGCGAGAGTGTTTGTCTGTCTGCGAAAGGCTTTTTTTGGTGGGGCTTCTCGACAATGTTACTATTTTGGAGAACTTCTACTTCCTAGATTATAATATCTATGATTCGAAAACAGGCATCGTATCTATCTTTATTTTGATCGGCTTTTAAAAAATTCCCTCTGTCCCACCCTTTTGCATGTTTGCCTTTTTCTTATAAAAGCGAAACTAATCAAAGCAAAGTCATCAGCCTGGCCTTCCCGGCCGGGATATCCAAAAAGGCAATTAGCTTTGATCAATGTGGAGGAAACCCTTCAGATCAGACAATTGCTATTCATTTGGACACTGCCAGAGTTCCCCTTGGGGGGGGGGGGGCTGGTTTTCCTCAACATCACGGGGAAACATATATAATAGGCAGAAACTGGAAAGCTTAACTGGCCTTTAGTAGCCAGCTAGAAAAGCAACGTTCTTTTCTGCCTTCACATCATGGGTTCGAGCCTGCCTGCCTATTTTTTTTTTTTTTTTTTTTTTTTTTTTTTTTTTTTTTTGATCAACACACACCTTCAAACACCCGGGCAACCATGCTAGTTTTACATTAAAACAAAATAATGTATTAATTTTCTATTAAACTTATGACAAAACTTTTTCTTTTCTTTCTTACAATTTTTTTCTAAAAAATAGTTAAAATTTAAAGTTTCTACTAAGCCATTATTTTTATTTTTTTAAATTTTTTTTCTCTGCTTTACAGGAAATAAAATTGGTCCTTTTCATCTGGATAATATATCTGGAAAGAATCATAGAATTGTTAAGACAATTATATAATTAATAATTTTGAATCAACTGAGAAAATGAAAATTGATTTTTGAAATTTGTATAAGATTTACTGTACTAGATGTGAAAAAAAAGTTTTAGTGGTTGATGAGTGAAATGAATAATACCAAGTTGGATTAAGCAGATGTAAATGTTTGTGTGTTCTAAAATAACATTTCATGAAAGACAGAGTTTTATTATTAGTTGACTGGGAAATTTACTAATCCAAATAAATAATCCATGGAATAATTGTCATCCTTGATTATTGTTGCTTAACAAGGACATCTTACTTTCAAGGATTGTGGTGTTTCCTCTTATCTATGTGAATTGCTTAAAATGGAGATCAGCTTTCTCTCTTTTCTTCTCTCTCTTTCCCTCAGTCTCTCTCTCTCTCTCTTTCTTCCCTCCTCCTCTTTTCCTTTCTTTTCTTTCTCTTTCCCCCACCCTCTCTCTCTTCCTTCCTTCCTTTCCACCTCTCTCTCCCTATCCTCCTCCCCTCTCTCCCTTTCCTCCTCTTTCTCATGCACACTTTATCCGGTCTTTATTGTTTTCCATAGAATACTGTGTCATGTAAAAAAAAACAAAAAACCGTTAAAATCATCAACAAATATGGCAACCTTCATGAAAATATGTGTTATTGTTTGTTTTAGTGACATGGTTGTGTTCTTTTTCGCAAAACATCACCTGAAGAAGGCTGGAGAGTAAAACCGTCAAAACGTTGTGAAAATGACAATTGTAAAATGAGAACATGTAACTTTTTTTATTTATTTCACAAAATCTGGTTGTAAATCACTATTGAAAAGAGGAACAACTTCATAAGGAATATTGATAAGATAACTTGCTATAAAACTGTACTAGATTTTTAAGTTTCTTTAAATTGCTTACCATTCCTTGTTAACATATGTTTATTTATCTATTTGTTATATGACTTACTATTATAGCCTTTTCTTTTTAAAAATTAATAGTAAATAAACTAATTACATAAGCAGAGAGTGACTAGCTAAAGGCAGTTATCCTAAATTTTTCATCCATTTGATGGTTCCACTTTCACATTTTTGGGAAGGGGAGGAATGAGGGTTCACCTCCAAAATTATCAAAGATGTTGCACCAACCCAGATATTTTTATTAATATTTAGTAATAAGTTCCATATTTACTGATTTATGTGAAAGATCTTCAGAAAATTAGATTTTGTGAAGATTCCTAAACCAAATATCTTTGATTGTTTATTAGACTTTCTTTTACTATTCCAGTTTTTCTACATTGCTACCAGCCTACATACTTATATATTATTTACCAGCAATGTTTCAAGCAAACTACATTTCTCTTTTAGCTAAAGTTAATTTATAATTCATAGTATATGTTCTGTTTTAACAATTATTTAATGAATAAGCAAAACAGTCAATTTTCTTTAAAACTTAGACATTACAGGAGAATGACGTTATGATAGACATAAAGTTGATAATAGTTACATAGTCAAACTTTACACATTATAAAATACGTTTGTTTTATTTTTTTAATGTAAATTATTTTTTTTTTAAATGAGAAAATAAACAAGTTGGTTTCTGAATTTTTGAGATGAGGATTGATAATTTGCATTATTCAGACTACTGTTCTCATCTTGAGTGTTATTTGCACAACATTTTTGCTGATACAATCTTCAAACTTCTTCAGTAGTATCTAACCCTAACGCGGGGAAATTTGGACAGAATTTCAAATGGAACTCTTTATTTTAATTGATTGAGGATTGAACCTTTAATCACCATAAAACTGTTACTTAGACTGAATTTTATGTTGTATTTTATCCATTGCTGACAATTTTAGTGTGACAATACACCTGAAGATAGTTAGTGGTTACATTGGCCGAAACATAAGAATAACACTCAAGATGAGAACAGTAGTCCAAATAATACCAGCAAGTTTGAGAATTAATGATAAAAAAACAAATCAGCCTTAATTTTAACAATCTCATTTTCAAAATTCCAGCATTTTAAAAAGAAAAATGTATAATAAAAAGAAAATGACTTATTTTAATTGGTGCTTATTTAGAATTACGCTGGATTTAAAAAAAAAAAAAAAAAATACAGACGAATCTTTGATGTACGTGCTCATCACAGTACAAATGTCATATTCCAAAAATCATGTAAATTGATCATGTAGCTTTCTTTTCAATTAAAACAAAGTTTTATGATTTTTAGCAATTTAAATTTTTAATTATTTTGAATCAAAACAAAATCTCTTTATTTGAATTGTTGCCCTTAAATTTGGAAAATCTGGCTGCTCCTGGCCTCATTTCCTTATAAAATTTGATTTTCTTAATTAAAAAACCTATTTGATTAATTTGCGTGATTTTTGGAACATGACATTTCGTTCTATGATGAGTACGTAAACCATACAATATTCTTTTCTGTTTTTTTTTTTTTGTTAAGTAAGTGTAATTCTAAATAAACATAAAAAGATAAATGCAAAGATGTATTTTTTAATCTTAAAAATTCTGCACTTACGTAGCCACGCAAATAAGATGTGTGCATATCTTATCAAGAAAGATCCATCACATTTATGAACAGATGCCGCATCTTTGTTTGAACAGCACCACCAAGATGGCATTCCACCAGTTGTGTAGTTGAGGGTTTTTTATATATATATATATATATATATATATATCAACAAAACAAAACACGTTTCTATTTAAAGTTAAAAGTAGACAACACTTGAAATTGTAGACATAGGAAAGAAAGAAAGAAACTGAGGCTGTATTTTTGGCAATCAATGGATGATTACTACAAACCACTAGTGCAATTAAAATTTTGGATTAAGAAGAATCAATATGGATCAGTTTCACATTGGGAGATGGAACGGGTGTAACTAATGTAGTTAAATGGTGTTTTCCTGCTTTTTTTTTATTGTTTCTTTGTTTTTTTTTTTTGTTTTTTTTGTGCATTCGCATAAACAGACTGAACGAATTAAAGATAGAATCAAAACAGTTGTGCAATTTGATTCATACTTTAAATTCTTTTCATGTTGAGCCAACATTTGTAAAGTATGGAATTATGTTGATCAGCTTAGATTGCTCATCCTCTGATTGAAGAATTTTTTTTTTTCTCAATTGCTTGAACAATTTTTTGGCTTTGCCTTATAAAATAAATATAAAAACCTCTAAAAGACAAAAAATTGTACAAAAATGATGCATTTAGAAAAATAGAGGCAAGTTATAGGTGCACTGTGCATTTTAATTAAGGAATAGGCATTTAGAAATTTAAAATATTTTATCTAATGAATACTAATAAATGTTATATATTTACTTTTATTAAAACAGTATTCTACGTACACACGTTTTGCTGCTCTACAGCTTATTAGCGTAATTTGACTGTATTAGGGCTTGAACCGCAAACTATAGGTTCTATGGTCGAGTGCATATACAGTTACACTTTTGGGCCCGTAGTTATATTATTTGCTACTTTTTATCGCTTTTAAAGTTATGTCGATTTTTTTTTTCTTTTGTTTTGTTAAAGATAATAAAATATTCAGTATTAATGTCTCCTACCTGGGAGATCAAGGAATTGATTTTCCTTGAGAAAGATTGCCCATATTCTTTGGACATAAATATATATTTTATTTATTTTTATTTTACTTTTTAAAACGGTACTCTATGTACACATATTTTGCTATTCTAAATATTATAAGTATTCTAACTTATTTTGAAATGTTATCAGTAATTCTGTGTGTCAGTTCATTGAAAGTTTTGTTTCTGTTTTTTGGGGGGTTTTTTCACTCGCTTGAACAACTTGTCCAGAATTTCCGTTACGTTAAAAAAAAAGAAAAATTTTTAAAAATCTGATTTACATATTCATGATAAAACAAAAATTTCCTATTCCAAATATTATGTAAATTGATCCAGTATTATTTTTAACTAAAATCAAATTTTATGAGTAACCAAAAAGGAATTGTCTTGCATTGCCATCTTGAAGAAACAAGCCAATTAATCCAGAATAATTCAAACTTGAATGATCAACCTTGTAATGCCTACAATTTTTCATTAAAAATTAAATAAAACTACTTGATCAATATGCATGATTTTTGGAATACGATCTTGTTCAGTCATGAGTATGTACATAAAGTTTTTCTGTACTTCAGTTTTTTAATATAGAGGGAATTCTGGACAATGTTTTTTGAAATTGTGAAAAGAAAGATAAAAGATCACATATATTATTCTATTTTATGTAGTTTTATTTTAATAAGTACCTCTGAGGAAAACTAATATGGGTCAGTGTGACATATACAAAATCTATTGCAATATATATACATTTTTCCCCAAACTTTTGAGATGCGGATTGATAATTTTGATTATTTGGACTACTGTTCTCATTTTGAGTGTTTTAACAACCTTGTAGCCGGTATAACTTTCAAACTACTTCAGGTATATCTTGTTAAAGTGACTCTCTTCTGAGAGTTCAATCCTCAGTGCAAGCAATGCTGAAGAATACAATTGCTAATTACTTAAGACATCCAATCATGACTGACTGAACAAGAACATGCTACTCCCATGGATTAAATAAAGAGTTCCATTCGAAATCTCATGCAGATTCCCAACCTTCTTCAGGTGTATTTTGTCAAACTCCTTAATCAGCATGGAATTTTGAACAGAACCCTTTATTTAATCCATGCTCTCATTTCCTATGTAATTTGCACTTGTATTTTGAGTGTCACTCTGCACTGAGGATTAAACCTTCAATCTCTAGAAGAGTGCAAGTCAAGCCCCAAAGATGAGAACGGTAGCCTGAAGAATTATACAAAAATATTTTTACTTATTCTACAAATACTCGCAGGAAACCTCGTAAAACCTCATTTGCATATTTATTTTTTAAACATTGTCTAATAAATTCATATTCTGTATGATTCACTTATAATTGAATTCTACTTTTTTATTATCTCTACTTATATATAAAAGGCACTTGCGTGTATATGTATGAGAGAAAGAGAGGGTTCCCATTGTACTCCAAAACGTCTGGGCCGATTTTTTTTTTTTATACAAATGTACTTTGTATCTGCGAATGTTCATAGATTTTGTACAGGGTGAACAATAAAATCAATTCAGGTAACTTGATTATGTAGTAGAACTGACATTTATTCAACGTGGCCGCCTTCAGCCTCAATCACCACCTCGATACAGGTTTTCACAAGAGCCGATGAGGGCTTGGCGAATACTCGGTGGGTGGCGGCAACCAGGTTGGCTTTGGTTTTGTGGAGGTTGTGTTAGTGATGTTCTTGACATAACGAAGTAGTCCAGTGGATTCAAGTAAGAGGAGGAGGAGGAGGAGGCCAGTGAGAGAAGGTTACAAAGTCATAGCATTCCTTCTGAAGCCAAGCCTGGGTTTCTTTAGATTTATGGACTGGCACCAAATCCTGTTGCCACACCCGGGGACTGCCAATGGCCACCTGATTATACCAGGTGATGACCACACTCTTCAGCACATCCAGGTACACTTTGGTGTTGACTTTCAAGCCGACTTCAAAGATGTGAGGGTGCATGATGTGGCCCTCACTTGAAACCACACAAAAGACCATAACCGTGCCTGGAAACTTCATTGAACTGTTCAGATTTGCATTTTATGGGTGCGGGCAATGGTCCTGTTAAATCGGTAGAGTGCATGAGTTGAACATTGTATCACTTTCAGACATGACAGAAGACTCCTATCACTCTTGGGATTGGTACACAATTAGCCAGCTAGAATGTAACGGGATCCCAGGCAGTGCCAGATATCCTATACAGCTAGATGAAGATGAGAGAGGATGAGGTATGGTTGGGGGGGGGGGCATGCTGACACTTGGTCAAGGAAAAACAGATGTTTATGAGATTTCTGTCCACCAGAGAAGAAATATCTTTTTCAATGAAAAGCAAATATAAAATCTGATAACAGGATTCGTGGAACAAGAGATTGTTTTTCTAGTTGGATTTGGTAAAAATGAATTTTAACTACTAATTGAGTGAGACAGGTACAATGACTTGGGTTCAAAAGGTCTGCTTTGGTGTCTGGGAGATGTTGTCATTTGGGTCCACCTGTTGTATTTAACTACCAGACCACCAAGCCAGTGATAAGTTAGTTGGACAGATAAATAAATTGAACCTAGGGAGAGATATGGTCATGAAAGAGGAAGAAGAGGGTCACAAGAAAATAGAAAATGAAAAGAATGAAATAAGGGGATAGAGAAAGGAGTTAACGAGAGAAGAAAAAGAATAAGATAATGGGATAGAGAAAAAAAAAAGGAAAAGTAATCTTCAATATAAGAGAAGGGAGAAGAGGCTAGTTTTATAAAAACGATTGGCTTTTTAGAGTTAGGGTCTTTTTTACTGGCTGACATCGAGGCGTCCACATCGCTCTCACCCCGCCTGGGGGGGGGGGCGAAACCCTCATAGGAGCTAAGTTGAAAGGCTCTTGTTCTTAGCTGGGAAATTAATTAAAGGAACTTAAGTTATACAACCTGCATCATGAAGCTCGGATTAAGAAACTCGACTTTTAAACAAGTGTAGAACGATTTCTGAATAATTATTTTTTTGGTTTTCATGAAAATGAACCAGAGTTTTTCTTTCTTTCTCGATTGCCGGCCTGAATGAAGATGCAGTTTATTTCAGGTATGCCCTGACGCCAGATGATGAAAGAGATAGACTGGATCCAGCACGAAGCCAGAGTGACGACCGAAATCGACAATGTTGCCACACGGACTTAGGGTCATGCACATTTCACGTGCCCTGAGCAGCAGAAAGATGTTTTCCTGTGACCAGTGAGAGTCTGGTCACCCTTGAGGAGTCCACCACTAGACAAGTAAGAATGTAGCCCTGCTGGGTTGCATCTATGGTCCTGTGAGCTGGGAGCGACGAACACGGCCAGAGGTACATCCCAAGTATGCTCCCGTGAACCAGGATAGCGACGGATGCGGCCCGGCCCTCTGACAAAAGAGGGTCTTAGGGTTATAAGAAGATAGTCTGCAACACAAAAAGATAACTGGTTTACATCAAATGGGAATGGAATCATGTCATCTTTTCTAGACGACAATTTTATCATTTCACCCTGTATCGGAATGCTCCCAAAAAGTATTGAAAAAATCAGATGACAGAAAGAACAGTTCGATTTTGACTAAAGTTAACATTTTAATACAGTCTAATATCACAAGTGCGTTTTAGAAGTTTCATCACTGCATAAGCAGAAGGGCTCAGCCTATAAAATAAACAGTAAAGTCTTTAATAAGACAGGGGTGCATTCAAAATGAATGTTTCTGTTTAGAGAACAATTGAACCAAAGATATGAGCATTTCAATATTCAATTTTGCTATATAGCAAATGTATAGCAATATTGGTCCTTGCGCGAAAGAGCAGAACACAAAAAGAATAACAAAGACTTTCGCTGGCGAGGACTACTATTGAGCGTAACCAGTTATACAATCCTTTTGAAATTTTCATCTCTATTTTTCTCGTTATCTACTCAATATTTTTAATGAAACCGATATGAAATATGTTCCTTATTAAATTGTAAAGATTTTCTATTCTGAAAGAAGTTTAAAAAAAATTTAATCTAAAAAAGTTATTTTAAAGTTTTTGTTAAAAAAAAATTAAGATTTTCTCATTATTCAGACATGTATGACAAAGAGGGAGTTGCAAAAAAAAGTTGTGGTGTGAGGAGAAATACAAACTGAAATATAGAGAGTAGGAGAGCTTTTATAAATACATGCAAAACCACATTCATTTTTTTTTTTAATCCAAATTGATAAATTAAATAAAATATAATCTTAAAAAGATATGATACAAGTTAGAAAAGCATTTCATCCAAGGCATGAAAATTGTTAAACAAAATGTTTTTACTATAGGCTTTAAAAATAAAGGTACAAGATTCAATTTGAAATTTATTTATCTTCAAAGTGCACTTTTATACATTTTAAAAAGTAAGTTATTAAATTTTTATACCTTACTTTTTAAAATGTATAAAAATTTATAAAATATCGCATGTATAAAATTACATGCTTTTAGATTTTTTTTTTAAATTGTCATTAATACTTCAGATGATACAATGATTATCAATAATAATTTGGATTATGTTAAAGAAAACTTTTTTTTACTTCCGCTTTCTGTCTATAAGAATTTTTGCCAAATTTTGCCTATGGAAGAAAATTCCAGTTTAATTTTAAAACTCTACATAAAAAAAATCTTGATTTCTCAACAGTGAAATCCGATAAAACAAAACACTTTTTTCTAAATTAATTTTATTCAATGATAAAAGGGAAAAGTAGTTGAAGCATTGCTGGTAAACAAATATTTATTTGTAATTTTTTTTAATGATATTCTCTTAATTTGATTTCTCTTAGTTTATTCTTTTTAAAAAAGCGATTTTATTCTTGAAATATCAAAGACATTTACTACCTCAGTTATAGAAAACAGTAAGTCCATATTTACTGATTTGCATGTGATTGTTTTTGGAAAATAGCTACACAAAAATTTATAAAATCTACAAGACCTTTGTTTGTTTTTGTTTGTACGTCACATTACTTCAATACCCGTTTTTCTATATTGCTACAACCTTTTTATACTCTTACATAATTTTAATCAGTTTAACTTAGAAATTATGTTTATAGTAATTTTTTTTTTTTTTTTTAACAATTTAGAAAAATCGCAAGTTTTTGTTACGAACAATTTTTCTTTGATTTTTGGCAGGAATGAAAGTCTGGACAGATCCTTTTGCCAAGAAAGAGTAACTTCCAGGAATTAAAAGTATGGAACTACCACAATGACTTATCTTCATCAGAACAAGGAAATACTTTTGTAGTAATTTTCAATTATGTAAAATTTGTAAATAAATATGGTTGACTATTTTTTCTTTTTTTTTTTTTTATTTATTTATTTTTTTAAAATAATTTTCAATGAATTTTGCTTTGGGTAAAAAATTATTTATTTTTCACAGCAAGATAGCATAAATGACTATCTTCCTTGGTAAATTGTCATCGGTTTTTGTCTAGAATTGCTCCATAACATTTTTTTTAAGTTGTCAAATGACATCAATAAATCTAAGATTAATCAGTTCTTGTTCAGACCCGCCTCCCTCATATTAAAAAGCAAAAATAAAGAAAAAATATGTACCTGTGACGAAACCAAAATATTATATTATAAAAAATCATGTAAATTGATCAGGTAGTTTTATTTTTAAACAAGAAAATCCAATTTTATAAGCGACCAATGAACAGCTGTCTTGTCTGCCATTTTGAAAACAATTATAAAAAAAAGTGAGCTAACTTAACTGTAATTTTAACTTACCTATGAATTCCCATTAATTGCTTAAAAATGATTTTTCTTGATCAATTTACTTAAATTTTGGGCTAGATTTTCGTTTTTTCATGGGTATGTACATCATGAAGATTTTTCTTTGTTTTTGTTTATGGAACAGGTGAACAACTAGCAGTGTCAGAAATTTCGTGAAAATAGCGAATAATTCCACCCCATCTTTCCAAGCTTATAACTCCTCGAAAAATGCAATTCAAGCCCTAATTTTTTTTTTCAATTAAAGGAGCAAGGACCAAGATTTCATTAAAAAAAAAAAAAAAAAAAAAAAAGCGTTTTTTTTTTAAAAAGGTTTTAAACTTCGGACTTTACAGGTAAAATTCTAAAAGAACACTATGTTTTTTTTGTTTTAAATTTGAATATATTATGTATTGACCTTTTCTCTTCAATTTGTGAGTAAATAATTATGTACTCATCGGGTTCTAAATTAATTATTATTAGACATTTACAAAATGGGAGGCGTGAATTATTCGACCCCCTGTCTTTCCAAGCTTATAACTCCTCGAAAAATGTAATTCAAGCCCTAATTTTTTTTTCAATTAAAGGAGCAAGGACCAAGGTTCCATTAAAAAAAAAAAAAAACAAAAAAAAAAAAAAAACAAATAACGTGGTTTAAAAAAAAGGTTTTAAACTTCAAACTTTACAGGTAAAATTCTAAAAGAACACTGTTTTTTTTTTTTTTTAAATTTGAATATATTGTGTATTGACCTTTTCTCTTCAATTTGTGAGTAAATTAATTATTTACTTTCGGATTACTAAATTAAGTATTTACTTTTTAATAGACACTTAAAAATTGGGATGGGGGGGGGTCGTGAATTTAAAAAAAAAAACGTTTGTCTAAAATATTATATTCGATTTATTGGAAAGAACATAAAATTTCACATTGAGCCTGAAAATATCGTAAAAATAGAATCAATAGAAAAATTTTGATAGATTTTTAAAATTTAAAAATTGAAAAATATTGAGTTTAAAAATTGAAAAATATTGAGTTCGGAAAATTCATTACTGTTTTAAAAAAAAAAAAAAATATTTCTATTACTTTTAAAACAACTGTAATAGTTTATTTTGGAAGTATAATCCATAAAGAAAATAAATAACCCACTTTTAACAGAGAAATTCCGAGATTTTTATATTGTATTCGCAGTTTCGTGTTAGGGGTGTCAAAAATTCCTACAAAAATTCTGATACTGCTAGTGAACAACTATCTTCATTTCTCAAAGTAGAGTGTTGTGAATCATGTGACCATTTAGGCTACAGATTGCTCTATCACCAGGTTCACATCATGCATTGGAGAGTCATGCCTCTGCTGAACATGTTGTACAACTATAGCTGAGGATGTTATAATTAATATCTAAAACAGAATCAACCCATCCTATTGATAATGTGATGAAAACATAATTTTATTAAAACAAAGATAAAGGTTGATTATTTGAATTCTTAGGACTCCTGTTATCATTTTGAGTATTATTTGCACGTTTCGATCAATGCACTTGTTTTGTTAGGGTAAAAGTCCTAAGTAATTTGTAGATGTACTTTGAGTGTCTCCCACATTGAGGATTGAACCATCAAGCTCCAGCAGAGTGTAATTTACAACTGAATTTTACCAAGTACTTTATTGACTGACCACAAATCTGCATGCTACCCTGGTAGATTGAAAAAAAAGAGTTCCATTCGAAATTCAGAGTTCGACAAGATACACCTGAAGAATTCATACATTTATCTTGATTAGTTTCTTAAAATCTTCAAATTAACAATTTACTTTTATTTTCCGGTGGTTGTGATCAAAAAGAATAGTAAAATTGAAAGGGGGTATTTGGCTAAAAGGTTGGGAACAGCAGCTCTAGATTAATCAAGTATTTAATTTTTTCATCTCACTTGAGTTAAATCTATAAAATCAAGGTATTCTTTCTTGGCTAACACTTCATTTCTATATGAAATATAAATATCCAAGTGTTCATTTAATGTTCTCCTTTACTTCTCAAATGTTGAATTAGTAAAACAGTGAAGAACATTTTCTTCTCTTGACCAAATAACTGCGTTATAATTTACCCTTGTCCTGGTATTTTCTTTGTTTTGAGATGTTAAATCTTTGAACAACCCGGGAGAGTTGTTAAATGTCCAGCTTTTATTATATTGAACAGTTCATCTGATTGAAATGCAGTTCACATAATGGGGGCTTT
Organism: Euprymna scolopes; assembly: GCF_053919585.1. NCBI lineage: Eukaryota > Metazoa > Mollusca > Cephalopoda > Sepiida > Sepiolidae > Euprymna > Euprymna scolopes. The sequence goes on along the minus strand of NC_136484.1, from coordinate 150,615,087 downwards.
ACATCAGTGAGAGTGGCTGATACATGAAAAATGCACCGAGAGGAAGACCCCAAAATGGTGCCTATCATCTCCTGATGATCAGATATTATCTGGAAGCTGAAATGAAAACCTCACAAGTGAAAACAACTGATAAACCTGATTATATACAACTTTACATGGTAATGTTCTAGTAGCAAATCTCATTCTTGCTAGATTCTGGGACAAGAATTCATCTGGTCTGGTAGACTATTTAGTGAAGTGCTGTCACTAAAAGTAATGTCACTAGAAGAGATGCACCATTCCAAGGGGATAATATTTGGATTTTGAATACCAAGTTATTTTGAACTAGCGGGGGTACCCGGCGTTGCCCGAGTGTTTGTTTCCGGGACGGGGGGGGGGGGGGGGGAGTTTTAAAAAATGTTATGGTAGGTAAGTAGGAAGGATCAAACCCGGAGTCATGAGTAAAAGTAGGAAAATAAAGTGTGAAAAAAAAAACATCTGCAACGTTAACAGTTCGGCCACCAAGAAAAGTCCATTCCAGTTGTTTAGGAAAAAAAAAAAAAAAAAAATGACTACGGTAGGTCGGCGCGAACGTGAAAATATGATGTGAATTGTCCAGCACGCTAACCACGACGCCACAGAGCACTGCAGCTTAGTTTAGTGATTTTAAATAACTTCACATGAAAGAACTACGAAGCCAAACCGGTGTTCTCTTCTCAACTGTTCCTTGTGAACGATCCCCAAACGGTGTTAAGTGGTGGCAGGGGGAGGAGGAATTTATTAGAGAGAAAATATTTTACCACTTCCATTGATCTTAACCGATTTTGGCCGTGACTTCTCAGCAGAAAAAGTATAGAAATCTAAGATTATCGAGGAATTTGAGAAATAATAAGCCTATAACACACCTGATATTGTTCTGCCGTTTGTGCATATTATATTTGCATGAAATATCTTGATTTTTAATCCTATTAATGTCAAAATCAGACGGGAAAAAATGAGTTCATTTTATTTGTATAGAGATATTTGGTCAGGATTTACTTACTGGTTGAAGTATTCTCATGTCAGGTTGTCCTGACAAATCTGTACATAGAGACAGAAGACACTTGAGTATGGAGTCTAGTAGGCATTTCTCTTTAGGTAAATTAGATTTTTTTTTTTTTTTACATAGGCGTCACCACTTATCAAGGCCGATAGGCCACTCAAGGATAAGGGTTAAAGAGTGTAGAGTAGTCAAAAGGACAATATAGTAATGGAAGTTCGGTAAATTTGTTAACTTAAGTGGAACGGCTCATCATAAACTTGTTCACGTTGGACTTGAAGACAACCATATTATGGAAAGCAGGAAAACAGAAGACAATTCCACAGGCGTGCAGTTCTAAGAAAGAAGCTTTGATCATGGAATCTGTGTTTAGGTTTAGGTACAGATAAAGAGTGGGGAAAATTATTGATAATGTTTTCAGCTAGTCTAGTGTTTCTTGTGAAAGTTTGGCGAGGGGGGACCATAGATTGAAGCTCAGTTGAACACTTTCCATAAAAATAACGATAAAGTAGAGACAAACTCACAACATCTCTTCTGTGAGATAGAGGTTGCAGCGAAGAGAAAAGGACATCTCCCACCAGGCCACGAAGTCTATTTTGAACCCTATCAAGCCAGGACAAGTCTTTTCTAGCAGCTCCTGCCCAGATGTGGCAACAGTATTCCATCCTTGGACATATCTGGCTCTTATACAGTTAGAGAATTGCATCAGCAGTGAGATATCTACTGGATTGATAGAAGGATCCGACCATTTTTCCAGCGGCCTTGGCAACAAATTTGATGTACGTGTTCCATTTAAGATCAGGAGTAAAGGTCAAGCCCAGAAGCTTGTCAAAACTTGAGTCCTCCCCAAGACGAGAGCCATTCATTTTAATTGATGCCAGATGGGGATCAGAATGTTGATGATGTAAAGATAGAAGCTTGGTTTTAGATGCATTAAAAGTAACCAGCCACTCCTTTCCCCATTGTACAACGTGATCAAGATCAGAGGAGAGAGAATCGGAGAGAACTTGGTCGTTTACTGTCTTAGATGTGCTACCATAGATGGTAATGTCGTCAGCAAAAATGTCTACGAATGATGTAAGGATGTGATTTGGAAGATCATTAATGTAGATCAGGAAAAGAGCTGGGCCCAGGATGGACCCCTGAGGGACTCCAGCATTACTGTGAGCTTCTGATTTTTGCCCATCAACTACTACTCTTATGAACCTATCAGAGAGAAATGATTTAATAATTGAGAAGACATTTCCAGCTATACCATAGCTGGAGATCTTGTGAAGTAAACCTTTATGCCATACCCTATCAAAGGCCTTTGATGTGTCAAGAGCAATTGCCCTAGAAAGGTTGCTTCTGTCGAGAGATTCGCTAATCCTATGAGATATAAATGTAAGCACATCTGCTGTAGATCTAGCAGAACGGAAACCATATTGAGTGTCACTAAGAAGGTTATTTTTGTTAAGATGGTTGATTACTTCTCTATTTAACAGATTCCAGCAACTTACTCATGACGCACAGGAGACTTATTGGCCTGTATTGAGAGGGGGGTGAGCGATCACCTGAATTCTTAAATACAGGGCATACTGATGAAATTTTCCAGGGAGATGGGAAACTATTCTCCTTAAGACAACGTTTAAACAGTTTTGTAAGTATGGGTGCTAGTTCTGGTTGAAGTTTGTTGAGTACTATAATTGGAATACCGTCAGGGCTGGTTGCTTTACTGGAATCAAGGTTTTTGATTAGCTTGGCAACATCACATACAGATATTTGTATATCACAGTGTGTTTTCTGATACAGGAGGAAATATTGGGGGTTGGCGGCCTTGGTCGCAAAGGGTAGAATTGGCTGCAAAGTTCTTGGCAAAGAGTTTGGCTTTGTCTGATGCTGACGAGATTAACTCAGGTCCATTGATGATAGTTGGGATAGAGCACACGCTTCTGTTCAGGATTCTGTTTGCAATTTGCCAAAACTGGTGGGAACCAAGCCGCTGCTCAGCTACTTTGGACTTGACGGACTGAGCATACAACTCTCTTGCGTTCTTTATTACTTTCTTACAATGGTTGCTGGCAGTCCTGAAAGCGGCTTTAGTTTCCATACATCTATTACGTTGGAAGCAGTGGAAAAAGTGGTTTCTGTGCGCAATAGCAGCAGCACATTCTGGAGAAAACCATGGCTGGCTGTTAGGTTTTTGCTGGAACTTTTTCGAGGGTATGAAATTGTTTATACCTACAATTTACCATTCTGTCAGGTCTGATACTATAGACGACACATCCTTTTTAAACATGGAACGCAGAGGAAGATCCAATATAAATGTATGGAAACTATCCTAGTCAGCCACAGTGTATCGATATACTGTACGATGGAGAGGTACGTCTGAGGACTTATTACATTTCATTTTTATCTTAATTGATACAACTGAGTGGTCGGAAGATCCAAGAGGAGACAGAACGGAAACTGAACGTAGTTCAGGGCAAGTTGTGAGAAAAAGGTCTAGGAGACTTGCATACTGGCCGTCATTGTCGGGCACATGGGTGGATTCATGAACAATCTGAGTGAGGTCATAAGCAATGGAGAAATCATGACAGAATCTCCCCTCATCATCGGTCTTGTTTGAGTGGGTCAACCATTCCAGATTGTGAACATTGAAGTCACCACATACGTGAATGTTAGCTGAAGGATATGCAGATGGGACTTGGTCAATTTTCTCAGATATGCTTTTAAAGATAGTAACTCCGCTGTTATGGGGGCGATAGAGAGTAAATATAAATGCCGTAGTGTGAGCTAGTGCTACTCGGAAGCACATATAGGGTAAGTTAGGATCTTCTCTGGAGATGTCCCTATCACATGGAAAGCCATCTTTTATATAGGCACATATTCCATGCCCATGGCGATCTTGGGAGTCAGATTTGGAAGTTAAGTTAGAGTTAATTTAATTTACTTTAATTACGAACTCATTTAGGGAAATAGTCTGTCCAATTCCAGTTTCGCTTAAAAATAAAAGGTCTTGGTTTACTTTTTAACCTGAGTAGTGTTAGCAAAACAATAACATCTTTTGTTGAACAGAACATGCTTAAAAAAAAGTTTTGGTAGGTGAGTATATGAGGATCGAACACGAACCCTTGAGGCAAAGTTGGAAATTAAAGTGTGAACAAAAAAAAACATGCGACGTTAACCATTGGGCCACCACGACATACTAACGGAAACACATTTGAATTTATTTAATTACTTAGAATTTGCAGGTGCACGTTTTAATGTCTTAATGAGGTCAACTTTGACTGTGAGGGTTTTTATTTTCCCAAGATGTTGGCGAGGGGGGGGGGACCAGCTCCCCTTGTCCAATTTGAATAGAAATTGTCTGATATAAGGAAAATATTTCCACATTGATCAAAGCTGATTGCTTTCGGACATTTCCGGTGATGGCGACCGAAAAAATACCGCCAGAATGAGTGTCGCTTTTATTATAGGAAAAAGCCTAATCCACATGTGGTGAGCGAAAATGTTGAATATTTATCTTTCTGAAGTGGAGCAAATTAAATAGACAGGCGAGATCCATTGTTAACTTGGAGATATGATTTATATGTGATATAAAAAGTTTTAAGAAGTTGTGAGCCGACTGAATGCTTCTCTGAAAAAAGCCTTTCTTGGACATACACAAAAAGCGAACATATATACACACATTTTCGCTTTTATATATATAGATTAAAAATTGCCCTCTATTAATAGAAAGGGTTTCTCTGTCTGCAATATATTGTCAGGGTCTCCAACAAACCCATGTACAAAGAGACCAAAGATATCCGAGGGTGGTGTCTGGGAAGTATTCAAGTTCTCTTAGTTTTCAATCACTTCAAGTGCTTTCAGAAATTAACACAATGTGATTTAAAAAAATCGAATAGTGAATTATAACATTTTAAAATAAAAGACATTGAATACAAAATTTTAAGGTACTTGTACAGTTTAGTTAAGATATTAAAAAATGAAAACATCAAAAAAAGTTTAAATTGTACGTATCTGTTATGGAATGAAGTTCCTCGAAAAAAAAATTTCACTTAATTTCATCAAGTAGGTTTTATTTTATAGCGAAAACACAATTTGTTACGATACCGAGCAAAAGGTTCGATTTTTAGGAAGAAAAGTTAGTTATTAAAGATGGGAAGGGAGTGTCGGCGCTTTACATGGAGTTATCTCCCATGTCGTTTCTAAAATTCAAACAAGAATTTAAAACAAATCCAAGACGTCTGCCTTCAACGTGCTCTCATAAAGACATGTTTTTTCTGCTGTAAAAAAAAAAACAAAAAACTAATCGATCAAATTAAGTGATATTTTTTTTTCGGCGATCTTCATGTCAAAACAGATACGTACAATATAACTTTTTTTTCGATATTTTCATTTTTTAATGTCTTGATTAAACTGTACAAGTACGAATTTTAAAAACATAGAAACAACAAAATTGTCAATTTTTCTGTACAAAACGATTTTTTAGTAAATTTTATTAAAAAAAAAAAAAAAAATCACCATCAGATTTTTTAAAGTTACAATTTTTTTTTACCAACATTCCCTTCTATAATGATAAAAATGTGAAGAGATTCCTTTAAATGCAACATGTTTATTATTACTGAAGAATTCTTTTTAAAAAAATTAAAAAATGATTTTTTTTCTTTAAGAATTTGAAATTTGTAAAATATGCTTGGAAAGTTTTTTTCTTTCCAAAATTATTTTACAACATTCCCAATTTAAAAAAACAAATGGCTGCTATATCTTTATAACCATGCAACTTTTCCAGAATTGTTACTATCTTCCTATAGTGTTTAATGCTATTTTTTCCCAGTTTTAAAAAAAATGCTCCAATAAAAAAAATCCAAATTATTGATAAGAAAGATTTTTCCTCTTTGAAAATTGAAAAGAAGAAACGTTGACAAATCTATACAAAGTGTATAATTTTATCTCTTCTTTTCTTCTTCTATATTAATAAAGTAGGCACAGGAATTCCCCTCTGGACAAAAGTATTGTAGGTTTGTAACAGCAGATGCCACATACAAATTCAATACATCTAGCTAATAGCAACTATCTTATGTATCTTTCAAACACCATTTCAGACACATTCAGTCATGATAATAAAATACTACATTACATCCTACGAGTAACACCATTACAAATGCAATATCTTAAAAAAAAAAAAAAAGGAATCCCTATTTTTCTCTCTAAATATTTTATCCTACTACTGCTACCACTAGTCACCGGGGAGAATTCTACCCTTCCACAGATTCTGTGATTATACAGACTATAACTGATTCATACATACACAGATCTAACAATCTTTTCAATTTCCCATTCATAACTAATAAAGACTCCCTCGCCAGAGTCCGTCTATTCTGATAGGTTGAGCTCCGATAATTCTCAGATTCCAGAATTCAGTTCTTCACTTTATAAATGGTTACTAACATTAAAATATGGCGTCACTAAGAGACATATTATTCCACCCAGTGTCAAGTTCATTTAATGTATTGGTCATTTCAGTCATTAAACAATCGTTTAATAACCAGTCGTCATCATCATCAACACAGCAACAAAAAAATTACACAGCCTTTGCGATAAAGTTTTTTAACAATTGAACACATTTTAACATTATGCTTACATTTGGAACCTTTAACACACACTATACATTACAAGACTATTTTTTCTATTTCTTTTTTTGTTGACAAGTTTGTTCTGTGTGTGTGTGTGTGTGTGTGTGTGTGTGTGTGTATATATTTGTATATGATACAAATCCCTCTAATCGTGGCTTCATAGTGGTCAGACAGCTGTTCAATTATAAGGGGTCCACAGTGTGTGTAAAGGGGGTTATTCTTCTCCCTCTCCGCATATTTTCCTTCACAATTGGTATTCATTTTCATGCGTGTGTATTGTTCAATTCTGTTGTGTCTGAGAATGCGATAACATTTCTTCTGCTTAACCTTCACTTTTTTAATTATCAATTCATTTGTGTTTCTTTTTTTTTTTTTCTTTCTTACACAATTTACTTGTGTTGGGGTTGGAATCTTATTTTTTAACCTTTGAACTTGAAAAAAAAAAACATGTATATCCAATATCTCTCTCTTTCTCCTCCTCTCTAACACACACACACACATTTTACTTTTTAAAATCTATTTATATCCCCGACTGTGGCCTATGCCTGTAACGTATGCACACACACAAATAACATTATTTCAGCACAATCCGTCACCATACAATTGAATGCAATCTTAAATAAAGCCAGTGTAAAATTTCAGCATTAAATGTTTCATATTTGTTTTATTAAAATTCACACAAAGTAATTGACCGATCATTATCAATTTTGGAGCACAGTTGCTAGGCGCAGGGGGGGGGTCTAAATATGATCTATAATTAGTTCCCCTTAGTATTATGAGAAAAACGTGGAAGCCCTTTATCCTATTCCTTAATTTTTAAATAAACACTTTATTTTGTTTACTTTTATGGCGCTGGGCAACGCTGGGTAGCCCTGCTAGTATATTAATATTTTGTAACTTGATGAAAATATGTAAATTATTTTTTTTTTTACAACTGGTTGATCAAACTCCAAAAACCTCATATATCCTTACTCATTCACAATTTGCAAATAAATTTAATTTTTATGCAATTCCAAAGTTTGTTTTTTTTACTTATAACATGTTTTGAAATGTTTTTAATATACCATCAGATTTTTAAAAAAAAACAAAAAAAAAAACCCAATGTTTTTGGATATTTGTTCAGAATTCCTTCAAAATCAAACAACAAAAAATCTGCATAATTTACATAATGATGAAACGAAAACATATTCCAAAAATCATGTAAATTGATCAAGTAGTTTTATTTTTTAATGAGAATTCAAAGAGTGGCTGTCTCGCCCATTATTTTGAAAAACTCTAAAAAAAAAAAAAAAAAAAAAAAAAAAAACTCAATTCATACTTACTGTTGTAAAGCATATGAATTCTCATTTATCATATAAAAATGATTTTTTTATAAAAAAAAAACTTGATCAATTTATATAATTTTTGGAATATATTTTCATTTCATCACAGGTACATACATAGTTTTTTTTTTTTTTAATATAAGAAATTCTGGACAAGAACCTGTTTTTGTTATTACTGTACAAGATAGCAGCAGTAGCTACAACATAACGTACACAATATATTATCATACAGTATTGTCATGTATCGAACAAGAGATCTTATATAATTACATGTGTCAAATATTTTTCTGTTGTAATTCAAGTATCAGTCCCTGATTTTAATTAGTATTAAAAATAAAGGGTTACCTCCCCTTTTTCAATTAAAATTTTAGGGAAGATTGTTTGTTTTAACTTTTAAATATTTTACTTCCAGTTGTTTCCTTCCCCAAAAACAGCTCTGTTAATAATAATTATTATATGAACTAAAAAGCATACATTGTCTACCTCCGCTTAACATTCATGAACAAATTTACCAAAAGTTTCAGATGAGAAGAGATAACTTGTTAATAGTCATTTTTAGTGATTGGGCAAGAATTGTTTAATTATTTATAGTTGAAATGGGTTTCCACAGTTTTCATTGCACTAAAAGAAAAAAAAAACAAGTTTTCACTTAAAAAACATTTGTACTACCGTTCTCTTGAATATTATTTTCACAATGTTTCAGCCGACTTTTTTCAGGTGTATCTTTTTGAACTTGAGGATCTTCCTGTCAGAATTTGGACAGTTTCAAACGAAATCTATTTTAATTCATGGAGTTACCATGCGCTCGTTCTATTAACCTTAGAAGAAAGAAGACTTAAGCAAGAATACAAGTGCAAATTATTAAAAATTTCTACTCTGTCATGTCTGACTGAACGAGAATATGCTAACCCCATGAATTAAATGAAGGATTCTGTTCAAAATTCTGAGCAGGTTCCAGAGTTTGACAAGATACATCTGAAGAAGGTTGGAGATTACATCAGCCAAAACGTTGTGCAAATAAGACTCAAGATGAAAACAATAGTCCGAATAATTTGAATAATCAATCCTCATCTCAAAAGTTCAGAAACTTAAAGCCATGCTTTAGTAAGAAAGCATTAAACTTAGCATGTATAATCATCTATGAGAAACAAACAAAACGAGATGTCTTGAAAAACAAGTGTAGCCGATATTCTAATTCAGACTTTTTAATCATCCATATTTGCTAATCTTTTCTTTTACTATGTAATCGCCCTTTTGAGCAAAACAATTATGTTTCAATTATTGTCCAGAATCCCCTCTATATTAAAAAAAAAAAATCTGTATAATGTACTAATGACCAAATGAAAATATTCCAAAAATCACATAAATTGATTAAATAGTTTTATTTTTAAATAAGAAAATCAAATTTTATGAGTATTCGAGGAATCTTGTCCACCATTTTGAAAAAAAAATGTTTAACAAAGGTAGATAACTCATACTTACTAGATTTATGTTGTAATGCCTACTAATTTCTATTAATCACTTAAAAAAATTTCATAAAATTAGAACTACTTGATCTCTTTTTTTTTTAACTTGTTTTCAATATAGGAAAAATCTGGGCAAGAACCAATGTTTCTTTTCCCAGTTGGCTTCTTTTGTCAACATTTTATGTGGACGATTAAACTCTCTACAACTGTTTTTAATGTATTATTTTTGTTGTTAGTAAAACATGGTTTTAAATTAAAAACAAAAAATGCTGTATTGACAACAATGAAAACCTGCTGAAATTTTTTTCAATGGAAATAATTTCCGATTAATCATTAAAATATGAGAATTTTATTATCAACAAAGTGCATAAAATTTATGGATTAACCTAATAATTTCTACCAAAGTATATTGATAACAAGTTAAATTAACTTTAAAGCTAATTCACCATGTTTTTAAAGCTATGAAAGGTTCTAATAGAAGTTATTAGTTTAATCCATATATTTTCCTCATCTTGAAAAACATAAGAAATTAAGAAATTGTCACAAAATTATTGCAAAAGTTAACATATAAAGATTAATTGGTTCTTCTCCAACATTCCCCTTATATTAAAATTTTTTTTTTTTTAATTTGTATGATGCACCAGTGTAAATTCATCAAATAGTTTTATTTTTATAAAGAAAATCATTTTCAAAATGGTGGGAAAGACAACTACTCTTCCAATACTCATAAAATTTGATTTTCCTATTTAAAAATAAAACTACTTTTTGTTTTGTAATATGGGGTGAATTCTGGACAAGAACCAATTAATCTTAGATTTATTTTAATAGTTCAACTTTTAAAAAATGTTATTTAAATTAATTCTTAAATATGGAAAATTGAAAAGTACTGCAACGACAATTAAAAAAATAAAAAACTTGGTTTAAAGTTGGTTCAAAGAGAAAGCAAGGGAAAAGAAATCTTTCCCTCCAAATGAGCTTTTCAAACCGAATTGTTTTTTTTTTGCATAAATGTTTGACCTAATTTGAAAGGAATGAAATTTTGTAAAGAATTTTAAGTTGAAGTTTTGACAAGAAAATAAATAATTAGTTGTCATAATGAGAAAAAGAACAATTGAATTTGAAATAATCACAAAATAAACATAAAACAATGGTATACATGTCACCGTCAATGTAATGTTAACAAATAACAATTGTTGTACGTCTCCACTTTCTGAAATTTTATCATGTTTTCTCTCAGAATTGAAATTCAGATCAACAACAAAACTCATTAAATTGATGAAACAAACATCAAAAAAACCTTAAATATTTCAAAGGAAAGATAACCCATGTTTTCTTCAGTTGGAATTTGTCATTTTTCAAAATTGAAAAAGAAAAAGACAAGTTTGTGATAAGTATTAAAAATTAATCATTTTATTAGGAAATTACTTGTCATTAAGGTGAACATATCAGCAGGTTCATAAAAATAAATACATGGTTCATTAATAAATCTTTAAAAAAAATAAAAATAAAATAATGTAATAAATAATTTTTAGTATACTTGATTGATAGTATTGTTATAGACATTAGTTACTGAATTAAATTAATAACCGGGTGGAGATTAGACTATTTCAGCAGACATTGATCACTTTTTTATCAGGAGTGTGTTATGTTATGTTAGAATTTTTAAATATATAAATATTTTTTTAATATAAAATTTGAAAATACTTTCAAGATGAAGTGTTCTCGATATTTTAGGTTTTGAACTGTTAATCTCATCATAATATTCACATTTCAGCTGCTGTTCTCTCCAGTCTTCTTCAAATACCTTCATGGATAAAAGCATTATATGACAATATAATGCTTTTATCCATGAGGCTAAACAATAAAGTGAAATCCATTTAGAAATTCTGAGTTCAATCCTTGCTGAACTAAATAAAAAAGAAAGTAAAATAATTTTTTTTTTTTTTTGTAAATTAACGAATACAAAATACTTGTCGGCACAGAATGCAGAATAAAACTGTATAACCCAAGCAGATTAAGTTAGGAAGTTTAGAATTTCTAGTAGGTAAGATTATCAAATATGGCAAAAGGCACGAGAAGAAAGCAGATGCATATGAACAATAAAAACAGGGATAACAATATGAAATTTGTAAATTATATATATATATCCAGAATCCTAGAAAAGATTAAGTTTTCATTCTGTTAGAGTATTATTTTTTTTCTTACCTATGTCAAGGAGATTGTTTTCAGTTAAGTTTGTTAGTGTACAGCCTAGCGTCCACATTGCTTGACTAATCATCAAACTTTTCATATGAGACCAAGTTTGTGAATTTTTGTTCCATCAGTCAAAAGTTTTTAGCAGACACACAAACATACATACATTTTCGCTTTTATATATATAGATAATCTTGTGTGGGTTTGTTTGTTTTATGGTGTATCAACCATTTTTTGTATTATTTAATTTAAAAATGCAATAACATAAAACTGCAAACAAATTGTGTGAAACAAATGAATGTAAAAAAAAAAAAAAATCTGTTCATAATTTTTGGTTGAATTTTGAAATATGCAACTATCTCAACCATTAAACAAGCTAAGATAATCCATGGTTTATTTAGATGTGAGAATCATTTTGTTTATTTTCATTACGTAATTATTATTTATATATCTATAAAAGTGAGAATGCATGTGTGAGGACACTTCTCAACCTATATACTCAACAAATTTTTGATCTACGGACTTTAAATTTGGTATATAGTATATTCAGACATGTGAAAAACTTTTTAATTGGTTTTCATCAAGGAGAAAAAGGGGTAAAAAATTAGCAAATTCACAACTGCACATGAGCGGCCGAGAAATATGACAGCTTTTTTTGTTAAGAATTTTTCGTAACACTTTGTAAATATGGTGTGAAGCTGGTGTAATGGTTATCGTACTTGACTCAATGTTTTTAGGTTTTGATCTCAGTTCGAGTATTTCCCCCCCCCCCTACAAATAGTGAACTGTTTAGAAAAACACCTTTTAAAGATTGTCGTAAGCTGGTCTAATGGTTATCATACTTGATTCACTGTCTTAAAGTTTTGGTTTCAATCTAAGCTTGATTAATTTTTTTTTTTTACTTACTTACAAGAAGCAAACTGTTTAGAAAAAAACATAATACTCGCATGCACATGCCTCAGTTTTTTTTCTGTTCTTTTTTTTTTTTTTTTTTTTTTACTTCATTTTTTTTTTAAAGGAATTAAAATATAATATTTATGCATATTTTACAACTGGGCGGCCTGCTAGTATTTATATAATTTTATTCCTTTAAGCTCATACATCTTGAGAGAGAATTGTGGATTCAACATGTACGTTCTTATATAGAAACAAATAAAAAAAAATTATATTTCGATCAGCTTGTGAGACAAATTTCAGAGTGCAGCATTGTATGTGCTTTTCCAGGATCAAAGTTGCTTGCATGGTTTTTATAAAAATTGTTAATAGAAGAGGGAATTTTCTGACTAAAACTTCAGTTTTAAAATCCAATATTTATTAAATCTTAAACTAAACAAAAAAATAAACTGCCAACATTCAGACTTAAGAAAATTGAATATATAAAAAAAAAACTCGCCGAAGTATTTAATCATTTGTTTTTAAATGTAAATTACTTAATCAATATTTGTTTATAACCAACAATATTTCCATATGAAAACATAACCTCATCTCAAGAGTAGATGCTTATATAAACATACTTTCAGAATTTTACTTCTTACACAAAAAGATTTGGGTGTTAAAATCTCAATACTAACAGGTAAAAGGTTAATTGATTTGGTTTTATGTTTTTAAAGGTATTGTTTTACATAGGCACCGCCAAAAATGGCCGCAAAATGAAGTTGTTGTTGTTTTTTAAAACTAAATTACATTTATTAAAATCCATTATTTCTGAGTAACTTTTTTTTTTCCAGAAAGATAAAACCCTGAATTTTATCATATAGAAAACAGAATAATGTAAAACTTTTTCTACTATTTTTAATTAAATTTTAAATGTTAAATTTTCCCAAAAAGTTAACAATTGACATTTTTTGTCTTGCACAAAAACGTACTTAAATATTTAAAAAAAAAGGTTTTTGAAATAATTAATTTATTTATTTATTGTCTAAGATTTAGGATGATTTTCTAAGAGAATATGCAAAAATATTATAATATAAGTACCTGAATTTCAAATAATTCCACTTATTCATATAGGTAACCAGATATTTCGCGTTCATGTAGAGTCGAGATCGACTCTGTTTACGTTTGCGGATTATAAGAAGAAAACTATGGAAGACCAAACAGGCCAAAAAAACTTATTTTTCAGTGACGAAAATTTCAATGTATTATAAAGCTGAGGCTGACCAGTACCAGATGGGTGACCATTTGTATGAGTTCGGTTTTTAATGTATATGTGTGTGGGGGCCAGACTCCCCAAAATGGGGGGGGGGGCAATTTAAAGCAGAATAAAAAAAAATTATTTCAGCGCGTTTGGTCCACCGTAGTCGAAAGGCGGCAAACGTTTTCAAACGGGATCGAAAAAAATGATGCTATTTTTAACACAAAGGGCACAACATTTATCGAATTTTTTTTTTTTATATCAATTATTCAAAGCATGCCCTGTTTAATAATGGTCATGCATTATTCGGCTCGCTAAAAAGAAATTGTTAATTTATTTATCAAAAATTTTAAAATGGCTTTTTTCGTATAAATATTAAAAAAAATTTTTTTTTGTTTTGCTTAACTTAAATTAATTATTTTACTTAACATATTCACCGAATTTCACACTTCAAAACTCAAAAGCGGGATAATTAAACACAATCAAAGTTCTGATATTCAGACGTCAAAATAAGGTATGCAAACAATTTTTTTTTTTTTTTTTTTTTTATCTATAATTCTGTCCCTTACAACAACACAATATGTTTTGTTCAGTTTCAGATGATTATTTTAAGCATATTTGTTCCCACTTCAAAACAAGGGGGGGTTTTGTAAGCAAAAAAAAATATATATATAAATATCGTTTATGAAAAATAAGTACACTGTTATAAAGTTCATTCTTCTCCTAATAATCGCTGAAAATTTCGTATTGATCGGATAATTACCTGATTTTTGGTAGATTTTTAAAAAGACGGTCCGTCAAAAAGTACTGACCTGCCCCCCCCCAATTTTGGCGGTGCCTAGTTTTACAGGTTGTCATTGTGCAGAGGGAGACAACTCTCATTTACGAAAAGATTTGATCATTTTTTTATCTCATAATTTAGGACGCGATATTTTTTATTAAATGAAAACATCAAAAAAAGAAAGCTGCAACGATTTTTTTTTTAAATGTAACAAAGTTGATAACATTAATAATACAAAATGTAGTCTTTAAGCGACTTTTAAGAAAATCGTTTTTTTTTTGTTTTCATATAATTTTTGATGTTAAAATCAACTTTACAAAATACAAAGGATGAAACTTTTAAAGATCCGACAACTTTTTTTTTACTGCAACAATGAAAATGAATAGTTGTAGAGGAATTGTAAAGAAATTTGATAACATTAATAAGACAAAATGTAGTCTTTATGCAACTATTAAGAGAAAACCAACGAACCTAAGATATTTTCATTAGATGAAAACATTTAAAAATGAAGCTGCAGCAGCTTTTTTTTAATAAAAAAATTAAATGTTATGGTAAGGTTTTTAAAAAATTAGTCTTTAACCTTAAAAAAATACAAAGAATGAAACTCGTCAATAACTTTTTTTACTGTAAGAAAGCTTGCAATGTTAATAACACCAACATCTAGTTTTAACATTACAAAATATGAAAATGCAACAATAGTTGTAGAGGAATTGTAAACAAAGTTGATAACATTATTAATACAAAATATAGTCTTTACAACCTTTTTCTATATTTTTTTATGACTAAGAGATTAAATGTAACAATAGGAAATTATAATTTTTTTCAAAACTTTTTAATAAAAAAAAGTTTGGAAAAAAATTATTGCATAAAGACTACATTTTGTATTATTAATGTTATCAAATTTCTTTACAATTCCTCTAGAACTATCGTTGCATTTTCATTGTCACAGTAAAAAAAAAAAAGTATTTTTTAAAAACCTTAACCATAACATTTTATTTTTGAATAAAAAAAAAAGTTACTGCAGCTTTATTTTTAAATGTTTTCATCTCATGCAAATATCGTTTATTCATTGGTTTTAGCATCATAAATTGTGATATGAAAACAAACGATTCTCTTAATAGTTGCATCAAGACATTTTCTATTATTAATGTTATCAGCTTTGTTACATTAAAAAAAAATCGTTGCAGCTTTCTTTTTTAATGTTTTGATTTAATAAAAAAAAATATCGCATCCTAAATTATGAGATGAAAAAAACTGAACGAATCTTTTAGTAAATGAGATTTGTCTCCCTCTGCACAGTGACAACCTGTAAAACAGTGCCTTATTAAACTACAAGTAGTAATTCCACTATTTTGATCCCAGATAGAATAGATTCATCATGGCAGAATTTATTGGACATGCATGCAATGACATTTATATTGCATAATTTTTTTTAAGAATTAATGAAAAGTGATATGCCATCTAGGGGAGATAATAAATAAAATGATAAAAATTGTTAAAAATAGAAAGAATCTCTATAGTAACACATCTATAGGTCCAGACTGTAGTTTTTGCTTAATGATAGCTTGAGAACGTCGTCGTTTTATTTAAATCCACTTCCTAAGTGTAAGTTTCTTCCTTTGCACACCAATGCCTGCATTATATTGCCCTTTTTGATGTGGCACATTTTTCTTATACATATTTTTATGTACATAAAAAAACTTTATCTAAAAAAAAAATCAATACAAAAAGTGTCTGTTTATATCTTTTCTCTATTTCTTATTTGGTAATGTGTAGGAATACAAAATGTCTTTTAAAAAAAAAAAATTGAAAAAACTTTATATATATATATATATATATATATATATATTTAATTTTCATTAGTAAAGATTATATAGAAAATTTCAATACGTGACGTGAGTATTCTATTTAGAGAATGTAAGCCCCTTTTTCTTTAATTTGATAAATTTTTTTTTAATCATTTCTAACTATAAGGAAATATTTAAGAAATTTTATGCATTTATATATTTTAATAAACCTGCTTCTTATAATTTTTCTATTTGTCAAGATGTATGTGTCTATCAAAAATGATAGATTAACAATTTATTTTATACTTTCTTGACATGTTTTATAAAAAAAAAAACAAATTAAATACAATATTATAGATAAAAACATTGCACACTGAAAAAAAATCTCCTTGTAAAAAGGTGTATCCTATAAACCATTCATTTTTTTTTTTTTTTTTCATCACAGGCGTACATTTTTGTCCGAGCCAAACTGGCAGTATTTACACTTTTATAAAAAAACAATTAAGTTGCGATATGGAGAAATAATTTCACTTTCTTGATGAATTTCATAGAAATTATAAAATTAAATTTCATTTTTTGTAAGGAAGCTTGTGATTTAAACTGAATAACAATTGAAGAATCGATGTGAATGCTTCAAAATTACTTATCTCAAAATAAAGAAATCAATTTATCAAAATGCATTAATTCACTTTCAGATTGAATAGATTTCTTATATTGATATATCGGGCATTATTAATAAGAGCCAACAACAACAAATCTATATATATATATATATATATATATATATACACACACACACAAAGTTTTCAAAACAAAGACAAGAAAAAAAAATTTTAGCATCATGTTCTGTATTTTTAAGAATGTTACAATTGTTTCAATACCATTTGGACAATTTGAAACTTATTCCAGAATAGCATCTCATCAGACTGTTTGAAAAAACACTGAATTAATACATATCTGAACAGATTTCAATCTCTCTCTCTCTATATATATATATATATATACATACATATATATATATATATATATATATATATATATATATACACACACACACACACACACACAAATATTACCAAACACAAAATAAGTTACTCTTCTACCTATCTAGGTAAGCTTTTTGTGTTTTAACATATTTTAAAGCTGTTTTTCTTAGTTAAAAAAAAAAAGAAAAAAAGTTCTACTGTTTAGTTAGGATAAAAAAAATAATGGCAGCCATAAAGCATTGCACAATAATCCTTGATAATTGCTAAAAAAATTGAACAAAATACTGGGAGAAACAAATCTAATGTTTTCAGTCATACGAATATGTAATGTTCTACCAATATTTTTTTTTTGAGCGATTATCAATGATCATCATGCAATGCTTATGATCACCCCCCCCCCTCTTTTTTGTTTTGTCTTATCTGAACAGAATGGACACTGTTTTTAAGTATTAAAAAATACTTAAAATATTTTTAAACACAAGTAAAACTTATCTAGGTCGGTAGGCAAAAGAGTAACTTACCTTGCCTTTGGTAACATTTATTTGTTGCATATTTTATTTTATTTTTACCCTTTTTTCTTTTGTTGGCTTTTGTTAAAAATTCGTGATATCCCCCTTAAAAAAATAAAAGAAATTAATTTGGAATCATTCACCTAAATTTGAACTGTGTGTAAATAGTTAAAACCATTTCACCATAAAAAAATATTTAAACAATGCTAAAAGCTAACAGAAATGCCTATCATCATTTTTTAGTTCAGCTTGTTAACAATATTATGTGTAGACTATTAACAAACATCTACACATTATTTCCTGAAAAGAAGCAAGACATTTGCCAGTTGATACATCATTAACTTAAAACTTGAGATGGATGTATCCTTTTGGTACAAATAGCACACAAGTGCACTTTAACTAATTGGAAATATTTTATTGTTTTTGTACTCTCATCATAACTCAAAATAAGTTCAGTAAAAACAAGATAACACACCAGAAAATATTACGGAAATATTGAATTAATCTAAATTTTTTAAATATTTACTATATAGGTAACAATATTTCAAATTTATTTTTTTAATTTACTAATAAAATTTAGCAAAAATTACCTTATTTTTTTTTTTTTAGAAAAAGGTAAATTTTTATAATAAAATCAAAGTCCTTAAAGTCTAAAAATTTTGGATTATCGCTTTTCCCTAATATAACTCTTCTGAAAATGAAAACAAAGAAATACTTCCTGTTAACTAAAGTGCACTTTTGCCGTACAAACTCCCTACAAATAATGGTTCATGTGATACAAAAAGTTGCAGACAATCAGTTTTCTGTTCAATAATTACTATATTCCTTGACACGCGTTTTGTCTGGAAGTAACGTCTGCCTATCCTCGTGGCACAATGACGTCATCATTTTATCATCGTGCGTTGAAACGTTTTCAGTTTTTCTCGAACTCGGCAAATTTGCCAAAGTAATATTCATGTCTTTGAATGCATTTAGAAGGAAAATTCCACAGACAATTACCAAAAACCCACAAAGGTTTCCGACGATGTCTTCCGGCTTCATGTTGCCCCATTCTTTAAAGAGAACCAATGATGCGATTATAACAGCTGACGTAAAGAAAACGTAATAAATTGGAGTGACGACCGACGTGTTGAATGTGTCCAGCGATCGATTCAGATAGTTAAGTTGAACGATAATGCAAACAATGACGACAATCACCAGCAGCCAGGTGAGCCAGCTCAGCAGGACATTGCTCTTGTAAGTCACAGCCTCCTTCAACGAGACTCCGATACCTTTACAACCCATCACGGTAAATGATCCGAGCAAGGAACAGATTCCTATGTACACTAGAATGTTTGTGTTGCCATATCGAGGGGCGTAGTAGAATATTAGCACCACAGTGGCACCCACGACCAGAAGGGTGTAGATAATGAAACCTAGAATAAACAAAAAAAAAAAAAAAAAAAAAGATTTTAATGTTTAATTATCAAAGCACAAGGTTTTGAGATGAGGATTGACAATTTGTATTAGAGTTATTTGGACACCTTTAGTGTTATTTTTACAATGTTTCGGATGATGTAACCAACTTTTTTTTCAGGTCGAACTCTAGAATCTACACAGAATTTCAAACAAAACTTTATTTAATCCACAGGAATAGCAAATTTGAAATTGTATTCTGAAGATTGAACCTTCAAACTCCAAAAGAGTGTCACTTACAAATAAATTTTACTAAGTACAATATCTTACACCATGGGTTCCTGCAGATAATTCTAGTTTGATAAGACACTTGTAGAAGGTCTGAGATTACAATCATGGATTACAATAGAAAAATGCAAACATGAAAATATGATTACGCTTAAAGATGGAAAAGAAAAGGACAAGATATTCTAGTAAAAAATATGATAAATTTATAACTTAAAATATTACAGCATTAAAAATTTTTTTAAATATTCAATTTAACATTATATAATCAATTTTAGGAGCCTTAAACCCAGTTTTTTTATTTCTAGTTGTAAATATTATCATTTATTACTAATTATTACTATATATTAATGTATATCTATCTCTATACTTATTACTTGTATATATTATCTATTGTTTATAATTACTGGTTCCCAAAATTGGTGGAGGAATTTGGTAGAGTCTGCAAAGGTCAACTATTTCAACCATGACCTCTTGGCAGCGAAACGTTCGCCCAAAACCTTATTAAAAAAGCTTGCTGCATGTTTGAGTACCTTTTATGTAAAACTAGCGGGGGGTACCCGACGTTGCCCGGGTGTTTGGAGGTGTGTGTAGGGGGGGGGGGGGTAAGTAATGATGTTAAAAAATCGGAAAAACCAAAAAAAAAAAAAAAAAAAAAAACCGGAAAAAAATGGCATAAATAACCCTGTCGAATCGAACCTGCAATTTTAGGATAACAACGCTGTGTGTATGGGGGGGGGAGGTAAACTAAAGAATAAGCGAAGTAAAAAAAAAAAAAAAACGTTGCCCGTGTGTTTAAAGATGTAAAAGAAAAAATTAGTTTTGGTCGGGAGGCGGGATTGAACCCGGAAGCCTTGACGCGGAGGTGAAACAAAAGCCAACCACTTAACCGTCTAGGCCAAGAGTAAGAGGAATTGATTAGAGTGTTAAGTTAAGGCTTATAAAGCGAGTGAAAGCGGTTTGATTGACAGATAGCCACTAAATGAGGTCATCGCGGGAGCATTACGAGATGACGTAGCAGTATTTTATTTAATGCGAGACAGCTTTTTGGGGTTTGTTTACTTTGTTTCAATGCGGGTCAGTTTTCGCTTCCACAAGATGATGGTGGGGGGAAACTGGCACCCCATCAAAAGAGGATTGTCCAGATTGAATAGCAATTGTCTGATATAAGGAGTTTAGCCCCACATTGATCAAAGCTTGTGAATGTTCCGGGCGCGATGCCGAGAACAGTGTTAGCTTTGAATTAGTTTGGCTTTTTATACGAAAAAGCCCAATCAATACGTGAGAAGCCAAAATAGCAATAATTTTATAAAAGCCGCTGTAAGTAAATCTAGACGCTACGCGCTTTCCCAAATCCTAGATATTATCTAGCGGGTATATAAACAGTTGTAAGCGATAGTAACCCCTCCGGGAGCATCGGCGAAAAAAGCCTTTGCGAAACATACATGAAATGATGACACACATTTTGCCTTTTATATATATACTAGCGAGGGGTACCCGGCGTTGCCCAGGTGTTTAGAGGTGTGTGTGGAAACTCCGGGGGTGGGGGAGGTTAAAAAAAAAAAGGAAGTATGAGGATCGAGCCCGAATCGTTGAGGCAAAGTTGTAAATTAAAGTGTGAAAAAAAAAAAAGTGCAACGTTAACGATTGCCCCACTGCGAGATGCTAACGGAAACACGTTTGAATTTATTTAATTACTTGGATTTGGCAGGTGCCCGTTTTAATGAGTTAATGAGGTCAAGTTTGACTGCGGGATTTTTATTTTCCCCAACATGTTATAGGATAAAGACTAACCCACATGCGGCGAGCGACAAATGTTAAATATTTATCTTCCCGAAATCGAGCAAATTAAATAGACAGGCAAGCTTCATTATTAACTGTGAGATATTACGATTTATATGTGATATAAAAAGTTTTAAAAAGTTGTGAAGCGACCGACCGCTTCTCTGAAAAAAAGCCTTTTGTAGGCATACAGAAAAAGCGAACACACATACATACATTTTCGCTTTTATATTTATAGATACTAGTGGGGGGGAGAGGTACCCGGCGTTGCCCAGGTGTTTGGAAGTGTGTGTGGTTTTGGGTAAATCAAAACTCCGAGGAGGGGGGAGGGGGTTAAAATAAAAAAAAAGTTTTGGTAGGTGAGTATGAGGATCGAACCCGAACCCTTGAGGCGAGGTTGG
Organism: Euprymna scolopes; assembly: GCF_053919585.1. NCBI lineage: Eukaryota > Metazoa > Mollusca > Cephalopoda > Sepiida > Sepiolidae > Euprymna > Euprymna scolopes. The sequence continues at coordinate 150,593,413 of NC_136484.1, read as the reverse complement.
AAATTAAAGTGTGAAAAAAAAAGTGTGCGCCTTTAACCATTGACCCACCATGAGATACTAACGGAAACATGTTTGAATTTATTTAATTACTTAGATTTGGCAGGTGCACGTTTTAATGACAAGGAGGTCAACTTTGACTGCGGGATAGTATTTCATTTACTGTGGAAAGCTTTTTTATTTTTGTTTCCCCAAGATGTTGGTGGGGGGGGGCAGCTTCCCTTGTCCAATTTGAATAGCAATTGTTTGATATAAGGAAAATATTTCCACATTGATCAAATCTGATTGCTTTCAGACATTTCCGCCGATAGACGGAAAATACTGCCAGAATTAGTGTCGCTTTTATTATAGGAAAAAGACTAATCCACATGCGACGAACGACAAATGTTGAATATTTATCTTCCCGAAGTCAAGCAAATTAAATAGACAGGCAAGCTCCGTTGTTAACCTGGAGATATTATAATTTCTATGTGATATAAAAAGTTTTAAGAAGTTGTGAGCCGACCGACCGCTTCTCTGAAAAAAGCCTTTCTTGGACATACACAAAAAGCGAACACATATTTGCGCTTTTATATATATAGACTAGCGGGGGGAGGGGGTACCCGGCGTTGCCCGAGTGTTTGGAGGGGGTAGGGGTGTTAATGAAAACCTAAGAATAAGTGCAGTAAAAAAAGAAAACATAAAAACGAACGTTAAAACTTAAGTGGGGGGTACCCGGGGGAGGGGGTGTGTGAAAATTAACTTTATAGTTAAATATTTAGAGATTTAAAGAATCAGGAATTTAATACGGAATTGGTAATTGTATTGGAATCAGAGAAATATTGGAATCGTCTCATTCCTAATTGATACTGCTAAATTTTGCTTGGAACAACTACATTTAATATTTGTAATTGGATAATTTTCTTTTGCCATTCCTTTTGAGATCATTTTTCTTTTACAAGAAAGACTCCCCACTTGATACTACTTTTGTAAAAACATGCTTGTAAATATACTAATTAATATTGGCCCCTCAAGAGCAAAAGAGAGTGTTAAAAATTATGATAGATCAAAATTTATTAAATTTAATCTCAAATCACATTCCTCTTTGCACATTCCTTTTTACTTTTGGAATACCTTATTGCTTGATTTGTATCAAGTATCAATTAAGTCATCACTTATACTTCTTAAAAAACATTTAAATTTAAAAATTCTACACTAATTTTATAATTGAGTCTTTTTTTTTTTACACTTTGATGGTATATCCCAATGATAATAATGAACCAATCAGGTATCAGAATAGCTGTATAAAATATACTGAATCTCTTTGAATTTTTTTTCAGTTCTAGTTTTTGCTTTGACATAAGAAGAGGACCACTGTTGATCCTGACTGAATTAATACGACCATTCTTTAATTGGAATTCTTTACATTTCAAAATTCCTCTGACTAAATTGATACAGCTAAATTTTGCTTGAGACAACCACATTTAATATTTACAATTGGATAATTTGCTTTTCTTTATGATAGTTATTTTTTTTTGCCACTCATTTTTGGAGCATTTTTCTGTTACAAGAACAACGCTAAAAAAAGTTATACGCCCAGTAATCATCTTTACATTGATAGATGCCAATTAAATTTAATTTTAGGTTGTGGTCAATGAAACTTTGGGAATATTTAAGAATACAGATTGAAACATTTGAAGGAAAAAAATAAAAATCACCATTTAAGATGACAGATTTTGATTTTCTAGTGACAACATGTCACAAGAAAAAACAAAGAAAAAAACAAACTTTACATGCATGAAGTTGTATCAAAGCAGCTATTTTTAATTTTTCAATAAATTAATATCTATTTAAAAATAAAAAATTCTGCGTGGTGGGTTGTGTGTGTGCCAGCACTAACCCTATTTGGGTTTAACCGGCTTCTTCCAAAGGAGGAAGTTTTATAGAAGTGTGAAATTCACTAGCAGTCCCCAGTTGCATGTATATCCCTGTCAGGGGAGATAATGACATTAGGTTTTTGCAACTCTTGCAGGGAGGTATCGATGTCCTCTGACATATAGCGCCTGGAATTCCCAAATTGGTCACCCATTTTAGTAATGACCAGATCAACGTTGCTTAACTTTGGTGATCTGACAGGAACCGGGGTCAATATGATTATGCCATTGGCTTCTTAAGTTACAAATTTTAATTCAAATTCACACAACATTTACACAGAGAAAAAAACAAATCTATACATCTATAAAAGTGAACGTGTCTGTATCTGTCTGTGTGTGTACATTTCCCTATGCAATAACTCTGTCAATTTTCTACAGACTCGAAATTTGATATACAAGGTACTGAGATTTGGGAAAATCGATGTGATCGGTTTTCGGCCAGAAATTTTGCAATTAAGGGGTCAAAGTTCAACGATTTGACCTTTGAGAACTCTACCAAACTCCTCCGACAATTTTGGGTCTAAACACTTGACATTTTAGATATAGGTTCCTTGGACATGGATCTAAGTTAATAACTTGATTTGAGCCGAAAACAATAAATGTTAAGGGGTCGTAATAGGGGTCAAAGTTAAAAAAATTGACCGCTTTTTTTTTTTTTTTTTGCCCAACATACACCTCCAAATACCCGGGCAACGCCGGGCACCCATGCTAATATCTAATAAAATGATAGTTTTCTTTCTCTTACCTGGTTGTTTCAGCTTATCTTCAAGTTCGGCCATATTGGCCACTTCTTGTTCCTTAGGTGAGTGGATAACCATAATAGTCGAACCAATGATGGCCAAACCACAGCCGACTTTGCCAAGAAGATTGAGACGTTCTTTTAACACCCGGGAAGACAACAAAGCACTGACAAAAATAAATTTTTAAAAATAACAAAAAAAAATTAATTTGTATTATTCTGACTACTATTCTCGAATTCAGTGCTATTTTCATAACATTTCGGTCTAATTCACTTGCAACCTTCTTCAGATATATCTTGTATGCATGTGTGTGTGGGGGGGTATGTGTGTGTATATATATAGTAATAATGGGCAGTGATTTATAGTGATAAGTAATAAGATTGTACCTCAAAAAAATAAAAAAGTTTAAGGCTCCTAAAATTCATGCCAAAATATCCATGGATAAAGTACTTGGTAAAATTTGGTCATAAATGACACTCTTGTAGATTGAAACTTCGATCTTCAGTGCAGACAACATTCAAAATACAGGACTTCTATACAGTCATAGCTGATGTAATGATAGCATGATATCCTCATGGATTGAATAATGGATTCCGTTTAAAATTCTGTGCAGATTCCAGAGTTTGAAAAGATACACCTAAAGAAGGTCAGAGGTTACATAGATCAAAATGTTGCAAAAATAACCCTCAAGATGAGAACAGTAGTCCAAAGAATTCAAATAATAATTACATGTATTAATTATATAAATATACAAAAAAAAAACTTATATTTCTGTTTAATTGTAAGGAAAGCGAGTTTCTTTCTTATAAACAAGCTATGTGTTACACCAAGTCTCCAACCATTTTTAATGGTCCAATTAAATTATATAATTATGTTTCGCAGGTCAAGAGATCAAAATAGGTACCTGGCTTCTATAATGAAAGCAAGAATAGAATAATTGACATCTGGCAAGTCAGAAAGTGACTTCAGTAAATAAAGGGAAATTAAGAATCTGACGTCACCTTCCCACTCCGCCAGAGGTACATTGTGGCCTCTTTCCTGGCAGGTTTCAAAGCATGTAGACACAGTAAATACAATATTTTTGACATATTAAAAGGAGTATAACCACAAAGATTTGGGCAATTCTATTTAAAATTATGGGTAATAAGAACTAACCAATCAGATGCCAGAACTGAATCTTTTTTAATTCTTCTTTCATAGCTTTTCAGCTTGATATGAGAAGACCACTACGCTATGCTGATCCAGACTGGTTGATTCTTTATTTGATAAAGCTTCTCTGACTATTGCCATTTTTTTTCTTGCTTGAGACAATTACATTTTTTCTATTTAAAGAATGGCTCTACACACAAGAGTGTTCATCCAAAAACCTCAATGGAGATGAAGATGATGTGATAGTCTGCGATGAAATTGGCTATGGCTAGTCTTTCTCTCCCTCTCTTAACCCAGTGAATAACTTTATGCACATCTCTTTGATTTTTGTATAGGTCTTATGTGTTCCTTGTGCAAATAAATCTTCAATCAAAAAGAAATTCACTGTTTTTTCTGTTAATCGATCAAGGGTAGTAACTAAACAAGACAATACACGTCCCAGCAACAATGTCATAAAGCTTATCCATATATTCAGACATGTGACACTGTTAAAACCTCTAAAAATGCTTGAAAAATTCAAAATATTATGCATACATTTGTTGCAATACTGATCTGCTAAATAATTTACTTATTATTCTTAGATAATATTTAATACAAAAATATACAAATCTTTTATTAATTGGATAAAAAATGCAGCCATTTTGTTGGTTGTAATATTAATCTATAAAATAATATAGGTGTTTGTCTAGATTTCCCCAGTGTTACAGATTTGTTCCTAGTCTAGGGGTAACGAACACCGCAAACATATCAATGAAAAATAAAAGAATAAAAAAAAGATAATTTGAAAAGAAAAACAATTTTTTATTAACAAAGAAAAAGAGAAACAAAATCAAAAAATAGTAAAGAAAACGAATGTTTATAATCGACAGTGTAAGGGAAATAACTCTGTTTTCTAGTTATTTCCCTTTTTCAATGTTTTTATAGTAATGTTTGTTTTTATCTTTACACATAAAATGCTTTTGGTCAAATATAATTCAGAAAAATCTATATTCACCAGTTTTTGATGAAAGAGATTTTTCTCTGTATCTTGTTTGGTTCGCCTGTTATTTTAACGACTCGAGTTTTCTTGTGTTTTCCTTTGGTCGGAGTTATAATAGGTTATATAAAAGGTTGCCTCTCATTGAGTCCCAACGTCGTGTTATAACTGAGTTATAAATAACGCTCGTTCGCTATTTATAGCGATCACTAGAGAAGGTTCACAAACAAACAGTTTAGAGTGTTTTTTGTTCCATATTTTGAAAATCTCCAGAGACGCTAATTTAAACGTTTTATATTCAAATTCTTAAGTAATACTTTTTGTGTTATTTTATATATAATCTTTTATTGTTATTTCTTTTTAATTAAGTAATTTATTATTTTTATTATTTTATTCTTATTATATGTTATTATTTGAATAATTAATATTATCTTTTGTGTAATAAATCATAATTTCTTCATATCAAAGAAGAAAATGTATCATCCCATGACACCAGATATTAAAAAAACAAAGAAAAATCTGTATGATTTATGTACTCATGACAGAACGAAAATATTATATTCCAAAAATCATAAATTGATCAAGAAAATCATTTATACGTGATTAATAGAAATTCGTAGGTATTACAAAATAAATCTAATAAGTATGAATTATTGTTGAGTTATTTCCTTTTACTTCTTGATTTTTTTTTTAAATGGCAGATTCTTGATGAGCTGTTCTACTTAAGTTAACAAATTTACCGAATTTCCATTACTAACGATTACTATATTGTCCAATTGAGTACTGTACACGTTTTAACTCTTATCCTCGAGTGGCCTCTGGGCCTTGATAAGTGGAGATGCCTATGTAAAAAAAAAAAAAAAAAAAAAAGGCAGATATTACAATACTCAGAAAACTTGATTTTCTTATTTCAAAATTAAACTACTTGATTAATTAATATAATTTTTGGAATATGATATTTTTATTTTGTTTGTGGGTACATACATCATATAGATTTTTATTTTTAATTTTAAATATAGGGAAAATTCTGGACAAGAACCTTTTTTTTTTTTTTGTAGTTATTAAATATTACAAACAACAAAATGACTGCATTTTGGATCCAATTAATAAAGAATTTGTGAATTTTCAATATAGACGGAATTCTAGACAAGAACCAAAAAATATCCCCTATAACGATAGCTGCACATGTAATCATGAAGCAAGTGTTGCGCAAGCTCAAACCACACCTCTCCTGAATTGGCAAAGCTCAAGTCCAGTGGCAGGAAGTGCTAGACGACTGAAAACAATGCCGAGATAAGCGGAGAGCACATACAGCAGATGGAATTCCAAATGGTCACCCATTTTAGTACGGACCAAGCTCAACATTGCTTAACTTCAGTAATTTAACGGGAACCTATGTGTCGGCATGAATTATGCCATATTTGTAACGTACAGGATGAACAAAATATGAGCAAAAGTTGATCCTGGTATGCATTGAATAGAACTTACCTGACCAAAACACTGAGGGCTCCTAATGGTGTCACAAGTGTTGCAGGCGCAAATGCATAAGCTGCAAAATTTGCAAATTCCCCAAGTGTCACTGAAAAATATAAACGCATGAAACCAATTAGACTGATTTCTTTTCTTGGCTAAACATTAGTTACAAACAAAACCTGTGGAAATTCCATGGAATGAGAAATATATTTAATCAATAAATACGTTTCAATAAAGCTGATATTTTTTTAGCTAACACAAAAAATTAGTTTTTAAGACAGAAAAACCAATAGCGCGCAGTAAATGTGAGTTTATTATCATTCCTATGAAAATAGTGTCTGTTGTATTTTAGATATCGAACAGACCTAAATGAGATAAATTAATAAGTACTAAAAAATATTCAGAAAGTGATATTGTGCTACATAGTTTAATACAAATAATAAAGTCACATTGTAAGAGACAATCTTTAATTTACTTCTTCTTGGCAGACAATGTTTTTTTTTATTTTTGCCCTGTTTCTTTCAAATGTTCCGTTTTATGTAAGGTTTTGCTGACTTTCTTTGGTGAAGAACTGCTATACGTCGAAGTTACTACCAGTTCCTTTCTCACACCATTGCAATAATCATATATTATTATAATGATATTCAAAAACGAGGTTACATCAAAGGCATGTTGCGCTCATATTCTTGTCCAGAGTTGCTAGTTTGACCTTTTTAACAAAAAATTTGGCCTTTTTTAAAGTGGTTTAGCCTTCAAAAATTGTATTTGGCCTTATTTTAACATGTAATGTACAGACTAACTAAGGAAGGAACAAGCAGAATATTATATAGAATTAGTCATCAATCAAATTCGGGTTTTCACACAAAAGAATTTAGAAAATAATTTTTTAGAATGTTTAATTCATTCAATATTTCCAAATATTCAGATACATTATTATTCACTTTAATATATATATATATATATATATATATATATATATCATATTTAATATAATATGTATTTATTTATACATATATAAATATCTATCCTGTCACACAAAAGTTAGCAATTAAAAAAATTGCTGGCAGAAACCATTTCAAGTGTTTAACTAATTTGGTTTTCAGTTTATTTAATGCAGAATCCAGTAATAAAAAACTGGAAGAACTGTTTTTTTTTTTTTTGTTTTTTTTACACAGTGGTCACCACTTATCAAGACCCGGATACTCAGGGATAAGGGTTATTGCAAGTACATTACGTTAGTGTGGAGATTTGATGAAGTGTTTACTTAAGGGGGTGGTTCATTAGGAATTTATTAACGTTGGACTTGAACACATCCAAGTTGTAGTCAGGTGGGAAGCAGGAAGATGGAACAGAGTTCCACAGGCGTGCAGTTCTAAGAAAGAAGCTTTGTTCATGGAATCCACGTTTTGATTTAGGCACAGATAAAGAATGAGGGAAATTTTTCAGAGTGGATTCGGCTAGACGAGTGTTTTTCGTGAAGGATTGGCAAGGGGGGAACCAGAGATTGGAGTTCAGACGAGCACCTGCCATGGAAATAATGATAAAATAAGGATAGGCTCGCAACGTCTCTTCTGTGGGAGAGAGGTTGCAGGGTAGAGAAAAGGGCATCCCCCACTAAGTCACAAAGTCTATTTTGTACTCTGTCAAGGCAGGATAGGCTGTTTTTAGCAGCTCCTGCCCAGATATGGCAGCAGTACTCCATCCTTGGACGTACTTGGCTTTTATATAGATAGAGAATTGCATCAGTAGTGAGATATCTTCTGGAGCGGTAGAAGGATCCCACCATCTTTCCAGCGACCTTGGCAACAGATTTGATGTACATGTTCCATTTCAGATCAGGAGTGAAGGTCAAACCCAGAAGCTTGTCAAAACACGGGGCTTCACCCAGACGAGAGCCATCCATCACAATTGATGCCAGATGGGGATCAGAGTGTTGATGATGTAAGGATAGGAGTTTGGTTTTAGATGCATTAAAGGTAACCAGCCACGTCTTCCCCCACTGTACCACTCGCTCGAGATCAGAGGAGAGAGAATCAGAGAGAGCTTTGTCATTTACAGCCTTTGATGTGTTGCCGTAGATGGTCGTGTCATCAGCATAGATGTCAACGAATGATTTAAGTATGTGTTTAGGGAGGTCATTGATGTAGATCAGGAAGAGAGTTGGGCCCAGGATTGACCCCTGAGGGACTCCAGCATTAATACTGCAGGCCTCTGATTTTTGTTCATCGACCACTACTCTTATGAGCCTATCGGAGAGAAATGATTTAATGATTGAGAAAACATTTCCAGTTATACCATAGCTGGAAATCTTGTGAAGTAGACCCTTATGCCATACCTTGTCGAAGGCTTTTGATATGTCAAGAGCAATTGCCCTAGAAAGGATGCCTTTGTCAAGAGATTCACTAATCCTGTGAGATATAACCGTCAGCACATCTGCGGTAGATCTTGCAGAGCGGAAACCATATTGTGTGTCACTAAGAAGGTTGTTTCTGCTGAGGTGGTTGACTATTTCTCTATTTAATATGGATTCCAGCAACTTACTCATAACACACAGGAGACTTATTGGTCTGTACTGAGAGGGAGATGACTTATCACCTGAATTCTTAAATACAGGGCAAACTGATGAGGTCTTCCAGGGAGTCGGAAAGCACTTCTCCTTAAGGCAGCGCTTAAATAGTTTCGTAAGTATGGGAGCAAGTTCTGGTTGAAGCTTTTTTAACACTATAATTGGGATGCCGTCAGGGCCAGTTGCTTTACTGGAATCAAGGTTCTTGATTAGCTTGGCGACCTCATGCACGGATATTTGTATGTTACCTAGCATGTTCTGTGTTATAGGAGGAAATATGGGGAGTTGATGGCCTTCGTCGCATAGGGTAGAATTAGCTGCAAAGTTCTTTGCAAATAGTTTGGGCTTGTCTGATGCTGACGAGATGACCTCTGGTCCATTGATAATGGTTGGGATAGAACGCACACTTCTGTTCAGGATCCTATTTGTTATTTGCCAAAATTGGCAGGAACCAAGCCGCTGATCAGCTACCTTGGGTTTAACAGACTGGGCATATAGCTCTCTTGCATTTTTTATTACTCTTTTACAGTGGTTGCTGGCAGTCCTGAAAGCAGCTTTAGTTTCCGTGCATCTATTACGTTGGTAGCTATGGAAAAAGTGATTTCTGTGCGCGATAGCAGCAGCACATTCTGGGGAGAACCATGGTTGGCTGTTAGGTTTTTGTTGGAATTTTTTAGATGGTATGAATTGGTCTATGCCTAAAATTAACCATTCGGTCAGATCTGATACTATAGAGGACACTTCCTTTTTAAACATGGAGTGCAGAGGTAAATCAGATATGAATGTACAGAAGCTATCCCAGTCAGCCATAGAGTATCGGTATACAGTACGGTGGAGGGGTACGTCAGGGGACTTATTACATTTCGTTTTTATCTTAACTGATACAACTGAGTGGTCGGAGGATCCTAGAGGAGAATGAACGGAACATGAACATAGCTCAGGGGAAGTTGAGAGAAAAAGGTCTAGGAGGCTTGCATATTGACCGGGTGTATCGGGCACACAGGTGGGTTCGCGAACAATCTGAGTGAGGTCATAAGCAATGGCAAAATCATGACAAAACCTCCCCTCATCGTCTGTCTTATTTGAATGGGTTAGCCATTCCACGTTATGGACGTTGAAGCCACCACAGATGTGAATGTTAGCCGAGGGATGTGCAGACAGGATGTGGTCTATTTTCTCAGATATGCTCTTAAAGATAGTAACTCCGCTGCTGTGGGGCCGATAGAGGGCAAATATAAATGCAGTTGTGTTAGCAAGTGCAACCTGGAAGCACATATTGGGTAAGTTAGGATCTTCTCTAGAGATATCCCTGCCACATGGGAAGCCATCTTTAATGTAGGCACATATTCCATGCCAATGGCGATCTTGGGGGGTCAGATTTAGCTGTTAAATTAGAGTATCCGTTAATTATGAACTCATCTAGGGAAGTGGTCGGCCCTATTCCAGTTTCGCTTAGAAATAATATGTTCGGTTTCGTCTCCTGTAATTGGGTTTCAACCTCTGGAAGGTTGGAACGTAGACCCCTGATGTTGAAGAAGGAGACCTGGTAGTAGGGGTCTACGTTGGAAATGGGGTTCTAGGTTTTTTTGGTTTGGTTCTTTAGATCTTCAAATATTTATTGATGGTGTTTGCTTTGGTTGTTTTATAGAGGAAAGTTTTTTTTTTTTTTTGCTTATAACTTTGCAGAAAATGATTGAATTTTGCAAAAGGAAAGAAAAAAAACCCAATAAAATCAATGTTTGGTGCAGTTTAGGCCAAGAAGCCAGTATTTTCAGACAGCCTAATCCGGTAGCATCGGTTTCACATGTTTAAAGGAAGAAGCAAATAGCAAGTCAGACCCACCTCCTTTGCCACCTGAAATGAATCTGTCAAGAAATCCTTCACTATTTTCATAATGGAACGTTTTCTTTCCCTTTTTTCCTTTCTTCTTTCTATACCATTTAATATGTTTGTCTTTTTATTTTGCTTTAAACTTTCCAGCTTGAGACATTTTCTTTCTTTTTTATTTGAATTCATTGATTGAGACACTTTTTTTTTATATGCATATTAGTGTGAACACTAGTTAAGCATAATTTCTCGCCTTCCCAATAATTTTGATGAAAAGTGTACACTCCTAGTATAAAGTGGGAAAAGAATTTATATTAATATTAGGTCGGTGTACAAGTTTTTACCGGTTTGTAGAAGAGACATTTTAAACTATTGTATATCTATTTCATGCATGTTGTTAATATATAAACAATATCATGATTAATTTAACTTGTTCTTTAAGATTATTAAAGCATCATTCATATTTTTCTGCAATATTTTCACCCATGTTAACCTGAAAACAACCTTTTTTTGTATTCAATAGCTCACAATCACACAGCATTACTACCCAAATATCTCCTTGGAGAATTTGTTTGGGAAACTTGCCCATCCTGTATATACTCCTGACCTAGTTGCTTCAGATTATCACTTATTTAAAGGATTACAAAACCATTTAGATAACCTCAGAAAGAGATTGAACACAAGTCAGATTCATATTTCACATCAAAACCTAAAGAATTTTACAAGCAAAGCATTCACAGATGGAATCAAGCACCAGTCGTTATTGTTACGAATAAAGATTTTCAAGATGAAATTTTAAACTGGCAAAAACTTTTACACCGACCTAATATCAAAATAATGTCCATTTTGAAATGGTCAGCGCAATTTTTTTTTAAGCAAATTCAGAACATTTACTAAATAATTTATTATTATCATTATTATTTTGAGTCCGATTGTGAATACAACTTTTGTGTAAATTCAAAGGAATTTAATATATTGATTAAAACTATACAAAAAATACTCACTGAGGGACATCCCAGCCCACCACATCCATTCTCGCAGATAGCCATAACCACCTTGACCTGAAGAGAGAAATGAAAATCTATATCAGTTAAAGAAATCACATGGACAAAAGCAAATGTATGCTCACAAAAAAATGTTGAGAAAATAGTATTTTGTGGAGATGACATTTGTTAGCACTACATCATAAATGATGATTATGCTGTTAATATCCACGTCAATGATTACCGTGTGGGTAGCAACCCATGGCCATCAACTTGGCTGCAGCTATTTCACATCACTGATTAAAATTAAATGAAATCCTATAAAAAGAAAACTTTGTATTATTTAGACTATTGTTATCATTTTATTTATTTTTTTTATAAAAGTCACTCCAGACAAGGCATAAAACCACTTTATGTAAGGATCTAACATGTTTGCATAATAAAAAAAAAAAAGAAAACAAGAGGTTTTAACTGACAAAATAAAATATATTCATGCAAGATATTAATACATCACCTCTTTTTTTATTTTCACTTCTTTCATAGTCACTTTGCTGTTTTGTCTAATGGTTTCTATCGGAATAAGCTTCTTTTCACAAAGAAAGAGGACATAAGGAGATGTTCATTTAGAGTTTTCTTCAAAGTTTTATTTGGAGAAAATTAACTCAGGAGAGAGAGAAGGACAAACGTTCCTTTAACTAATTATTTATTTCTTAATTCTAACTTAACTGAAATGAGTTACACACACGAACAGAGAACATCAAGGTAACATTTCATTTAGATCATCGAGACATCAAAGTAACATTTTGCACATTGATTTTTGAAGTTTTCTACATTTTTGAGAGTGATTTGAAAACTATTTTTCTTACACCTCGAAAAACATGAAGTCATTCGTCATATCATTCTGTTTTGTCTGTGACATTTAATCTGCTGGCCCCTGCGCCTCAACTTTACCTCACTCATCTCTGGGAACAGTTCTGTTTAGCAGATCTGAATTATCTTATACTCAGTGTGACCCTTGTTAACATTTACACTAGCTCACTTAATTGCCATTGACGTGAGGTTCCTAATATACAACAATAAATTCTGAGGCAAAATAATCAAAATGAAAGCCAAAACATAAGCATGGCAGTGACGAACCCAGTCATCTATGCCAGAAATATTTCAAGGGACATGCATCTATGCACAACATGGCACTTCAGGCTAGTGAAAAGGTGAACCTTTCAAAAGGCCAATAAGAAAGTTGGGTGACAAAATGTCTACCTCTAAACATTCACAAGATGAAAACAGTAATCTGAATAATACAAATAATCAATTATCTCAAAAGTTCTCAAATATAAAAAGTAGTGATGAGATGATTACTATATTTTCATCACAATTCCAATATAATTACAGATTCCGATTCATTTTTAATTTATAAGTATTAAAGTTGTTGTTTCCTTAATTTTTGTATTCTTGCAATGTATGCATATATTTTTTTTTTTGGGGGGGTATATTATACAATTAGATCTAATTATTTTTTTTCTTTAATCTTTTTCTCACAATTGATTGAATATCGTGCTATTTTTTTCCTATTTATCTACTTTTGCCATTTTTACTTAAATTCATTATGATCTATAGATTTTAGTTTAATTGGTAGTTTAAAAATCGATAAATATTTATCATTTAATCATTAACATCAGCAATGGAAATATGTTTTAAACAAAAACAAAATAAATTAGAAATTAGGTTTGAATTTTGCAGATTTTACGATACCCCAAAAGTTTCGATTTTTCCAATTTGTGATTACTATTTGGATTGTTTCAACACTAATAAATAAGAAAAATTTAAACATTGCAGAACTAGATTAATATTCTGCCTTTCAAGATTTTTTTTAATGGAAATCGCTCCTTACAAGGTATAAAACCACTTGATATCAGGAGCTATAATAATAATAGTACTTCAAGATAAAAAAAATAGCCAATGATAAAGGCTAAATGGATAGATTTCAACCAAGAAAACAGCAATTTTCCCCCCTCTGTCAGAAACGTCACTCATGGAATGTAAGAATTAAAGGACAAAATAAGGGAAACAAAAGTTACATGAGTGAGAGAGTCCTTAAGGTTAATATTTAGTAATAATTCAAAAATGGCTGAATTTCCAAAGCAGGAGATTTTTATAAATTTTTAAAAATTTATTGCAACAAAAAATGGTTTCTTTGCCTACTTGCAAAAAAAAATAATGTCCACGTTTCAATAAAATGAAAATGTTCACTATCAATCACAGTCAGGAAAAGTAAAAAATAAAATATACACAACTCGAGACAAAAAAAAATTGAATAATTTAGTGTTTCAGTTTATAGAAATAAAATATTATTTCCAACGACTGTTAGAAGTAAAAAAATATTCAAAATTTGAGGAAAACAAAAATTGAAGTTTTACTTTGCAATGAATTAATCTCGAACAAGTCAACTGCGACACGTGTTTTTTTTAAAAAGGGACAGTTGCGTTTTTTTCCCAAACTGAAAGTCTAATTTGCATAAAAGTTGACAGTTATATATAGAATTTAGGTTAATTCTTTCTTGTCTTCCCAAAGCACTTCATAACATTCTTTTTTTATATTATTTCTTTCTCATTTAAAATTGTACAAAAAAAAATTCAAACTATTAACGGTTTATAACAAAAGATCGTTTTTTTTTTGTTTTTTTTTCAAAGACAAAAATTACTTTTTTTTTTTTTTTTTGCACAACTAGCAAGGAATAAAAACAACATTACCAAAACGTCTGGTTTACAGTTTTTTTTTTTTTGTAAAGAGACAAGGTTTTACTTACAACTTCATTCAAATTTCTCGCATTTAAAAACTAAGCTTACTTGCATTTTTTCTTTTTTTTCTTTTCAATCAAAAGTGCTCACGCAAACTGTTTCAAATAGTCGCTGACAAGTTATTTTGTGTAAAGCTGAATTTTTTTGTCACCCAAGTGTTTTTGGGGTTTCTTGTGTAAGGTTGAAATCCTTGCTCATCAGTGTTGTGATGTTAGTGTTTGAATAATTGATGAGGAAGATACAGTAACAATCAAATAAATATGTATTAACAAAAATACATAAAAAAGGTAACTGAGCAATATCATTACACAATGCTGGACTAGTGGTGACAACCATACTCTTCACATGTCTGACTTTAGTCCTCGTTATCCAGAAGTGATGCCATGGAATAGTTCATTATTCCAAGTAGAAGGAATAATAGTGCATTATTCCAAGTAAAAGTCCCGAAAAAAACTAAAACATGGTTGTTTTCAAGTTCAATACTAACAAATATCTGTTGTATATTCATCCTGTGAATTAATCATAGTTCTCAATCCTTTCACATCCATCAATCTCGTTTGTCCTCAACTGGGCAAGTGATGAACCATTAAAAACCTGTTCGCATCGACATTCCTTTGATATCAGACAACGGACTGAATGAATTAATCAAATAGTTTTTAAAGTGATCAAGTTATATAAATAAAGAATTTTTTAAATGTTGAAGACAATGAACAATGACCTAAGGCAGACATAACTGATCGTTTTACAACATAGAAAACACATCAGGAATTCAGTCGAGTGTCTCGGAAACAGAAAGATACATATGACAGATTTTTGAAGAGAAAGTAAACAAACACTGACAGCCATTGTTGAGATTGAAGTTGAAAGAAATTGAACAATTTCTTTTCAACTTAAATTCACTTCAAAACATCATCGGAATGTGAGAAGCTACTCTGAATTAGGGGCCAGATGTAGTAATTGTTAATGGTGTAAATTGGGTAGAATTTGATTATTTATGAGGACGGCTCAACAAGAACTTGTTTACACTGGAGTTAAAGGCTACCATGTTGTATTCAACTGGGAAGCAGGCCAGTGGAAGTGTGTTCCATAAGCAGGCAGTTCTGGGAAAGAAGCTTTGTTCATAGAATCTGCGCTTAGATTTAGGTACAGTTAGAGAGTGGGGGAAATCGTATATAGTGGTTGTAATTAGTCGGGTGTTTTTTGTGAAAGTTTGGCAAGGGGAAACCATAGATTGGAGTTTAGTCAAGCACTTGCGATGAAAATAATGATAGATCCGAGACAGGTTCGCAACGTCTCTTCTGCAGGGAAGGTTTCGAAACCAGTTTTGAACTCTATCAAGGCAGGATAGGGCATGCTGAGCAGCTCCTGCCCAGATGTGTCAACAGTACTCCATTTTAGGATGTATCTGACTCTTCTACAGGTAGAGGATTGCATCGTCAGTGATATACCTACTGGAGCGATAGAGTGATCAAACCATTTTTCCAGCGATCTTAGCAAAATATTTGATATATGTGTTCCATTTCAGATCAGGAGTGAAGGTCAGTCTCAAAAGCTTGTCAAGACATGGTGGTTACCCAAGACGAGAGCCATTCAATTGGGGTGGGCAGGTACTTTAAATCATTAACTAAGGAAGAGTTTAGATCAAGGTTGATCACACAGAAGAGATACTGTGAGCCTCTCTCTACTGTATGGTTAGGCATTCGCTCTCAGTCAAGCACTTACCATTAGGTAAGTGCTTGACTGAGATCGAATGTCTGGTCTCTCTCTGTGAAACATTCACAGTAAAAGCTTGCCTAGCAACAACCATAGCAATGAACTCCCCTCTCCCTTTTCTCTTTCTCTGTACCAAAAATCAAACAAAACTTCCATGAATAGAGTTTCTTTCCTAGAACATCCCACAGAAAAAAAATCTGTGAGCATTTCGATTCATGTACATCATTGCTCAACTTCCTTTTATTTTTTTTTTGTTTCAATTATTTCTTCATTGTTTTTCAACCAACTTTTGAAACTTTCTTGAATAAAATAAAAACTTTTTTTAGCAGATGGTAAAAATTCTTTTACTTACAATTTTCAAAGTTTTCCAATTTATGCAAACTTGTATTTATTCATTTTTATTTTGTTAGTTATTTCCTCTAAAGAGAAAAGCATAAACTTCATTAAATAATGAATTTTTTTTATATTCCTTGTTTGAACTTTTGCTAAACTAATAAATAATGTAATTTTCATATTTCATTGTTTCAATTTGTTTAATATTAATACACTATCTATAATATCAAAGATCCTTTTATTACAAGAAGATCTAGCATAAAATATTTATATTGTTCAATATAGAGGGAATAGAAGATATATAAGATGAGTTTAGATTTATTAGCAGGTAATAAGTTTGGTATATATTAATCCAATACTGAAATGGTATGAATATAAAGTAATGTTTAAGTCTCCTGTGATATAATACTTTACTTACCTGCTCGAGTACTGGAATGTTTGGCCAATTTGAGCAGACCAAGTTTCTTAAAGATGAAGCTGGTTCCAATGAAGATGCTTGAGGAGATGGCAAGGGTCAAACCAATGTAAAAATCTTTGCGGTCTGGGGTATCAGTTGGCATGGCAGTAGTATTTACTGTTGTTGTTGCTGCTTCAGCAGTTGTTGGTGTTGTTGATGATGATAATGATGAGTTCCACTGAGTAAAACTCAGGGTCACATTGGCTACAGAGGAATCATTATAAGAAGAATTGGTTGACAAAGAGCTAAACACTGATTCTGTTGATAGCTGAAAGAAACGAAATTAAAGAAATTTGCCATATATTTATTATATAAGAAAATTTGATAATGAAAATAAAAACTGAATAAATTACAATATTTATTAATCCATCAAACAAGAAATTATAATAAAGGAAAATCCTTACCCATGGATTTTCGATGATAGACTCTTATCATCAGAGGATAAATATTTTTCTTTTTAAATCTCACTGATTAACGTACATTTGAAAAAATATATTAAAAAACAAAATAACTTTTTGTGAATTGACAAAAGGTATTTTCAATAGAATTAAAAAGTAAAGTATAAAATCATATAATAAATTAATTAGTAATTTAATCAATTAATGAAGTTGTACTCTGTAAAGAAGAATCTGAAATTCAAACTCTGAATGGATTATATTGAAATCCAAAAAGGTGGCTGAATTTGAAAATTTTCTATATACACATACACATTTATGGCAAGTAAACTACACAAACGTTTGTTAAATTCTTGGGTGGAATCACCAGGCTTACTGCATCGATTTACATTTTAGGATTGTTTTATAGATAATTGGTTCCTACTCTAGCTTCTAACCAATCAGAGTTCTTGATTTTATTACTCTCTCCCTACCTATTAATTTCCTTCAGCCAATGAACATTACTCCTTTTGTTTAAAAAACATTTATGCATTCTTTATTTTTAAGTAGGTCAAACAAACAAACTGTGACCTCACAATGGCCCAGGAAAACTAAATGTCATAGCAAAAAAGATCAACTTTTGTTAGTTTGCCTCACTTAAAACTGAGGAGTATCTAAATGTCTTTGAAACAAAGGGAATATTTATCGAACAATGTAATGTAAAATATAGTGATTTATATTTTAAAAGTAAAAAAAAAAAAAAATTATTGTTTTATCAAAAAGTAAATCTTTAACAAAGCAGAACTTATCAAGATAAGAAAAGCTCAACACTATCAAGGGTAAACAATATAAATACCATTGAGAAGGGATGTATTTATTTATATAGATAATATTAATATTTTGTTTTTGAAAATTACTGTTATGATTGGTTGGTGATTAATTCTAATGTAGAAATTGTAAAAAAGAGATGCCTTTCTATTCAATGATCCTTTGAGGGTCTGGCTTCTATTTTGAGAAACTATAAAATTGACATAGATTGTCAAAAAGTTTTATTTATACAAACGTAACATAGCTTTATAGTTGAAGCTTTAAAAAGCATTGAGGAGAGCAGTGACTGCTGGTCGATATGGGCTGGACACAGGCAATGGTTTGGTTCTCTGAGGTCTGACAATCAATTGGATCTGTGTGTCTCTTCAAGCAACATAGACCTTTAGGGTGCTTAGTTAAAGAATTATCTTCATTGGACTTGTGCTTTTATTTGGTCAGACAAGTCTTTCAGCTGCAAGACTGTTGTTCAGAAAATGAGTACCATTTGTAACTTCAAAAGAAAAAAAATCTCTTAATTTCTTTTTAAACTGGAATTTTGGTTTTATTTAGAGGGACCAGCACGGACTGAATCAAACAACACTTTGATCTTGCACAATGAATCAGACGATCACAGCCTGTGCAGTGGGTGCACACATATCTACATTAGAATTAATCACCAACCAATCATAACAGTAATTTATATATATATATATATATATATATATATATATATATATATATATATATATATATATATATATATATATATATAAAAAATAAAACTAACAAGTCCCTGACAAACTGAATGTTCGTAAAATAAAAAATTAAAATAAACAGTGGTAACACATGGTCGGTTGATCTACTGTTGATCTGACAATAATTTTTTTTTTTTTTAGAGTTATGTGTACATTGGGTGTACAACTTTTCTGTAAATGGTTAACAAGTGAAATAAAATTAAATTCACATTGAGACATGATGGTTTAGTGTCTTTTACATCTGGTTATCTCAAGGTACAACAAAAAAAAAACTACCTTCCTTTATGATTCAATTATCAGGAAGTTTTTGTTGTAAAAATAAAAAATATATATATAGTACTACTTTGAATATTAAACTAGAGTGAACTTTAAATACTATAATGTCAAGAGATTTATTTTCTAAGTTAGTATATTATCTATCTGGAAAAGAAATATGATTTAACTTATTTTCTTATATAATTTAGTGATACAAATTTATGAGTTAGTTTACAAAATTAAACAATCGTTAAAATGAGGGGAAGCAATCAAACATTTATTTTTTGCAGCTAGTTTTTTTTTTTTAAGTTCTTTGCACGAAATCATAAAATTCTTGCATGGAGCATCTACTTTAAGTTTCAATAGTAGTAGTTGCAATACCACCTTTTGTTTTGTAGTGAATTCGACTTTAAGCCTTTTAAACTTTTATGCCACATTAAATAAATAAATGAATATATTTTTTTTATGTTCTACGTTTGTGATGCATGTATCAAGAATAAGAATGTAACAGAACTCTCTTCATCTGGGATTGCGTTATCTTCGATTAGATCAAATGAGGAAAACGTTTTCTTAGGTTTTCAAGTGTACGATATCAAACTTTACAACGTTCGATAACTAAAACTTTTATTTGCATTCAGTAGAACAAAATGTTTTAAAATGTTTTACAGGAAATTTTATGCATTTATAAAAAAAATGTTTGCTATAAATAAATAAATACTCTGTGCCATAAATAAGAGAATGTAAAAACCTATTTCATAAAAAAAAAATGGTTGGATTGACAATTAAAGGTTAGAGGATATTTTTAGTAGAGGCAGAACAATGCAAAAGTGTGACGGATAGACTGAAACTGATGAAACTTAAGATATAATGGTGAAACCAGCTCTGCAATTTCACTTTTATTGATCCACTTCATGCGTGTATCATCATCATCATCATCGGCGGTCACTCGTGTCCGAGTAAGACTGTCCTCCGTTGTGGCTTCTGTGGGTCCTCAGGTGAGCATAGAGCCCAATCCTAGACTCAATTTTTCTTGTGCAATTTGGGCAGATAAAGGTAGTGGTGGTGGGGTGGGGTTGGGTGTGTCTGGTTGATAATCTGTCCTTTCTGTGCTTGCGTTTATCATCAGCAGCTTGATTTAGGTCACTACTATAAAGCGCAGCACCTTCGTGGACAACGCTCCTCCATGCCAACCTGCTCCCAGCCACGTCCTCCCATGTCTCAAGGTCCATGTGAAACCACTTTAGATTTACTTTGATGTTGTCCTTAAACCTCATCTTTTGGCCACCCTGGGCACGCTTTCCCTCAACAAGCTGAGAGTAGAAAATCTGTTTTGGGAGGCGGAGATCCGGCATTCGGACAACGTGTATACACACACAAACACACAGAGAATGGAACGATAAAATTGTCGTCATAGAAAAGATGACATGATTCCATTTCTATTTGATGAAAACCGGTTTTCTTTTTTTGTTGCAGACCATCTACTAGTTGGTCAGTTGTGTACAAATCCCAAGAGTTATAGGAGCCTTCTATCATGTCTGAAAGCAACACAATGATCAATGAGCAATATTGGAGATGCACCACTGTACAACTCATACTCTCTACAGATCCAAGTTATGACAATAGAATCATTGCCAGCACCCTCAAAATGCATCACTGGATTGCCACAAATAACAGAGTCATGCCCAGTAATGAAAACAAAGTTTCCAGCTACGGTTATGGTCTTTTGTGTGGTTTCAAGTGAGAGTCACTTCATGCCACCTCACATCTTTGAAGTCGGCTTGAAAGTCAACACCAAAGTATACCTGGATGTGCTGAAAAGTGTGATGATCACCTGGTGCAATCAGGTGGCCACTGGCAGACTCTGTGGATGGCATCAGGACTCGGCAAGGGCCCACAAGTCCAAAGAAACCCAGGCTTTTTTTTTGCTTTTTTTTTTTTTTTTTTTTTACAAGGTAGTCATCACTTATCAAGACCCGGAAGCCACTCGGGGACAAGGGTTATTGCACGTGCAGCAATCAATGGGATAGTATCATAGTAATTGTTAACTGACTTGATGTATGTGTTCCATTTCAGGTCAGGAGTAAAGGTCAAGCCCAGAAGCTTATTGGCGAATTGATAGAGAGTGTCTTACTTAAGAGGGCAGTCCATCAGGAATTTGTTTATGTTGGACTTGAAGACATCCAAGTTGTAGTCAAGTGGGAAACAGGCAAACGGAAGAGAGTTCCACAGGTGTGCACTTCTAAGAAAGAAGCTTTGTTCATGGAATCTACGTTTTGGTTTTGGCACAGATAAAGAGTGGGGAAAAGTTTTGACAATGGTTTCACCTAGACGGGTGTTTTTCATGAAAGATTGGCGAGGGAGGACCAGAGATTGCAGCTCAGATGAGCACTTGCCATGGAAGTAACAATAAGACAAAAACAGGCTCACAACATCTCTTCTGTGGGAGAGAGGTTGCAGGGAACCTGATGAACTGCCCCCTTAAGTGAACACTTCATTAAATCTCCATACTAACGTACTTTACTTGCAATAACCCTTATTCCTGAGTGGCTTCCGGGCCTTGACAAGTGGTGACCACCGTGTAAAAAAAAAAAAAAGGGAAGATAAAAGGGCATCCTCCACTAAGCCACGAAGTCTATTTTGTACTCTGTCAAGGCAGGATAGGCTGTTTTTAGCAGCTCCTGCCCAGATGTGGCAGCAGTACTCCATCCTTGGACGTACTTGGCTTTTATATAGATAGAGAATTGTATCAGTAGTGAGATATCTTCTGGAGTGGTAGAAGGATCCTACCATTTTTCCAGCGAACTTGGCAACTGACTTGATGTACATGTTCCATTTTAGATCAGGAGTAAAGGTCAAGCCCAGAAGCTTATCAAAACATTGAGCCTCCCCTAGACGAGAGCCATCCATTTCAATTGATGCTAGATGGGGATCAGAGCGTTGATGATGTAAAGATAGAAGCTTCGTTTTAGATGCATTAAAAGTAATTAGCCACCCCTTCCCCAACTGTACCATGCGCTCAAGATCAGAGGAGAGAGAATCAGAACTTTTCATTTACGGCCTTAGATGTGTTGCCATAGATGGTCATGTCATCAGCATAGATGTCAACGAATGATTTAAGTATGTGTTTTGGGAGATCATTAATGTAGATCAGGAAGAAAGTTGGGCCCAGGATAGCTTGGCTTCAGTAGGATTGCTACAACTTTGTACCCTTTTCTCACTGCCCCACTTCTCCCTCAACCTGAACACGCTGGACTACTTTGTTTGGTCATACATTGAGAACATCACCAACATGACCTCCCACAACACCAAATTATATATGCTATATTTCAGGATGTTTTACTATTGTCAGGCATGTGTTTGACTTTCAAATGTGCATGGTAAGTTTTATTATAGATGGTTCTATTTTCTGTGAACCTACTCCAACTACAATAAAACCTGCCATGCACATGTGAAAAATTGAACACATGCCTGACGAAAGGAAGATATCCCGAAATACAGCATCATGGACACACACCACCTGATAACTTAACGCAAGTAAAAACATCCCACATGTAAAATATTGTATAACAAAAAAATGTATATATGTATGGTTATACATACACATGAATTTGATCAATAAAAATGAAACTGCATAGCTGGTTCCACCATTATATCCTAAGCTGCGTCAGTTCGATGCTATCTGTCACACCTTTGCATTGTTCTGCCTTCTATAAACTTACGTTTCTACTTATATACACATTAAACAATGCTTCAAGCAAACTACTTTAACCTATGATAGCTTTAGTCTTGTGACAATACATTTCTTAAAAAATAATCCACATTTTTATTTTTACAAAATGAATAAGCTGATCTTTACCATTTATTATCTTTAATTAACAAATGCAAAAGTATAAAATATGCATAATTTTTTTTTTTTTCATTATTTGGTCACAAAAAAATGTCAATGAAGTTTATTTTTTATATATTTTCATAAAATAAATAAGATAGTGTCAATCTATTATTTAATCATATAATTAATGATTTAGAATTGCATATAAAAATATCTTACAAAATTCTCAATTTTTCCTCTTAGGTCAAATGCAATATTTAAATACTTAGAAATAGTTTGGATAAAAATTTATTTACATTTTATTTTTTTTTCTTTGCATTTAATATGGGACAAGCTGGTCTACCCATTTCAGCAATAAATGGACTTATCCAGAGACAATAAATACAGTTATGTTTAAACATGATGGCAGCGAATTGCACCATTCATTTGACGTTGGGTTGAGATCAGATCCTTGCTATTCAAGATTTCAATTTTGACAATCAGTTCAGCAGAAACTGGGTCATTTCAGTAGCCTTTTATCTGGTGGGCTGAGGCATTCATTTTGGGTAGTCTTAGGAGATTCACCCACCGTCGTTTAGGTGGAGCAAGTTTATTGCTTCCAACCAGAGGTGCCCTGACTGGGAATGCTGACGAGGCTGGAAATGTTTTCTCAATTATTAAATCATTTCTCTTTGATAGGTTCATAAGAGTAGTAGAAGCTCACAGTATTAATGCTAGAGTCCCTCAGGGTCCATCCTGGGCCCAATTCTCTTCCTGATCTACATTAATGATCTTCCAAATCACATCCTTACATCATTCGTAGACATTTATGTTTATGACACTACAATCTATGGTAGCACATCTAAGACCGTAAATGACCAAGTTCTCTCCGATTCTTTCTCATCTGATCTTGAGCATGTGGTACAATGAGAAAAGGAGTGGCTAGTTACTTTTAATGTATCTAAAACCAAGCTTTTATCTTTACATCATCAACACTCTGCTCCCCATCTGGCATCAATTGAAATGAATGGCTCTCGTCTTGGGGAGGCTTCATGTTTTAACAAGCTTCTGGACTTGACTTTTACTCCTGATCTGAAATGAAACACGTACATCAAATCTGTTGCCAAGGCCGCTGGAAAAATGGTGGGATCATTCTATTGATCCAGTAGATATCTCACTGCTGATGCAATTCTCTATCTATATAAGAGCCAGGTACGTCCAAGGATGGAGTACTGTTGCCACATCTGGGCAGAAGCTGCTAGAAAGGACTTATCCAGCCTTGATAGAGTTCAAAATAGACTTTGTAGCCTCGTAGATGTTCTTTTCTCTTCCCTGTAACATCTTTCTCACAGAAGAGATGTTGCAAATTTGTCTCTGCTTTATCGTTATTTTCATGGCAAGTGCTCGACTGAGCTTCAATCTATGCCCCCCCCCAAGCCAAACTTTCATAAGAAACACTCATCTAGCTGAAAACACTATCAATAATTCCCCCCACTCTTTATCTGTGCCTAAATTTAAGCATAGATTCCATGAACAACGCTTCTTTCTTAGAAGTCCACGCCTGTGAAACTGTCTTCTGTTTTCTTGCTTCCCAGCTGACTACAATATTGTTGTCTTCAAGTCCAAAGTAAACAAGTTCTTGATGAGCCGTTCCACTTAAGTTAACAAATTTACCGAATTTCCATTTCTAATGATTATTATATTGTCCAATTGACTACTACACACTCGAGTGATCTATGGGCCTTGATAAGTGGTGATACCTATGTAAAAAAAAAAATACCTTCAAATATACAAAAACCAATAGTACAAAGATTTTCACTCCAAAGAAAAAATGAGTAAAGAAAAGATAATAAAGGAGACAAAAAGAAAGTTGTTTTTTTTCATTTTCTGTTAATATTTTCATTCATTCCTTTGCCAGTCATCTTTCCGTATTCATTTGTGTTTGTTTCTCTAATGTGCAAACTGATTTACTCTTAGCTTTCATGCATCTGAAGACACAAACATGTATATATATATATATATATGTAATCATGGAAGCCTTTGTTTAGCTTAATTGCCATATATATTTTCATAACTTACTACCTCGCTCTATTCACATATTGAGCATTACTGAAGTAAACACTGAAAATTGATACATAAAATACATTTCCTGATAACATTTTATGTGGATACATGAAATAATACTACCAAAGGCCAATGACTCCTCACCAAAGCTTAAAAGAACCATCTTATGACAGTCAAGAAACTCTTCAAATAGGTCGTGAAGCCCAAGTTTTCTCAAGCAAAGCACATGAAGATGAGACAGTGGGGACGGAAAGAGAGAGGGAGGGAGACAGCGGGGACTAAGGTCACGAAGCAGACACCATAAAAAAATCATCAGAAAATCAACCACAATATCAAGGAACCAGTCCAAGAAAAGGCAATCCACCCAAACAGATGCAGTATACAGCAACAACACTCAAGAATTAGACAAACAATTTGAAAGGTTAACTTTTGATAACATTAAAATATTACCTATTACTCAGAGAGATGAAGCTTATGTATATGTGAACATAAAACTGCCAAACAGAAATGCCATGTACATATAATAATTCAGACTGGCATAACAGCACTTTCTACATTGTAGATATACAAGAGCCGGCAGTTCTAGGACTACCATCAATAGAACAGCTTAAACTAATTATCCTTCATTGCACAACCCAAAGAGATGCACCCCAAACTTCTGCAGTAACAGTAAATATTGGCCTAGCAACAAACACTTGTTCTACAACAATAACAACAACAAGCCTTGGGTCAACAGCAATCTCCCATGTCAACACCTCAACAACTTTTGGCACAACAACAGCAACAACAACAACAGCAAGCTTTAAACCAACAGCAGTTGAGCCTAACTGGGCTTGGTGCAAAAACAACAGTAATTTGCGCAAGTTGCACAAAAAAGACAACAAAGAATGCTAGCCCTACAGCAACTTTCTCCTATTGGCCAACATCAAGTTCTTTCTCAGAAACAGCAGTAGGATCCACTGGCCCAACACGTACTAGTTCAACAACAACAATAACAGCAAAAGCAACAATCAGCTCCAGTACAGCAGCAGACACTTGCACAGTAGTAGCCACAACAATCAACCACAACATTCCAAGTTCAGCTGAATTTTTAAACAACCACATTATGAAATCAAACATAATTGCAAAAGTTCCAAACCCAAGATTTCCCAACTTTGACCATATCCATGAACAACTAGAACATAGACAGGATATGCAGAAAATGTATTATGACAAAACAGCTCATGATTTACCAGAACTTGTCTCTGGACAATATGTATACTGGATAACCAAACTGGGAAATGGAAACCAGACAGTTCTGAGTAAAAGTGCAGAACCAAGACCATACATTCTTCAACTACCAGACAGACTTTCAAATAAGAGTGTATAGAAAATCCATCTCCAAACAGGTTCACTTCAATGATCACATCACCTCATCACAAACTGGATTCAATAACACAAACAACATCTCACACCAATTTTTTTTTTTTACACAGGCATCACCACATTATCAAGGCCAAGATGCCATTCAAGGATAAGGGTTAAAGAGTGTACAGTAGAAATTGGACAATATAGTAATCATTAGTAATTGACCCCAAAAGAGTCCACGCGCAACACAAGATATGACCGTGAAACACATAGGCCAAAAAGATTTAAGCAACAAATGTACTAACAAATATCTGAACTCACACTTGGACATGGGTTGACTTCTACCCTAATAAGCCATTAGTTCTACAATATGTCTTTACCACACCTCAATACAACAACCAAGCATCTTTATTTCACAATATCTTTAAAAGCCATCAATATATTATTACGATAGCGTGTGTTATTTTGTGCGTCACACTTACTCCTTTTTTTCTTCTGAGTGACTGTCATTTAATTATGACCTTCCATTTCTTGTAATAAATAATTTTACCAATTTTACCAAGAATTCTTCATAAGTTTTGGTTTCGATTATAGCTGAAGGAGCTCAAGTTTTATATATATATATATATATATATATATATATATATATATTTTTTTTTTTTTTTTCTTCAGAAGTTTTGGTTATGGCTTCGATTCAAGCTGATGCACCCAAGTCATATGGATATATTTTTTTATTTTTGAAATCACAACTTTATAATATATAAGAATCGATAGAAAATTGATTCTGTAATAATATATACGAAATCTGTATAAATTAAAATATCATATTTAAGCCTATTTTATGACCGGGCTATGCTGGGTGCCCCTGCTAGCTTAGATAAATACTTTTGCAGTTTTAACAAAAGAGCTACAATATCAGGGCGTCTCCATTTACACTGAACATCAACAGAATACCAACATATTACATATGAAAGAGTCCGCATTGGAATTTCAACAGGTTCCTCTAGTCTGAAATAAATTAAACATTTCTTTTACATGGAACTAGAATACCCATTCCAGGATGGGTAAAATCGTAGCCTTTGTAATATGTCATTAATATTCTTAATATACGACGACCATGGTAAAATCCCCCAAACAAAACAGTTTTGCACCATTTTATTATGAGGGCTTCAATTTTCTTTTTACTGCCTTTGCTGAAAACTAAATTTAACGAAATATAGCCCACATTTGAACTGCTGATGAATAGCAACTGCATTTCAAAATTTATAATGATCAGTTAATTAGTTCAGGAATTAATTCTATACATACAAATATATAAACATATACACATGGCTAAAATTCATAATGATCAGTTAATTAGTTCAGGAGTGAACAACTATATAAACCTATCTACCTTTATAAAGATTAATCGAATATATTACAGAAACAGATCTAAGTAGGATTGCCTAGATTACTATTCTCATCCTAAAACAATTTCACAAAAAAAAAAAACATAATCCAAGTAGTACAAATTCTTAATTCTCAACTAAAAAAATTTACGAAACAGAGATCCAATTCTCTTAAATATTTCATTAGATAAACCACAAAAATGCCTCTAAATTCCTTTGTCATTATTCTGTTGACCTGAGTGAAGTTAAGGATAGTAATCTCACGAGAAAACATTAATAAACTGTGTATTAAAACCTTAAGAAATACAGTAGAACCCCCAGGATACAGTGGCCCTATGATACGTTTTTTTTCCAGGTTACAATGTAGAAAACAATGCTTTTACAGTCCCTGGTTACGGTATTTTCCCCACCTGACGGTGTTATTAATGTTATTTGATTATATACATGTGTATTATATACTGTGTTGTATTTTGTTACTAATTTTTAATGCTGTATCCCGGCGTTCTACTGTATAATTTTTTTTGTCTCATTCAAAATAGTCTCATTTATTTTGGTCAAAGAAAAAAAAAGAATCTTTTTTACATATATACAAGGGAACCACCGTTTATCAAGGCTCCCAAAACACTCAAGGATAAGGCTTAATGAGTGTCAGGGGGTAGGTGAGATAAACCGTAATGATGAGTAGTTATGGGAATTGGATAGAATTTTATTATTTAAGAGGACGACTCGGTAAAAATTTGTTTACATTGAACTTGAAAGCAACACTGTAGTAATCAACTGGAAAACAGCATTATGGTTTGGAATTCCGCAAGCGGTCAGTTCTAGGAAAGAAACTTTGTTCATGGAATTTGTGTTTAGTTGTAGGCATGGATAGTGAGCAAGGGAATTGTTGACAGTGGTTGTAGCTAGACGAGTGTTTTGTGAATGGTTTGGAGGAGGGAGACCATCGATTGAAGCTCAGCCAAGCACTCGCCACGAAAATAACGATAGAGCAGAGATAGATTCGCAAGGTCTCTTCTGTGAGGAGGAGGTTGGTTTGGTTGTTTTTGTTTTATGGCATATCAACCTTTTTCAGGTTATTTAATGCCGAATCTAGTTATTTTGAGGAACGATTTTTAATGGGGTATATTTGTTTTTTAAGTCGGATTCTATTTAACCCATAGTTGGGACCCTAACAGGTACTACCACTCCGGGTCAGAGTGGACCTGGGAGCAATGGCAATTAAAGGGTGGCTCCAGCCCCCACCCCCCAAGGCCCGCAAGCTGGGGCCTCACCATCGGATATAGTTTTAGGTCATATCCATGACCGAGGAGGAGGTTGTAAAGAGAAGAAAAGGACATTGTCTACTAGATTTTAGAGTTGATTTTAGACCATGTCAAGGCAGGAAAGGATGCTACTGTTCAGATGTGACAACAGTACTCCATTTTAGGACGGATTAGACTCTTATACAGGTAGTGGATTGCGTTGAGAGTGAGGTATCTTATATCTTAATAAAATTGTGTAAAACTTCACGCACGTCTGTATATCTAGAAGTGCCCCTACATGACTTACTTTTTAATTTACTATTAATTATTTATTTTATTTTTACTTCTTTTAATTACATTTTCACTCCAAACAAGGCACATTGCCACTTTGATGTAGGGGGCTACTATCAGGGACATAAGCTACAGGGGTACTATGTGGGGAGTTGGGCAGCAAGATGTCAGTTCACGTTACACTTGAACTTCTGCATGTCAGTACAGTTGGGGAAGCAGGAGCCTGGAAGGGAATTCCAAAGTCTAGCGATTCTGGAGAAGAAACTACTGGAGTAGAAGGCTCTCTTACATCTAGGAATCTCAACTGTGAAGGGGTAGGATTTAGCTGCTTGTCAGGTTTGTTGAGGGTATTTACGTCGAGGGGGTACAAGTGCTTGCAGTTCGTTGGAGCATTATTAATTGAAAATAAAAATGTAATAGTGTAAAGTACTAACTTTTAACAAATCCTATTTAAAAAAATAATAATTATGAAATCCAATCCACCACAATGCATGTCGGCTTCTTCAGAAACAAGTCAAATATTTTAATTTTTAGTTAAAAATAAATGGGAGGAGTACTTTGTGACCTTCTAAAATTTGAAATGAACTGGCAATATTTCATTTGTCAAATAGAAAATCATTTTGGGCTTTATAATTCTTAGCAAATCTTCATGCATCAAAAGATTGAAAATTTTGCAAGTTAAATACATCTAATAATTATATGGAGATTAAAATTACATTGCCTTAACAAAATTATTGATTTATAAGTTTGGTTCAATTCATAACTTAATAACCGGTACATATGCAGAATACAAACTGTGCTGAAATAAAAACGTTATTATTTAGAAAGCCATTCTAATAATAAGGGGGAAGGAGTTTTGTAAATATTCTTGTACTATGACCAAAAATTTAAGAAACAAAAAATACATAAAACTGAATTTAACTTGCACCTCCCTGCTACCTCTTTCTCACAGAAGATACTATGAGCCTATCTCTGCTCTATCGTTATTTTCATGGTAGGTGGTGACTGAGCTTCACTAGATCCCACCCTCCGTAAAACATTCACGGCAAATACTTGGCTAGCTACAACCATTGTCTGCAATTTCCCTTACTCTATATCTGTGCCTAAAATTAAACGAAAATATGAGCAAAGCCTTTTTCCCCAGAACTGTTTGTCTATAACACAATACCACGGAACTGCTTCCCAACTGACTAAAACACAGTCGCTTTCAAGTTCAGCGTAAACAAGTTCTTGTTGAGCTGTCCTCTTAAATAATTAATTTGGACCCAATTTCCATCATGGTTATTTTACTTGACACTCTTATCCTTGACTGACTTCCTGGCCTTGATAAGCGATAACTATATAAAAAAAAATCTAAAATATAGCACGGTCTGTATTCTGTATAAGTACCTCATGACCAAACGATGCAATAATACTTAAATGTAACTTTCAAACTTATTAAAAGAAAAAAAAAAAATTGGTAATATGACGTTAAAAAAAAAATGAAACCAAGCAACGCCGAATAGGTAAAACAAGATGTTCAAAAATCAAACCAAATAGCAAAAAAAATGCTGTTCATTGAATCTTTTACAACAAGTTCGAAAACTTACCTCCATGATATATGGTAAAATCCTATGTACGAATGGAGCTAATATTTTTCATATGGAATACAGAAAATTTTATAAAATTCAAAGCACACTTCAAAATAAGACATGAAGTTTTTTTGGGTTTTTTTTTCAAATTAAATTTGTCCGGAACGTTTTATGGCTAAATGAAGTCTATATGGTAAATATAAGTCACAGAAACCAGACAGCTGTAAAGAACGAACACATTTTCACCTGCAATCTTCATGGTGTTGAGACAGGTGAATAATATTGATACTTATGACCACTTTCATATAGTCATATGATAGAGATATAAAAACTATCTGCTTATCTAGTTGTGTAACCGTGTGAGTCAGAATATAATGAGGTTTGTAATAATAAATAAAAAAACAAAGGTGGAAGGGAGAGGGTAGAAAAATAATGAACTGTTTATTTTTTGAAAAGAAATTTGTCAGAAATGGTCATGAAATTCTACAAGTGGTCTTATTTTGTCCCCCAGCCACAAAAAAAAAAAAAATTGAATAAAATAATAAAACAAAACCTTAAAGAAAATTAATTCAATTTTTTTAAGTATATATATATATATATATATATATATATATTTTTTTTTTTTTTTCACATAAATCTGATTTGCATAAAATGTCAATAGTTTCATAAAAGACAATTGCCTTTTATTGTTTTATCAATTATATAAAACATTTCACTTGAATACTTAGTGATCTAGAACTATAGTGGAACATCTGTGACAGTTGCTTTTATATATATATATATATATATATATATATATATATATATATATATATATATATATATATATATATACAAGAATCAATAATGAAAGCGATACAACTTGTTCTGCTATTGCTTTAGGGTATCTCTGCATAGAAAATAAAGTTTACTTTGTTCAAACCTGTCGGTATGTTTCGTACACGAATAATATGAACAGGGGTTTAAAATAAAAAAATATCAACAAAAAACTTGGTTCGTTTTGATGTTACACGTAAAATAACTGATCGTGGATGTATCATAAAAAAACAGATATGTGAGTATATTATTTGAATTCATTTAGAATATTAATATTTATTACTAACGGAGATTTGGTATCTGTCTGAAGCCGAAACTATACCATATTTTTAATACTCAATTCAGGTGTGTATGGGTGTGTGTGGGGGGGGTAGTGTAGTATCTGTTATTTTCATTCAAGGTGCTTGACATAGCTCCAATCTATGGTTCCTCTTTGTAAGATATCCACAGCAAGAACTTGTCTTACTACCATAACAGAAAAAGACATTTTTCTTTTGCCATATGTCTAGCATCAAGCCAAATTTCCATGAACAGAGTTTCGTTCCAAGGGCTTTCCATCTGTGGAACACATTATCATGAGACTACTTCCCTACAGACTACCATGATGTCAACTTGTCATAAACTGTTCCCATAAGTAATTAAAGTTTGTTCATTCCCTTCATAATTTTCAATCCTCTTACAATATTCTTTATCATTCAACTGGCAATCTATTCATCACTCAAAGGAATTGGTAAGGTTAGTCTTTATATCTATTGGCTTTAGAACTAAATAGGAAATTGGTCAAGATGTATAGTTCGCATGGTTGAGAAATGCATATTAATCAACATTTAGAAAATAATTTACATAAAAAGTTGGTATTTGCTCCGTTCCATCATCATCACTTTAACATTTGTTTTACATGCTGACATGCATTGAACGGCCTTTAGAAATTGACTTCCAGATCAACCTATCTCTGTCCAACCTTTTTATCCCTCTTTCTCTCAAAACTATACTTATTACTTTCTTCCATGTTTTCCTTGGTCTTCTCAAAATCAACAGAGATTAGACTATTCCTGTAATGATCCGGTCCCTGTTGATTTTGCGATTGGAGTTTAGTTCTGTTCGATTCTAGGAGGTCTATCCTCCCAAGCCTTGCCTCCTCTTTTTGAGAAAATGTTATTGCATTGCTAATCAGCTGAGGTGTCCCTACCAGGGAATGTTGACAGATCTGCTCAGGCACTTTTTGCACGTCAGAGCGACCCACCTCGAAGGCGCTGACTTCTCAATCCCACTTTCCGATCCCGGTGTCTAAATTCTTGCAGGGGGAAAGAACTAACCACCATCCCTTCAACTGTTCTACATCTAACCCAAGCATTCATCTATTCTTTCCATGTGACCAAACCAAAGTTTCTTATTCTGAACACATCTCCCTGTATCGTCCAGATTTAATCTTTCTCTGAAATCATCAGATCTAAGCTCGTCTTTAACATTCACGTTATACGTCTATTGTATTATCCTCATATTATTTCTCTCCATGCAATACATATCCTTAACTCTCACTAACAAGGTTTTACTTCTACAGATCAAATTTCATACACATGCCTGACAGACTTTTCCCTTACTTGATAGTTGTAACGCCCTGCTGGATTAGTAATGGCAGAAGTTCCCTGAACTTACTTCACCCACATTTAACTCTTACAATTACACCAGCTTATCGCTCTGCTCTAAGGTATCATAAGTTAACAAAATTTCTGTACAACCTCAATAGTTTTGTCATCACAATGTACTTTTTCTACATCTGAGTTCTTATCCATCTCCATTGTCATACACTTCTTGCACAAAAATTGTTTATTATATTTCTATCTATCTACTGTTATATAAAAGTCACTATGTGTGTGAGTTTCTCATGTGTTCCAAAATGGCCGAGCCTATCTTTTGCAAATTGCACACAAAATTAATTTACATACCTGGCAGTGTTCTTAGATATGCTTTGTACAGAAATTAATCAGATAAGAATCGAAAAAATCTGATCTTAAAAATAGTCTTTCTTCTTATAGATACAAAGGGAAGAATTTTTACAGGGGAATATTTTACATTACACCACCCAAAGGAAATAATTTTTTGGTGCAACAAAATATTCCCCTTCAAAAATTCTGTTTTTATCTGTAAGAAAAGAAAGACTATTTTCAAGATTGTCAAGCCCAAATATCAGCTGATGTGATATTGTAAACAAACACAGGCAGAATTTGACGAAGAACATTATTATTATTTTTTTTTTATTGTTTTTTACGAATTAGTCCACCAGGCAAATTATTCCTTGTAATATATGATATTTAAAAGGGGATTGATTCTATAATAATATATATGCAATCTGCATAAATTAAAATATTAAGTTTAAGCGGCAGCCAGCTAGTTATATATAATATACATATTGGTCTCATTTGGCCAGCCTTCTCAAAAAAGAATAAGCTGTTTTATCATTGGACATAAAAACTTGGCTCTTATATCAGGAGTGGACATTAAATTTTCTAGGAGGTGACAATGGCTAAGTGGCTAATGACACGGACTGACAACCTGGGTGTGCTAAATTCGAATTCAACAGGATGGGCAGAGAGTGTCAGTTGGTTTCTTCTGATGGCCTGTTTGTGTTTAGTTTGAAAAAATGTTTATCCCGTTTGTTATTCGGTGAAAAAAATAAAATCAATCCACAAACTCTGAACGAGATGCATGTCATTGTAACTTCAAAATAAAATACTGTTGCTTGTTTTAAACTTGAGCTGTAATCTTATTTAGAAAAGAAACCCCTTTGTTACAGCACTGACTGAGACGACATAATTGAGACCAATGTCAAAATCAAGCATTTAATTCAGAATAAAAACACAAATGTATGATGCATTGGAAACACGTGAAGCAAGTTCAACTTAGTTGTAGTTATGAACGATCATGAACCTAATGAAGAAGGCTGGAGTCCATAGCAACTTAAAATGTTGACTATAACAATTATGAGGATCATAGTTTGATATTATATAAATTTCACCTGTCTGTTTAAATGTATGTATGTATGTATGTATGTATGTATGTATGTATGTCTGCCTAAAACTTTTGACAGAGGCATTTTCACAAGATCAGTATCATTTTGAAGCTTGACCCTTTGGACGACAACTATCGAAAAATTGGCTAAAAACAATAATTCCTTCACCCTTAACTGGGTACTTTTCTACAAGAAGGAGTCGCTTTTTTCATCGATATTTTTGAAAGTCATTCCCTCTTTTCAATTGACTAGCCTTAATTTAAATCTTCGCCACTTCCGGTTTGGTGATGGACGCAGCAGTAAAGATGTCACTTTTTTTTTCACATTCTTTTTCTCCTTTGCGGTATGGGTTCGAGCCTGCCTGCCTACTACCACTTTTCTTTTTTTTTTGGGGGGGGGCTCAACACACACCTCCAAACACCCAGGCAATGCCGGGCATCTAGGCTAGTTATTCATAATTATAAAAACATATTTACAAATTCAATCAGCAGAATGTCATTCAGAGTTTGCAGATTAAATTAATTTTATTTTTTTCACCAAATAACAAACTTGCAAAACAGGATAAAAAAATTTCCAACTAAACACAGACAAACCATCAGTTTACAACTCAAAAACATCCATTTTACATGCTGGCATGTGTTGTACAGCTTTTAGAAATTAATTTTTAAACTAATTTATCTCTGGCCAGGTCTTTATGTATTCTTCTTTTTCTCAAGACCATCCTTATCAATTCCTTCTTTGTTTTCAGTGTTTTTTTCCTTTCCAACTGACCTTTCTACCTTAGCTGTTCTACATCCACTAATCCCAAAACTCATTCCTACTTTCAATGTGACCATACCAACAAAGTCTCTCGTTTTGCATACATCTCTCCTACATTGTCAAGATATAATCTTTAAGTTTATCAGATGTCAGCCTATCTTTACGACACACATACATTCATCATTTGTGTATTAGTTTTCTTGATGAAAAACATTTAATCATCACCCTTTCTAGTTTTAAAAAAGCAAAAGAATACTTGTTTAAAACATTTGTTTTAGATGGTGATTGATTATTTGTATTATTCCAACTACTATTCGCATCTTGGTTGTTATAGTAACAACATTTCGGTTGGTATATTTGGTGCTATCAGATCAGGCTGTCTGAAGATATTCACTTCCTGATCTAAAATGCACCAAACATTGATATTGTTTTTTTTTCCCTTTCTCATATCAAAACTCGATTATGTTCTGCAAAGTTAAAAACAAAAATAACAATTTCCCTCTACAAAATAACCAAACCAAACCAAACACCATTTGAAGATATAAAGAACTTGACGCATAAAAACTTTTCCCAAAATTACTGGGTTCAGCATTAAATAAACCAAAAAGGGTTGATATGCCATAAAATAAAACAATCAAACCAAATCAGCCGATATAACCACCAACCATTTTTAGATGAATATTTTCAAAGCCTAGATGGAATTTCAAACTTAACCTTTTGACCTATATGATTATATTGTTCTGGTTTTCTTTTTTTTTCATTTTTTTGTCATCACACACAAGAATAATAGTCCAAATAATCTAAATACAAATTGTAAATATTTGATGGCAATTATTTAGTTTTGGAGTTAACTGTGATTGTTCATCAACTTTATGACCTCACATAATGTTAGCAATATTAATTTTTCAGTTTTACAATTTCCTTTTTTTTTTATAACTTTATAACAGATTATTTTATAAACAAAACTATGCAACCAGAAATCACATATTTTGGCTAGTATATTACTGTCCTCATCAAAAATTAAGGTAATCTCTGGGAGGATGTATCATGGCAACAGAACAGACACTATACTCACCCCCTAAATAGGCAGTAATGCCTGGGAGGATGGTATTATGACAAAAAATTATGATAAAGTAGAAAAAGACTAGCATGGTCTCTTCTGTGAGAAAGATGCTGTAGGAAAAAGAGACCACCCTCTCCACCAGTAAATTTTGAAGTCGATTTTGAAAGTGTTCTCTGGAGCACTGTTATGAGAGGGCATTTTCCTTATAAAAAGTGCTATGCCATTCCATTTTCCTTATAAAAAGTTATGACATTCCATTTTCCTTATAAAAAGTGCTATGCCATTCCATTTTCCTTATAAAAAGTTATGACATTCCATTTTCCTTATAAAAAGTGCTATGACATTCCATTTTCCTTATAAAAAGTTATGACATTCCATTTTCCTTATAAAAAGTGCTATGCCATTCCATTTTCCTTATAAAAAGTTATGACATTCCATTTTCCTTATAAAAAGTGCTATGACATTCCATTTTCCTTATAAAAAGTTATGACATTCCATTTTCCTTATAAAAAGTTATGACATTCCATTTTCCTTATAAAAAGTTATGACATTCCATTTTCCTTATAAAAAGTTATGACATTCCATTCCATTTTCCTTATAAAAAGTTATGACATTCCATTTTCCTTATAAAAAGTGCTATGCCATTCCATTTTCCTTATAAAAAGTGCTATGCCATTCCATTTTCCTTATAAAAAGTGCTATGCCATTCCATTTTCCTTATAAAAAGTGCTATGCCATTCCATTTTCCTTATAAAAAGTTATGACATTCCATTTTCCTTATAAAAAGTTATGACATTCCATTTTCCTTATAAAAAGTTATGACATTCCATTTTCCTTATAAAAAGTTATGACATTCCATTTTCCTTATAAAAAGTGCTATGCCATTCCATTTTCCTTATAAAAAGTGCTATGCCATTCCATTTTCCTTATAAAAAGTTATGACATTCCATTTTCCTTATAAAAAGTTATGACATTCCATTTTCCTTATAAAAAGTGCTATGCCATTCCATTTTCCTTATAAAAAGTTATGACATTCCATTTTCCTTATAAAAAGTTATGACATTCCATTTTCCTTATAAAAAGTTATGACATTCCATTTTCCTTATAAAAAGTTATGACATTCCATTTTCCTTATAAAAAGTGCTATGCCATTCCATTTTCCTTATAAAAAGCTATGCCATTCCATTTTCCTTATAAAAAGTGCAATGACATTCCATTTTCCTTATAAAAATGAATAGAATATTAAAACATTCTATTTAAAACGTTTTTGAAAAGAATAAGAATAATTAAGAAAATTCCATGCAGAAACATATATAAGGATGCTGCACTAGCAACCACATTAGTTGCTGACTTGCTGTTTAGAACTCCGATAATGTTTCTAGGATGATAATTCAGCCGAAAGAAACTCCTTAATAGCCAGTCACCTCATCATTTGAAGAAACTGGAATTCTGATAAATAAAAGGATTTCTGTATATTTTCTCACTGACCAAAGAACTATATTTTGATATTCTTATTAAAACATTTAATTTGAAGTTAGTAGTTCTTATCTCCCTTTTACCATCAATGCTATTTTTTTATTTTAACTGAGTTTTATTAGTTTTTTTTTTTCTTTTAATTTGTTGTTCATATCCATGAACAGACATGTAACAAGCATCCTCATGTGGCAACGGTACTCCATCTTAGAATGTATGTGATTATTGTATCAGGAGTAAGATACTTATTTGGAAAAAAATGTTTTAACAATTTGGAAGGAATTGCAATATTTATTTTGTGTAATTCTAGTTTCCATTAAGTTTAACTTTTAGTAGATTTTAAGAAAAACTAAAGAAAACTTTAGATATATGCAAAAATTCCTATGACAAATCAAAATAATTATGCTTCTTCATAATGAAGCACATGCAATTAAAAATAAAATAACAGGAAAAATATTAGTGTACATTAAAAATTACAGAAAATTATTGAATAAAATTTTAATAAAAAATAAAATTTAATCCAAAAACTATGAATGACATTCATGCCAAACCAGTGAATTAGAAGATTATCTCCCTTCTTCTAATATGAAGATGGTACAGTTTGGAGTTTGTGGACTACGAATAAGTAAATTAATTTTATTTTTTATTAAAATTCTACTTATTTTCCATAATTTTTGGTTTACACTGATAAATATATTCATAATTTCTGTTATTTTATTTTGAATTGCTATATTTTGCATGTATCTCAATATAAATAAGTACCAAAATAAAAATTACGCATCTCAAAATATTTTCTATTTTGTTGTTTTACTTTTAGATATGTAGAACAAGTATTTATTTGGCTAATATTAAAGATAAACAATTTTTATCATATCTAAAACATGACAAATCATAAAAAGAAACACTTTATGATAATACTTTCAATCTAGAATTATCTAATGATATATTTTTGCAACTAATGCTAAGTCATTTGGCACATGCAACAAATGATTTTTTTTTTAAACTCATTGTAGAGTTAACATGCCTTTCTTTCATTGCTCATGTAAAAATCTATTAATATTTTACAAACAGCCTCATCTCAACGAATCAAAAGGTATGCTCTCTCTGCTACTGGCATAGGGAAGACATAAGATGCAAGATTACAAAAACTGGAAGAATAGGCGAACAATGCGTCAAGTATTTTCTGGATGAATTTTTTTTTTTTTTTTTTTTTTTTTTTTTTACACAGTGATCACCACTTATCATGGCCCGGAAGCCACTCAAGGATAAGGGTTATTGCAAGTACATCACGTTAGTGAGGAGATTTTATGAAGTGTTTAATTAGGAGGGCGGTTCATTAGGAATTTGTTAACATTAGACTTGAAGACATCCAAGTTGTAGTCCGGAGGGAAGCAGGCAGACGGAACAGAGTTCCACAGGCGTGCAGTTCTAAGAAAGAAGCTTTG
The DNA here is from genome assembly GCF_053919585.1 of Euprymna scolopes. Classification (NCBI taxonomy): domain Eukaryota; kingdom Metazoa; phylum Mollusca; class Cephalopoda; order Sepiida; family Sepiolidae; genus Euprymna; species Euprymna scolopes. The sequence goes on along the minus strand of NC_136484.1, from coordinate 150,554,018 downwards.
CTCATGAAATCCGTGTTTTGATTTAGGCACAGATATAGAGTGGGGGAAATTTTTCACAGTGGATTCAGCTAGACGGGTGTTTTTCGTGAAAGTTTGGCGAGGGGGGACCAGGGATTGGAGTTCAGACGAGCACCTGCCATGAAAATAACGATAAAACAAGGATAGGCTCGCAACGTCTCTTCTGTGGGAGAGGGGTTGCAGGGTAGAGAAAAGGGCATCCCCCACTAAACCACGAAGTCTATTTTGTACTCTGTCAAGGCATGATAGGCTGTTTTTGGCAGCTCCTGCCCAGATATGGCAACAGTATTCCATCCTTGGCCGTACTTGGCTTTTATATAGATAGAGAATTGCATCAGTAGTGAGATATCTTCTGGAGCGGTAGAAGGATCCCACCATCTTTCCTGCGACCTTGGCAACAGACTTGATGTACGTGTTCCATTTCAGATCAGGAGTAAAGGTCAAACCCAGAAGCTTGTCAAAACACGGGGCCTCACCCAGACGAGAGCCATCCATCACAATTGATGCCAGCTGGGGATCAGAGCGTTGATGATGATGAATTCACTCAGGACTATATAAGTAAGGAAGGCCCTATAGACTGGCTAAAAAGAGGATCGCTCCACTGTGATCAGGAGAGGATTATAATGGCTGCCCAAGATCAAAATGTATAGAACTGCTTTTTAGAAAATTAAGTGGTCTAAGCAATGACAGCAAGTGCAGATTCTGCCACACAGAAGTAGGGAGTGTGGGCCACCTGACATCTAACTATAAGGTTCTGCTGGGGGACGGCTACTATAGGCCGCAACACAATAAAATGTGTAAAGATCTCAATTGGATGATCTGTAAAAAGCTGAATATCAAATGCAGCAGCAAGTCCAGGGAATATGTTTACCGGAAAGAACAGTTGGAAATAAATCATACACCATCCACTATGACTATGCAATTCCTACAGTTATGTACTTAGAAAACAGAGACATAAAACCTGACATAGTGATATGGGACAAGAAGAAAGAAGCAACCTTAGTAGAAGTTAGTGTCTCCAATGATGCTTGGTTAAAAAGATTTGAGAAGGAAAAGATAACGAAATATCAAGATCTTATGTAAAACATGGAAAGAAACTGGAATCGTAGGAAGATTTCTATCATTTCAGTAATTATAAGAGTAAATGGATTTGTGAAAAAGAATTTCATAAACTACTTGGTAAATATACTGGATGAACCAAGTGCAAGAGAGATTCAAACAATTGCACTTAAAGGGATGGTCAGAATCTGAAAAAAAGATCTCTTGGTTGGAATATCTGAGTTAGCAGGTGCATGTTTGACATCTGGTAAAATGCTTCATCCCAGCTTGAACGAACTGATAAGAAAATTTTTTAAATAGGGAAGGGAGCTGTAAACTGGAATGTTCCAAACTTTACACAACATATAAATTAATTGATGTATATGTAAACATCAATACATCAATTAACATACATCAAGATTGTCACAATACGAGTATGAAAAAAAAAACTATACTCAATGCTACTTGAAATACCATAATGTCTTATAATGATGCCAGTAGTGGCAAATGGCTGAACATGTTACATGGCATCCAATAGTTTCAAAGCAGTTTCATTGTACTCAAGTTCATTCACAAGACTTACTTATATATAAACACGTATATACTTCAGAAGAATACAAATTTTATGGCATAAAATTATGTAAACATGTTCCGAAAATTCAACATCAACAAAAAAACTTATGCGTACATGTTTCAGAAATTTATAAGAAAAAAATTTCTTCTTCAGCACAAAATAACAGAAGAAAAACTCCTTATTGTTTCCTTACATGTCCAGTATGGAATTGTGAAATAACTACAAAACAAAATTACTTATCAACATTCAGAAACAATATTTTTGTATTTTTATTTTTGTATATATACAGCATAATCACATTGTCTGCTGTTTTGTAGCAGCCATTGCAACAACTGAGATTAGCAACTGTACCAAAAACTGTAGATGGTTCTACACAAAGCCCTCACCACTACAAACAAATCATCTGTGTGGATTTCCAAACAACTTAGTTGTTGTGGCAGGCCTTGTACATCAAAATCAATGGGATTATTCACTATATATATATATATATATATATATATATATATTATATATATATATATATATATATATATATATATATACACACACACACACACACACACACACACACAGGGTGTAAATGATAAATTGGTAGTTTGAGATTTCAACCTTTAAACCTTGATAAAGAAGAAATAGTAAAAGATTTGTGTATGTTTATTTAACTGTTTTATTTAATACAAACATTTCATTCTATGCGCCACCTTCTATGTCCACAACTTGCTGATGTGAGTCCTAAAAGCACAGCAGGCCTTGATAGCTTACTCTTTTTTGATAGCACGGAATGCTTTCCTCTTGGGAGCCTTCAGAGAGGCCACACTGTTATGGAGGTGAGCATTAGAGACTTTTACACATCGCCTCACAACCAATAGTTGCAGGGGTTCAAATCTGGCAAGCTAGAGAGCCAAATATTTGAGGGCACAAAAGCAGACACTTTCTCTTCAATAAGGTTTACATTATATTTGACCTATGAGCACAGGCTCAGAATCCTGGATGAACACCAGTTTCTTGGGATCATTGTTCTTAATCCAGGGTAAGAGAACTTCCTGCAGAATCTTCAGATATTCTGCCGTACTGATCTTCAGGTCCACTTCAATGAAGTGAGGGGGCATCACTTTCCCATCATTGATAATAGTTCCAAACACAATGACAGAAACAGGGTGTTTACTCTGCATTACTGAAGGAACACCAGAAAGGTCATTGGCGATAATTCTCGAATTTCTGCAGTAGGAGACTTCGTCTACCACAAACTTTTTCTCATCCACAAAAGTGCATACAGTATCACCATGTTGTTTCAAGTGATTGAATAGCAAGGGACTTCTCTCTTTATAAATGGTCTTAGATTTCATTGTAAGAATGTTACGATGTTGTCTGCAATATAACCTCACCCCAAGATCTTTGCGTACTGCATTAGAAATGGTCAATTTGGTCACATTCTGCTCTTTTTACCAGTTCAGCCATCGGCTGTGATGGATTTGCTGTAATGGACCATTGAGAAACCTTGTGGTACAGATTTTATCACTTCTCGGACTGTGAGCCTTCCTTTGGATTTCTTTACTTTCCCTTAAGTTTGCTACAACACGATAAGCAGTTCTAGGAGCATAGCCAGTGTCTCTGATAATGACAGATCTTATGTCTGGTGCAGAACAATTCAGCAATAACCATTCTATGGTTAAATTCTACGCTGACACTTCATTTTTTTTAGTATTTTTAGGAGACTAATCTGGAACATCAGACTCTAAAGAGTACAGCAACTAATATTTCAGACTGATAATGCAGCTTTAAAAAAACTAAATTGTGGATTGAAATACATATACATATATATATATATATATATATATATATATATACACACACAAGTCATAGACGTTGAAACCAGGCAGAAACAAGGGATTAAGTAACAATGGAATTGTTTTTGCAAATAATATTTAAGAATCAATACTTCTGACAAACCTAACACACATAGTAAGCATTATTTTATGTTTGCCAATGAAATTTTTTACCTCATTTTTGTATTTAAAAACAAATTGATATATAGCTGTCTCTACCTGGCATTGATTGGGTGGATAATTCAAAGTGTGATAAAAGTCAATTAGTCTTTCTTTGTGCCCACCTGAATTTTCTCAGTCGTGGTTTTAATTTCATTGTGTATTCATGTATGTGGTATTTTTTTTTTTATTTAGCAATGGAATATGTCTTTAACAGTCAACAGAAGATGAAGTGACTATTTCATAGAACTTTCCATTTTGTTTATATCTATATATATATATATATATATATTATATATATATATATATATTTCTTTCAAAATTCAATTCCACTACACAGATACATCATCCGCACACATTGTCACAACTGTAATCAGCTGTTTTCTTCTAATGTTGGATTAAAATTGTAATTTATTCCGTACAAACTCACAAGTTATAAAGTTAAACATAGAAAAGTGAACACAAAGAGAATAATCCAATAAAATAGAAATAATTATTAATTTAAATAAAACTAAATAATACAATACCCAAGAATCCTTTATTTTAAATTTCATACAGTGAAAGTATTTACACATTTTTTGTAAAGATAAATTGTCACTTTAAACAGTTTTTACACAAGGCATTGCAGATTTGGGAGTAATAATGTATATAATCAATTGAATGATTCTGAATCCAACCTGGTTTCAAGTTTCAATTTTAAGCCATCACATTTAAAACCGAATCCTATTCTACAGACTAGTGTCACATAGTAGGGACCCTATGCCAGTAAGTAGCAATTAGGTTAGCTAGTGTGAATTTTAGTAAGAGTCACCTTTAGTGCATGCCATGATAACCTACCTGCAAACAGAATTGTTCTCAGAGACGAGTGACGTGAGTTGAAGCACAGGACAGAGGTCAAACTTTGTAGACAAAACACTTGAATGATATCAGGAAATGACGAAGGAGTCACGTTTTTGAGTGAGAGAAAACTAAGAGTTCCTAAGGGTCAGTCTCTCCGTTGGAAGCATTGCAAGCAAGATCTTCCCAATAATGTAGAAATAATCTAAGTTGAATATTACTTCAAGGCTCTGTCCGTTGTGTTGCTCATTTCTTAAAAGTTAGGAAATTAAGTAAATAATTTTAGTTATGTAGTCTCTCTCCTGAAGTCTATTCTCTCTGATAAAACCTTGAAAAAAAAACTCAGCAAAAGTCGTCTCCTGTCATTTATGCATGAAGTTTAATAATCTAGTTTAACAGACAAGATGATCACTCATAAAACATAGCAAAAAGAAATAGTGTCAGAAAAAGCGATAAAAAACAGAATATCCATAAAAAGACTTGATTTATTTAGTTTATTGATTGTGTACAGGTAAAAATATAACACAAGTTTTCAATTTTTCTTTTTACATTTTCCCTATTTTTTTTTTCACTTTAAAAAAAACACACACACAGAGTAGAAAACTGATGCTTTCTACCCCTCAAAATAAAAGATATCAATAAAAGTTAGGACATTTTTTTCTCCCCTATAAAATCTTGTTGTATACTGTAATGTTATAAATGAGAGGCTTAACCAGCCTTCAAAGAAAGAAGATGTCTTGTATCCCCTCTCCCCTCATACTGCACACATCTCACTACCACCAACCTGGAGAGGGAAATGTGTTGGTATGTGTTAAAGGCGATTTGGTATCACATTTCACAAAATATTTTCTTTGGTTAAGATTTAAAAAAAAAAGAAATGAACTGTAAAGTCTTGCTACATTGTATTTTACAACAACATTGATCTGTATCACACAGTGACCCATTTAAAGATGGCAGACATATTGGACAGTTGCAGATAACAAAAAGACATGAGCAATGCAAAAATTCTAGATGGACTAGATGTGCATAGAATTCTTGAAGTCCAACTCTTTCAGAAGAATTTATACTCCAAACTTTACTTATGTTCATTTTTATTTTTTTTACAAAAGAGTCACCATTTATCAAGGCCCGGAAACCACTCAAGGATAAGGGTTAATTAGTGTGCAGTAGTCAATGGGAAAATATCACAGTAATCGTTAGTAGTGGAAATTTGGTAAATTGGATTACTTAAGGGAATGGCTCATGAAGAACTTGTTTATGTTGAACTTTAAGATATTGTAGTCAGTTGGAAAGCAGGAAAACGGATCAGAGTTCCACAGGCATGCAGTTCCAAGAAAAAAAGCTTTGTTCATGGATCTACATTTAGGTTTAGGCACAGATAAAGAGTAGGGGAAATTATTGATAGTGGCTTCAGCTAGACGAGTGTTTTTCGTGAAAGTCAGGCCAGGGGGACCATAGATTAGAGCTCAAACGAGTACTTGTATTGAAAATAATGATAAAGCAGAGACAGGCTCGCAACATCTTTTCTGTGGGAAAAAGGTTGCAGGGAAAAGAAAAAGGCATCCCCAACTAGGTTACAAAGTCTATTTTGAACTCTGTCAAGGCAGGAAAAGCTCAGACTTGTTCCCTGAGGTTTTAAAACCTCAGGGAACAAGTCTGAACTTATGAAGAAGAGCTTAAAAACTTCAAATAATTCTTTCAATCGTTGGCAACAGAGTTGAGGCTATTGTTGAAATAATTTTTCCATGTTAACTGAGATATGGCTTTCAGCTTGTGCAGTTCTGAGAGACCCACCCTCCTAAGCTTTGTCTTCTCCTCTTTAGAAGGGGTTAGTTTATTACTAATCACCCAAGGCACCCCTATGGAGAATGTCGACAGGGATGCTCAGGCATTTCTGCAGGCTAAAGTGCTCTTCCACTAAGGTTCTGACACTTCAATATCACTTTCCGACCTTTGTGTCACATCATCCTGCCGTGTGAGGAAGATAAATATGGGTTGGAAATGCATGGTCTTTTGGTTAGGAACAAAGTATAGTATTTGTTCTGAATCTGAAACTATACTTCATCTTTTCTGTCCTCGGTCAGTGAAGGAAAAATTCTTCTATACTAAAAGTATTTTTTATTTTTGTCCTAATCCAGATTTTTTTTTTTTTTTTTTTTTTTTTTTTTTTTTTTTTAGGTGGGAAGGCTGGTCTTTCCCCACATTAAAAAACTAACCTTTTGTTTAATTCTGCCCTCGTGGGGGAGGGGGGGCTGAATAGAGACTCTTAAGAATTTTTATAAGCAAACAGGATGTATAGGATATCATTTCCTGCATTGGATATAATAGAAATATTCAAATATAAAAATTGGACAATTTATCATTTTTTAATGCTGAAATAAGATTATACCTTTTTTAAACTAAATTAATCTGAATAAACAGGCCTGTCAATCTTTTCAAATGTAATAAATCTTCAACAAACACCAAGTCAAATGCAAATCGTGGATTGCAATCAATAATTGCATGCAGCGTTTAATATATTCTTTCTTTTCACTTGTACCGTTTTCAGGTCAAGGAGAGAAAGAGCTGACGAATTGGCTGAAAACCATGATTATTCAGACTATTTTAAAGAGTATTTTTAAAATATACACAATCTTATCTCTGAATTTCTACAGCTATGTACCTAGAAAACAGCGCTATTCAACCTGACATAGTGATTTCGGACAAGAAGGAAAAGAAGCAACCTTAGTAGAAATTAGTGTCCCCAATGATGCTGAGTTAAACAGAATCGAGAAAGAAAAGATAACAAAATACCAAGATCTTATGTATGACAAAAGAAACTGGAATCTTAAGATCTCCATCATTCCAGCAATTATAAGAGCAACCAGATTCATAAAAAAGAATTTCAAAAGCTACCTGGAAAATATACTTGATGAAACAAATGCAAGAGAGATACAAACAATTGTACTTAAAGGGACGGTTAGAATCTTAAAAGGATCTTTCAGTTGAAGTTGAGGTATCGGGTGAATGTCTGTCATTCAGAAGGATGCCCCATCCACAGCTAGAACAAAATAAGAAAATTAAAAAAAATCACAATGCGATATTCTGGAGGGTTACCATATAGGAGGTTTCTCAGCCGTGATGAAGACTATATCTAAGGGTTTAGTTGTTATGCTTTATGGCATATCAATTCTTTTTGAGGTTATTTAATGCTGAATCCAATAGTTTTGGTAAAAAGGTATTATGCTTCCACTTGTTTATATCTTCAAATATTTATTCATGAGGTTTTGTTTGTTTTGGTTGTTTTACGGTATATCAACCCTTTCCAGATTATTTAATGTTGAATGCAATAATTTTGGAAAAAAGGTTTTGGGGCTTAAAGTTGTTTATATCTTCAAATATTTATTTGTAGTATTTAGTTTGGGTGTTTTGTAGAGGAAATTGTTGTTTTGGTTTTGCAGAACATAATTCAGTTTTGCAAAGGGTAAGGGAGAAAAAAAAACAATTTGGTGCATTATAGGTATGGTAGCAGTAGTCTAGATTTGTATTATTTGGATTACTGTTCTGATCTTGAGTGCTATTCGTACGTTTCATCTGATCCAACCTCAAACCTTCTTCAATTGCATCTTATTTAACTCGGGGAATCTTTCTGTCAAACTTAGGAATATTTCTCTCAAACGCAGGAATCTGCATGGAATTTTGAATGGAACTATTGATTTAATTCATAGAGCTGGCATACTCTCATTTATTCCATAACTCATGACCGTGTAAGAGTCTTATGTAATTCGAAATTGTATTCTTTGTATCACTCACAACATCCAGAAAAGTGTCACAATTTAATTTTACCTAGTACTTTATCAGTTATGCCACAGGTCCTTGTAGAATAATCCAAATAATCCTAATTATCAGCCCTCATCTCAAAATTCAGAAACATAAGATTGTCCCGGGTCTGTTAGTCTGTATAAAAGCAAATTCAATTTGATTCAAGACGACATACTTGACTGAGCTGAGATCAATGACAAATGCTACTAACAAATAGTCTTATAAAGCATGACGGTCAATCTCCATATGAAACATCTGCAAATATTTCACATGCAGATTCAAATACTATTAGCAATAACCATCTCCTTAAACAGTAGCAGAAATGGCACCTTAGAGCAGTAATACATCCAATATATTGTTGACAATATAATCTGATCTAGTAGAATGGAGACAGGGCTGTATGAAGTCACAGAGAAGCTCATACTTTGTATTAGTCACACAAAAGTTCCACATTAATTCATGTTTGAGAAGAAAAAGCTAGCATGGTGTGCAACTTCAATTTCCACACCGTGTTTCACTTTATATTAGAATGTGTTGATTTTTATCTCGTGTCACAAAAACACTACAATGTAATATTAATAATATGACAATTGTTTAATGAAATCAGTGGAAATCATGCCATTTTGAAGACGGTGGGTTTATACCCAAAAGTCTAATATCTATAAGTCCAATAAACTTATGTTTAAAAAATGAATCAGTCAGACTTTACACGAAATATATGCATATAAAAGAAATTATCCTGTAAATGATCCAAAATACAAGACTGAATTTGTACATGTGTAAAAATATTGTGAACACATTTTTGCATTTTTAAGGGAATCAACTCTTTTCCTTGTCTTTTTTGTTTGTTTAAAAGATATTTACAAAAGAGTTACATCCCTTGCATCATTTTCAGAGAGCCGATTTCAATGAAAGTGCATCCACTGCATCGCACAACAGCTTCAATTAATGTCCTCATTATAAAAGTAAATTCTTCTTTTACTTGTAAATATATCAATAAATATTGTTGATCTATACCTAAGATTTTTCGTCCAAATTCATTTATATATATTCGTACCATATCTCACATCACTTCAATAACCAAAACATTCACATCAATGACCCACAAGCAAAAAAAATCATGGTGTTGACATTAATTTAAAAGGTTGTATATACCGTAAAACAAAATAGTAACAGAAGCTAATCAACCACAATATGTTACAGTCTATCATCAACTATTCTTTTGCAACTGCAAAATGAAAAATCCTTCCATTAATCACATAACAGTTCTTACTCTAACTACCTAGCAGCCATGAAAGAAAAGGAGTTTGATGCTTCGTAATGATGTTATCAATTTCATACAATAATCAACCTGAAAACTATGAAGGCAGAAACGCATAACATTAAAAAAAATGAGACAAGAGAAACTATTTCAATAGGAAGGTAGATGCAAGGGGAAAATGGGCAAATCCAAAAGTGGGGAGGGGATTATTCTATTGCCTCTAATAGCAATAGTTAGAATGGAAAAGAAACCGCTATTTGTCCATTGATTCCAATTTGCTGTTTGAGTCAAGTAAATAAAGAGTAGGGAAAACTGATGGCAAAAGTTAATTATCATATTACCGAAACTACTCCAGTGACTAGCTATTTATGTTAAACATGATAAAAATGTACCTATATATTAATACTGTAGTACCTTTAACATACGTATTTGTGCCACAGTTTCCAGATTATAAATTACTTGATCGGGGGGGGGGGGATCCTATTTATTAAAAAGAAGAATAGAAGGTAATAACATACTACAAACATTAAATTAGTATTTAGATATGCTAATTTAACGTACGTAGTATGTTATCACTTTCTATCCTCTTTTTTAATAAATAGGATTTCTCAATCACTGAAGACTCAATTCAAATGATGTCACTTTTGGGGCATACGGGAAACTAAAATATACCTTCTTGGTCTTCTGGCTCGAATCCAAGTGTAGTATCTGTCCTGTCAAAAGATGGTAAAATGATATTGTAGGGTTTCAGTTCACGCCAGGCATCCATACAATGGAAATATCTCACAGACTCCTATAAAGATATTAGAAATAAACCATAATATATTCTGACACTATATTAACCAGATTACTAAGATAAATACTTTTAGTTTTAACAAATCGGCTACAATAATATCGCAGTCTCCATTCACACAGAATGCCCAGATGCATTATGTTACATGTGAAAGATGCCGCTGTGGAATTTCCACAGGCCCTGCTAGTATAATAATATATAACTCACTAAAAAGGTCTGTTTAGTGACCATTACATTTACATCAAATACTAAATGCAAAGTTCTTTTCATAACTACCAGTGTATTTGATAAGCATCATGTATGGATTTTTTTCGAGTATATAAATTCATTTTTTGCAAGTAATGCAACAATTATATTTTGTATTTAAGATTTATTTCTCCTAGTTATTTCCTTAGTGTATACGCATATAGTTTTAACTTGCCTTTAATATTTTAGCCCCGACAAACTGTAAATAAACTAAATATTCTGTTAACCGTTTCTTTCTAACATTCGTGTCATTTGTTGATACAACAAAAAGATATGGGAATGTAGTTATCATATGTATAAAGAATACTTATATTAGGCATCATAAACCAGTCAGTTTAGTGTGAGAAAATGGGTAACTATATAGTGAAACTCTTTAATTTCAACTTATGATATCTTGGTTATTTTGATAAAAATTTAGATGTAAAGAAAATGTAATCTTTTCTCTTTATGAATGTACAATTCTTTCTTTTATGTTATTAATATTTTTCAAGGTTACTTGAAGTTAGTATTTTCAGTGATAGGAGATTTATATTTTAATCTTTATATTTTTCAACTTAATATGCACAATATTGTGTCTTTTTAAGTTACCTACAAGATATTGTTATATTACGAATAAGCGTATGGTAGCAAGAAAGAAATAAGACAAACAGGATTCAGTTTTGAATATTGTTATTCAATCATTTATCTGAAGGATAACTAAAAAAGTAAAATAAAATAAAAGGAGTTTTGTCAGTTCAGTAACTGACTTTAATTCAAGGAGTTATCCAACTGTCTGGGCATGGCATAAGCGATGATAACAGTAATCCTTGCCAGTAGTAGCATCAATAGTAACTGCATCTTGCTGCTTTGTTTTGATATTAAAATTAAAGAAGGAAAATGTTTTGTTATCTGCTAGATAACAAAGTGTATGTTACTTCACATCTTAGATGGGGTGGTTGTTCAATTGTCCTTAGCAGCTTGTCGGTTCTAAACTTGGACAAAATTTGTCATCTGCTGAATTGCCAATGATTAAGGTATTTTCTACAGGCTTCTCCCAGGTGCCAGTGGTTTCTTCAGTGAGCTGTGGTCGTTCTCTTCAAGAGTACTTGGATTTCCTCCAAGTATCGATTAGCTGGCTCCCAGGACAACTGTTTTCTGATTGGGTGAGGTTAGATCACAACAACCAATCAAACATTAAGTTTTTAACCAATCAGGAGTGAATATTTTATATAAATTGTTTAATTTTATTTTTTTTTTTTTTTGTCATTTGCTACTGCTGCAATTAGGTTGGTGCAAAACAATATCGTTTTCTCACATGTCACTTTTATATACGATTTCTGAATTAATTCATTGATATATATAGCCATGTTATATATCATTTTGAAGCGTGTTATTCGCTCTATCAAATCGTATTATTCATTACCGTTCTCAATCTCTTCATATTTTTGCAGGCTTTTTGACAGCATGAACAAAATTCAAATCCACATGATTTTCTTGTTCAAGTTCAAATTAGGCTAAAAAGCTGCCGAGACAGCTCACGGTATCAATGAAGCATTTGAACTAGAAACCCCTAACGAACATGTGGCACAACAGTGGTTCAAGAAATTTTGCAATGGTGACGAGAGCTTTGAAAATGAAGACAGTTGCGGCTGGCCGATTGCGGTTGATAAACATTTGAAAGTCTTAATTGAAGCTGTTTCTCACAAAACCACACAATAAGTTGGTGTTGAACTCGAGGTTGACCACTGAACAGTCATTCGCTATTTAAAGCAAATAGGGAAGTCAAAAAAGTTGGATAAATGGATGCCATATGAATTGAACGATAATCAAAAAAATTGTCGTTTTGAGGTGTCTTCTATGCTCCTTCTGCACAACAAAAACACATTTCTCAAGCAGATTATGACATGTGATGAGAAGTGGATCTTCTACGATAACCGGCGACATTCGGCACAGTGGTTGGATGCCAGAGAAAGTCCACAACACTTTCTGAAGCTGAAATTGCACCAAAAAAAAGGTTATGGTGACTGTTTGGTGGTCTACAGCCAGTTTTTCCATCACCGCTTCTTAAGTCTGAGTGAAACAATTACGGTGGAGAAGTACTGGCGACAGACAAATTGACAAAATCACCAGAAGTTCCAACATATGACCCCGAGATTGATGAAGAGACCAATTCTCGTCCATGACAATGCTCACCTGCATGTTGCTCAACTGACCTTGCAGAAGCTGAACAGATTGGGCTACAAGACTGCCTCATCCACCATATTCACCAGACCTCTTGCCCACCTATTATCAATTTTTCAAGCATCTCAACAACTTCCTACACAAAAAATGCTTCAAAAGCCGAGATGATGCCAAATCGGCTATCAATGATTTCATTGCTTCCAGAACTCTGGATTTCTATGCTAATGGAATAAATAAACTTGTTTCTCGTTGGCAAAAATGTGTTAATTCTGATGGTTCTTATTTCGATTAATAAAGTTTATTATCAAAGGAGATGATCTTTTGAAGTTGAACGTCAAAAAACATTATTTTTACACCAACCTAAAACATTTTCATGAGGAACAGTGTAAGATTGTCTTTTAGCTAAGGGAAAATTTAATAAATTGGAATGGGATCTTATCCATATTTGTGTAACAGTATGATATAGAGAAAAAGCAATATCAATAAATGACACAGACAATTTCGGCAAATATTAATTGAAATTTATTAGACTGTCTTTTGGTTGTTAAGTAGCCGATGCAAAATAGGTGCTTGGCTCCCAGAGTGACCCTTTTCTGATTGATTGAAGTCAGATATCAGCCGCCTATTAAAATTGGGATGTAAAAAATGCACCAATCAAAATTAAGTATTTATAGAAATTGTTTTGTCACTGCTGCTCAGCGTTCTAGAAATATATATATATATATATATATATATATATATATATATATATAAAGCTGCTGCTGCTAAAGCTTTTGCAAGTTTTAAAGAGAAATTTGATCAATCAGTAGAAGAAACTGAATTTTAAACCTGAAACCAAAACCACACACCCATGATCAGCAGTTAATTAACATGATAAATTGAGATTATTTGCTAAATTTTGATTAGTGAAAGTAAAAAAATCTAATAAAAATCAATAAACAAAACATTCAAAGGCGATTTTTGTAGTGCCGATTTTGATTGCAAATACAATAATCTACTTTGAATGACTATATCCACCTAAATGGGTGGAGATTTTTAAAAGATAGGAAAACTATCAATATTAACGATTGATTAATACTTTTGTGTCTATTTGTTGTATCAAGAAATGCAACATGTCTGTCAGTAAGAAATATAGAAGGAAGCAGTTAAATGTATTTATGATTGACAACATTAAACAGAATTTGATGAAAAATTTTGTATAAGTGATAAAAATTATTTTATGTTATTGCTGTTTAATATTAAATGAGGAACCATTTAGTGTTAAAATCTATTAAATCAGGAGAAAAACATATTTTAAATTTCTAAATATGCTAGAACAATCGAGATTTTAACCAAAAGAAACCGGTACTATGTATTGCTCAAGATGAAACAAGTATTAAAACATCTTTTCTTTTTTCTCAATATTACTAGGTAATACTAAATTGATTTCAATTCCAAAACGGTCTTACTATCATAATCTTTAATTACATATATACATATATATTATCGTCTACAGAATAGCTTTATTCAAATTTTTGAAAGAACTGTTTATGCCATTAATCGTAACATTTACTGAATTTATTCACATTCATTATTTTATTTTAAATATAGAGGGATATATATATATAACTCAAATGACCTTGTAACGGGTGTTGTAACCCAACATCCTGTTTACGACTTCCTATTGCGCATGCGTACATAAACATAAACCTATAACAGCGTAAACAAACACAAATCGCTGGACCAGTTTTGTTCGAACAAATGGACGTCCTTAGAAAAGCGAATATTTTTAATTTATTGAATAAAAAACTTCAAGATATGGGAAGCAAACGCAAAACATGATTACAAATAATATGTATAATCATTAACCTGTTTCATATATACAATATTATACTAAATAATCAATGCGACAATAAAACACTGTTTTACTGTGTACATTTTCAGCGTCCCAATTTTTTTCGTGTTTAAATCATCCAAATAAACAATTGTTAATACTTTCTGCTTTTTTTTTTGTTACATCGTTCATTTTTGTATTATGTTTATTTTAACGCAATTTTCTTACAAATAAATCTACTTTAACCCGTTGACAACCATAAGAGCATTTTACAATGGCAATTTACCAACCACCTTCCATTTTTTAATTTATTCCCCATTTTTTAATACACCTTTCTTGAAAACATTCATACATTTTCTTCTACACTACCAACATAAATAAATAACCCCGAATATGTTTTTTTTTTAAATTGTGTTACAAGTAAATAAGCAACACGACAATAAAATGTATTGTTTTACCGTGTACATTTTCAGTGTCCAAATTGTTTCTTTTTGGGTTTTTTTTTTTGCATTTAAATTAAAAGATATATCAAAATTTGAATTTAACTTTAAGTATTATGGTATCTGTTCAGTGCACATTTACCTATAAGTATGGCAAACCACTTATAATTCAATGGCTATAAGTTTTTTTGTTTTGTTTTTTTCAAAAATAAACAATTATAAAAAGAACGACTTATAGGAATCTATCTATATTCTTTTTTCATTTTAATATACTTTCATAGAAATGTTTCTGTTATGTCACAAAAAAACTATTTTCTTTACATCACAAGTGTCACGCTCATATATTAATTTCATAGCTTATATAACATACTGACCCAACGGGTCACGGGTAGTCTAGTATACATATAAAAACAGATTTTCTGACCATTGTTTTGTATTTACTCTTTCTAAGATTTATATATAAATTGATGTATACATGTTTACGGGAAAAATATGTTTATTTCACTTTTTATTTATACCAATTATTTTAATTTATAAAGCTTGACATAACTACAGAGCAAATAGAAATAAATAACAAAAAGTACGTATTTCAAATTTCAAGATGTTGTCCATCTTACCATTTATTTCTTTCAGCATTTTACAATGTTCAATTCTTGACAATACCTGTTTAGTAGCACAGAATCATTCATGTAATTATTATGTCAATTTTTTAACTTATTCTGCCCTTAACTCATTAGAAGAAAAGGAACTTATCAACTTTAAAAGAAATATATATATATATATATATATATATATATATATATATACAGATGGAGAGAGGAGGGGGGGGCTGTCCTTTAACTAGAAAATTATGAATTTGAGTCTTTACTTGCCTATAAACATAACTACCATATTTTTCGGGATGACTTTTCATTCCAGTTCTTCATGTATACTATAATTTACTGCTTAGTGTCTTTAATTATTTAATTATCTTTAACTTTTTAGTGTTGAGATGGCTGCAATTAAAACATTATTTTAACCAAATTAGTAAGTTAATGACTAAACAATATCACAATAATTAGGTTATATTATTGTTTAATCATTTAAGTAACAATTGAACCAAATTGTTAAAAACTATAACTAATTTGGTTTCAACTGCAGCCATCTTAAAGCTGAAAAGTTCAAGACAACCGCTTTTCTTTTATTTAACAAAAATATGCATTCAACAACAACAAAAAATAAGTTTGTGGATAATACCGGAACACATTTTCTTCAAAATACTTTGTGATTGAAATAGGAAGTGTTCAGAAAACAGTTAAGTATTACAGTTCCGGTTTCATTATTTCAAGTCAAACTAAAGCAATACTTGAGGATTGCCAATAATTTGATATCTTAGCTCATTGTTTTAAGGGAGATAACTATTTTACTAAGAATTATAAGAAAATATTTTTTCAACTACTTTACTAATTGTAGTAAAGTTTTATAATATTAATAACAAAAATGTAAAATGCGACGATATTGTAATATTTGTTAAAAACATTTGAGCAATTGTAAAAAAAAAAAAAAAAATTTTTTCAAATACTTCAGTAAAATAGAGTTTTCTCCTTTAGAACAATGATTATGAATTACCGAATCATTTTGGTTCAGAATCGAAGAAACTGGACAGAATTGGATTTTTTTTTTTAATCAAAATCCGTCTCTTTAGTAACAATAAAAAGGTGAAAAAAAAAATGGGAAAAACCAAAAACAATAAAAAATGAAGCAAAAAAAAAAAAAAAAAAAAACAACTGAAAATTAGATCCGTAAATTAATCTAGTCCCATTTTTATTGCAGGGATAAAGTCAGTTGCTTTTGTTTCCCAAAGCAAGGGTTAAATTATCCTTAAGTAACACTTACGAAAAATAATAAAATTAAAAAAATATAAAAAGAGTGGTCTCTAATTGAGAGACAATTCAAAAATTAGTTACTGCCCTGAGCGATACTAACAACAATTGAAGAAAAACAATAACAAAAAGAAAACACAATTTCTGCTTACTCAAAATAAAACTGAAACAAAAATCACACAATAAGAAAAATGACAAGTCATTTATAAAGGTATCTTCAAAAGCTTTCCTCTCAGTCCTTTTTTTTTTCTCCAATAATTCATCCTTCCTGTCGTCCTTTCTTTTTTAAACTTGTACCTTCAAAAGGTACAAATTATTGGGCTTTCTTTCTTCAAAGGTAATGCAAACAATGATTTCACCATGATTAATGTTTGTACAAAATTTACCAAAAATCCAAAGCATGGTTATTAAGAAAAGTGAGAATGGACGAACGGAAGTGAATTACTAGATCCAATCCCTCATTTTTCAGGGAACCAAAAAACTGTTTCATAAATAGTCCTTTTACTCAAAAACAAATTTAATTCAAACCGCTTTAGTTTTAAATTATCTTCTCAGACTCCTTTTTAGTCTTGTTAATAAATTTGATGAATGAAGAGGGAATCTTTTTTTTTTTTTTCAATCTTTTCCAAAGCAAAGTTGTTTCTTTCCCAAATGTGGACATCTGAAAACCTTTTTTTTTTTAAACCACTCTTTTTATATTTTTTTTAATTTTATTATTTTTCGTAAGCGTTACTTAAGGATAATTTTTAAAAAAAACTTTTTTGTTTTCTTTGTTCTAGCTGGTTGACAAATTTAATTTCTGTATCTCTTACAGAAAAAGTCCCAAAAAACTCTCTAAGGAGAACCTTCCAGAACAAATAGTTCAAGTTAACAAATTCTATTAACTTGTTAAGTTGTTCAAGTTAACAAATTGTATTAGGCTTTCTAGCTCGAATACTCTTAACATCTGAAAAGAAATTCAAACAGAGACCTGAAAAACCCAAACCGTCACTTCGGTGGTAAATTAAGGATCTGGTTAAAACAGGCAAAAAAAGAAACCTTTTTTCCCCCTCTTCCTCCTTCACCCTAGGTTCTTTTGGCTGTACTACTATGGAGGCAAAGATGATGACAGACAGTGGTTATAGCAGACGAATCAGAGCCACACAGGCAAGAGGAGCTGAACCCCCTACCACCGTCCTTGCACCGTTTGATGGTTGAAAAAATATTTTTTAAATTCTCCAAAAAACAAATTTCCTTATACCACAATGTCATAAACATTATTTTTTTCTACTTCATCTATATTATTCAAGGATCTGTAAAGTATAATTATATGGAGAAATAAAAATAGAATGGATTGAAAACAATTATCAAACTCTGGACCTTTTACGGGTGAGGGGGCGTAATTGAAATATTGTTATTGTTGGTATTTGAAGTTTGTACTTTTGACAATTGAGTTTATTACAAAAATGATTAAATGACATTTCCAACAAATCGACACTTACTTCACAATCCCCCTTTTTTTTAATTACCTATGCTATGCTGTTTTTGTTTTATTTACCATTTTTTTTCTACAGGGAGAGTCATCACTTATCAAAGTCTGAAGGCCACTCGAGGATAAGGATTAATGTGTGCATGGTGATAGAAATTGAGTAGAAATTGACTATTTAAAGGGAAAGCTCAACAAAAATTTGTTTAGATTAGACTTGAAGATGACCATGTTGTAGTCCGCCATAAAGCAGTCTAGAGGAACACAATTTCATGACCGGGCAGTCCTAGGAAAGAAGCTTTGTTTATGGAACTTGCATTCAGATGTAGGTACAGATAGAGAGTGGGGGAAATTGTTGATAGTGATTGTAGCTAAGCGAGTCCTTTTTGTTAAAGTCTGGCATGAGGGGGACCATAGATTGAAACTCTGAGGAGCACCTGCCATGAAAATAGCGATAAAGCAGAGCCAGGCTTGCAATGTCTCTTCTGTGGAAAAGAGGTTACAGGGAGCAGAAAAGGGCATCATCTACCAGATTTTGAAGCCGATTTTGAACTCTGTCAAGGCAGGACAGTGTGCTTCAAGATGTGCAGTACTCCATTTTAGAATGTATTTGGCTCTTATACAGGTAGAGGATTATGTCAGGAGAAAGATACCTTCTGGAGTGGTAGAATGATGCAACCATTTTTC
The DNA here is from genome assembly GCF_053919585.1 of Euprymna scolopes. NCBI lineage: Eukaryota > Metazoa > Mollusca > Cephalopoda > Sepiida > Sepiolidae > Euprymna > Euprymna scolopes. Next base: position 150,535,038 of record NC_136484.1, on the reverse strand, counting down.
CAGTGACCTTGGTAACTGATTTTACGTAATTCTTCCATTTTGGGACAGAAGTGAAGGTCAGTCCAAGAAACTTGTGGAAGCAGTGGGACTCAAAAATATTGGTTATTACCGACCTTTGAGTTGTTGCAGTGTCGTCTGCATATATGTCAGCAAATGAACTTAGAATGTGGTTTGGGAGATCATTGATGAAGATAAGAGTTAGGTTCAGGATTGATCCCAGAGGAACATCAATGTTGATACTTTGAGCTTCTGACTTCTGTCCATCGATGACTACTTGTATTAAATTTAACTATTATGGCATCATTAAGCTATTAAATTATAAATTGAACCAAACTGCAGCAGTTCTGAATTTTTTTAATGAGGGCTAATTGTTTATATTAGTTGTATTGATCAAACTATTGTTCTTATCTTGAGTGTTATTTGTGCAACGTTTCGGTTGAAGGATAATCCGACCAAAATGTTGCACAAAATAACATTCAAGATTAGAACAATAGTCCAATCAATACATGTAATATAAACAAACTGCGTAACGAACGGGTATTCAGAGGATTAACTTACAGAGACCGTCCTGAGTATTGATGGAGAATCTTGAATCAGTTTTGGAAATGGTCAAAACATTTTACGATTTGAAAGCCACCTTTTCTTTTCTTTCTTGGTCATCTTTTAAACCAATGTATTTCAGGTAAAAACATTGCATACTTATGTGTCATGGCGAAACTAGTAAAAATTTAAAAAATTACGAAAAATTATCCAGTAGAAAAATAATTACAAGTAAAAATAGATTTTATCAAATTATCGAATGTTTATTGTGCGACCAATTCAGTGTGACAAACTGACTTAAGTAAGAGTGCATTTTAAAGACTTAAAACCATAAAAATTTTGTAGTTCACATTATTAGATCCAATGTACAATGATAATACAATATTAGAGGGGATAATTGTCAGCTATAATCCTTAGCATAACAAGAAACAAGTCTTCATTATGAAACCTATTGCAAAAAATAAATTCATGGAGATAGGACAGGGAAAAATTTTTGGATGTGGCAGACTGTCAGTGCAAATTTTACTTAGCACACATCCACATGTTCTGTGTGGATTTCTGGATCGCCCAGGTCCACAACAAGTGAGTGAAGATAGATTCTACCTCCAATCTGGTCGATGTTTGCATATCCTGGCCAACCATTAGATATTATATGGGAACCAGGCAAGATATGCTAATGAATAAGTGGTTCCAGTGTAGACGCTGAGAGGTCAGGTATATCAATAAAAAAGCATTTTCCTACATTATATTCTACACCTCCAAAGACCTAATAATCCTCTCTCTCCATTGTCCCTGGTGATATTTTCTGTGAAAGTACTTCAATTAATCAATTTCAACGACTACTGGGTCTCCATTGGCATCTATGTCATCAATTCTAATTTCCCACCTAAAATATACTTTTACCTTGACTTAAATTAAGGGTTCATCATTTTTAAACAGAATATAATTGTGAATGATTTTTTTTTTTTTTATGAAAAATACATTACATCTACTGGATCATTTTTCATAATTTTTTTTTAATTTACAACAAAAATATCTTTTCACTTCCTGCTGAACAGTGCACAAATGAGACCACTGAATAGTTCAAAACAGCAATTCAAGCACATGTCTCTACGTGGAAATTTTATTGCAAGCCCCACTCTCCCCAATGGTTTACTTCCACATGTGCAGCTGCCATCGCGCAAAGGCAGCACGCATACCACAGATTTAACCGACATAAATCCAGTTCAAACAGACAGAAGTATATGGAAGCCAGAAGTAATTGTAAGAAAGAAATAGCGACAGCTAAGAGAGAATTTACTGAAACCACCCAAAAACGCATCGAAGCTCAGAAATTAGGAACCCGTGCCTTCTGGAAAATCTACAACAGTGTAGTAAATAATGGGCAATCAACAATTCTCCCACTATCCAACAATCATGAAGTTGTTTGCTCACCAACTCCACACTAGACTCTGCTAACCACCCTCACCTAGACTTTCCTTTGCGGACAGACGCCACACTTGACGATCTGAAAATCACCCCTTCTCAGGTGCATGCCATTATAAAAAATCTTGACACTGCAAAAGCATGTGGACCTGATCTCATCCTGGTTGTGCTATTGAAAAAGTGCTCCGCCAAAGTAGCTCCCATCCTCTCCAAACTTTACAACAAATGCCTTAATGAATCTTGCTTTCCTGCCTGCTGGAAAACTGCTTCTGTGGTACCAGTTTTCAAGAATTCTGGCGAAAAAATTGACCCAGCAAATTACCACCCCATTAGCCTCCTCACACTTTTTGCCAAAATATTTAAGTCCATAATTAACCAAGCTCTAGTCCATCACCTTACAGATGCTAAACTTCTTACCGACCAACAATATGGATTTAGGCAAGCCCGTTCCACAGCAAACATTTTAACTGTAATCTCTGAGCGTATATACCATTCACTTGACAAAGCAGGGGAGGGTAGAGCCGTAGCTCTAGATATATCTAAGGCTTTTGACAGGGTATGGCACGAAGGTCTTCTCAGGAAAATCAAATCATACAGTATCACTGGAAGAATACTTAACATAATTAAATCCTTCTTAGATAAGAGAAAAATCCAGGTTGTCCTCGATGGCCGTACATCTAAACAATATGATATAAATGTGGGAGTGCCTCAGGGGTCTATCCTTGGACCTCTATTATTCCTAATATTCATAAATGACCTCCCTAACAAAATTGTCTGTGAGATGGGTATATATGCTGATGACACCACACTCTATAACAGACAACAGGAAAACAAATGAACACATATCTAAAGAAATGACAGAAACACTAGAGAATGACCTCCAATCTGTAGTGGAATGGGAACAAAAATGGATGGTCACATTCAATGCTGCCAAGACTAAACTTGTTTCCTTCAATAACTACAAGAAACCTTCTCTACCACCAATAGCAATGGCCAAAGACTCTTTATCTGAAAGCACATCTTTTAAATTCCTCGCCCTAACGTTCACAGGAAACATGAGTTGGAACAATTACATTGAGAGTATAGCCAGGACTGCTGCAAAAAAGGTAGGTTCTCTCTACCGTGCTAGAAAGCTACTGATCCCTGAAAGTATCCTGTACCTCTATAAGGCCACCATTCGCCCATGTATGGAATATTGTTGTCATTTTTGGGCCGGTGCATCTGCTACTAGTCTCTCACTCCTAGACAAGGTTCAAAAGAGAGTTGCCAACCTAATAGGTCCTGAACTATCATCCAAGCTTAAGCCTCTGTCCCATCGACACAATGTAGCATCCCTCTGCCTGTTCTACAAGTACTTTAACGGTGTATGTTCCGACGAGCTGCATGCACTTGTGCCCCCTCGACGTAAATACCCCTAACAAACCCGACAAGCAGTACAATCCCACCCCTTCACACTAGAGATTCCTAGATGTAAGCGAGCCTTCTACTCCAGTAGTTTCTTCCCCAGAACCGCTAGACTTTGGAACTCCTTGCCAGGTTCCTGCTTCCCCAACTGTACTGACATGCAGAAGTTCAAGTGTAACGTGAACCAACATCTTGCTGCCCAACTCCCCACCTAGTACCCCTGTAGCCTGTGTCCCTAATAGTAGCCCCCTACATCAAAGTGGCAATGTGCCCTGTTTGGGGTGAAAATGTAACAAAAAATAAAAAAATAAAAATTTAAAAAGCCATTCTTAACATGGGGAGGGTGTTTTGTACCTATTCTGTACTTTAACCTTACAATTGAATAAAAAAAAAACATAAAATTTTAATTAAACTTGGAAATACGATTAAAAAAATGGCGCGGATCAAGTGCATTAGCACCAAAATCTAATGAGAAATACACACTTTAAAATTAGCTAAAATCATCCAAAATCTTTTGGACCATATTGGATAATTTTACCTAATGTTTACATATTTAAAGTGTGTATTTCTCTATAGATTTTAACTCGAAAAGATGGTACTAGTGCAGCACAAATCAATAAGTGCACTAGTAGTGCACTTATTGATTTGTGCTGAAAAACGTCATTTAGAAAGCCATTCTTAATATGAGGAGGGGGGTGTTTTGTACCTCTTCTGGGTGCTAGTGCAGAGAGTGCCGCGACTGCCGAGTGCCGCGCTATTTTTTAAATCGTATTTCCACGTTTAATTAAAGTTTTATGATATGTTTGTTTTTTTTTTATTCAATTGTAAGGTTAAAGTACAGAATAGGTACAAAACATCTTCCCCTCCCCATGTTAAGAATGGCTTTTTACATAATAACGTTATTTCAGCCAGCACGGATCACTCTCTGCATGAGTACAAAAAAAAAATAAAAATAGCACGGATCAATAAGTGCAAAGTGCACTAGCATGGAAAAGATTCCTCATATAATATTTAACAAATAAAAAATAATAATAATGGCGCTTATGCATCTATGTTACTGCGCTATTTTTTTTTATAGTATTTTCGAGTTATCTTTAAGATATTTTTGTTAAATTGGTAGGCGAAAGTACAACATAACTACAAAAAAACACCCTTCCCTCCCATGTTAAGAATGGATTTCTAAATAGCAATGTTATTATTTCAGCGCTATAACAGATGCAATGCATAAATACCAAAATAAATTTTTAATGCCTACAGAGATTTTCTTCTTTTTTTCTTGTAATATAAATTCACGCCGGCTGGGCAAAGTCAGTATTGTTTGAATTAAAATATAAAGACGAAAATAAGTCAAAACACACATTGTGCGCACCTTTTAATATATTTTATTCCTTACTGCAACGTGGATTTAAAAATCAAAGGAAAGCCATGCGTCTTTCATGACATTTTAACATTGGCATTTTGGGGGTTGTTTTACAATGCACGAAAAAAAAAAAAAAAAAAAAAAAGTATACAACAAATAAATGTTACCAAAGGCAAAATAAGTTACTCTTCTATCTAGCTGAATAAGTTTTTAGTGATTTAAAACAAACCTGCATTTTTTTTTTTATTCTACAGTTTGCTTGGAAACATTAACTATACAATAACTTGTTCGGGACCCTTGAATTTTTAGGGACCTTTAAAAATCAATTTAGCCGAAAAGTAAAATATAACGCCTCATGCCTGCTCATAAATAAAAATGCTTTGGTTTTAGTTTCATGCTCAATCATTTTTTAAAGAACCATATAAAAAAATACATATAAAAAAAAAACATTTTTAAAAATAAAACCTGAAAACAACAATGAATCTTTGATTATTGTTTTGGTGCTAATGCAGAGAGTGATCCGCGCTATTTTTTCAAATCGTATTTCCACGTTTAATTAAAGTTTTATGATATTTTTTTTATTCAATTGTAAGGTTAAAGTACGGAATAGGTACAAAACACCCTCCCTTCCCCATGTTAAGAATGGCTTTTTAAATAATAACGTTATTATTTCAGCACGGCACTCTCTGCATGATGAGTACCATTTTTTTAAGTGAAATAATTTTTTAATTCATATTATTTTCTTACCTTGGTTCATGAAAACTGGAAGTTGTAGTCATGGTTTTTTGTAATATGAATCCCATTAATTAACTTGAAGAGGGAATTAATAATAATCATATATTTTCTATTTGTAGCGACATTGTTATTGTTTTTATATTATAAAGTCCGCAAAAAGCCGGTAGATTAATTCCTCCCGTTATTTCCAGAAGGTTTCATTTAATAATAATACAAAAAAAAAAAAAATGGCATATAATTTTGTTTAATGTGTCCACTTATGGAGAGGCAAGGTTTAAAGGATGTCTTTTACATTTCTTCAAAATAGACCTCCAGACGTGATGTAAAAAAGGAAGGTGAACATTTCGCAGAGTTAGACTTCCTCTGAATGCCACATGAAAACAAGAGTGACGTCAGGGGGGGGGGGCGCACGGTGTAAATTACGAATTTGCTCCTCCTAATAGATTTTTCCTGTTAATAATCACCACTGTGTGACCTTCGAGGTAGGATCAGAATTCCTCCAAATTTAAATTTTAAAAGTCTGTATGATGTGACGTACCTGTGACGGAAAGAAAATGTTATTGCTTAAGTAGTATTATTTTTAAATAAGAAAATCAAATTTATAGTTAAACAACAAGCAACGATTTCGCGATTCTATCATGAAAATAGTCTGAACGAACAAGGGAGATAACTCCAAAGAAAGCCATGGGGGAAAGGAACATTGGAAAAATTCAAATTTGCTTAAAAATGTTTTTGTTTTTTTTATAAAGCTTGTTGAGATGTTTGAAAGTTCTTGGATAAGAAGTAGAGGAAAGTATCAGAAAGTTTATTTCAAAGTTCCCTTGTGTGTCTGTGTGTCAGTGTGTGTGTGTGTGTGAATTTACCTTCTGGGTGGCTGAGTTCACTGGAGATATAGCACAGCAGGTTTATAGAAATTTCAGCATGACGCATTACAGTCTTCTAATATGGACGTTGTTGATGCTGAGAGTCAAGGCGCGTCATAGGTGTCACCTGGAAGAGCTCTGATTTCAATTTACTAAGCCACCGTTTTATAAGAGTTTCTAAGTTCTCATTGGCTTGTTAATCTGACATAGGATTGGAGGTTGAAACAATTTTTAGTGGTTGGAAAATATTTTGAGTTAATACGTCCCTGTGAAAACTAACTTGCTTTTGGAATGATGAAAAGAGCGAATCTCAACGAAGTAACAAGGTAACAAACACAAAAAAGGGATACCTTAAATTAGTTTGGTAAATTTCCTATGCTTGTTCATTTTGCATATTAATTTCTTGTCTACCACACTACTACCTGATAATATGTGTCTGACGGTCTATGCCATGTATCTGTTTTGTTCTTAGCTAGAAAAAAGGAATTCAATAAATTTGTAGAACACCTTATGCAGAAATTATGAAGAAAAAGCAATTATTTCAGAATTTAGAGTGGAGGATCATTTTCCTTTATAAATTTAACATATAATGATCCCTAAATTTCGGGCCATTCTAGCTTTTTAAGATAGATAACCAAAATCTGTTACCACTAATTTTCAATTCTAAGTGGCAAAGTTGTAAAGTCATCTGTAATCACCTAAAAAAGTAAACCTTCTCCTTAAAAAATATACACAGAATTTTCTCTCATAACAAAAAAATTTGGTAAACTGTCCTAAAACATTGGCATTGTCCAGAAATGGAGGTCCATTTTACATTAAATTTATATGTGAAACTGATCTCCCACTATAAATTCTAAAATATATTTTTTTTTTGGAGAGGGCGATTTAGCAGGTGTTAATTTACAATAATACAAAGAAATCGTTTTCATTTCTTTTTTTTTTTAATCATGTTCACTCAAAACAAGGCACATGATGTTGGTTTACGTTACATTTAAATGTCGGTACAGTCAGGGAAGCAGGTAACAGGAAGAGAATTCCAAAGTCTCTAGCTGTCGAGAGAAAGAAACTATTAGAGTAGAAGGCTTTCCGACATTTACAGACCTCTACAGTGAAGGGCTGTGATTTTGTTGCTAAGTAGGTTTGTCGGAGATATGTACGTTGAGGGGGAACAAGTGCAATGAGTTTATCAGAGCACATTCTATTAAAATACTTGTAAAACAGGCACAAGGATGCAACATTGTGGCAATGGGACAGGGGTTGGAGCTTTGTTGAGAGTGTAGGACCTATTAGATTGGAGACTCTTCTTTGAACCCTGTCCAAGAGGGAGAGACTAGTGGTCGATGCACCAGCCCAATTGTGGCAACAATACTCCATGCATGGGTGAGTGGTGGCCGTGTAGAGGTACAGGATACTCTCAGGTGTGAGTAATCTTCTAGCATAATAAAAGAAACCTTTGCAGCAGCCTTTGCAATATTCCTAATGTATTTGTTCAAGTTCATATTGCCTGTGAATGTTAAGCCGAGGAGGTTGAAGGAAGAACTTTCAGGTAGGGTGTGATTTGTCATGGCTATCGGTCGTTGAGAAGACTTTTTGTAATTGTTAAAGAAAAGCAGCTTTATCTCAATAGTGTAATTATTTTTTAACTTTTGTTCAACTCAAACAAGGTATATTGTGACATAAGGAGCTACTATGATTAGATTGCTAAATATATAGGGGGTATCCTAAAAGGGGAATCTTGTAGCAAGATATTTGTGCACATCACATTTAAATTTATGCATGTTGGTACAGTAGGGGAAAGAAGAAAGGAATTTCAAAAATAAGCGGTCTGAGGAAAGAAATTATTAAAGTTTTCTAGCATGTGCAGAGGGTTACAAGCTTGATTTTGTTGCTAGTTTGGGTGCTTGAAGATATTCATGTTGAAGAAGTACAAATGCAGTAAATTTATCTGAACACATTCCATTGAAGTACCTGTAAAACAAGTACAGGGATACCACATTGCAGCGATACGATAGGGGTTCCAGTTTCATAAACAGTGTGGAACCTATTAGATTAGAGACCGTTTTTTTATACCCTCTCCAAGGGGAGAGACTAGTGGTTGGAGCACCAGCCAGGTAACAACAACACTCCATGCATGGGCAAATGGTGGCTTTATAGAGATATAAGATACTGGCAGGTTTGATAAGTTTTCTAGTCAAGTACAGGGAGTCCACCTACTTTGCAGCAGACTTGGCAGTATCTCCAATGTGCTTGTTCCAATTCATGTTGGCGTTAGGCTGAGGAGTTTAAACACCAGGCTCTTGAGAAAGGTGCTATCAGCTATTGCAATCAGTGTTTGGAAAAGTTTCCTATAATTTTTAAAGGAAAGTAGTATTAAATGTAACCATCCTTTTTATGTCTCCATTCAATTGCAGACTGGAAGTCATTTTCTAAGGACTCAGCTATTGCTTTGTACATGTGTGCATTCGATTTTCTCACATGAGAATAGAGCATGATATCATCAACAAATATGCCCATCTCAGATACGATTGCATTGGGAAGATCGTTTACAAAAATTAGAAAAAATAAAAGTCCCTCTGAAACACACTTGCATAATTGTGATGTTGTTTGGATGTATGGCCACCAAGTAAAATCTGAATCTTTCTATTAGCTAAGAAGGATCTGATTATATTAAATATCTGTCCAGTAATACTGTGATACTATCGCCTCCCCCCTCCTCAAATGTTGGGAAGTAGCAAAAAAAAGAGGAAAGAAATCTAACAAAAGAAATAGGAAATAGGGTTCATCAGTAAACAATGGGTTGGAATTTGTTCCTTAACACAGACAAAAGAGAGCTATAGAAAACGCATTGTGGATGCGTTATCGGCAGCTCCTGTTACTCTCGCTTCTTCTTATTTGTCCCTCAGTCCTCATTTTTTAAATGAGTGATTTTTCGGACAAAGGGAGAAGAAAAAGCTGTTTTCTAGGTTGGCAGTATTTTTGCGAACAGTTGGCTGAGATGGCGGAAATTTTCTGTTTCTATGTCTATCCTTGTAACCATGTCACTAGTAAGGGTGCTGGAGGTAAACGTTTTGTCTGGGCTGACGTTATCCGCCTGATAGTCAGGGACCCGAACCTTGGATTAACCGCTAAGGAGGCTGTCCTATCAGCAGGTGCAAAGTACTGGGGCTGCTGTATTGCCATTTGGTGAATGGATTCTGGACCATGCAGTAGCTTCTGGTGGGGCCTCTCGATGCCATACTAGTGGGTAATTGTGACGGCTTTACCTTATCATTAGCTACAAATAAAAAAAAAAATTCTTCGTTTCTTTTTCTCTCTTAGTTTCCCCTCTCTGTCCTGCTCTAAGTAAATCTGTCGACCTAGTCCACAAATTCCAAAATTTCATCATGACAAGTTTCAAGAAAAAATACACGATTAAACCCGGTTCTCCAACTTCCAACGTAGACCCTTACTACCATGTCTCCTTCTCCAACATCAGGGGTCTTCGTTCTAACCTTCCAGAGGTTGAAACCCAATTACAGGAGACTAAACCAGACCTTTTATTTTTAAGTGAAACTGGCATTGGACAGGCTATTTCCCTAGATGAGTTTGCAATTTCAGGATACTCTAACTTAACTTCTAAATCTGACCCCCAAGATCGCCATGGGCATGGAATATGTGCCTATATTAAAGATAGCTTTCCATGTGGGAGGGACATCTCCAGGGAAGATCCTAACTTACCCTATATGTGCTTCCGGGTTGCTTTAGCTCACACTACTGCATTTATATTTACTCTCTATCGCCCCCACAACAGCGGAGTTACTATCTTTCAAAGCATATCTGAGAAAATTGACCAAGTCCTTTCTACTTATCCTTCAGCTAACATTCACGTATGTGGAGACTTCAATGTTCACAACGTCGAATGGTTGACCCACTCAAACAAGACTGATGATGAGGGGAGGTTCTGTCATGATTTCTCCATTGCCTATGACCTCACTCAGATTGTTCAGGAACCTACCCGTGTGCCCGATAATGACGGCCAGTATGCGAGCCTACTAGACCTTTTTCTCACAACTTGCCCTGAACTATGTTCAGTTTCTGTTCTGTCGCCTCTTGGATCTTCCGACCACTCTGTTGTAGCAATTAAGATAAAAATGAAATGTAATAAGTCCCCAGACGTACCTCTTCATCGTACAGTATATCGATACACTAAGGCTGACTGGGATAGCTTCCGTACATTTATATCTGATCTACCTCTGCATTCCATGTTTAAAAAGGATGTGTCCTCTATAGGATTAGACCTAACTGAATGGTTAATTGTAGGTATTGACCATTTCATACCCTCTAAAAAGTTTCAGCAAAAACCTAACAGCCAGCCATGGTTCTCTTCAGAATGTGCTGCTGTCATTGCGCACAGAAATCACTTTTTCCACTGCTTCAAACGTAATAGATGTATGGAAACTAAAGCCGTTTTCAGGACTGCCAGCAACCATTGTAAGAAAGTAATAAGGAACGCAAGAGAGTTGTATGCTCAATCTGTTAAGTCCAAAGTAGCTGAGCAGCGGCTTGGTTCCCACCAGTTTTGGCAAATAGCAAACAGAATCCTGAACAGAAGCGTGTGCTCCATCCCAACTATTATCAATGGACCTGAGGTAATCTCGTCAGCATCAGACAAAGCCAAACTCTTTGTCAAGAACTTTGCAGCGAATTCTACCCTTTGCGACCAAGACCGCCAACCCCCAATATTTCCTCCTGTATCAGAAAACACGCTATGTGATATACGTATATCTGTACGTGATGTTGCCAAGCTAATCAAAAACCTTGATTCCAGTAAAGCAACTGGCCCTGATGGTATTCCAATTATAGTACTCAAAAAAACTTCAACCTGAACTAGCGCCCATACTTACAAAACTGTTTAAACGTTGTCTTAAGGAGAATAGTTTCCCATCTCCCTGGAAAATCTCATCAGTATGCCCTGTATTTAAGAATTCAGGTGATCGCTCATCCCCCTCTCAGTACAGGCCAATAAGTCTCCTGTGCGTCATGAGTAAGTTGCTAGAATCTGTGTTAAATACAGAAGTAATCAAACATCTCAACAAAAATAACCTTCTTAGTGACACTCAATATGGTTTCCGTTCTGCTAGATCTACAGCAGATGTCCTTACAGTTATATCGCATAGGATTAGCAAATCTCTCGACGGTGGCAATCTTTCTAGGGCAATTGCTCTTGACATATCTAAAGCCTTTGATAGGGTATGGCATAAAGGTTTACTTCATAAGATCGCTAGCTATGGTATAGCTGGAAAAGTCTTCTCAATTATTAAATCATTTCTTTCTGATAGGTTCATAAGAGTAGTAGTTGAGGGGCAAAAATCAGAAGCTCACAGTATTAATGCCGGTGTCCCTCAGGGATCCATCCTGGGCCCAACTCTTTTCCTGATCTACATTAATGATCTTCCAAATCATATCCTTACATCATTTGTAGACATTTATGCTGACGACACTACCATTTATGGTACCACATCTAAGACAGTAAACGACCAAGTTCTCTCCAATTCTCTCTCCTCTGATCTTGAGCACGTAGTACAATGGGGAAAGGAGTGGCTGGTTACTTTTAATGCATCTAAAACCAAGCTTCTCTCTTTACATCATCAACATTCTAATTCACATTTGTCATCAATTGAAATGAATGGCTCTCGTCTTCAGGAGGCCTCAAGTTTTGACAAGCTTCTGGGCTTGACCATTACTCCTGATCTTAAATGGAACACGTATATCAAATCTGTTGCCAAGGCCGCTGGAAAAATGGTAGGATCTTTCTATCGATCCAGTAGATATCTCACTGCTGATGCTATTCTCTACCTATATAAGAGCCAGGTACGTCCAAGGATGGAATACTGTTGCCACATCTGGGCAGGAGCTGCTAGAAAGGACTTGTCCTGCCTTGATAGAGTTCAAAATAGACTTCGTAGCCTCGTAGGAGATGTCCTTTTCTCCTCCTTGCAACCTCTATCTCACAGAAGAGATGTTGCGAGTTTGTCTCTGATGTATCGTTATTTTCATGGAAAGTGTTCAACTGAGCTTCAATCTATGGTCCCCCCTCGCCAAACTTTCACAAGAAACACTCGTCTAGCTGTAATCACTATCAATAATTTCCCCCACTCTTTATCTGTGCCTAAACCTAAACGTAGATTCCATGAACAAAGCTTCTTTCTTAGAACTGCACGCCTATGGAATTGTCTTCCGTTTTCCTGCTTTCCGGCTGACTACAATATGGTTGTGTTCAAGTCTAAAGTAAATAAGTTCTTGATGAGCCGTTCCATATAAGTTATTAAATTTACCGAATTTTCATTACTAATGATTACTATATTGACCAATTTCTACTATACACTCTTTAACCCTTATCCTTGAGTGGCCTCTGGGCCTTGATAATGTGGTGATGCCTTTGTAAAAAAAAAAAAAAAAAAAAGGTAGGGTTTTAATCAAGGTGTAGCAATGACTTTAACAAAAGAATCGAACAATGGATGTAGATATATTTAGAGTTGGTTTGTAGGCACATTGGGGATGGTTTGCAACAGTCAACAAGTTTTTATGATGATGGGGGACAATTGGCAGACTAGTGTTTTGTTTTACAAGAGTTTAATTGACAACTGTCCAGTTGATTATGGTTAGGCAAGCAGTTGGACATTTGACAACAATGAGAGTTGGCAACAGCTTGTGGCTTGAAACAAATAGTGAAATGAATTGATCAATCGACTGACAAACACAGCCTCAATAGTAGACATAGATGTAAACATTTGAAGAGTCAGAGGTGCCACACACGTAGTCAGAGTTCAACGAATATGTGCAGAAAACATCAGAATCTGTGTTTTCCTTTGGAGTTGTGTTTTATTTTATTTTTATGCTTGTGAACCCATATGCACCGTTTCAGAATAGACTAGATAATTCTGAAGAACACATGCCATAATAGTATTTATAAAAAAGATATGAGAAAGATTAAATTAAAGATACGTTTCTGCACTTTATGAAGAGCCCTCAAATGGGACAAAGATTCATCAACCCAAATATGACCACAATACTCCATACATGATCTTATAGTAAATTTGTAGAGATAGAGATTAGCCTCGGGTGTGAGAAAATGTTTAGAGTAATAGAGAAAATCGATTTTATGAGACGTAGAAAGAGCAATGGATCTATTTATGAACTCCAAGGAAGATTTGATAAGAAAGAAAGGACAAGAAGTTTTGTGGAAATTATCTTCCACCATCTTTCTTTCCTTCTTTCTGCTGTTTCTGTTCTTCCTTCCTTTCTTCTTAACCCCTTTCCTGCCCCTTTCCCTAGCTTCCCCCTTTTTTTTTATGTCACCTGACTCCCTTATGCCCGTTGATTGGATGAGACGTTTTCATGCTAAATTGAAGCTCGTGTGTGACATTTTTGAGTTAATTCGACAGTTGTGGAAAAGGCGTCTATGAGACAACAAGTATTGAAAGTATTCCTTTAAGGTCTCGGATAAAAGGTGACGCCTGGAAATTTACTAAGGCGTTGTACAACTCTGTCCTGACGAGACATTAAAGTTGTTTAAAAAAGAACCAAGAGAAGAAAATTCGCCGCTGAAAGTTTTCCAAGACACTTGAAAACTGAATATAATTATTGAGATAAAGATAATTGAAGTTTGAGAAGAAAATTCGCCGCTGAAAGTTTTCTAAGACACTTGAAAACTGAATATAATTATCGAGATAAAGATAATTGAAGTTTGAAAAGAAAATTCGCCGCTGGGAAGTTTCTAAGATACTTGAAAACTCCAAAAATATTCTGCCTCCATGGAATTTTAACCTTTGCAAAAAGGACTACGGAAACGAATTTCCAGGAAAGGGACTGACAAAAAGAACTTTTAAACAACACAAACTCAGAAAGTAAAAGCCCCAACAAACGAACTTTCTAAATGTTCCATTCGAAAAAGGGCGCCCAGAAGCTTCCAGTAAGTGCTCCCCCCCCTTTTTTCTTTCTTTCTTCCTCCTTCTCTATCTCTCTTTCCTTCTCTATCCCTTCACTCTCTCCCCTTTTCGGTTACTACTACAAGATTACTTGTAAGCCAGATGGACATTTTTGGCAGCCCATAGAGGTCACAAACTTTTCCTTTTGATATCATATTTAATAAATTCTATTTCTCCTAGTTTTCTCTTTTTGTTTGTTTTCTTCCTTGATGTTTCAGAGTTAGTAGTAACGACTAATTGATTAAGAAGAATTACCTTCCACGGGAAGAAGTGGATAATAAAATTTCTTCACTCTGCCAAAAATTGGTACTCATAGAGTTAATAACTCTGCCAGTTTAGTAAGCTACTCTCTGCTGAACTGGTCTGGGCTTTATTTGGTGACCACTGCTGCCGTTCATTGCGTAGATAGTACCCCCCCTCCCTCCTTCCTTCTTCTTTGTTTCTGCGTCGGCCATCTTGGCTTCTTGTTCCTTTGTTTTACAGGCATTTTTGGCGCCAAGAGGGGTTGTTGGTGACTCGCGCGCCAAGAGGGGAGTGGTTTAGCATTTAGCCGTTGATAGGTTAGAAGGGGTGGGGTTTAGTATTCTAAAATGACTACCTCTCCTACTACCTCAATGTTACTTGAAAAAAGAAAGATTAGAGACAAAATCTTAACTGTGTTTGAGTTCTTAGACTCGTTAGATGAAATCAACGAAGCAGGTTATACGTTGTATAAAAAGCAGATAGATGATTACACTGCTTCAGAGGATTTGTTAGATGAGTAAATTATTAATGCTTATTTAATTGAGGGAACAGAAGATGAGGAGATTAAGGCATTTAATAGGGATTGCGCTCTTCATCGAGTGAAGGTTTTGGAAAAATTGTCAAGACTCAAGCCTTAGGTAGAAGTAAAGGATAGTGCGAATCACAAAGTCTCACTTATTAAGGAAAAACGTCTGGGGATAACGCCCAAAATCGAATGTCCCAAGTTTAGTGAAAAGGAAACATATCCTCGGAAGGTGGCTAGTATACCTAAGAAAACATTTTCTCCTAGGTTCAGGGGTTCGTCGGATGCTAAAAAACCTTCCACGCTGGAAAACTTTCATATCCAGTCTACTAAGATTGGATTTAAGTGTAATTTTTGTAGAACCAATACCATAACGGTTATTCCTGCAAGTATTTTCCTTCTCATGCAGATCGGTTGAAGAGGTGTAAGGAGATTGGCTTATGTAGCAAGTACTCGAGCCCTTCTCATGCAGAAGAGTCATGTCTTTGCAAGGGTAAGGAGTATGGAATGTGCTGGCTATGTAATAAGAGGGGCCACTGTAGAGTGCTGTGTCCTTCTGTTGGGGGTGAATCTACTGCTTCTAATGCTTGTTGGCACTTGAATAGCTCTTCGTTGCTGCCTGTTGTTGAGGTTGCCATCAGCAATGGATCTGGTGAAAGTGTATCTTTCAACTGCCTTATCGACACTGGTAGTGAGCGATCCTATTTGTCTGGAAAAATGTTGGATGCTTTTTCTGATATTAATACTCCCATGAGAGATCGTAAGTTTCTGATTAAGACCATTTTGGGAAAAGAAATTAAACACTTGAAGGAAGTTAATCTTCAAGTGAGGTTCCCAAATTCCTGCCATTCTGTGTCGTTCTTGGTGGATGATGATATGGACCTTTCGTTTCGTGTTCACGGATTGAATTCTGTGGTAGAAGACCTTAAGAAACATCAGGTCAAATTGGCTGCCAATTTGTCGGAGTTGAGAGATGACACATTACCTGTATATGGTTTACTGGGCGTGGACGTGCTTAGGTTTTTGGGACCCATGAATTTAAAGGAGTTTAGAGAGGGCCTTGTGTGGGAATTTCCCCAAGGAATGGTTTTGTTTGGTGATCTGGCGGATTTTGGGTCTCCTTCTCCCAAAGACCAGGCAAAGGGGTTGGAATTGAATTATTCTCAATTCGTCAAAGAACACTCTGTGTGCGACCTCACTCATGTATATTTTGTGTTAAACCCCAGGTCTGTGTATACTGATCCGTTCAGTTGTTTTAAGGAGTCTACTGTTGAGAGAACTGTGGAAAAAATGCTTAGTTTGGAAACCATAGGTATTGTTGAGGAGGAATTCAGTGATTTTGATAAGAATATGATTGAGTCCTTTCGCTCCTCCATTCGCTTCATAGATAACTGTTACTATGTCAGTTTGCCTTGGAATGAAGAAAAACTAAAGTCGGTGCCTGCTAATCATCAGGTGTCTTTGTCAGTTTTGAATCGCGTATCAAAGAAGCTGACGGAACAAGGTTTGTACGAAGATTATTGTCAGGTCTTATTAGACCAAGAAAAGGAAGGAATAATTGAAAGGATTGTGGTTGCTCCTTCCGATTTTAACAAATATGTATGGATTCCTCATCGACCGGTGATAAAACAGGATTTACAGTGCACCACCAAGATTAGACCGGTCTTCAATTGTTCTTTGAGAACCGGTGGGAAACCGTCTTTAAATGACTGCGCTTATTCTGGTGTCAATATGTACACTGACATGCTGGATTTGCTTTTGCGGTTTCGGATGGACCAGTATGTTCTACTGGCCGATATTCAGAAGGCCTTTTTAATGATTCGTTTGAATGACGAACGTGACAGAAATAGATTCTGCTTCTTTTTAAGATTGGGTGATGAGTTGATCTGCTTTAGATACAACACTCTTATATTTGGCTTTGTATCCAGTCCTTTCATACTGAGCTACATGGTTCGATATCATGTGGAGAAATACCCTCCTAGTCCTTGCAGGGAGATGCTTTTGAGCCACTTCTATGTGGACAATTTAGTGAAAACTCATAATTCTGCTGAAGTTCTGATGCAGCTGTATTTGGAGGCTGTTTCTGTCAAGGGGGAAGGTGGATTTTCCTTGAGGAATTGCTGTAGCAACAATGAAGTGCTTGCTAAGCGAATGTTGCAGGATAACAGTCTCTCCTTCCATGGTTCTGACACTGAGAAGGTATTGGGCTATTTGTATAACCCCTCCTCTGACAAAATGCGAGCAAGTTCTTGCATTGAAGGAAGATCAGTATCCTCTAAGAGGGATATTTTGTCTGTAAATTCCTCTGTATTTGACCCCCTTGGCTTAATGCTCCCTGTTACTATTAAAGGTAGGATCCTTCTTAGTAAACTGTGGAAGTTGAAAGTATCCTGGGACCAGCCGGTCCCACCCGACGTTATGGTTGACTGGGAGAGGTTGTATAAGGATCTGGTACGTATCGGGGAGCTTGAATTCGACCGTCACTCCGTGGCTTCCGATTCTTCAGCCACGTTGATAGTGTTTTGTGATGCCTCGAACCTGGCCTATGGAATCGCAGTATATTTACATCAGCATGGTGAAGCCAGACTGATATTCGCTAAAGCCAGGGTTGTTCCCTCTGTTAAGAGAACCTTACCCACCTTGGAGCTGTTAGCGGTATATTTATGCATGAAGCACATTTTTGTTCTGGTGAAAATACTCCCTTTGGAAGTGCTCAGTTCTGTGACTATCGCTGTAGATGCACAGGTAGTACTATCCTGGGTTTTATCTGACAATGTCAATACAAAATGTCAATTCACTCGTAACCGGTTAAAAGATGTAAAAGCGATGGTAAAAAATCTTAGTGATAAAGGTTTGACAGTGAAGTTTAAGTATGTGAAGACTGATGACAATCCTGCTGACTTTGTCACGAAGGGTTTGTCCCTGAACAAATTTAAAATGGTTTTTACTCGTTGGTTATTCGGGCCTGAATGGTTGAGAGGAGATAACTTGATCTGGCCTAGTTATGACCTGAATTGTCTTAATCCGGCTAGCCAGATGTTGATTAGTACAGTTACTGGGCAGTTATATAATTGAAGTAGAGAAATTCTCTTCGCTGAAGAAGCTCATTGGAGTTTTGACTGCAGTTTTCTGATTTATATAAAAAATGAGAGGTATTGTTCTCGACTCTGGTATTAAGGCGAGATTGTACTTGCTCAGAATGACACAAGGACTGTTCCTTTCTAAGGAAAAGGATTATTTGTCTAAGTCTGATGGCGGTGAAGACCTCCCTTTGGTTTCTAAATTTAATTTATTTTTGGACGATGAAGGATTGATTCGCTCACGAGGTAGAATTGGTAAATCTACTTATTTTTCTGATGCAGTCCTTCATCCTATTCTGCTTCCCAAGTCTTGTCATGTTACAAGTTTAATAATCATGGATTGTCATTTGAAGTGTAAGCATCTGGGAATTGCTGCTACGCTTAGCAAATTCAGAATGTTGGGATTTTGGATACCCAAAGCTAGACAAGCTATTAAAACGGTGATATCTTGTTGTGTCATTTGCAAAAAATATAACACTCTTTCCTTTAGATATCCCAAGGTTACAAATTTGCCTAAACATCGGGTTAATTTAGTTAAGCCATTCTTGCACACCGGAACCGATTTTACTGGCCATTTGTGGGTGCATGAAGGTGATGAAACTAAAAAGATGTATATTTTAATCTTCACCTGCTTTAGTGTGCGAGCTATACACTTGGAACTGTTGCCTGATATGACCACTCAGTCTGTGGTTTTGGCATTTGTGAGATTTTTCAATTTTTATGGAGTCCCTTCTCACATTTATTCAGATAATGCAAAGTCCTTTGTGGCGGGTTGTGACCTTGTCAAACAGGTTTATTTGTCTAACGAATTTAGAGGGACAGTTGATGCCCATCATATCAAACACCAAACGATACCTTTATATTCTGCTTGGCACGGTGCTGTGTGGGAAAGACTAATTTGAGCTGTAAAAGGTTATCTTTTCAAGGTTATAGGACGTAGGAAGTTATTTTCAACTTTTGACGGTTCTGTCAGATGTGCAGGGATCTGTTAACGATCGGCCCTTGACCTATCGTTGCTCTGATGATTCTGGCTTGGAAGTGATTACTCCTAATGCCTTTGTGCATCCCTTCCATAAAAACTCTGTGTTTTTGTCCTTAGAAGAAGATTGTTTCCTGGATAACCCCTCTAGTAAAGAAGATCTTATTGAGAGTCTGGGATGTAGAGATGAATTCTTGAATCGTTTTAAAAGGCTATGGTATGAACAATATCTCTTGGGTCTGAGAGAGTTCTCGCAAGATCTTTTTTGAAAATATGATTAAGCTGGGCGATGTCGTTTTGATAAAAAACCCTATGAAGCCTCGCCCTTATTGGTCCTTGGGAAGGGTGGTTAATCTAACTTCTGGATCGGATAGCTTAGTTCGGTCAGCTTTAATCAAAAGGAGTGATGGCAGCACTCAGGAACATTCCTTAAAGAACTTGTGTCCTTTAGAACTTTCCATAACCCACTCTCACCAAGCTTCTAACGATGGAGAGGGCAATTCTTTGAGCTCGGGGACTAGTCAGTATAGGGAAAACTTTCGGTCTAGGCCTGTAAGGTCTGTTAAATCTTTAAATGAAAGAAATCCAGAATACGTTTGGTATTAGATTGTTGTTTGAGGATTTTTCTTTTTGTCCTTTTTCTTTTAAGGGAGAGTGTGGAAATTATCTTCCACCATCTTTCTTTCCTTCTTTCTACTGTTTCTGTTCTTCCTTCCTTTCTTCTTAACCCCTTTCCTAGCTTCCCCCCTTTTTTTATGTCACCTGACTCCCTTATGCCCGTTGATTGGATGAGATGTTTTCGTGCTAAATTGAAGCTCGTGTGTGACATTTTTGAGTTAATTCGACAGTTGTGGAAAAGGCGTCTACGAGACAACTAGTATTGAAAGTATTCCTTTAAGGTCTCAGATAAAAGGTGACGCCTGAAAATTTACTAAGGCGTTATACAACTCTGTCCTGACGAGACATTAAAGTCGTTGAAAAAAGAACCAAGAGAAGAAAATTCGCCGCTGAAAGTTTTCTAAGACACTTGAAAACTGAATATAATTATCGAGATAAAGATAATTGAAATTTGAGAAGAAAATTCGCCGCTGAAAGTTTTCCAAGACACTTGAAAACTGAATATAATTATCGAGATAAAGATAACTGAAGTTTGAAAAGAAAATTCGCCGCTGAAGGTTTTCTAAGACACTTGAAAACTGGATATAATTATTGAGATAAAGATAATTGAAGTTTGAAAAGAAAATTCGCTGCTGGGAAGTTTCTAAGATACTTGAAAACTCCAAAAATATTCTGCCTCCATGGAATTTTAACCTTTGCAAAAAGGACTACGGAAACGAATTTCCAGGAAAGGGACTGACAAAAAGAACTTTTAAACAACACAAACTTAGAAAGTAAAAGCCCCAACAAACGAACTTTCTAAATGTTCCATTCGAAAAAGGGCGCCCAGAAGCTTCCAGTAAGTGCTCCCCCCCTATTTTCTTTCTTTCTTCCTCCTTCTCTATCTATCTTTCCTTCTCTTTCCCTTCACTCTCTCCCCTTTTTGGTTACTACTACAAGATTACTTGTAAGCCAGATGGACATTTTTGGCAGCCCATAGAGGTCACAAACTTTTCCTTTTGATATCATATTTAATAAATTCTATTTCTCCTAGTTTTCTCTTTTTGTTTGTTTTCTTCCTTGATGTTTCAGAGTTAGTAGTAACAACTAATTGATTAAGAAGAATTACCTTCCACGGGAAGAAGTGGATAATAAAATTTCTTCAGTTTCAGAGTTCATTTCTTCTCAAGAATATTATGTCTCTATATCTGACTGCGTTTTGATTTTTATTGCATTCTTTTGGTAGTTTATATAATACAAAATAATGTGATAAATAAATAGTTCACATTCCATAAAGTCTTTCATCCGCAAAAGTCAACAATGTTTTTTATGACTTTTTATACTGTCTGAACTTAAAAATCACTGAACGATTGAATATTATTGTTGTACTAGAAGAACGAATTCCTTGAACAAAACAGTTTTCCACCATTTTTATGTCATCTCACAAAGATTAAAATCAAGATTTAAATATACTGAACATTATGCCTAGAATCCTTATTCTGATTTTAAGCAAAATTCATTGATTCTAGAAAATGTCTAAAATTTATGGCATAAGGTTAAGGCTGCTTAAGAGGAAACGGAAATTCAGAGAATCTCGTTTAATTCATGTCTACTGACTATGCAAATCTGAAATATTTGAATTTTCAAATGAGAAGTGTTGCCCATTATGCTCCCTAGATACCTGTCAAAATACTTCAAAAAGGAGTCTAAGATGTCTAATACCTATTGCTAAATTTCACAAAATTTGGAAATATCTGACGTTCTATTTTTAATTTGTGTCCCTCCCCGTTGCATTAAACTAGATATAGTTCACATTACCCACCCTTAGGCCTAGCAGCTGTGCTTCAAAATTAAAAAATGAATTGTTGATTTCTTTTAGCCATGTTTTTTTTTTTAACTGATGAGTCACCACTTATCAAAGCTAAAAGCCACTCAGAAAGATGGATATATTGTCAGTCGAATGATGATGGATATTATGAGAGGTTTGAAAATAATGAATGGAATGTATAAAATTTGATGATGCAAAGATGGTTTTGACAAGTTTTTCTCCAGATTTTATTTGAAGCTCAGTCAAGCATCTTCTATGGAAATAACATCAGACTATTTTTCTTATCTTCACAACGTTTCAGTCGATGTAACCTCCAACCATCTTCAGGTGTATCTTGTCAAATTTGGGAATGTTTCTGCTGAAAGGGATCAACTGCCCAAGCGAAAAGAAGACACCAATCAGCCAAGTGTCTTGTTTTTATCAAATCAGTCGTTACTCCTTCCACCTTTTTGGAGTTATTCTTTCTTTTTTTTTCCTTTCCTCTCCCTCTCTTCTTTTATCCTATTAATTTGTACTCCCTTTCCTTTTTCTTCTTTTGAATTTCCTCCCTATCTCTGTTTCCCTAATTTCTACTCCTCCTCTCAGCTTTATCTATACCAATTTTTTACCCTCATTGCACTGAGGTGTTAACTTATCATCAAATTAGGAGTTATTAGTCACCTCAGGTCGAACAATGCTTGGCGGCGACCCCTCACCCCAAGCTCTTTCATATCGCTCAACAGAGGTTTTAAAAACAACCTTTTCGTTGTTAACAGATATATAGCATCAATAAGATAAAAACAATTATCATTTGTTTGTTTTCTTTCTGACAAAATCCCATAGACATTTCTGTTTAAGACAACATCAAACCATCATCATCATCATCATTAGAATTCAGTCGTGCAAATTCCTCTGAATTCGTGTCGACTAGCAAGGTCACTCAGCATCGTTCGGTCCCCATTGGGTCACATGGGTTATAGGGAGGGTGAGGAACTGTCTTGATGCCTATCTTGGTCAAATAATCAGTGATAAGGATGGAACGCCCTTGGGACAAATTTTGTGCGAATATTCTACATCTTCAGTTCCTTGCAAATAATTTTATGTACAATTCCCACACTGACTCCCTGCTAACTTTGAATCTCTTATACGACTCAAAAACTGATGCTAGATTCATGCAAGATGGCCCAAAAGCAGTCTGTAGCATTCCATATGTTTTCGTACTATTTTTTCCAAGTTTAAAACAGAATTTTATTGCATATCGATCTTCTAAAGTGTCCTCACATACAGATTGCATTTTTGAAATTCACCAGCTGTGACAATCAGGCTTTAGTAGGGTGTATTCCAATTCCTATTATAGCTGTTCATTTGAACCTGAAATCATAAAAATTGATCAGTCATCTAAAAAGATGCATCGCAATAACATTGAATTTTCAAGAGTCTATGACAATTTTAAATGCTTGTACAAAAAAGTTAGGAAACTTATTTAAAGCATCTTGTAAATTGCATTGAGTTGAAAAAAATAAAATTGGCAAACTTTTTACTCCATATTTGAAAAAGTTAGATAGAAAATCATTTCAGTTCATTGAGAAAAGAGTAGTCAACGCCATTGTTGTTTAACACAAAATATTTATTTAGACAATACTGGAAAAGGATTAAAAATGAACAATAGAACTCTTTACAAAAAGTAGGACGCTATGCATTCTGACAGATCCTCATTTGAGATTGATATGCTGGATAGGACCAACCTTAACATGTCCAATTCTTTATATAGTCAGACTAAAAAAACTAGTTCAACAAACTGTATTTATACACCAAGCCATTCTATTATTCGATGGGTCAATTACTTGACACTAAACTCTGTCGATTTACATCAAGAAAAAAATAGTGCATCAAACATATGACTGCTACAGTTAGTACAATTTATTACTAGTTATGATATATCTAATTGTTGCTTTTATCACATTGTTCATGGAGGATACACTCTTAATTATTTTTTGCTAAGTTGTAGCATGTTATTAAATATCTGATTATATTTGATGACGCACACCGGATCTACACTTGAAATGAGGTCAGCACTTACACAAAAGTTGAAGCAAGTGAGAATACTCTAGAGATAGTAAACTCCTTTTGTTACTGAGAAGATATACTGAGAGCTGGAGATGGTTGCAAAGTAAGTTCGACCATCATCATAGTCAAGACAGCTTGAAGAAAGTTCAGCGAACACCCAATCCTAACATGCTGACCAACTCCAATAATTACTAGGGATAAGACCTATGATATTTGCATAAGAAGCATGATATTGTATGGCAGTATGTGTTAAGCCGTTACTCAGGCTACACTTGTCCAACTCCAGAGAAATGACAAGGTAATGATTAGATGGATATGCAACATAAAGCCAGATCAGATGACAAAAGTCAGATCAGGTACTCTACTTGAGTAATTGGCCATCTTAAAGCTTGATGTTCTAATAATGGCACATTGTCTTCACTGGTTTGCACATGTTGAAAAAAACAAACAAACAAAAAAAACACAAGGAGTATATGATCACTTGCAGACTGGATAGCAAAAAGAACGTTGGTTGCCATAAGAAGACATAGAAAAAAAACCATCAGTGACATTGCATTTTTTGGGGGAGGGGGGATAACAGATTATATTATTTTTCTTGTATATTTATTCAAGTAAACTAAGTTTCCTTTTGTTAATTTTTTAAGCAAAAAAAAAAAAAAAAGAAAAAAAAGAAAGTTTTTTTCCATCCCAAAGAAGGTATATTGACACTGAAGCACTGGACACGACTGTAGGGGCCAGATTTATATAGAGAGAGGGTGCTAACTTGGCTGGAGAGTAAGATGCTTGTTCACTTTACATTTAAATTTCTATATTTTGGTAGTTATCGAAGCAGGGAGCAGAAAGAAAATTTCAAAGGAAAGAAGCGATTAGAGTAGAAAATCTTTCGGCATCTATGAACCTTTATAGTGAAGGGTGGAATTTAGCAACTAGTTAGGTGGATTGGAAGTATTTTCATTTATGGGGTCTCTCTCTCTTGGGCAGTCCGTCAATTTCAACGATGACGCGGAGGTCGGTTGGTGTCCGTGTCGAAGGTGTGATGTGAGTCTGATCGGAGCTCTTCAGCAAGAGCACGACCATCATACTCCAATCGCTTGAGTGCAGAGATCACGCTGCAGCTTCCAGTCTATCAAACCTGCCGGTACGCCCTCACTCCATCTCTCCCAGCCTAGGCAAAGTAGGAATAAGCAGCTTGCCCAGTACTGCTAGCACCTTCTCTGCTGAAAGCAAAAGTACAGAGGCAAGGACGGGCCAGGACAGTTTCACAATACAATCAGCCGCATCCGATGGCTGAGGCAGACCGGAGTTGAGTTGTACATCACCCTTGTTGATCGTGTTGGCACTGCGGTTTATTTATGAGGTACAATTTCATGAAAGTACTTATAAAACAAGCTCAAGAATGCAACTCTGTGGCATTGTGACAAGAACTGGAAGTTGGAAGACCTTGCAGGATATATTGTTAGAAACTATTTTTTGCATCTTAAGAATGAGGAAGAGGCTAGTGGTTGGTGCACTAGATGTGGCAACAAACACTATGCATGGGTGAATAGCGAATTTTGAGAACACATCAATTATTGAACAAGATATGAGGTTATCCTTTTTGAAAAATGTCAAATTTGTCGATTCCATTGTCTGCATCAGTAACCATCAAACAACTTTTTCAAAGAAAAGTATATTTGACTATCGTGTTATCATCAAGATTGCCTGCTCTTTTTGACTTTTGGTTTCTGCTGTCCATTTGGATAAATAATTAAACAGAAAAGAAAGCCATTCTTAACATGGGAAAGGGGTTAGACTTTCTTTGGTTTCCATATATAAAATAAATTTCTCAGAGTATAAGGATTATTTGATACTGGTGATATTCATAGTCACACCCTATTTCCAAAAGAGGGGAGATATAACATATGAGAAATATTTATCATTGATATATATCTGATATAAATATAAAAAAGAATAATATAAAGAAATTTAAAATAATATAATAGAAGTTTGGAATCAAGTCTCCTCTTGCTGATATTTCAGATCATTTAGAATTATATTAGCAAGTTTAGTACCCCTTTCATCAAGGCCAGAGGTTTTGGGGGAAATATCAGATATTTTGTAATTCATATGCAAAACTAGAAAAACAGATGACTATGATTGAAATATTTTATGACTGTGAAATGAGGTATATAACTGTTATAAAAAATTAGGAGAAAATGGGCGTTTCCCTTAACGTGTGACATGAAGGGAAAAGTTTACACTTACTATTACAGAAATTAAGCTAAAGGCTGTTCAAAAAATGTAGTTTGTAAAAATCTAATGATTGGTTGCTTATTTCAAGGCTAAAAAAATGCCAAAAATAGACTGAATGATGGATGATCCCCTTAAGTACAACCATAAGGGTAAATGTCACAAAGCGCACTACACAATTCAGGTCATTGCCTTTCCGACAAGCCTTCATTTGTTAAATTCTGACTAATAGTCACAGAGATTTGGAACTTATAAATTTGCACAAAAAAGATGGTATATCTATGGATGGAGATTATATATCTATACTGATAGCCAAATTGAATAGTGAAATGTTCATATCTTTGGTTCTATGGGACAAAGCTACATGAAAATTTGAAGGCTTTTTGAAGATTATAATACTATTCTATGGCTAATATTTTGACAATTGGTAAAAACCTGTATTTTCAAACCAATAAAGTATGCTCAAATTTGCCTACATTTGTATGTATGGTGTCTTGGCAGGCCAACTTTAGTTTTATTGCTTTGTGGTGAATTTTGGTTACGGTTTTTCTGCTTTGTTGTTTCCCTTGGCCTTACCAGACCACTAATATACTAGCAGACCGCCCATAGTTGCCCGGTTGTAAAATACACAAATATTATATTTTTATTCATACAGAAACTGAGATATGTGTATGCAAGTATTATGTTTTTTCTAAACAGTTCACTTTTTGTAAGTAAAAAAAAAAAAAACTTGAGCTGAGATCGAAACCAAAACCTAAAGACAGTGAGTCATGTACGATAATCATTAGGCTAGCTTGACGCTTGACACAATTTTTAAAAGGTGTTTTCAAAACTACTATTCTTAACATAACGAAGCTGTTATGTGAATGATCCGTGGATGCGCAGTCGTGAAACAGTTATCAAACAGATAAAAAATCAGATGATCCCCCATGTACCAATTTTTCCATTTTGACCCCTTAGCATCCCGTTTTTCTAAAAGAAAAACCAATTAAAAAGTTTTCCACATGTCTGAATACCCTATACCAAATTTCAAGTCTGTAGATAAAAAAACCTGTTGAGAATTGTCCTCACACACATTCTCACTTTTATATATATATATGTATATAATTTTTTTTCAGCAGCCTAGTAACTTTTGTTTCTCTATTTGTATTTTAATCATTGAATAAGATTTCAAGTTACTGACATGGTTTTATATTACTTTTATTAATAGAATATACTGTTATAACACATTTAATTATCTGCATTCAAATCAACCACACAGTCCTGCTTCATAAACAAGCTAAAAGAGTTTTCTAGTGAACCGGTGCTACTTATATAGTAATCCCTCATTAAAGACATTCCTACTAGGACCTCTACAGTTTTCATATTCCATGAGTGATGTTTCTGATAAAGGGGCAGTAATTATTGTTATCCATCTAACACTTATTGTTGGTTAGTTTTTGACCTTGAAGTAATATTTAAAAAAAATCTTTTAAAAAAACCTCCTTACATCCAGTGACTTCATTCCATGTATGGGATGATTTTAAAAAATAGAGCAATCACAGGAAATACTATCACATACCAAACCTCACTGTGCTATTTGGAAACGTATTTACCTTTTAAATAATAGACTATTAGAAAATATAAACTACTTCCAGTTCCAATAGGAATAATCGCATAATCACATATGCACACCAGTTTTCATTAGATCATAGAAGTTATAAAATGTTGAGCCTAGTTGATACCAGATGAGTGATAAGAGAATACCAGGTGCTATATGTAGGAGAACCTTAACACTTCCATGCAAGAACTACAAAAACCTAACATCATCATCTCCCTGATCAGGATATACATGTGAATGGAACCGTTTGTGAATTTGATGGTCTTATGAAACTTCCTCTTTTGAATGAACTCGGTTCAACCATCTAGGTTGAACACTGTTTCCTATAGGTGAAACCAAAGATACAATTAAATAACTTTCCAGAACTTAATAAATAACTATTTTACCTATACATTTTATGGAACAAAATGACTTATATGGTTGATGTGTGTAAAACACATAATTCCAATTCTGGCTCTAAATTTAATAAGAATGAATACGGTGGACAATATTTTAGAAAAGAAAAAAAAAACAATAAAACAGAAACCAATTCAACAAACAAGATTTATTTATGTAATATGAAATTGTATTTTTGCTTTGTGTGAATTCTAATTTTTTTTTTTTTTTTTTTTTTTACATAGGCATCACCACATTATCAAGGCCCAGAGGCCACTCAAGGATAAGGGTTAAAGAGTGTACAGTAGAAATTGGACATTATAGTAATCATTAGTAATGAAAATTTGGTAAATTTGATAACTTATATGGAACGGCTCATCAAGAACTTACTTACTTTAGACTTGAACACAACCATATTGTAGTCAGCCAGAAAGCAGGAAAACGGAAGACAATTCCACAGGCGTGCAGTTCTAAGAAAGAAGCTTTGTTCATGGAATCTACAATTAGGTTTAGGCACAGATAAAGAGTGGGGGGAATTATTGATAGTGTTTACAGCTAGACGAGTGTTTCTTGTGAAAGTTTGGCGAGGGGGGACCATAGATTGAAGCTCAGTCGAACACTTTCCATGAAAATAACGATACATCAGAGACAAACTCGCAACATCTCTTCTGTGAGATAGAGGTTGCAAGGAGGAGAAAAGGACATCTCCTACGAGGCTACGAAGTCTATTTTGAACTCTTTCAAGGCAGGACAAGTCCTTTCTAGCAGCTCCTGCCCAGATGTGGCAACAGTATTCCATCCTTGGACGTACCTGGCTCTTATATAGATAGAGAATAGCATCAGCAGTGAGATATTTACCGGATCGATAGAAAGATCCCACCATTTTTCCAGCGGCCTTGGCAACAGATTTGATGTACGTGTTCCATTTAAGATCAGGAGTAATGGTCAAGCCCAGAAGCTTGTCAAAACTTGAGGCCTCCTGAAGACGAGAGCCATTCATTTCAATTGATGCCAAATGTGGATTAGAATGTTGATGATATAAAGAGAGAAGCTTGGTTTTAGATGCATTAAAAGTAACTAGCCACTCCTTTCCCCATTGTACTACGTGCTCAAGATCAGAGGAGAGAGAATAGGAGAGAACTTGGTCGTTTACTGTCTTAGATGTGCTACCATAAATGGTAGTGTCGTCAGCATAAATGTCTACAAATGATGTAAGGATGTGATTTGGAAGATCATTAATGTAGATCAGGAAAAGAGTTGGGCCCAGGATGGACCCCTAAAGCAAGAAAAAAGATAAAGAATTCAATAATATTATATCTTAGCAGGGAGACCTGACATTGCTCAGGAATGAATGAGGATCAACGAATGCTTCACCCTCCCATATTTTATTGTTATTGACATCCGTAAAATCATCCATTTTTCAATCCGCCCCACAGTTACTTAGTCCACAATACATTGTAGTTTGCATTGCACTGTTGAGAACTTACTGTTGATTTTATAAAATTCATTTTATATAATGGCTTGAATTAAAGTTTAAAATACAAAAGTTCTGTATGATAGTAAAATCGTGCTCTAAACAGAAACATGTATTTCAAACACACCAGTCATATCAAAAAACCTACTATTGATTTTATATATCAGACCTTTCTGCTTGTGCAATAATACAATTTCTCAAACACACTTGTAATGTTAGGTTATATTAGGCATTAACTTTAGTCAAAATCGCCTGTTCCTCCTTTCATTGGATTTTTTTGATTATCAATAGTGATTGAAGACATTCTGATACAAACAAGACCTATCTAAAAACTGTCAGGCATATAAAGTACATTTGTGTTAAATTTCCAAAGAAAAAAAAAATCAGATAAGCCATTTAGGAATCCATAGGGAACGAACTCGCACACACACACACACACACATACACATACACACACACAAAGTTCCTTTTATATTATAGTAGATTGTTATTTTGTGTCCAAGATTATTTGCTGATATGCCCCTACTGAATGGAGACAGTCTGGCAGTTATCTTTAGTGGATATTTTGAGTGATCAACTCCTGGGTGGGTGAATGGTGACCACTAACAAAGATTAGAATCAGTCAAGGGTGAAAAGATTCCGGGAAATTAGGAAGAGGAGGCAGTCGGATCCAGTTTTCCAGACAAGGAGTGGGACTTGAATGTTCAACAGAAGCATATGTTTTTTTCTGAAAGCTGCCAGTCAGTTGAGCCAGTGTCCCCCTCCTGGCAAGTTGAGATGATGTACTCTTCTAAGGCTCTTGGCTGAAGGACTGTGTGTGTGGGACTTAGATATTTTGGTTTGATCAGGCAGAAATCTCATTCTACAAATCTGCCACTCAACCTAAGTAAACAGGTAGCACTTGTAATCTCCCCCAAAAATAAACATTTATTGTTTATAAACTGGACTTATGATTTCAGATGGGAACAATTCCTTTCTTGCAGCGCTGACTGAATTAAAAAACTTTTGACTGGCACAATAAGGAGGATGATCACAGCCTGTGCAGTGTATGTTTATATTATGTCAATGTCTAAAATACAGAGCAGTTTTGTTCTATGTTCCCTGACTGCCTCCCCTTCCCAATCTCCTGGAATCTTTTCACCTCTGACTAATTTTGATCTTTGTTAGTGGTCACCATTCAACCACCCAGGAGTTGATTACTGAAAATATCCACTGAAGATAACTGGGAGACAGTTTCCATTCATAGGGGCTTATCGGCAAATAATATTGGTCATTACTTTTTTTCAAACTGATCAGTCCCAGCATGATCCCCAGTTCAATAAGATACTTAACTTAAAATAGAGAAAACATCTCTTGGGTAGTAACACTCCAACCATAAATGCTTTCAACTCTCTGCACCCCTCTTCTTCTTCTCTGAGTCAAACATTTAACACCTGAAAAGTCTGCCACTCATATGTACCATCTAAGCATGCAGTGCATGTTTACAATAAGTCAAAGGTGGTAACGTTTTATGTCACTTCATTAATGATCGATAGTGTCTGGTTCAAAGGCAGCAGAGATTTCATGTTGCAACATCTCTGTCTAATCAGTATTGCTTTGTGGAGGTAGGGGAGGGGAAAGCGTGAAAAAAAAGTGTCTCCAAGACACTGTTGGCATATTAAGAATTGGGTGAGTTCAACCCACCTTTAAATTCGAATCAATACTTTCATAAAGCATATCAATAATCTGAATCTTTGCAATTTATTTTTTTCGTGTTTCAAGATACTTCCCTCCTTCAAAGCTGGACCTTCAGCAGGATTACTCGATGGCATCCACTATCTAAAACCTGTATAAACCTCTGTATAAACTTCACATCATTACTTCGGCAGCGAGGGCTTTTCTTGTTTGGCACACATATACATTTTTTGATTGTTCAATTATTATTTACGACAGCTTCATGCCTCTGAGGTCCAGATATATCTCTATGAGCCTCCACCAAACATATTTCAGAAGAATAAATTAGTTTTTTTCTTTTCTAATTAAACTTCTTCGGTTTCCGTGAAAATCCGAAATTGTCCAGACAGATTTTTCTTATTTCTCTTTCTCAAAAACTACTTGCCTTCTTGGTTCCAGACAAGAAAAAGATTTGGTTATTAAGAAAATATTACAATGCAAATTACAAATGCATATTACAGAATATTAATTTTTTAGAAACTCTTTTTAAAAAAAAGAATGCAAATTAGGAATAGCTAAGGCCGTTTGTGATTGTTTGCAAATTACTATATATACAGTATTACAAAATGTACCACGGTTTCTAAATCAAACCTTGAATTTGGACAAAGACAACGAGAAGATGATCATGACCAGTGCAATGAATGCGCGTGTGTGTGTGCGTGTGCATGATGAAAATTATGGAAATAATATTCTAACTTGATGGAAAAATGAACCTAGAAAAAACAAAATTATTTATACATTCTTCAAATGTTTCATCTATTTCAAGACTTCTTCGGGATGATTTTCAAATATTGTACTTCTATTTTATTTCTTTAAATCAATTATCCCAAGGAAGTTTTAGAATAGAGATGATAAATATATAAATTTAGGCTTTACCTTTTTTTTTTTTTTTTTTTTTTTTTTACATGGGAGTCACCACTTATCAAGGCCCGAAGGCCACTCAGGGATAAGGGTTATTGCGTGTACAGTAATCAATGAGATAGTATTGTAGTAATCATTAGTATTGGGGGTTTTGATAGAGTGACTTACTTAAGGGGGCGGTTTGTCAGGAGTTTGTTTATGTTGGACTTGAAGACGTCCACGTTGTAGTCAGGTGGGAAACAGGCAAGCGGCAGAGAGTTCCACTGGCGTGCAGTTCGAAGAAAGAATCTTTTCTCATGGAATCTACTTTGGATTTAGGCACAGATAGAGAGTAGGGAAAATTATTGACAGTATTTTCAGCCAGACGGGTGTTTATCATGAAAGATTAGCGAGGGGGGACGAGGGATTGGAGCTCAGACGAGTACTTGCCATGGAAATAACGATAAAACAAATACAGGCTCGCAACGTCTCTTCTGTGGGAGAGAGGTTGCAGGGAAGAGAAAAGGGCATCCCCCACTAAACAACGAGGTCTATTTTGTACTCTGTCAAGGCAGGATAGGCTGTTTTTAGCAGCTCCTGCCCAGATGTGGCAGCAGTACTCCATCCTTGGACGTACTTAGCTTTTATACAGATAGAGAATTGCATCAGTAGTGAGATATCTTCTGGAGCGGTAGAAGGATCCCACCATTTTCCCAGCGTCCCTGGCAACAGATTTGATGTATGTGTTCCATTTCAGATCAGGAGTAAAGGTCAAACCCAGAAGCTTGTCAAAACATGGAGCCTCCCCAAGACGACAACCATCCATTTCAATTGATGCCAGATGGGGATCAGAGCGTTGATGATGTAAAGATAGAAGCTTGGTTTTGGATGCATTAAAAGTGACCAGCCACCTCTTCCCCCATTTTACCACGTGCTCAAGATAAGAGGAGAGAGAATTAGAGAGAACTTTCTCATTTACGGCCTTTGATGTGTTGCCATAGATGGTCGTGTCATCAGCATAGATGTCAACGAATGATTTAAGTATGTGTTTTGGGAGATCATTGATGTAGATCAGGAAGAGAGTTGGGCCCAGGATTGACCCCTGAGGGACTCCAGCATTAATACTGTGGGCCTCTTATTTCTGCCCATCAACCATTACTCTTATGAACATATCAGAGAGAAATGATTTAATGATTGAGAAAACATTTCCAGTAATACCGTAGCTGGAAATCTTGTGAAGTAAGCCCTTATGCCATACCTTATCGAAGGCCTTCGATATGTCAAGAGCAATTGCCCTGGAAAGGAAACCTTTGTCAAGAGATTCACTAATCCTATGTGATATAACCGTTAGCACATCTGCTGTAGATCTTGCAGAGCGGAAACCATAAGGCGTACATGAAAAGCTTTAAACATTGTGTATTACTAGACCAGATTAAAAAATAAATTATTAAAAATCCTTTATGCCTTAGTTTTTCTTATGCTTGAGACGTTTCATGCATTCCTCATATCTATGCATATATATATGTATATATATATATATATATAGACAAATATTACATAGTCATTACACTGAACATGCTAAGGTTTCAAACAATTGGTCAGTAAGAACCAAAAGTTCTCGTCAGGCGACGTAATAAAATTTCAGGACCAGACTTTTGGTCCTTACCGACCAATTGGCTGAAACATTAGCATGTTCAGTGTAGCAACTATGTAATATTTGTCTATATAAATAAAAATATTATAGTTTTCTCTTTTTATTGAGCA
This sequence comes from Euprymna scolopes, assembly GCF_053919585.1. Lineage (NCBI taxonomy): Eukaryota > Metazoa > Mollusca > Cephalopoda > Sepiida > Sepiolidae > Euprymna > Euprymna scolopes. The sequence goes on along the minus strand of NC_136484.1, from coordinate 150,501,453 downwards.
CTCTTAATAACTTTGTATTAATGCACAAGTTTTCCTTCTTGAATACCTTTAATTTGGTGTGTATATATATATATAATTATTACTAAATTTTATATATATATATATATATATATATATATATATATATATATATATATATATATATATATATATATATAATTATTACTAAATTTAATTATCCACAAACACATGTTTTGTTATTCACAACTCATCAGTGTGACCAAGCCTATATATAAGAGAAAAACAAATTACAAGCTGGATTATATATTATTTATTTTAATTATTATTTCTTAATTTACAGATTACAAAACCATCTGAAATGGATGAAATTTGTCCAGTTAAATAAAACAAAATGTCCTTTTGAAACTTGCCAATAAACTAACATTAACAACATTTTCTTTTCATAAGTGTTTGTACTTCTATTCCATCTCTGGTGTTCTGTACAGAAAAATTTGATGAGAAGAAAAAGAGAGATTGATCTTAAGCATCTGTAAGAGCAGCAACACCAGGGAGAACTTTGCCTGCAACAAAGAAAAGATTTATTTAGTTGAATAAACAAATAGAAACAATGAGATGAACTAATATTGAACAATTTTTGGTTCGTGTTCAGAATTCCCCTATATTAAAAACAAAAATTAAGACAAATATCATGTTCCAAAAATCATGTATATTGATCAAGTAGTATTATTTTTATAAAGATAGGATGTGCAAAAAATGGTGAAATATGACAAGGTGTATGGTTACAAAAACCAGCTTATAATTTTTTTAATAAGTTTCTGGTTACTTTTTGATTGTGTTTGAAAGATAAGTTTTAATTATTTTTTTAGTGGATCTATTTTTTTTCAATATCATGCTACAATTAGCCCCTAACCAAAAGGCCATGGAAAAGAACATTGTCATAAGTCTTCAATAGGTTTGCTAGTTATGGTGGTTTGATAGAGTGACTAACAAAACCCAATATTAGTTCAAATATGTTGAATGTATTAAACAAACTCTGAAAAAAGGGAGGCAAGGAGTCTAACTCAGAAGGCTTTTGACTGGAATTTCCAAAGAAAGTGAAAAAGATGATTTTACAGATGCTGTCTTCTGACTGATAAAACTGTGAAGCTACAAAGAAGGCTGAAGTGCACAGAAGAAATTGATAAAAAATGGTGGAAGCTCTGTTTCATCAAGAGAAAAGAGGATTAAGTCAAAGTTACAATCTAAAACAAAACACTTTTTTGTTGAAATTATGAATATTACATAAACATTCATGCATACAAGGAAAATATTAGAATATTATAATTTGAAATTTTCATAAAAATTGTTATGATGATAACAAGAAATATTTTTCCATTATATTTTTGTGAAACTATTGAATAAACAATGCTTAATTCAATCATTAGTTTAAGGGTTTTTTTTTTTTTTAAAGTTATATTGATTTCATTTACACAGACTTTCGGGATTTTTTTTTTTTTTCATAATATGAAATATTTTTTAAACATTTCTAATTGTTAACATTTACATTTTCATACAAATAGCAAAAATAAATTCAGGCGTTTTTTTAGTACTTAAAACTATAACTTTAGTAAAGATGTTTTTTGTTTACACATAATACATTTTAATTAAAATTTAAAAAAAAAAATTAATAGGTTTATTATATTCTGTGATCGTTAATAAATACTGAAAATTTCATTAAAATTAGTTAATTTCTTAAATTTTGGTGAATATTTAAGTGAAAGGAGAGGTTTAAATGCTTATACATTTTGGGAATCAATCATTCATTTTGCAAGTACCTATATAAAGAAAACCATTTTTAAGTGATTAATGCAAATTTGTAGGCATTATGACATAAACTTCATAAATTTGGAATTATTGTTATCTCCATTGTATTTTTGTTTTTTTTTTAACGACTGGTGAAACAGTTACACCTCTGATACTCATAAAATTTGATTTTCTTTATAAAAATAGAACTACTTGATCAATTTACATAATTTTTGGAATATGATATTTTCGTTTTACCATTAATACGTACATTACACAGATTTTTCTTTATTTTTGTTTTTTTAATATAGAGGGAATTCTGGACAAGAATTCAAGTATTTTTTTCAAATGACACAAGTGTATAAATTAAGGTGATTAAAGTTCCAAATGATTAGGGAATGCAAAAAGATGAGAGTATAATCTATAAAAGTCTCTCTGGTTCTGAAACCTGAAGAGTCCCTATTTACTTGTCTCAATACAAGGACAGAGTTAGACATAAGGTTGTTTGTTTTTTTTTATGTGGGGAAAATCCAGCTCCCCAAAATAAGGTACTTTGGATTGGGACAAAAGTAAAAATTGACAGTCTAAAAAGATTGCTACTTCATTGAAGGCAAAAAATATAAAGTATATCAAAATGAATACTACAATTTGCTCCTAACCAAAAGGCCATGGAAAAGAACAGTGTCATAATCACTACCATAAAAAAATCTAGATCTTCATAAAGAAGTCTTCAACAGATTTGCTAGCTATGGTGGTTTGATAGAGTAATTAACAAAACCCAATATTAGTTCAAATATTTTGAATGTATCAAAAAAAAAAAACTCTGAAAAAAGAGAAAGGGGGGACAAGAAGTCTAACTCAGAAGGCTTTTGACTGGAATTGCCAAAGAAAGTGAAAAAAAAAAGATCCTGCAGATACTGCCTTTTGACGGATTAAACTGTGAAGCTACAAAGAAGGCTGAAGTGCACAGAAGAAAGTGATAAAAAATGGTGGAAGCTCTGTTTCATCAAGACAAAAAGGATTAAGCCAAAGTTACAATTTAAGACAAAACAACTCACAAGAATCAATCCAAGTGTCTTTTATATTCTATTCTACAATAATGAAGTTTCATAAAAAATTGTAAAAAATGAGTAAATCAGAAGAATAGGTGACCCAAAAGAAGAAGTTTTATGGAGCTAGGCAATGATAACCAAAAAATAGTCACCTGTGTATTTTAAGTCAAAAATTAAAGAAAATCAGGAAAATTTTAGTTCTAAGTAATCATATGTATTTTTTTGCTTGTATATTTTTTAAGAAAATAAAATGTTTATTATTTATTTGAAATAATTTCTTTTACAAAAATAAGTAAACAAGTATGTGGTTTGATTTTTTTTTTGAAAACTATAATAGGTTTGTTTTGAGGTGTTTATTTTAAATACTTTTTTAAACAAAAAGTAATTTTACAATAGTAAATTTTTAGGGCTTAAAATACACAGATGACAATTTTTCCGTTATCACCGCCTGTCTCAATAAGACTTATCTTGAATCACCTATTCTTCTGGTTCATGAAAAAATATAATCTAATTTATAAAACTCACTATGTCTGTGTTTGTCTCCATATTTTCAAACTCTGTCTCTTCCAAAACTAAAAGTTGCAGAGCGGCGCTAGGGCCTCAAATGATTGGATTTTTTATGGACCGTTCTTTCATGAGCCTTTAATCGGTTAAAATAGTTTTTAAGGGGTCAAAAAGGAGTAAAAATTGGAAAAAAATCGTTATACATTTTGTACGTTCATCTTAGTTTATTTTTAATCAGTTCATATGCATGTCACGTTGGTCCAGTGGTAACGTCACCAGCTTTGAATGCTACAGTTTTGGTTTCGATTCTAGCTGATGGCACCTAAATACTTTTTCTTTTTACTTTTAAAATCATGACTATAATAATATCTATGAAATCTAGACAAATTAAAATTAGCTTTGATCAATATGGAGGAAACCCTTCATATCAGACAATTGCTATTCATTTGGACACTACCAAAGCTCCCTCTTTTTGGGGAGGCGCTGGTTTTCCCCAACATTGTGGGGAAACAAATACAGCAGAAAGCGGAAAGCTTAACTGACCTACTGCCAGACTTAAGTGCGTGATTTCATTTCGCTATCCACTATAGCATAATGGTTGACATTGCTAAATTTGAACGCTTTATACTTCCGCTCACTCATGGCATAGCGGTAAAATATCAGGTTTTCTTTCACCTTCTTTTCCGCCTTCATGTCGTGAGTTCGAGCCTGCCTGCCTACTACCACTTTTTTTTTTACTTTTTAATTTTTTTTCTGCTAAACACACACCTACAAATAACAGTGCCAGGTACTCAGGCTAGTCTATTATCTAAAGGGCAAAATGGGCGCAAGTGTTTGTGTATGTCCACAAAAGGTTTTTTGCGTCAGGGTTCTCGCGTCGGTTAGATTCCGGGAGAAGTTTTTGCGTACTTCCTAGATCGGAATATCTCAGATTTGCAAACAGACATTGTCTCTATTTTTATTTTGATCGAGTTTAAAAAAAATTCCCTCAGTTTCAGTATTTGTTTGCCTTTTTCGTATAAATAAAGCAAAACTAATCGAACACAAATGCCTGGCTTTCAAGCCGGGTAGTATCTGTTCTGTAATTGGTCCTTGGTCAATGTAGGGGAAACCCTTCATACCAAGACAATTACTATTTATTTAGATACTGCCAGAGTGCCCCCTTTTTAGGGGAGCTGGTCTTCCCCCATTAAAAACGATCTTGTGTTTAATTTGCTTTCCTGAGGAAGCAAATAAATACCAACACAGAAAGTGGGAAGCTTAACTGGCCCTAGGCCAGGCTTTAAAGCAATATTCATTTCTGCACATGCGTTGTGACTCCTTTGATTCTTAAGTTAATTACTAACTCATTGAATTCACTATCTTCTTTGGCCTAATGGTTAGCGAAGAAGACTAATTACCCTACGTTTTTTAGTTTTATCCCACCTCTCTATCTTTTTTTTTTTTTTTAATTTTTTTTCACATTATTTTCCTCCTTTGCTGTTCGGGTTCAAGCTTGCCTGCCTACTACCACATTTTTTTTTTTCTTTTCAAACATCTGGGTAATGCCAGGCACCCAGGCTAGTTTATGAATAAAAAGGAAGTCATCTATTTCTAAATATTGTGATAACTTTACTTAAAAAGTTGCATATATGGAAAGAAAAAAAACCTTTGACGTTAACTGGTTGATAATAAAAAGTGCTTTCCTCTCATTTCTTATGAGTCTTGATAGAGAAATCAAACGAGGGAACAGGACATTAAGAAATTGTAACTATCAGAGCAGAACATAAAAACAATTTGTATCAGTGACCTACATTCAAGACCGTTCTAGAACTTCTATTTTCAAACATTCCATCAGAGAAGAAGAAAAAAGGGAGAGAAAACATTTAGTGAGCTGTGAGTCGGATTACTTTTTTGTGAAATTTATCTTTAGCAATTGCAAGTCAGAGTGAAAACTCTTCTCTGATAGACTTTCAAACATTCTTTTTCAAATATTTCTTTTGCTAAGAGTGTTTTATTTGTTCCTTGTGAGGGATGGTTATTACTTTTGCAATTATTGGTTCCTAAGAAAATACAGCATCTCTGATTATCGCAGTACACTGAGTATTCTGTATACAAGGTTGTGTAAGTTCTGTTATTGTTATCTATTGAAATCTATATGTCATGTATATGTCTGTGTATACAAAATTTTTGGTTTAGATATCTAAAGATTTTGTTGAATGTTGATAATGGTCAACTGTTTCAAACAGATTTTTATTAAGTTGTTTTTTGACTCTGAACAAGACACAGTGCTACTTGGACATAAGGGCTACTATTTGGTCCCAAATCTACAGAGACTATGTAGGGAGTTAAACAGCGAGATGGCTGTTCACATTACACTTGAACTTCTGCGTGTCAGTACAGTCAGAGAAGCAGGAACTCGGGAGGGAATTCCAAAGTTTAGCAATTCAAGGGAAGAAACTATTTGCGTCATCTAACGATCTCTACAGCCTTAGATATGTATTCATTCATTTTCCCCTCATGTCTGTTATAGAGTGTGGCCCTGTCATCAGCAAATATACCCATTTCAGAAACAATTTTATAAGGGAAATCATTTATTAATGTCAAGAATGATAAAAGTCCCAAGATTGACCCATACTGCACACCTGCATTTATATCATGCTTTGACGTACAACCATCGAGGACAACCTGGATTTTTTTCTTTTCTAAGAATTTGATTATATTAAGTAATCATCCGGTAATACCATACAATTTCCTTTTCATAAGAAAACCTTCGTGCTTAAATGTCAAAGGCCTTAAATATATCCAGGACCACTGCCCTTGCCTCCTCTGCCTTATTCAGTGCATGGTACATACATTCAGAAATTACAATTAAGATATCTACAGTAGAATGAGTCTGTTGGAAAGAAGTTTAGTATCTATGGGTTAGTGGACTAGTACCTAATTAATTAAGGACTCAGAGATTTTAGTGAAGAGCAAAAGAAGGCTAATGGGGTGATAATTAAGTGGGTCAGTTCTACCACCAGAATTCTTGAAAACTGGTACCACAGAAGCAATTTTCCAGCAGTCATGGAAACAAGATTTGGTAAAACATTTGTTGAAGAGTTTGGAGAGAACTGTGGCAACTTAAGCGAAGCATTTTTTAATAGTGTAACAGGAATGAGATCAGGCCCACACATCTTCAAGGTATCTAGGTTTTTATGATATCACGAACATAAGAAGGGGTGATTTTCAGATTATTGAATGTGGTTTCTGAACACAAAGAGAAATTTGGCAGGGAGTGGTTCATTGGGTTTAAAGTTGAGGTGGAGGCAAACCGCCGGGCAAGCAGATTAGTTTTCTCAGTTGCCATGCAAACAACCTCATGTTTATTGGATAGTTACTCTTCCGAATCGTTCACTTCTACTTGTGCAGCTGCCTTCCCTCAAAGTTAGTATGCATTTCACAGATTCATCCAACATAAGAGATAAAAATATATAAAAAAATAATTGTAAGAGTAAATAGCCAAAGCCAAGAGAAGGCATACTAAAATCACCAGAAAACACATTGAATCATAGAAATTAGAAACTTGCAATTTTTAGAAAATTTATAACAATATAGTAAATAATGGGCAATTGGAGTTGGAGGCAAACCGCCGGGCAAGCAGATTAGTTTTCTCAGTTGCAAGTAGAAGTGAACCCTTTGGAAGAGTAATTTTGCTATAAAATTTCTGAGTAGGAAAGTGTGTTTAATTGAGTAGTCTCATTTGCACACTCTTCTGCAGGAATGTTGTATTGCGGAGTGTACACTTAACAGGGATGTAACAACATTTATAATAGAAGTAACTAAACACCGAGATTTGTCCCCTGCAATATACAACAAGAGAAAAAATGCAACTCTATGGGGCATCTCTGATGGTTTTCCAGTCAGTCTTCTTGATGTACTTTCTTGTTTTGATCAATAACTTTTCAATTTGAGGTTGAGAGACTTGCAAAATTTTCTCCAAATATGTGCAAAATTTCTAGATTCTATCAAGATGTATGTTACTGAGATATATATATATATATATATACACACACACACACACACTAGACTACCCATGACCCATTGTTATATTAGCTATGGAATTAATGTATGAGTGTGACACTTGTGACAAAAAAAATAGTTTTTTGTGACATAAAAACATTTCTATGAAAGTATATTAAAATGAAAAAAGAATATAAATAGATTCTATGAGTTGTTCTGTTTATAACTGTTTATTTTTGAAAAAAAAAAACAAAACTCAGAACCATTGAATTATAAGTGGTTTACCATACTTATAGGTAAATGTGCACTGAATAATACTTAAAGTTAAATTCAAATTTTGATATATCTTTTAATTTAAATACGAAAAAAAACAAAAAACAATTGGAACTCTGAAAACGTTAACAGTAAAACAATACATTTTATTGTCATGTTGATTATTCATTTGTAATGCAATTTAAAAAAAACATATTTTCGGGGTTATTTATTTATGTTGGTAGTGTAGAAGAAAATGTATGAATGTTTTTAAGAAAGGTGTATTAAAAAATGGCAAATAAATTTTTTTAAAAAATAGGAAGGCGGTGGGTAAATTGCCATTGTAAAATGCTCTTATGGTTGTCAACAAGTTAAAGTAGATTTATCTGTAAGAAAGTTGCGTTAAAATAACTTAAACGTAATACGGAAATAAACGATGTAAAAAAAAAAAAAAAAAAAAAGCAGAAAGTATTAACAATTGTTTATTTGGATAACTTAAACGCAAAAAAAAAAAATTGGGACGCTGAAAACGTACACAGTAAAACAATACATTTTATTGTTGCATTGATTATTTATTTGTAACGCAAATTAAAAAATATTTTCGGGATTATTTATTTATGTTGGTAGTATAGAAGAAAATGTATGAATGTTTTTAAGAAAGGTGTATTAAAAAAATGAAGAATGAATTTAAAAAAAAAGGAAGGCAGTGGGGAAATCGCCATTGGAAATTGTTCTTATGGTTGTCAACGGGTCAAAGTTGATTTATTTGTAAGAAAATTGCAACAGTATAGTTGTAATACAGAATAGTTGCAAAACATTCCCACCCTTCCCATGTTAAATAATAATTTCTAAATAATACTGTTAATATTTCAGTCTGCAGGTCAAATTTTTTAAAAGTAGCGATTTGTGTTTATTTATTTACGCTGTTATGGGTTTATGTTTATGTACGCATGCGCAACCTGACGTTGTAAACTGGATGTGGGTTACAACACCTGTTACAAAGTCATTTGAGTTATATATATGTGTGTGTGTGTTCCACATAAACATTTCAATTATTTCAATTGTAGTTCTGGTTTTAAAATAAAAAAAAAAGTTTGATATGATTTGTGTCTAGTCATCTCTTTTCTTACTGAAAGTTGATTTCCTTTCTTTTAATATAGGCTTTATTTGTTGGAATTTTGTTTTTATTAATAAGTTACCACATATCAAGGTTAAAAACCACTCAGAAATTACCATGTTGTAGCCTTAAGGAAATTTGGGACACTATGTTCTACAAATGGAAAGTTCTTGGAAATATACTGTTCATGGAAATTCCATTTGATTTTAGACACACAGAGTAAGAAAGGAAAGTTCTTTGCAGTGGTGGTAGAGAGAGGAGTTCTTGCTTTTAAAGTTTTACCAAGGAATCCAAAATTGAAGCTTAGTGGAGTACTTTCCGTGAAAATAATGATAGAGTATAGAAAAACTAGCAAAATCTTTTGTGAGAAAGAGGCTTACAAGAAAAGAAAAATCATACTAAATTGTGAAGATGATTTTGAACTTTGCTTTCAGCAGAACTTTATTATTTTATTTACCTCCTTTCCAGGTGGTTAAACATAAGGCAAAGTGTAGATTTGAGAAAAGCGTTTTTGTGGAACAAACTGGATTTGAACAGCACACACACATTTTTAGCCTGTGTCCTTAACCATTCAGTCACCATTACTCCTTTAGAACATACCCAACTTTTATATAGACAGATGCTTATCAATTTTTGTCAGTAATTTGTTGATTTTAGATTGGTGTATTGGACTGAGTTTTTGTTGGCTACTGAATCAGCTGTGTGGCATGATATCCAGTTGAATAACTTTTTTGGTGTAGCTTGTACAGTTTAATTTGTTTAGGATTTTGATATTTAGTGGAATATTTAATTTTCTATTTTTAATGGTTCCTAGGACACTATGGATATTTGAGTTATTGGTGTTGCTAATGAAAATAATATCAAAGACTAAATCTATTGTAAAAGTTTTTGCTGTAAATATGGAGGCTTCTTTGATAAGGCATTTTTTTTTTTAGCAATTATGCCGTTGTGGACTACTCCAAATCCAGTTTCGTTATTTAGCGCTACCTTTGTAAATGTGAGAATACTTACAATATTTTTCTTCAATATTCTCTTGATAACTTAGAGGGCAAGTGTTTTTTTAGTTTGTTTGAATTTAAAATTACCTTGTTGTTTAAGTAATCTGGGGGAAGGGGGAAGGATTGTTGTATGGCATCATGGATTTTTGCAAGTTAGATTCCTGCTTTTTTTAAGTATGGGTTCCATGCACAAGCCAACTAGTTTTATTGTCTATTTTTTTGTTGTTGAATAAAGGTTTGTATTTTGAATTGAAAATGCAGTCATAGGCCAGATTAGTTAGGTTAATTTTTAGTTTAATGCAATATTATCAAATTAGTTTTTCGAATATGGCTTGGAGAGGTGGCTCAGGAGTTTTGATGTATTAATTCTTCACTGGGATTGGGATTGTTTTATGACAGATCAACACAAGACATTTTGTATTCTAAATAATGTATTTCTAAAATTGTCATTTAATAAGGTATATAATCATATTTTTGGATTTTATCTTTTTCAGGTATTTGTGAGATAGGTGCATTTTCTAACAACATGCTGATGTTTGGTGCAATTGATTACTGTGAATAGTTGATCGCAGTTGGTGCAGCTTCCCCTTTAAAGATGTGTGTGTTAGAGATGTATGTCCAATTCTGACTACTTTATACTTTACTCGATCTGATAGCATTTCCACATTTTCTCTTCCAACTGTGAGCATAATGTTCAGAGAATTTGTTGTTGTGGAAGATATCTCCTATTGTTTGCAATTTCTTTTAATTGTATTGTATAATCCTAGTTTTGAAAATGAGTTTTCTGGTAGTAATGGCATCTAATGAACAACTTCACAATCCACAAAGCTCTCAAATTCAGTCTCACAAATGATTGTAGTTTAAGATCATATCCAGGACCACTTCTTTTCTTTGTGTTCTGGATCCAATATTTCAGTACATCTTCAATGGCAATGCGTGATTGCACTTTGTCAATCCTTAAAGCTTTGGTTTTATTTGATAGCATTTAACACTGTCTTATATGATAGCAGTTCAATCATAGAGATTAGATAGATTGAGAATTTCTTAGATTTTGTTCATTTCATTATTAACTTATGTTTAATTCCATCACAAAGTTGCAAACTTGCAGATGAGTAACAAACTTCAAAGAAACCATTTTGAATGTTGTTAAAAAAAGATTGATAACTTCAATTTAGGATCTTTAGATAAAGCTCTAAATTTTCCTCTCAATATGACCAACTGCTAATTCTACAGTTTTGTCTTCTATTCTCTAAGACACAAGAAAAAAATTCTTATATGTTTAAATAAAAAACATGAAATATAATTTAAATGACTCACCTTCCAACAATTCCAAACTTGCTCCACCTCCAGTGCTGACATGGCTGACTTTGTCTTCAGTGTTAAACTTAGCACAGCAAGTAGCTGTATCTCCCCCACCTAAAGCAACATTATTAGCATTAATAACCAATTCTTGGTTTCCAAATTGTATAATTATTTACATTGAAATTGAATTTGTATATCATTATATTCAAAATTTAATTATAAATCAAGTATTAAAGTTTGGTTTTAAATTCACAAAAACATTTTATAAAACTGATTTAGAATGCAATAAAAAATAGTTAATCAATGAGATGTTCTTTTTACAAAGTAATATTCAATTAGATAATCATAGAACAATTGCATACACATGATGAAAGTTATTGTTCTTTTATTGTAAACATGTTATTGTAATCTAGTATTATTGTGGTAAATGACTCAACTTTAAATATAGAGATAAATTGTACACCAAATAGTATAAACTATATATTTATTAAATAGGATGTTTTGATAAAAAATTATTGCAAATAGAGCAAGCCTTTCAAAACCTGTTTTTATAAAAATCCTTTTACTTTCCAAAAAATCTAAAAGGTAACTCAATTTGAATTTTACAATTTTAATCATAGCATAGTTTTTACCAAATTGATCCTTGGAAAATAATCTTATTTCAAATGAAACCAATTTTTTCCAAATTTATTTGATCTTTGTCAAAGTAAGTTTCCAAATTGTTTCCCTTCTCAATTATTATGAGAGAAAAAACAAATAACTCACCAATAATGCTTATGGTTCCACTTTGAGTAGCTTTAACAACAGCATCCATCATAGATTTGGTTCCCTGGGCAAAATTATCAAACTCAAAAACACCAGGAGGACTGAGAAAAAACAATCAAATTAAAATGATTTCAATTAATATTGTTAAACATGTTCAGTTGAAACACAAATGACAACAATGCAAATAATATTAACAATGCTTAAAAATATGAAATGAAGAAAAAGAATAAAGAAAGTTCAAAAGAAAATCTCAGTGTAGTTTCGGTTGGTTAAAAGTTTATTCATTTTATTGTAAAATGGTATAAAATATTTATTTGTTTTTTTTTGGGTGGGGGGTAAATCAGTTTCATTTTGGTTGCTTTTAACAAGAGAAGACTACAAATAAAGTTCATCATAATATGTGTCGCTGTTGAAATTTTGCTGGAAAATAGAGTTCTATTTCCATGTAATCATATTAATTCCTCTTGCTACTATTGTTCTTATTTGTTTGTTTTTTTTTGTATCGCCTATCACCCTGGTCAAGTTGAGCTGATTTCCCGCAGAGCAAATATAGCATCTCTGACCATCACAGTCCACCTTCACCAATCCTGAGCTAGGTCACATGATATTGCTAGCTAATCCAGATTCTTGCAGGCTTAAATGTTGCCAGATCATCTTTGATTATCATCGTCCAGGTCTTAAACTGCCCACCAGCACGTTTGCACCAACAAAGAAAGGGGAAGGACCTTTTAGATGAGCTCTCTATCTGGGTGCTGAGCTGCATGCTAGAATCATCTTATACATCATTAGAGAAGGACAGATGCCAATGGTCAGAGATTTAGTCATCAACAGAAAACTTTAGTTGGAATTCAATCTGTATAACAGCAGTGTAGAATGCAGCAAAGTGTGTGTGTGCATATAATTGTAGTAATAATAGTAGAGACAGTAGTTGGTACAAGTGTTTATTGAATCAACTGATCATAGTTTTATCTAGGAAAATATTCTCAACCATCATTAAAAAAAAAACATTGTATAATAAAAATCACTTACCCATTCCAGACAATAGTCTTCGCTTTAGCAATAACCTCAGCAAACTTTTTGCTAGATTCTGGACCAACATCCAAACCCTAAAATCGAGTATCGATCAAAATGTTGAGATAATATTCAATAAAATACATCTGATATAAAAACAGATTTTTTATTAATATAATTTATTAATGACATGCATGAACAAATGTATTTAAATATAAACCTTTCAAGTTTAAAACAAAATAAATGTACTTATTTAAATAATTAAAAAAATTTTTTTTTCTTTTCATTAAAAGCCTAAAAACTACTTATCATCTGGCGGCTATTAATCTAATTCTAAATATTGTTTTTAAATGTATAACTCGTGTGACAAATATGGACGTTCACCACCCTCACCCCCAAGCCAATACTCTGGACAATGTGAGGAAATGATTGGTTTCATATTTAACTATTACGTTCAATTCTATTTATATATATTTTTTACATTATGCATAAATGCGCAACATTTTAGATGAAAAAGTTCTAACAAATGCATATATATATATATATATATAGTAATTTATAAAATATATATGGCGATTAAGCTACACTGAATATTCCGCATTTCATCCACTCTAGGACTCCTCAGGCTTATGCACGAATTCTGTGGTTGTTTATTGTTTTTATATGCTCCTCTTCTATTGAGATTTTAGTTAACCAATCAGCTTTTTAGTATCCACCACGCCTTTCCTATCAGCCAATGGGAATGCATATTATCGGACAAAGGATCTGTTTTAAAACTAGGTTAGTGTTTTTTTTTTATTGTTAGTTTATATATAAATATATATATGTGTACACACATATATGCACATATATATACATACATATATGTGTGATCGTTTATGTATATTCATGTTTATTTAATTTATTTATTTTTTATTTTCTATTGTTTTTGTTAGTTTTAAAACTATTTTGTATCGCTATCCTAGAGTAAATTTTATCTTGTGAACACAGTTATTTGCTATTTCTCTTCTACAGTTTAATAGATGTTGGGGTTCTTTAAAGTACAGGATAGCAAATTTTTCATGAAGGCATAATCTACATGGGTCGTCTAGGTCTTATTATTTTCCATTTGACTACCGGCGAATGTCCGCTTTCTTTGAGTTACCAGTATTTATTTGCTAGTGTTGTTATATATGTAAATTTCCTCTCTTTTAGAAATAGGGCACAATTATGAATATCTTCAGTATCAAATAATCCTTATACACTGTGAAATTTACTTTATGTATGAAAACCAAAGAGGAGAGATATAACATACGAGAAATATTTGGAATCAAGGCTCCCTTTGCTGTTATTTTAGATCATTTGGAACCATAGTAGCAAGTTTTAGTCTCCTCACCATCAAGGCCAGAAGTTTGGGTAAATATCAGATATTCTGTAATTCATATGCAAAACTAGGAAAACAGAAACATTTTATGGCTGTAAAAAAGTGTCAAAAATAAGCTCTGGATGATGGATGATCCCCTTAATGTGCAACCTTAAGGGCAAATACCACATAGCCCACTACATAATTCAGGTCATTACCTTTCCAACAAGCCTTCATTAGTTAAATTCTGATCAATAGTTGCTGAGATTTGGAACTTATAAAATTGCCAAAAAAGGTGGTATATATATATATATATATATATATATATATATATATATATATATTATATATATTATATATACATACATACATATACATGCAGATATCTAATACAGCTATTACTCCTGCGCATGTGCAAGAAAGAAAAAAAAATTCATAGCTTAAAGTTGCTTAATTTTTAACTTTCTTATCCGTCTGTTTATAGCTCAAATGGTAACGACACTAAATGCTAAATAATGACTAAGGCTGGAGTGTTGAATGTTTTGGTTTCAATTCTACCTGATGGCACTCAGGTCATTTTTTTTTAAATAACTTTTTAAATCATTACTACATACAATATAACAATCAATATAAAATTGACTATAATAATCATGAATATGAAATCTGCATGAATTAAAATATTTGTGTTTATGTGTATTTTAAAGCAGCTTGCTAATAAAAATAATATTTTAAGAAAGATTCTGCTAATTTATTGATTTTTTTTATTAATTGATTTTAATTACTGTTAATAGTGACATTAAGTATTTGATAAAAACTGAGAAATGCAAACAAAAATAATTTTTGAAGAATAGATAAATAATGTTGATATAGAAATCAGAAGAGACCATTGCTAAAGTGAAAATTATAAATTAATATCATAGAAACTTACCATATGTCCAGCAGGAATGCCTCCAGATACAGTCGCCTGACCAACAGTGGCATTTTCAGCAAATTTATCTCCAGTGACAAAGTCAACAGGCAATACCAATTCAACGTTTTTACTTTTAGCTTTCTCTATCAAGCCCTCAACAATTTTGGAACCATCTTCATCAAACAAAGAGCTTCCAATCTGAAGAAAGAAAACAGTTTAAGGAGATTATTTGCACAATCATACAATTAATTAGCACAGATATTCCAATAAAATGGTTGTATACCACAAAAATGTAAATCAAATAATGATTTTTGTTTACAAAACATAAGATTAATTATTTTCAATAAAACTTAACTTTATGATCATATAAGTTCTATTCACAATAGATGGTTTCACTCTATCACAGCTCTTCAGTGTGGTTAAACAGGCAACTGTTTCAAACCAGGATTGAATTTATAGCTGTCTGGTTGATAGTCACTGATTCTAACCATTCAGCCATCAGACAGATATCATTGGCAAATCCAATTTAAATTCTATTATAAATATTCAAAACTACCAGAGAGTGCTCTATTTGTGTTTACAAAGAGCTTTGCACTATTGCTAACAGTATTTAGAATATTTTTTGTGATGTCACTTACCACAGTACTCAACCAAAGAATGGGGCATATATATATTATATATATATATTAGTAAACATTTTGTCCTCTTCCCCCACCCTTGATGCAAGAATTGTTCAAATTTTAATTGAAATTTGTAAGTTTAAAATGCCAGTACAACACAGAACATTTCTTTTTAGATAAATATTTATTTGTTTAAAATCAACTAAAAACACACATTACTTTTCTAGCGACAACATGCAAGCCACAAGAAAGAATGAACAAAAAAAAGCACAAACTAATTATCATTCTAATGATGCCATTATCATATATATAATTAAAAAAAAAAAAAACTTGTTATACACCAGCAAGATTTCTGCTAAACAGAAAGCAGACGTTAAAAAAAAAAACCTGTTATATCTAAAATAACCAAAGATTTTAATCCGAATGAAGATTAAATAAATCTGATTGAATTAAGAATATTTTAAAGATTAGCAGCAACAAACCTCCATTTTTTTTATCACTTTCAAGAAAGTGAAGGCCATTCCTCCTCCAATAATCATGGAGTTCACTTTGTCTAACAGGTTCTCAATTAGTTTGATTTTGTCAGCAACTTTTGCTCTGAAAGGAAAAATAAATATTTAAACCCAACCATTCAGTAAATGTTATAAAATATTTGAAACATTCTATCATTAATAAATTGGTATTCAAATATCAAGATATTCTGCGGGGGGATAATCTATATATCCATAAAAGTGAAACTGTGTGTGTGTGTGTGTGCGCGCATTTCCCTACTAAACTACTCCTGTCAATTTTCAATCTACAGACTCAAGATTTGACATAAGGAGTATTGAGATTTGGGAAAATCTTTAATTGGTTTTCGGCCAGAAATTTGGCTGTCAAAGGGTCCAAGTTCAATGATTTGACCTTTGAAAAATCTACCAAACTACTCCGTCAATTTTGGGTCTAAACACTTGAAATTTTAGATGTAGGTTACTTGGACATGGATCAAACTTTTTAATTTAATTTGAGCCCAAAACAATAAATGTTAAGGTGTAAAAATTTGGGTCAAAGTTTTTAAAAATTTGATCTCTGCGGTCTCTATCAAATTATTCAGCCAATTTTTGGTCTAAACATTTGAAATTTTACATAAAATGTATTCAGACATAAGACAAGTTTTTGAATCAGTTTTTGGCCCCAAATTTGACTGTCAAGCGGTTAAAGTTCAAAAGATTTGACCTTTGCGGTCTCTAGCAAACTATTTAACCAATTTTGAGTTAAACATTTTAAATTTTACATAAAGGGTATTCAGACATGCAGCAAGCTTTATAATCAGTTTTTGGGGCGAAAATTTGGCTGCCAAGAGGTCAAAGTTGAAAGAGTTGACCTTTGCAGACTCTACCAAACTCCTCTGCCAATTTTGGGTCTAAACACTTGAAACCTGGACATGAGTCAAACTTTTTAATATATATATGCATATGCACATAAAGATCTGAACAGTACATAAAGCTCGAGCAAAGATGAGCTGAACTGCTAGTTATATATAATCACTGTATATTCAGTTTTCATGTTATTTAGAATTAAATTAAATTATGAATCTCTTAGTTTGCAACAAAACCCAACAAAACTATTTTTTGCGATAACAATTCTGAAGCATAAATATTTTATGCTCAATTGAACCATAAAAGAAATTAAATAAACATTTACTGTTTCAGAATTTTTTAAATGAAGATTGATAATTTAGATTATTTGGACTATTTTCATCCTGCCTGTTATATTCACAACATTTCTACCAAAGTAATTTCTTAAACTTAAGAATCTTCTATTTTAATTTAGGTTTGGTTTGGTTGTTTTATGACATATCAACACTTTTCAGGTTATTTAATGCTGAATCTAGTAATTTTGGAACAAGTTTTTATGCTTCAAGTTTTTTATATATTCAAATATTTATTCATGGTGTTTGGTTTGGTTAATTTGTAAAAAGAAAATTTTTTTCTTTTTGACTTTGCAGAACATGACTGAGTTTTGCAAAGAGAAAAAAAAACAATAACATAAAAGTTTAATGCATTTACGGTCAGGAAGTCAGTATCTTCAGACAGTCTAATTTGGTAGCAGCAGGTTGAACTTAGGAATTCAGGGATCTGAATACATTTATACTTCAGAGCATGTTCAAGCATTGCTGGACCTTGTGAACACCATCTGTCTAGCTATACTGTTCACTATACAGAAATAACATAAATTGTTCTCCCTAGTAGTAGACCAATATATATGAAGAGGAGATGAACAACTGAGAAACCCTCTACCAAAATAACTATTAAGAAAGCACAACATCAGCTCTGAAAAATTTGAATCAAACATCAAAGAACATTATCCAAAAGTGCATGTCTATTGCATGTGAAGATAAAAATTAAGATGATATGCAATCCACATGAAATAATTGAGGAGCAACTCAATTCTTAAAAACATTTTGCTAGTTCCAAGCCTCTACAGAAAACATGACCAAGAACAGTGTATTTCATTCCAAGTAAATATGGAAAAATGTACAAAAGAGTAGCAAATAAAAGTGTGTTTTAAATAAATAAAAAATATAACATATGTAAGATCTCAAAACAAAAAATATATATATATATATATATATATTATATTAAAAAAATCTTAATAAGCTTACCCTCCCAAAATTGCCAAGAATGGCTGTTCAGGATTATCAAGCGCCTTGGCAAAATAGGTAAGTTCTTTTTTAAGAAGAAATCCAGCAACTTTCTGTGGCAAATCACAGCCAACCATAGAGCTGCAATAAATATGTTGATAAAATTATTAAATACATTTGAATAAATAATGTTTTTTATATATATATATATATATATATATATATATAAAAAAAATAAATTATGGCATAGCATTTACAAGTTTATTTAGAACAAACTAAATAAAATCCAAAAACTTCATCAAAAAATCAAAACAGTTATGAAAAAAAAAATATTTTTATTTTATTTCGTTATTGATTGAAAACAAAAAAAAATATAATATTCTGACATATATGGTTGGATTGATTATTGAAAAAGAGTTAACTTGAATGTGGTATTATGTGTAACCAAAAATAGCAAGATGATTGTACTGATAGAACTTAGATATGAGAATGTGTGAAATAGTAATGGGTCATAAACTTTGGTAGGACAACTAGACTGGGAAAAGGAAAACTTCAAAATAAAACCAGCTACTGGCAGTGGTACTGTGTCTTATTTGTTGTGTTTTACAGTACACCAAGCTTACTATTATGGCATGTGTTATTCAGAATATTCTATTCCCGGTTTCCTTTGTTTCAGCTCGTTTAATTCATGGATCCAATACTCCCCACCAATTTGCTGTTTTGATACCTTATTATAATACAGCTTCACACTTGAATAGCTTATTTCCAAAAACTGCAGGTTTGTGGAACTCTTTTCTTGTGAACTGTTTTTCTCCTTCCTCTAGCTTTAATCTTTTTATGACTAAGGTCAATAGGCATCTCCTGTCTTTGCGATAATTTTTCATTCTTGTTAGCTTCTTACATCAAGTGGCTTCATATTTTGCCCAGAGCAATTTTTATATAAAAGAAAAATCAATCTTTTCCAGGTTATTTGCTACTGAATTTGGTTATTTTGGTAAAAGATTTTAATATTGAATATTTATTTATTATGTTTGCTTTGATCTGTTATCCATGACACATATGCATGGGTATACCATTGTATGGATTTTCATGTCATACCCAGGATAACCATTGAACATATAGATAGAAAATTGACAGTTGCTACAACTCTATCACTATACTTAAGAATGAACTCAATTATTGGAGGAGGCCTTCACTTTCTTAAAAATGGTTAAATATATTGAAAGTAATAATAACAAAGATGATTACATTCTCCAACGTTCCCAAGTTGGGCTTCACCAGCAGATGTTATAGAGGCCAATACTCTCTAATCATCATTCAAGGTACATAAAATCTGGTTTTTAAATTTGCTGATAAAGCATGCTGAACACATACACACACTAGTATATGGTAAAAATGATGGCATAATTAAATAAATAGGTACAAAAAAAAAGTCACAAAAAGTGAACTTAGGTCACAATGAAATTTTAGGGATTTAAAAAAATTTTTTTTTTTTTTTTTATTACATTTTCACCCCAAACAAGGCACATTGCCACTTTGGTGTAGGGGGCTACTATCAGGGGCAACAACTACTGGGGTACTATGTAGGGATTTGGGCAGCAAGATGTTGGTTCACGTTGCACTTGAACTTCTGCACGTCAGTACAGTTGGAGAAGCAGGGACCTGGAATGGAATTCCAAAGTCTAGCGGTTCTGGGGAAGAAACTACTGGAGTAGAAAGATCTTTTACATCTAGGGATCTCTACAGTGTGGGGGTGGGATTTTGCAGCCTGTCGGGTCTGTCGAGGGTGTTCACGTCGTGGGGGCACAAGTGCTTGCAGTTCGTCAGAGCATTCACCATTAAAATACTTGTAGAACAGGCAGAGGGATGCAACGTTTCATCGATGGGACAGAGGCTGAAGCTTAGATGCCAGTTCAGAGCCTATCAGATTTGCGACTCTCTTTTGAACCTTGTCAAGGAGCAAGAGACTAGTTTAAATTATTTGCAAACATTCTGAAATACAAAGCAATACATACACAAAAAAAAAAAAACACTTCACAATTTACAGTGGGAAATCAGTTTCACTTATAAACTTTCTGACCACATAGCATTTAAAAAGGTTTTCTGAAGGATATAAGTTTAGCTGTTCAAGAGTGATAGACAACATTACAGTTGCTTTGTTTGAAAATTACTGTATAGTCAATGTTTATGGCAAAGTATTGTACCATTTTTTTTCTTTTTCAAAACAGAAATAAGTCCCATTAAGTGAGCTTCATTGCCATTATACATCTGATAATTTTGTTTGATTTTTGTTAAGAAACAAACATGATTTAATGACAGAATTGATCCAACAGACTTTAATTTTGCTTATTTTTCTTTTATAATAAAAGTTATCCTTCTAATCAAATTACAGAAGCTCATTTGAGCATTAAAATTTTGAATCGATCTGATAGGTTATTTCTTAAAACTAGAAGAATCCAGAACACGATTGAAAAAGAAAATTAGAAAGTGATCTTTGTTCTGGTAGTTCATAACCATGTTGACACAAAACAAAAAAGTAAAATATTCATTACCTATGAGCTCTGTGAGCAGTACCAAATGCATCATTCACATAAATATCACCAAGTTTTGAAAGGGAAGCACGGAATGATTTAACATCATCTTCTTTTGCTTTCACCTGGTTAAAACAAAAACGTTTTTTTTAATTAAAAATGATATTAATAGTATTAGTATAAGTATTTGTAGTAGTAGTAGTAGTAAAATACACTGATTATCAAACAATTTGATATTTTTCTCTGTATTTGTTTGTTTGCAGCCATAAAGTTCTTCTATGCAAGATAGAATATATGAACAGGTATCATAAACAAGTCAGTTTAGTGTGCAAAAAATGGTTATAGTGAAATTCCTTTCAATTTCAACTTGTCATAACTCATTTATTTTTGGGGTTATTTTTATAAAATATGAACGTAAATACAATCTTATTTTTTTCTTTTTATGAATGTACAATTCTTTCTCTCGCATCATTAACAGTTTTCCCAAGTACTTCAAGTTAGGTTACCATTTTCAGTAACAGGAATTTATTTTTTAATGTTGATGTTTCTAAACTTAATGCACACGATATTGTGTCTATGCACGTCTCAAATAAAAACAGACACCTATCAATATGGTTGAACTTTATATAGGATTTTAAGTTGTCTTCTTCATGCAATCCACGTCCCCAATCTTCATTAACCAGGTCTCACTTCAATACATTAATCAACCACATACACAAGCCTGATAGGCTTTTCCCTTGTTCGACAGCGACAATGCTATGTTGGTTAGTCATGGAAAAAGTTATTTAAACTTACTCCATCCACTCCTAATTTTTGAGATCATATTAGCACCTGATCCTCCCTGTGTTCAAGCAGTATCACCAAGATAACAAAATTTCTAAACAACCTCAATATTTCAGCATCCAAATATACTTTCTCCATATCTGAGTTCTAATCCATCTCATTGTCTTACACTTCTTGCATACAAACGGATTACCATTTCCTAACCTATCTGTAATTCCAATGAATTCATGTTCAAAAGTATTATAACAGCTATCCTAATATATAATTAGCAAAATAGAAAGAGTAAGTGTAAAAACAAATACAGTAGAACCCTGGAATATGGAGACTAGGATACAGTTTTTTCATGTTATGATGTGGAATACAATGTTTTTACGTCCTCTGGTTTACAGTATTATTTATAATGTTATGTGTATTATATACTGTACTGTGTTTTGTTACTAATTTTTAATGCTGTATCCTGGGATTCTACTGTAAATAAGTGAAAGGATAAGTATTTTAATGTTAATTTCTTTCTGATTTTTCACATAAAAACCCTGTGGGATTCAACGGAAGTTAATCAAAAAGTGAATTTTTTTTTTTTTTTTAAATCAAATTAAATAGACATTAACGGAATGAAAATTGAAAAATAACTCAAGAAATTTATGCAAATTTAAAATAATATCATAAAATGTACAAAGTAGAAGATTTGAGTAGAAATCTATGAATGTGATGAGAAAATGTGGTTTGTTAATATAATGGATATCAGGAGAAATAAAGAGTTGCTGTTTGACAACTTATATTTAAATTCAAGTGTTTATAGATATTTTTATTTACTTACTTCTCAACAGCAAACTTAAAACACAAGGTTGTTTTTTAATAGGAGAGACATTCCACTACCTAAAAAATGGCACTCTGGATAAGACTACAAATAAAAATTATTTCTCTTCTTCTGAGGACAGGACAGATTTTGAATTATTTATCTGTCAAACTAAAACAAGTAAAATCTTACAAGTTAGGCAGAAGAACCTCAAAAGTCAGTAATTATTCTTTTTTTTTTTTTCTCATTAGTTTAAGAACTGTTCCTTTCTCTCATCATTTGTCCATTACTTTCACTTCAACAGTCACCACTTTACCACATGTACCCCATGAACTACCCTACTTAAAATATCCTCAAGAGCTTAAAATTGGTTTTATTTAAACAATATTTACAATAGTGGGACAACAAAGAACACCCAAAAACAAAGAAAAACAAAATAAAATTGGAGCAGGTTTAGAGCAAGAATTTATTAACATTGGATCTGAAGACAACCCAGTTGTAATTAACAGGGAAGCAATTCCAGGATAATATGTTCTACAAGCAAGGAGCCCTTACAAAGAAGCTTTGTCATTAAAAATTTCATCAGACACTCGGCACATGGAGGAAGAAATGAAAGTCACTTTCAATTGGGGTAATAAGACGAGTTCTTGCTGTGAATGTCTTCCAAGGAAACACCAGAGACTAGAGCTCAGTCGATCACCTACCATAAAATGGATGAGATGGCGATTATGGTGCAACACATGTAAAGAAATTGTTGAATTGCGCAGAAAGTTGAGCTTGAGGGCAACAGACATTGAGAGTCACCGTGGTAGTATTTCTATAAAAAGATTGATTGTATGGTTGACAACAACATACCTGCACAGGTTTATTCCATTCATAAGTGATCGCCATCGATTGACAGAAACACAGAGTAAACTGTGATGGAGGAGCATAGAATTAGGAAAGCATACCAAAAGAGAAAATAGAACAAATATGGAAAATGCAGGTTGGAGTGCAAATAATAAAAGAATTTTGTTTAAAAAGAATGTATGTGTTATGTAAGAAATACTTTCGCAAGTGAGCTGACAAATACATCTATTTTAAAAAGTATTTTCAGATTATGTGAAGAGCAAAATTCACATTATACTGGGAGGAGGGACAACTTTGGAGACACTTGACAGAATCCTGACTACAACAGATGAGTGTGGCAAAAGTTCTTTGTTGGTATCTTCATTCAAGAAAGTAGGACACAATCAACAAATGTTTTCCTATAGACAATCCTTTAAAGAATCTATATAATAATTCACTAAGGCAATATTATGTTCTACACTATGCTATCACACACCACCCTTTTTTAAAAAGATTGAGATCATCAATGGAAAAATAGTCATTTTTTTTTTTTAATTTAGTTCAATGTAGCTGCCATGTCAAATGTGAACATAAAGTAAAATACACTTTCTTGATCTTAGAGCTCGGATCAAAGTGTAGAATCTGTTCTGTCAAAATATGTGGAACCTACATTCATTCTAGATGTCTATAGATGGAAATATGTCACAAACTCCTACAAGGGTTTTGGAAAAAGACCAACATAGCTATATATATTTTGAAAATACATTACAGAAGGATACAACTGCAAAATTTCTACAAGCATTGTTAGTAATTATAAATAGTAAATTAGAACACCAGTAAGAAAATTTCAATATGAGTAATGGTAAAAAAAAGAAAAGTAACTTTATAGTAATAAGTAGCAATATTACACATCTAGACAAAATTAGGCTTAAGGGTCTCAAAATTCATACTAGAATTATATACATGGACTCATAACCTAATAGTTTAAAATGTTGGTTAACAATCAGGGTGAAATGCTCGACCTTTACTCTAGATGATAATAACCAAGAATAACAAATTAACACTTTTTCTTAGTCATGATCAACAGAATGAGAACAATATACTATAGTGGATTAAATAAAGAGTTTAATTTGAAATTCCATACAAGTTCGCCAAATCCAACATTAAAATTCCCAAGTTTGAAAAGATTCACATCAAAAAGAGATCAAGATTGAGATTTTTTTATTTTATGGCGCATCAACCCTATACATCATTTTATGCTCTGCATGGAAGTTTCAGTGTTATACTCAGTCTCTGAATAATGCTGATATAGGATCTGTATGATAATTATTTTGTACAAAACTTTCAAGTGGTGAGGAGAAGAGACAAAACAAATAGCAAGTAACACAACCACCTCAAACTTATACTGCTACCTTAAATTCACAAATTCTTCATTCTATAATAAAATGGCAGGCATTTGTTTTTTCCTTTATGACATCAAAAATGATCATTTATATATGAAAAATAATATTACTGATATAATTTCTATGATAAATTGGTAGTGCAAACACTAGCAAAATCTTTTTCTCCCCTGTCATTTTTAATGGATGATGTACAGTGGTTTTATTAATAAATATGATCAATGACTATTGCTAAAGGATAAATTGAAAAAAAGATTACAAACTGAACATTCCTAGAAAATCCATAGAATAAATATTTACTTTAATTACTTGTACATAATTTGAAAAGCTTTTCTGTCTGATGCTGTTCAAAAATTTATAAAATAAGTACATTTGTTTCATAGTTGTTGAGCCAAAAGCAAAGGTATCCTGAAGTTGTGATACATTTTTGGGATTCAGAGGTCACAATTCAGTTAAAAATAATTGTTAGAATTAACTCAACAAAAATGGTGTTCTCCAATGAAATAGAAAAGCTAAAAAAAAACAAAAAAACTATGAATCATTTTTTAAAATAATATTTTTTTTTAAATCTACAAAATCTTTAGCTCTTAGCATTTACAATATAAAAAAGGGGACAACTTTTCTTTTAATAAAAATTGCTTAAGACAAGGCATGAAGCCACTTGATGTAAGGAGTTAACAACAATGAAAGCCGATTATCGCGAAGACAGGAGATGCCTATTTACATTAGTCTTGAAAAGACCAAGGCTGTAGAAGGAAAAGAGTGAGCAGGAAGAGAGTTCCATAACCTTGCAATCCTTGGAAAGAAGCTACTGGAATAGGAAGCTGCATTACTAGCAATACCACATCATTTTTTCTTTACATCAAATAAACTCAAATCAAGCATTATTGAAAAGAGCATAAAAACAAAGAAATATTATCTTTAGTTTTTTAAAATCGACCGATTAGAACTGGAGTTATGGCCTTTGAAAGTATCACAAAATGCATGGTTCTCTGGACATTTTGTCTGGTCAGCCTTATTCAAATGTAAGCTTGTGACTGAAAATGGTAGAAAATTTACACAACAGACTAAACCATCTTTAAAAAGCTGTATGTGAAAATCTTTTTAAGGTATTATGATGAAATTTTGAACATATAATACCATGAAGGTTCAGTTAGCTGTATTTATGACCATCTCACTGGGTAACTTACGGACTAATTAGCATACTTATAGTGGGGGGGGGGGCGACAGCTCTAAAACAGTCGCTCAAACTTCTGAAATGCTTTATTAGAAACTCATTCTTAGCATGGGAATAAGGTGTTTTGTAACTATTCTGTACTTTCACCTAACAATTTAATACAAAATTATAATTATATTGTATATTTAATATAGGGTGTTTTGTAACGATCCCCCCACCCCCGCCACTAAATGCTATGGTGTCTGGTATTGCTTGTATTACAACAGTGAATTGATGGAAATCTCTAGACCAATGAGTCAAACGAGCTGGAACAAAGGAAGCAGGGAATAGATCAGATAATTCTTAGGAAGACTTGCCATAATAGTATTTGTAGAAAAAACTGAAACTAGCAACAATTGTTAAGAAACATTTAGCTTTTAAAAAATTTCTATATTATATTTCTCTTAGTCTGTCTACCTATTCCATTTTTTATCAAAAACTAATGGGTCGATTTGGCTGAAATTTTGTATGGACCTTTGTTATAAGGTACAGTGAACCAGGTATTATGGTATTCTTCAATGCACAGTTAGGGATTAATAAAAATTAGTATTTCATGCAAAAATTAGCACAAATCTAACTACATTCAACCATCAATTTAGCATAAAGCACTTATTCTAAGCCAACATGCTAAAATGTCAAGTTTTTATAAAATAGAAAACTGACTTAGAAACGGTCAAGAATTTCAGATTCAATTTTCTATTTTTAATAGTTTTTTCTGATATCTGTTTACATCTTTAAACTTTCTAAACAATAGACATTTTTTTTGCACTTAATATATAAAATGCAATATGATTTAGAAAAAACTAAAAATCAACAAAGAAATGCCAAAAAGGTAATGTCTCATTCTAACTCCTGCAGTGTGCTGTCAGCACCAACCCTATTCAGTTTCATGGAAGTATGAAATTCACAAGCAGTCCCCAGTCGCATGTATATCCTCGTTAGGGGAGACGACAACGTTAGGTTTTTGCAACTTTTTACAGGGAGGTGCCGGCGTCCTCCTACATACAGCACCTGGACTTCCCAAATTGGTCAGCCATTTTAGTAATGACTAGGCTCAACGTTGCTTAACTTCGGTGATCTGATGGGAACCGGTGTGTCAACATGATTATGTCTGCAGAGAAATGAATAATGTCTTATTAATTATTATAATTATTATTCTTACTTTTATAACATCAATATCCAAAGGGCTTTTTCTGCCAATCATTTGAGTCTAGAAACTACTAAGACATAAATAAAAGGGATATATAAAAAAAAAATTTTAATTAAAAATTAAACATTCACAAATTGGAATTGGAAATTTTTGCTTCATAGCATGTCAACCCTTGAAGTTAGTTTGTGGCATACAATGTATTTATAAAATAGTCATCTGATAAGTCCTAGACAGTTATTTAATGGTATGTTTTTTCTTAGAGAAGCAATAACTCAGATAATGATGAAATAATTATCCCCTTAGGAAAATCACAGCATATACAAAGATATATATATATATATACGAAAGATAATGTTACGATCAAGCTAAATCATTCTCGTAATTATTTATTACAACAGAGTGTAAACTGATAGTCATTGACTACAGCATGCTTCTTTCTTTCCCTCTCTCTTCCTTTGAACAGAAAAATGATTAGACAGCTGATATCAATTTCCTTTCTTTCCTTTACCTCATTTGAAGATCATCAGTCTGGGAAGGGGGTATCGATATCCTAAAACAATAAGATAAAAGCACAAGAAGAAGACACTTAAATAATACAAATTCCTGGTCACAACACAGCATTAGGCATATTTTAAAAGAACCAAAATAAAGAAGCATAAGCGTTTTGAAAGGGTAACCTCATGAGACCTGCTGCGTAAAAAACTCAGATCTACTCATGAAAAATCAGAAGCTTATGAAGCCATCTTTCTTCTATTATACTGATCAACAACAAATTTGTTGTCTGCATTTTTTCAGCTGATTTAGGACGAATCTGATGTGCTGAATCCAAAAAGTATGTTGATTTTGCTCAATCACGTCAAGTTTTTGGGCTATAACAACATGTCATTTTCTATGTTTTTTTTGTTCATATGTACATGTGTGGAGCATTTAGAAGAAGTTGATGTGGGTAAAATGGCATGTTGAATAATTATTTTGATTAGAAATGATTATTTTAATGACAAGAAGTATTCAGGTCTGATAGTTTTAAGTGATTATGTTGAAAATGGATCAGTTTGAAGTCATAAAACCCTCAAAATCTTACAAAACTGAGTGCAGCAAAGTATAAAATTGTATCAAAAGTAAAGTTAATGGGCGCAGCCACCCCAGGAAGTGTATAGGAAACTTTACCCATGCATGTACAAGTGTTTTCACTTCATGCGTGTTGTGAAATATTTGCATTGTCGTGCTGATGGCACCAAATACGAAACACGGTGGGTTGTGGTGGCGCCAATTTACGACTAATTTATACCTATTTTTGTTTTGCAGGTGAACGAGATGGTTTTGGCCAGAAGATTCTGCAGAAATAAACCAGATGTGTTCTGCTACATATGTGGAGAATACTGTTGTTGTATAAAAGTGATAAGAATGAAGAAGACAACAAATAATGTCAGCCGAATTTGATACTGACCTTCTGACCATTTGCATCAACTCCTTTGCCTTCTTCTTCCAAATGGAATCGAAGATTCTCAAGTAAAAAGACAGTTCCAGCAGCAGGATTGGCACAGGCACTTTCTGTCTCAGCACCAACACAATTAGGTAGAAATTTTACAGATCTGATATGAAAAAAAAAAGGGAAAATTTATTAAAAACAAACAATTTACTATAAGATACAGTTTAGTAAATGGTTTCCCACAACTGACCAAAATTAAAAATAACCAGATTATATAAAAGCCAATCAAATTTGTTGGATCAAATGAAGTCCACTCAAAAAATTACTGATCAAAATTCAAACTCACAACATAAGGGCTACAAATCTAAATAAACACAATCATCCTTTCCATTTGGCATGGTTCACTATGTTTAATATGGCCGCATGTAGTGTGGCTGGTCTTCATCTCTGGGGAACAAAATAAAGGATAACAGAAGATTGAGGGTTTTATTTCTTCCAAACTCATGACAAGGAAGCTGATTACTTGCATTTTTATACACACACTAATGTGACACCTTATTTAAATGTGTTCTTGTCAAGATTAGCTACACCTATAATATATTGAGTGTTGAATATGTTAACTATTTTGAATAAATGTTATTTTCTGATTTGTTTCACTTTTAGAACTGCTCAAGAACATGTTTTTTTTTTGTTTGTTTTTTTTTACATGGGGGTCACCACTTATCAAGGCCCGAAGGCCACTCAGGGATAAGGGTTATTGCGTGTACAGTAATCAATGAGATAGTATTGTAGTAATCATTAGTATTGGGGGATTTGATAGAGTGTCTTACTTAAGGGGTCGGTTTGTCAGGAGTTTGTTTAAGTTGGACTTGAAGACGTCCAAGTTGCAGTCAGGTGGGAAACAGGCAAGCGGCAGAGAGTTCCACTGGCGTGCAGTTCGAAGAAAGAAGCTTTGCTCATGGAATCTACGTTTGGATTTAGGCACAGATAAAAAGTGGGAAAAATTATTGACAGTAGTTTCAGTCAGACGGGTGTTTCTCGTGAAAGATTAGCAAGGGGGGGATGAGAGATTGGAGCTCAGACGAGCACCTGCCATGGAAATAATGATAAAACAAAGACAGGCTCGCAACGTCTTTTCTGTGGGAGAGAGGTTGCAGGGAAGAGAAAAGGGCATCCCCCACTAAACCACAAAGTCTATTTTGTACTCTGTCAAGGCAGGATAGGCTGTTTTTAGCAGCTCCTGCCCAGATGTGGCAGCAGTACTCCATCCTTGGATGTACTTGGCTTTTATACAGATAGAGAATTGCATCAGTAGTGAGATATCTCCTGGTGCAGTAGAAGGATCCCACCATTTTCCCAGCGTCCCTGGCAACAGATTTGATGTATGTGTTCCATTTCAGATCAGGAGTAAAGGTCAAACCCAGAAGCTTGTCAAAACATGGAGCCTGGCAGGTTCAATGGTCAGATTGATAATAAATGTGAGAATACAGATATAGTAAATGAAAACGGGGTTAAGAATTATGTAATCAGAAAAAGGATTGTTGAAATCATATTTAGTTGACAGCAAGGTCAAACAGATATGAATGCAGAGACTTAGAACAGTATGTAAAAATCTACTGCTCTCTGTACTTTATAGTGTTTGTGCATAAACCAAAAGAAAAGACAACTGTTAAACTACTAAAAATATTAGAGTTTATTTCATTTATGGCAGAAAGTTTTTCTTGAGTTTAATTTTAACTTCCCCAGTAGTCTGCCTCAGCCATCACCACTGATGATGAAGATGAACAACCAGTATGAGAAGGTATGTAACAGCACTCCTCACAATATAACTCAAAATCCTACAAATTATATTAGCTTTATTTCTATATGGAGGGTTTTAGTATATTTTATTATTTGCTTCTTAAAAAATAAAGTTCTTGAAATAATTTGTTAGTTTCTGAAAGTTCTCACTCTTCTAAGATTGACTTTGTTTATTAATATTTTCAGCTCAAACCACTAAAAAATATTCTCCACAGTTGAAGGATAATCAAGCACAAATTCATAGGTACTTACTACATCAGTTATTCTTTTTGAATTTTACACTACTGTAAATATAATTTCATTAGCAAATGTTCTTTAAAAGAAATAGTTTGTAATTAAAAGATTTTTTTTTCCTCTTAGACTTAATACTTGTTATCTGCACTCGGGTAACTTTACCAGGAAAGTAAAAATAAATTCTAGTTGGAAAAGTTGCTTTTTTTTAATGACCAAGTTCTTTTAGAATGTCCTACAGCAATAGATATTAACACGTTAGAGAAATGGAAAAAAATATTTTGAGTGATTTACTGTCGTCTGTTTTAAAATATGTTATGAATCAATTGAGAAGACTTGCATAACTTTTACAAACGTCTATACACTATAAAAATATAAACATAAAATCATAATTCTGAAATTGTAAGTTCAATTATGAAATCACATTTTACTGCTTTCTCTTTTTCTTATTGTTTGACAATCCACAGAAAACTTTACTTATATCCATCATATATGCTTTTTAGTATTCTGCTATTATTACCATAGATATTGATAGTGGGAGTATTGCCTCTACCTCTTACAAAGATCTGAACTGGATAGTGTAAATGTGCTTCTGTGGGCTTATAGACTGTAACATTGCTTATATCTATGGGAGCTTAGTTCTCCACACGCAGACACAAACAGAGGTAAACACGATTATCGCTCTTTAACTTTGATAACACTATGCTTTGCCACCAGGGGGCATTGCAGCTATGTTCACTTCCGTTTAATATATATCATTCTCTTTTTTGGTGGACCTTAGGACAATGCAGATGTGACGGAAACAACCTCCCGGTTCTGGCAATAGCCAGGCCGTATTCGAACTCTAAAAGAATATTGAGACCTAAACACAAGTAATGTTACTCATTCATCTTTCACTACAAACTCTTACAACCTTGATTAGTAGTTAAATGTAAAAAAATATACATCTATTTGTTCTCCTATATCGGTGTACTTTGTGTCTTGATTACACGACCTTCGCTTCTTTCACCTACCTTACAACAACAGAGGATGGGATTGCCAATTACACAAGCAGGCCATCCTGTCCTCCACATATCTACTGAAAAAAATCCCACAAACAATGTAATGTTGTTTGAATGTATGCCCATGAAGGACAACCTGGATTTTTTACTTGTTTAAGAAGAATCTGATTAAAGTTTTCATCCAGTAATACCATACAATTTAATTTTTATGAGAAGACCTTTATGCCAGACACTGTCAAAGGCTTTGGATATATCCAAAGCTATGAAAGCGGGTTTCAGTGTTATAATTCACTAAAAGCCAGTGTAGGATTTAGG
This sequence comes from Euprymna scolopes, assembly GCF_053919585.1. Lineage (NCBI taxonomy): Eukaryota > Metazoa > Mollusca > Cephalopoda > Sepiida > Sepiolidae > Euprymna > Euprymna scolopes. The sequence goes on along the minus strand of NC_136484.1, from coordinate 150,469,750 downwards.
CTCCTTTCCTTAAAAATCTTAAATAAACTTTATTTATAATTAATACAATGCTCACTGGTACATGAGTGATTGGTCTTTAGCAGTGGAATTAAGTGTAGCTAGCCATCTCATGCATCTATGCCTAGGATAGCTGCACATGGGTTGCTAAGATTCAAGATGTAGTGTATATCAGGAAGAAAGTTAACTCAATTCAACCAGGAGTGAATGTTACCACAAGTACAAATAATCAGAAAGTTCATTTTGCAAATTTCTTTTCCATAATAAAAATAATCTAAATTTGTGCTATTTGGATTATTCAAACTATTGTTCTCATTTTTAGTGTTATTCTTACAACACGTCAGCCGATGTAACCTTTGACCTTCTCCAGATGTATCTTGTCTAACTTGGGAATTTTTCTGTTAAACTTAGGAATCTGCATGCAACCCTTTATTTAATCAATGGAATAACATGCTCTGGTTATAGTCATCTCATGTACTTCCTAACTTCTAGTTTGTCTTCTACTGGAAATGGTTACAAGACAAATCAGTTCGTTCGTTTTTTTTCTTTTACACCTATATCTCCCCTATGCATGTACTCATATTTTTATTTTATTACGTTTTTCCGATTGTTCTTTTTTTTTTTTTTATTTAATAATCATTGAAAAAGTTTTTTGGTTTTATTTTAATTAAGAATTATTGAAATTAGTTTTATTTTTTGGAAGAATTATTGAAAACAGGGTTAAAAATCTTTTTAGGTAACGAACTAGTTAGCGTTTTTATGATGTTTTAAATTTTGTTATTTTGATTTCAACAATTTCATTTGTTATTTTGATTACAATAATTTTATTTTTATACTTTCATAAATATATTTATTATATAAATTAACAGAAATGATTTTTATAATTTCATAAACATCTATTTCTTATAAAATTTCAAATAAAATAAAAACTTATTTTTTAAACTTTGTTATCAAAAGTGCAAATAAAGCCTAATTGTGTCATTTTTATCTTTTTACAATTTTGTTAATTTTTATTGTATATTTTTCAATAATGCCCTTTTCTTATATTGTATTTCAATAAATCACTTCACAATAAAAATATTGAAGAATAAAGAAGAATAAACGTGAACGAACTGATTTGCCTTGTTACGGCTTCCAGTAGCAGACACACCGGAAGTTAGAATATAGATTAGCTGACTATAACGCATGCTCTCGTTCCATCAACCACGACTGGGTAAAGCTTAAAGTAAAATTCATTTCAAAGTGACACTCTTTTGGAGGCTGAAGATTCAATTCTCAGTGTGAGTGATACTAAAAATACAATTGCAAATTACTTAAAGACAAACTAAACTACCCAGTCCAGATAGAATGAGAGCATGCTATCCCTGTAGATTAAACATACTATTAGGTTGATGAAAAAACAATATCGTTTTCTCACATATGTTAATTTTATATATTATTTCTGAATTAATTCATTGATATATATAGCCATGTTATATATCATTTTGAAACATGTTTTTCGCTCTATCGAATCATCTTATTCATTACCGTTCTCAATCTCTTCATTTGTTTTTTGCAGGCTTTCGACAGCATGGACAAAATTTAAATCTGCACAATTTTCTTTTTTTCCATTCAAACTAGGCCGAAAAGCTGCCGAGACAGCGTGTGATATCAATGATGCATTTGGCCCAGGAACCACTAATGAACATGTCGACTGCAGTTGATAACGAACATTTGAAAATCTTAATTGAAGCCGATCTTTGCAAACCACATAAAAAGTTGCTGTTGCACTCAAGGTCGACCACTCAACAGTTGTTTGCCATTCAAAGCAAATAGGGAAGTCAAAGAAGTTGGATAAATGGGTGCTGCATGAATTGAATGATAATAAAAAACATCATCGTTTTGCGGGGTCTTCTACGATCCTTCTGCGCAACAAAAACGACCCATTTCTTGATCAGATTGTGATGTATGATGAGAAGTGGATCTTCTATGACAACTGGCGACATTCGGCATAGTGGTTGGATGCCAGAGAAAGTCCACAACACTTCCTGAAGCTGAAATTGCACCAAAAAAAGGTTATGGTGACTGTTTGGTGGTCTGCGGCTGGTCTCATCCATCACAGCTTCTTGAATCCAGGCGAAACGATTACGGCGGAGAAGTACTGCTGACAAATTGACAAAATGCACCAGAAGCTCCAACGTATGTTCCCGAGATTGGTCAATTCTTCTCCATTAAAACGCTCGCTCACATGTTGCTCAATTGACCTTGCAAAAGCTGAACAAATTGGGCTACAAGATACTTCATTCGCCATATTTACCAGGCTTCTCGCACACCGATTATCACTCAACAACTTCCTGTGAGAAAAATGCTTCAAAAGTCGAGATGATGCCGAATCAGCCTTCAATGACTTCATCGCTTTCAGAACTCCGGATTTCTATGCTAATGGGATAAATAAAGTTGTTTCTCACTGGCAAGAATGTGTCGATTCTAATGGTTATTATTTCGATAAATAAAGTTTATTATGAAAGGAGTTATGATCTTTTGAAGTTGAACATCAAAAAACGACATTTTCTGCACCAACCTAATAAAAATACAATTGCAAATTATTTAAGACTTCTACCCGGTTCAGATGGAATGGGAGCATGCTATCCCTGTAGATTAAATAAAAGGTTCCATTTGAAATTCCATACAAATTTCCAAGCCCAAAGACTTGACAAGATACACCTCAAGGTCAGAGACTACATAGGCCAAAATGTTGTGAGAATAACATTAAAGATAAAAACAGTAGTCTGAATAATTCATATAGCAATACACATGAAAAAATTGAAATAGCTTGAAATATTTCAGTATTGGTATGCATAGAAAGAGCTTGATGAGCTAAGAAAGAATCTTTTTAAATTTTTTAAATCTGATTAAAATTAAGGAAGTTATGGCTATTTCTGTGCCTCACACGTTTGGATATTTTTCCCTCTTGCGTTTCGTCACATTTTTTACACTACTTTTTCAGTAGAAATGTCATATCTTTGTTAAAACACAAGACTAAGAAATGAAATTTACCATATAAGTGTATTTTTGTACAAGGAATCAGAATATGCAACTGAAAATCTCCCAAAGTTTATGGTTTCCAAATAATCTGCAGTAAATATGCATAAATATGCAGCAATTCCTTAAAAATGCCATGTATCCATAAACAGAAAAGAAGTTGGAGAACTCAAAGTTGAATTGTAATGTGCTTTATGTACAAAAAACTTAAATCTAAACATAAGACCATTTAAAAATGAATATATTGCAATATTTCTTTGGTATTATTGTAGATTAACACCTTCTGTTTAACTCCACTCAACTCCTTCTGACCACCCCTCCAAAATGTGATTCTACCTTTTTAGGAAATTATGTATAAAATGCCATGAAAAACTTTAATGAAAGATAAACAAATTATTTTAGAATTGAACGTAAAATAATTTCCTATTACAGGTCATTCTAGCATTTTAGGGCAGTTAACTGTTTTATTTTTCTATGGGAAAATATGCATGCTTTTTTTTTTTTTTTTTTTTAAGATGATTATGTGTAGTTTTAAGAGGGTTTCTATGCAATGAGAATATGGGGAGGGTCGCCATTCGGACTTTGAATTAATTGTAGGGCTAAGGAAAATTATGTGTGAACATACTGAAAACTTGACAGAGACAAAGCTAACAAAAACAATATTAGAGGGGGAGCGGTTAGTTTCACAAAAATTTAATGTAAAATAATTCACCATTTCCTGGCCATTCTAGCATTTTAGGACAGTTAACCAATTTATTTTTATGTGTATTTTTCTTTAAGGAAGGATCTATTTTTTTGTTTGTTTGTTTTAGATGCTTGTATGTGGCTTACAGAGGTATTTTGTTGGGGGGGGGGCTTGCGACTCGAACTTAGTGTTATTGTTAGGGTTAAAGAGTGTTTTAGGAGGAGACTTGCCACACATAATTTGGATTAGAGGTGAAGTTAAGAGAGCTTCTTTTCAAAGAGAGCGTTCATCACTCATATTTACTGTTAGCGGTTCATAATTATTGGCTTTTGAAAATGTTATGGATTAAATTTGGAATATCACATTACTATTAAATATGTAAACTTATGTAAATAAGGATGTGAAACTTTACAAGAATTAGGACAAACAGACAAAAATAATTTCTAACTGCTTTTAAAATTTCAAGAATATTGATATAGATTTTGAGGGTTTGTATTACTATACACATAGATTCGAAAAAGTTGTCAAAAAAACAAATATATAACAAATAAATGTTATCAAAAGCAAGTTACTTTTCTACCTAACTGGATAATTTTTTAGTGTTTTTATTTAATGTAAAATGTTTATTCAGCTTGAAAACAGTGTTTACCGATGTTTTGGAAAATTTAAAATGGCGCCCGACTCTCTTGAAACGGTAAGTTTGGGAAAAAGAGTTAAAAATAAAAAAGTAGACAAAATACTGCTAGAAACTCGCTCAATATATGTTACCGTGACATGGGCTGACATATATTCGGTGAGTTTTTAACGGTATTTTGTATAGTTTTTTTTATTTTTAACTCCTTTTCTCAAACTTACCGTGTCAAAGAGAGTCGGGCCGGGCGCCATTTTTAATTTTCCAATACATCGGTAAACACTGTACGTTTTTCGAGCTGAATAAACATGTTACATTAAATAAAAACACTAGAAAATTATTCAGTTAGGTAGAAAAGTAACTTATCTTGCCTTTGATGACATTTATTTGTTATATATTTGTTTTTTGACAACTTTTTCGAATCTATGTATAAACGAGATTTTGATACTTATTTTGGTTTTGAAAAAAAACATTTGTGGCTGTTCGCAGTAAAACATTGTTTTAATTCGCTGTTCAAAACTAATTTAAAGAATAAAAGTGCATGCAAGCTATATATCTACAAAAGTTTATTTTGTTTTTTTTAACCATGTTTTTAAATTTGACGAGAAATGTGAGAAATTGCAACAGATTCATAATGCCGAATTGGTTGGGATTGTTGTTATTATACATTCTGAAAACCGAATAGTTCTAAACTAATGTTATTCTGATAACAAAATAGCTCTAATTAAAACATATAAGAACGTTTATATTCATATTTTCATGTTTTTCTTAATTCGTTCTTGAATAAAAATTAAAGAACGCGTGTTGTTTAACACTGTGCTATCGCTGATTCTACAGGCTGGAGCTGCTGCTGCTGCTGCTGCTGCTTACTAACTTCATTTGACCAAATTCGAGAAATAGAAACAATTTTTTTTTCGGGTAGGTCCTTTTAAATTATCAATTACTGCGGTCCTACTCAACATAAAATAATACTTTTAATTGATAAAGATAGTAAAAAGATTGATTTACTTACTACTGGGTGTCCGAAGAATTTTTTTTTCAAAATGTTCGATACTCGTCATATTAAAGTCTTATTTTTAACACGACAAAAAAAGAAATGGTCAAAAATATTTCGGACACTTGACAGTATTAAGATTAACACCTCTTCTGATTGGTTTCCAAATTTCATGACGAAATTCTTCATACAATCACGGGGGGTCATTACAAAACCTTACCGAAAACGCCATTTTATGACGTTCACATTTTTATCACTTTATTTGCTTAAAACTCTTAAAATATATAATGTACATTCATATTCATTAATTCATTTGAAAGTATATTCATTTCCGAACAAAACAGTAGTAATTTGAAGACTTGAAATGCTTTGGTTTAAAAAATATGGCTATTTTAGTAGAACTACCTTGAAATCTGTGATTATCCAAAGCGTTTTTTCGTCCGTGTGTATTACTAATTCATATAATACAAATTATCAATATTCATTTAACAAATTCTGAAACATAATCTGAATTTGTGTTAAAAAAATACAAACTAAAACAAATTACATTAATTAAAATATAAATGAGAGACAAAGAAAAAAACAATTTAAATTTTGGCTGCAGATTCACAAGTACTTCAAAAACAAAGAATGTTAAAATGGGGACCTACACTCCCAAAAGTTTGTCAAGTTCTGCCACAACTGGTTTCAGTGTGTATTTTTCATTTGGCTTTCCATCAGGCCGACCAAGGTGACTCATAAGCACAACGCTTTTAGCTCCCTTCTGAAGGGCATGTTTCACTGTGGGGATGGCAGCCACAATTCTGAAAGTAAAATAGGAAAAGTAGAAATGAAGACTTCAGTTTCCTTCACAAATTTATAAACAAAATGCTTAACATTTCTTCAGCAAAAGAGTAGAACAGACGCAATTATTTATTCAATATTCAAAGCTAAAGAAGCAAGGAAAAAAAACATTAAAGTTTTCAATTTTATCTCACTGTGAAAAGTTATCTTGGTCACAAACCTAATGTAAGATGTTTACTGGTCACGGGACCAAATGTGAAATGGTCACTATGTAGCAGGACATGTCTTATCTATCTTGATACACAGCATCACATGTGAAAGGTCGATCCAGTGTTACTTCGCTGGGTGTTATGTCAGTCTACAATAAAGGTCGGATGTTCTCTCATTCACTTCTCAAACCAAGTGATATGCCATCCGTTCTGTAGCGCCGGTCGTTCGCTGAAAATTTAACAGCTAAAAGAGGTCACTACACAGACGACAAGAAACAAAAAAAAAACAAATTGTTCTTTTTTTCTACACTAATTATTAAATTAAAAAAAAACAGCGTAATATTTACAAATTCTTTTTATAATATTTTAATAAATTTCTTTCAGCAGTCTCTTAGTCGAAATCTGTTTTTCCCTTAGTTGACAGGTGGCGATGGATAATAGGCAGAGGGGAGGGGAGCGAACTTAGTTTGGCAATTCAAAACCCAAAAACTTCAGCCAGACTGACTTCAACTGGTTCTCACTATGTCTACCAAAATTTGCTTGCGCAACAGTTTTTATAAGGGGTGGTGTGGGGCTCGAGAAATGGTGGGCACCCCTTCAGCCAATCATCTTGCTTCATCCCTCAACGGGGTTTTCTCTAGTTGGTTAGTAATATTATGGTTAGTTCAAATATCCCTGCATATTAATTAGGGACTTTTTCCAAAAGAATTGCATGATTACTTGATCTTCAGGCCACATTCAGCCTTAGATAAAGACAAAACATAACTTGTTTTGTCTTTACTATTTCCTAAACCTGTGATCAGCAAGTTATTAAATTTGAACTTTTCATACTTGATGTATTAGAACCCCGTCAGGTCATCCACTGCTATCCGAGAGAGCTTATATAATAAAAGCTTCAATCTGGTGCCAATTTCAGTCTTTACTGATGTCATTTGCCCTCCCCCGCAAGGGGTTGGGTCACATCACAATCAACTCATATTATTTCATTAAACTGATTTAGACAAACAACTTTTGTTGACTAATATTTTATTTTTTATTGATATGAAAAAGTCGTTAATAAATAAAGTGCAACAGAGAAATAACAAATTCAATCATGAAACTTAAATACCTATTACTAAATTCTTTTACTAACAATATCTTTACATGAAGTAAAGAAATCATTTTGTATGAACTTGCATTTTAACAAGTTAACAACTCTATGAAGATCATTTCAACCTAAAAATAAATATTACTACATTTTGTATTAAAAGTAGAGAATGGGGTTACACTCTGTATACTAACATTTAAATCTTAAAAAGAAAGTAGAATCTTTGCACAATTTTTGAATTTTGTAAGGCAAAGAAAATTTTAGATAAAGAGGTCAAAATTGAAAGAGTTGACCGTTGCATACTCTACCAAATTCCTCTGCCAATTTTGGGTCTAAACACTTGAAATTTTAGATGGAGGTTACCTGGACATGAGTCAAACTTTTTAATATATATATACATATATGTACATAGGGCCCAGAGTAAAGCCGGGCTGAACTGCTAGTTAATTAATAAAATAACTCTTCTGGAAACCAACATGCAAGTATCAGAAAGTTCAGGTGGCGTAATGTTCGGGTGGCTTGTCAGGCCGAACTCATTTTGTCGGTGTGTGAATATAAAAGTGCACACGAAATGTAGTTAAAGAGAAAAGAGAAAACAATTCACACCAATTAAACAGAATGGTCTGCAAAAGAAATTCAATGGATACTTAAAAAAAACAAAAAAAAAACTTTGTTCTTGTTCTGAAATTGAAATCAGATAATTATAGATTGCTTTGTCAGTTTTGTGTATTCATAGACAAAACTAAAGAGTGAAACAGAAAGGAAAAAAATCTTTTTCAAATGAAGACAAGAGAAAGAAAACTCAATGTCAGAAATTAAGTTAGCACTTTTACCAAATACTTTTTGGTGTATATCTGCAATCGATCCTTCATGACTGAGACAATTTTAATTTTTGTTTCTATACAGACTGACCCTTTTTGGGAGTTGGATTTTCAGCACATTAAAACCAACCTTGTGTCTAACTCTGCCCTTGTGTGGAGGCAAGTAAATAGAAACATTAAAACATACTAGTTTCTTGAGAATATTTCAGGAATTTAACAAGAAATCAATTGAATTCTAATATTTTGTAGTAAATATAATAAATAATAAGAGAAGTAAAAACTTACCTTTGATTGTTTGTGATTTTCCCATCTTTCATCGGTACATTGAAGTCAACTCTGAAAAATTTAAAGGCAGATAAGGATTTCACAAAAAGAAAGGTAATTGATTCCAAGGCTTGAATAGAAATTAAATTGTTCAAGTTCATAGGAAAGAAAAATGATAAAAATCAGTAAAATCAAATCACATGATAAAGTAAAAAAAAGATGGAAAAATTCAACAGATTCAACTTTCGAGTCAACCATTTTTACTTTACAGACTTTTTAAAAACTTAACTGTTCTGACTGTTGTTTCAATTTATTAAATGCAGACATGCAATTTGCTGTTTTGAGTTAAGCACTTAATTTTTTTTTCTTTTTTAGTTTGTTGGAACTCTTTCAATTTGAAGCAATAAAAACTTTTCTACATTTCCCCACAACTCTTTTCTCACAGAAGTGACACTGCTAGTCTCTCTTTACTTTATCATTATTTCAACGGAGGTGCTCATCTAAGCTCCAATCTCTGGTTCATCCTTGTAAGACATTCACAGCGAGAACTCATTTTGCTACCACAATGAAGAAAAATTTCACTTCTACCTCAGTGTGACCAGCATCACAAAATTTTCACAAACAGAACTTCTTCACATCTGTGGAACACATTACTGCATAACTACTTCTCCACAGATTATAACTTGGCTGTTTGCAATGCCAACAAATTTTTATCACAGACCATCTAAAAGTAATCAAACGCAGTTTATACTATTATTAATCAATGTTAATACTTCTATAGTGCTTCTCATCTTTCAGATGGCATTCATTTCCATCTCATTAACATTTATCATTGAGTCGCTTTTTGCCTTGCTAAATGGTGATCCTAATAGTAAAAAAACAAAATCTATTGGATTAAATTGTTATAATGAATGAAGATGCCACTTCAGTTTTCAAAGAATCTTTTGCAAATGTATTTATTCCACTTGAGTAGGTTTTCTTTTCAGCTGATTCCCCATCTCTGCTTATTAATTTAATACTGAAGAATAGCAATAAATTATTTCCCTTCTAGCATTCAATTATTCATAATTGCTGAGCAGATGTTTTTCACCCCCTTTTTTTTCAATAACAAATCAAAACTAAGAAAGGTCACCTACTGGCTTAGTCCATTAAGATAAGTTGTTATCTTTGGCTACTCACTCTCTAATCTATGTACAAACAATGCATTCATCTTGCATACCATTAGATTCTAATCATATTATATGACCTTGGTTATATCAGAAAATACGTCAAACTTTTAATGAAATACTACAAGACAAATTTAGTCATATCTCTAAACATATTTTATACTTCATGAAAGTTTAATTCTTAATAATAAATAAAACTAATCATTGAATTTGGCATTAAATAACCCCAAAATGACTGATATGCAGAACAAACAAAACAACCAAATGATTTGGCTATAAAATTTGAAATAATTATTGATTACTATTTTTTTTTTTTAAAATGCATACAAGGCTGTCAACGCACAGAAAAAGCTAATATAATTCGATTTTTATCATATTAGGTTGGTGCAAAAATAATGTTTTTTGGCATGAAGTTGAACATCAAAAAACGACATTATTTTTGCACCAACTTAATGATTCATTTTTAACCAAAATTTAAAAAATAAACTTGACTTCATACTTTGCATTAAAATAACAATATTGTAAAATAAAAGATAACTGAATTTAATTTCACAGATATACTAAAAATATAAATGGATCATTTTTATAAAATATTTTTATTTAATATTAAACTAATATACTCATTTTGAATATTAGGAAAATACATTATGTCACAATTTCAATACACAGTGATATTTCACTTCATGATATCCAAGTGAAATCGCATGCTGGTATGCCAAGTTTATCGAACTAGACTCCTGTTATTCTTTTCACTTCATCATACCATACTGAAGCAGCATTCATCCTAAACAGATTGAACCAGCATCTTCTAAAAGAGGAAGCTTTATGGGAATATCAAACTCCAAACCGTCCCCAGTTACTTGTATATCCTTGTTAGGAGAGATGACAATGATATTTCCTTACTAGAACTCTTTGGAAATTGAAAACAAAAAACACTTTCAGTTAGTTAAAGTGCACTAGTTCAACATTTATTATTTTTCATGTAGGCTTCTTTTTCTCATTTTGTGTATGTATTGCTGACAGAATCAACTACTCAAGTAAGTTTCTGACTCAGTTTCATCAACACTCAAAGTTCTGTAAATCTTCTAAACATAAGCATAAAATGATTGGTAGGACAACTAATTGGGATACATGTGGTTCTTGCATATTGAATAACATATTTTGAAATGATTATAAAGCAAAATGATTACAAAAACGAAACAGTTTTTGTAGGGAGGTGTCAACATCCTCATACATAGTGTCTGGTATTCCCAAATAATCACCCACTGCTACATTTTTTTTTCACAGCTTTTGATTGGATAAATGTTTTGGTGGTTTCCTTCTGTTTACATAAATCTGTTTTGATAAAGATCAGTTTTGTTTGGTTCAGATTCTGTAGAAGCACTCGGTTATTAATATGTTTATATATAATGTGAAATATTAGAAAGCACCATGCGGCAATTAAATTGCAGTTTTAAAAATCTAAATAAATAAACTCATTAAAGAATTAATGTTTCATAGATAATAAAACTTTCTAAAATACTAGATTACCCATGACCTGTTGGTTTAGTATACATTACATATATATCAAACTCTCATATTGGTTAATACAGCAGCATCCATGACTGTTGCTGCTGCTTTCAAATAAATATATATCCACAGCTTTTAGCAACTACCATTCATCATTTATGATGTCATACTTGTTTTGGCAATTACCATTCATCAATTATGATGTCACACTGGTTTGGCAACTTCTTTATGAATGTCATCCATTTTCAAATAACTATATCTTATTTTTGTCCCCTTAAATATGCCTTCTTTTTGGGGAGCTGGATGTCACCTACATTAAATTTACCTTATGTCACATCCAACCCAACAATAAAACACAATCAGGCAAAAACATTTTAAAATAAAAAAATAACATTTTTGGTTTTTAATTAAAGAGTAAGAATATTTAAAGCACAATTAGAACAGCTGGATGGTAAATCTATATATCTATAAAAGTGAAAGTGTCTGTGTATCTGTCTGTCTGTGTGCCTATCTGTGTGTACATTTCCCTACACAATAACTTTGTCAATTTTCAGTCTACAGACTCGAAATTTGATATACAGGATACTGAGATTTGGGAAAATCTATGTGATCAGTTTTCGGCCAGAAATTTGTCTGTTAAGGAGTCAAAGTTCAATGATTTGACCTTTGAGAACTCTACCAAACTCCTCCAACAATTTTGGGTCTAAACACTTGAAATTTTAGATATAGGTTCCTTGGACATGGATCTAACTTAATAACTTGATTTGAGCCCAAAACAATAAATTTTAAGGGGTCATAACAGGCGTCAATGTTAAAAACAATTTGACCTCTGTGGTCTCTACCAAATTACTCAGACAATTTCTGGTCTAAACATTTGAAATTTTACATAAAGGGTATTCAGAGATAGGGCAAGCTTTTTCATCGATTTGGGTCGAAGATTTTTAGTTACCAATATATAAATGTATGTATGTATGTATGTTTGCATGTCTGCCCAACACTTTCAACAGAGGCGACGGATTTTCTCAAGATCAGTATCGTTTTGAAGTTCGACCTTTCAGACGACAAATAGCGAAAAATTGGCTAAAAATATTAATATCTTCACCTTAAACCGGGCACTTTTCTACAGGGGGGGGGGTCGCTTTTTTCGCTGATATTTTTGAAAGTCATCCTCTCCTTTCGATTGTCTAGCCTTAATTTTAAAAAAATGTCACTTCCAGTTTGGTGGTGGTCATAAAAGCATAGACGTCAGGGTTTTTCCCGTTCTTTTCGTCCTTTGCAGTACAGGTTCGAGCCTGTCTTCCTATTACCACTTTTTTTTTTTTTTTTTTTTTGCTCAGCATACACATCCAAACACCCGGGCAACGCCGGGTTGAAATGCTAGTATATAATAATTGAGAAATTAGGTAAACTAAATGGTGAAGAGTCAGGGTAAAAGTACAGAATAGTTAACACTTGATAACTCATACCCTCTCCAAAAACACATAATTCATATGAAATGCATTATAATGAAATTCTCTACCTACCTAGCTAAGTTTTCACATTTATAACATTTTATTTCACACTGTTTCCCCTATAAAATCTGTCTTTTCGGCACTCAATGTCTACATTTTGTTGGCAGCTATTTACAAATCAAGAAGACATATTTATAGTAAACAAGCGTTAAATAAAATATGTTGTAATCGTTAAAACTTAGGTAGAGAATTTAATTCTACAGCATCTGATATAAATCATGTGTCATTTTTTTGGAGGAAGCTAGGAGTTATTGGATGTTAACTATTCTGGACTTTTTTCTGAGGTCAGTAGTTTAAGAGGTTTACTGACAATAATCAAAAAATAATATTAAGATTTTTAAGCACGCACAATAACAGGTTATACAACTTTTAACAGAATGAAGAAATCCTCCAGATATGACAAAGATTTAGTTACTAAAAATTATAATCATACCTAAAGTGAAATAAAACAAATATCTTTTACTGAACTTAGAGAGATTTCTATTTGTTTATTAAAATTTCTAAAAGGTTAAAAATTGGTCAGAAACAATTGAATCTTCCAGCCTTCTGACTAGAAGCAAAGTGTAGTATCTGTTCTGATACTACACTTTCATCTTTGCTATTTTTGATCAGTGGAGAAATCCTTCAAGCCCGAAGTAATTTTACTTTTTGTACTAATCCAGAGTGTCGCTTTTTGGGGAACTGGATTTTCTACAAACATTAAAAATCAACTTTGAGTCTAACTCTGCCTGTGTGGAGAGGCAACCAGACAGCGACTGAATCTTCCAGTTAATTTAGATAATCTCAGAGTTCTAAAACTAATGACAAATTTGGTAAGAATCGCTTACAAATTAGTTTTTAGTTTGTAGGCCTGAGAGTTAAAAAAAGAAGGGGATTATGAAGAAGAAAAAAAACATTTGGCAGGGGTTAAGAATAGAGGTTTCATCATTTTTTGTTGGAGGGAGGGGGATCAATAAAAATTATTGTTGATTGCCACATTTAAACCATGATTATGAATAAAAAATAAAGGTAAAATTTACTTTAACTGATAAGAGAGGGGAGCATTTCACTAATATTCATATAAAATTGTCAGGCCAACTTTCTTTATGACTCAGGACTCCAAATAAAATCGCATGTTTAAATCCTTGAACACCTTAACTCATTTTTTTTTTCTCTCTATGCATTTCATTTATTTCAGGTGAATAATCCAATCTCATCAAAAAGTGTTTCTTCAGTCAGCTGTCCATTTGGGCTTTTGCCCTTGGCCTTCGAAATCTGATACTATTCGCTCTGTCCCTTATCTTGCCTCAGGGACGTTTGTCGGATATTACAGCACTCTTTTTTTTACTTCAACGATGGCAATCCAGCAGCAGTACCCTTCTCACTATCAACAGCAGTATGTCCACAATGAATGCCTTTCACCATCAATAGCATTATCATCACAACAATTACAGCAGTTATCAACCGATCCATACATCAGCATCTGTAGTTTGTTTCTGCTGATGGTTTTCATACATCTCCTGAACCTGCCAATATCCTCCTGCAGATCGTATTCCTGCCGACATCCTTCCTGATCCTGCTGATTACTTTCCTGTACATGGCAGCATCATGCCTTTTCCGTACCTGGTGACATTCTTAGTCATGTCTACCTACTTGAGGCACCCCATTATTATCTCAGAGATGCCCACATAAAACCTTGTGTAATGTCATCCCTGCTGTCCAGTTACCAAAGATGTCATTCTCATTCGTTTCCTGTTTTCAAGTGATGTCATTCCTGCCCCTCTAGCCTTTTCATGCATCGTTAGTACCAGTGATATCCTCCAATAGATTAAAGCACACTTTTTTCATTATGATGATGATGACAACCTAATATCAGCAAAAATAGCTTTCTGAATTTCTTCTACATCTTGTGAACAAAGACTGCCTGTCATCATCACAGCAACTATCAACTGATCCATGCATCATCAACATTTGCAGCTGGTTCCTGCTCATACATCTACTGTTCTTGTTGACGTCCTCCAGCAGCTCTGGTTCCATGTCAATGGTTTCCTTGCTCCTGCTTATATCCTTCCTGTACCTCTTATTCCTTCCTGCATCAGGTGACATTTATCTGCATCTTCTGTCCTTACCAACGTTCTGCCATTTCTAATTCCCATCAACATTCTCCAGACAATCCAGCTCTTAGCCATGTTTACATAGACTGGACCTACCCCTGCACCTCATTATTTCAGGAACATCTACATCAAACCTTATGTGACATTATTTATGACGTCTGGTTTCCAGTGATACCATTCTTGCACTCTTTAGTTACCAATGACGTCCTCAGTACTTTCAGCCTTTCCAATGGAATAAAAACAATATATTTCTACACTATTCAATGCGCTTATTTTTTTTTTTCTTTGCGATTGCCATATTTTTGTCTATGTCTTTCTTAGTTGCATCAAAATAATGTCTCAATTGTTGAACCTTCTTACATAAAGAAATAAGAAAATTTCTCAAACTGGAAAGTTTAAAAAAAGAAAAAAAAAAAACCGTATGAATTGGTACAGAATGAAGAAATGAAGGAAAAAGGGGGGAAAAAATTTCATTATGGAAAGTTGCTATGATCAGATGAAGCTACAAAACTGACCTAACCATCTATGAATGGAGAGAGAAGGACCATACGATGTAACACTGCTTTTTCTACCTTCTATTGTCCAACTAATGCAGCTTGAAAGATCTTGCAGAATACAACAATAATACAAAAGAATTACATAAAAAAATTGTTATATAACCACATTGCTATAATTTTCTCATAACTTTCTAATTAAAGTGACTTTCTCTTTATTTGCATATCTCCTCTCACGTGATCTTGCCGCTTGCTTTTTCTTTATTTTCTTATTTGAATACTTTTTTAAAAATTTTATTAGCACGCATTCCTGGTCAATTGCCGCATTTTTCATTGTAAAATTCAGTTGAATAAAGTCTTGGAAAAAGGTTTTTTGCTTGCGTCTTCATTACATTAAAATTTATTCAACTTAATTCTTTTTCAACCTAATTTTATCTCAAGGATAAAATTATTCGAATGAACAGATTCAACATATCTTCTGCAGACTCTCAGACTAGCAAACTTTAGAAAACTATGGTACCGAAACTTTACTTACTATCTGTCTACCATTAAGCATTTAAATCCAGACAAACTTTATCTAAACATTTCTGCTATGGTTGCTGACGTTATCAAGGATTGTTCTGAGTTTGAACATGCCATCATACTAAAATCTGCTTATGACAAGCCGGCCAACGTTATCCACACAAGACATCTACTTTCAACACGTTTACAACAGAACAAGGAGTCCTTAGATCAGTACCTTCAGGCTTTGAATAGTCTTGCCACTGACTTGTTTCAAAGATGTTACTGCTGCTACCTACAGGGATGAATCTGTGATGCCTTTATATGTGGCCTACGATCTTCTGTAATACATGCCAGACTTCTCAAAAATGATACATTAGATCTCATGCAGGCTACTCAATGTGCTAGGGCATTAAAATAAGCTTATTTTTGTGCGGAGTCATATGTCTTTCAAACTGGACCTGCTGCTGCCGCTGTTACTCCAACTCGAAATGATTCTATTAATGCTGTTACTGCTACTATGACTAAAAACGTACTCCTGACTCCACTGATTCTCGTATCACATTTGATTCTGTACTTTCTACTACCATTCTTACTCACAGTAGATGCTACAATTGTAGAGAGAAATGTCACCTTAAGGATGATCGTTGCCATTGTCCTGCTCGTGATAAAATATGCTGATATTGTGGCAAACTCCGTCATTTTTCTACTTTGTCTGTGATAGCAGCCCGTGCTAACAATGTTAATAATTCTCCTGTTACTAAAATGGTAAAATTAAAAGGTAAACCACTTACCGCCTTTATAGACACAGGCAACTCTGATAATTTTATTCTCATTGATACCTTCAACCTGTTTACTCGGAAACAGGACCCTAATTTCTATGGCATCATCTGCCCTTTCCCTCAAACTATTTGAATATTGCACTGAGAATATTACATTCAACGGTTTGGAGTATAAAGACATCGACTTCACGATACTCTCTAATTCATGCACGGATATTATACTCTGAATACCCTTTTTAAAAATGGACTGGAGTATTATTTCTTTTGCAGGATATTAGTATTTCTTTTTTACAGAATAGTCTAAAAATCTGCGCTGTTACTAAAATCAATTCATAATTTTTTTTTTCTGTTCGACTTTTAAGACTAATAAAAGTAACCAATGAAAAAAGAAACAAAAAGAAGCTTTGTTTCTAAAAAAAAAAATAAAAATAAATGAATGAACTGATAGATTTTTCTTTTTAGTTCATTTCTGTTAAGACATTTAAGATGGGGATGTGACTGAAAGACCGCAGGGATCAAAAAAGAGGAGGCTATGATGTGACACCGGTCAACTGATCCAACTTTTCCAAAATCAGAAAGAGGATGGAAATTTGAGACCCCTTTCATACACTAGTATCCTTTTTTATAGTTATTTATTGTAAGAAATTCTGCAGAAATAAACAAGCTTTTTATTGGACGGTTTCTCGACCCACGGAATTATTTTAACCAATCAAATTGCATGTTATAACTAACTGCCGAGAATGTTCTCGGTGCCAAATTCCCTTTTCAGATCAGAATCCAAAAAGACGTAGCATTGGAAACACGTGGATTCTCACTCGAATTGAGGCAGCAAAAATACTTTGCTGCTTCGAGACGTTTTAAATGCCTAAACGTGGAGCAGAAAATTATCATTGCAATTACCAATGCCCTTAAGTAGGGCGAATTTATATTTGCATGCTTGTGCTACAATTTAATGTCTGTCAAGACGAAATTAAGGTCTGCGGTTTGACCTGCCTTGTCCGCCATTTGAACTGATTCTACTCCTTGTCTCAAATGTCCATCCTTTTTCTGATTTTGGAAAAGTTGGATCAACGTCGTGTAGCTAGCAGTATCCATTGCGGAAGATACCTCTACATCACCAACCTGTGTATTTCTTCATCAGCAGGAATTTCAACCCAGCCTTTATCAAAGACAAACTATTATTCTCTTTGGGAACATTACCAGCCCATAGTGGCAGATAACTGAAGATGACACATCTTTTGCAACATGGATCTTTTTTACTTTAATAAAATTTACATGGAAGTTTTAAGGCGAGCTTGTTGTAATTTCTGTCTGGTTTTCTTCCATTCTGCTAGGGGCAAAAACCTTGTGAGAGAAATCTCACGTTATTTTGGAATCTAGCTTTCTCGTTTTGATGATATATAATAATAAGACAACTAAAAGTCTTGTAAAAATAATATTTCAATTATAGTGCTTATATTTGTTCGCTAAAATCCGATAATGACTGATGACAACCGAAAGTCGATCACACAAAATGAATCTCTGGTTTCTAAAGTGGAAAATGAAAAATATTGAGTTATGGACACAAAATCGTAAGGTGGGATTGAAAAACAAACGCCTAAGAAACAGAATACTTTGGCCTTCAATAAAAATGCATGAGCAGCCCCATCAACATTTTCCAGTACGGGCGCCTCGGGTGATTAGGAATAATCCCTGCAATAAACTGCACAGAAGCATACCTCAACCTGACAGAAAATTTGTAAAAAACACTAGAAAGCAATAATTATAAATTTTTTTTTCTTTTACTTTACTGCAATGTTAAATTGACGATGCCATCAGGTTTTCGGGTATGCTGAAAACGAATATCACATTAAATTTGGGACAGACAAGTAGTTTTATGAATATAAAGACCTTTATTATCCCTTATGTTTTCACTGGCGTCCATGTTTTTTTCAACTGAACAAGTACTACTGCATGTTATAAAACACCCCCTCCCATATTAAGAATGGCGACGGCTACTGAAATCCATTAATAGATCGGAAAATGTTTTATCATCCAGAAAATTACCTGTTTACCCAAATTTGAATGCGATATTCGTTTTCAGCACACCCGGAAAAAAAGGTGAGTGTGGAGTTGTAGTTAAAGCAAAAATTTACTCGATAAACAAATAAAATAAAAATTTACAATAAATTAATAAAATGCAAATATATCCGTATTTTTTTTTTTGTTTTCCATTTTAGGAAGCCGAGCTAAATGTTGTGCGTTTTGTGCGATAGTTGTTTCCGTATTTTGTTACCGGCAAGCCGATATCGGCAGCCGTGGGGGCTGATCTATATATAAATACCATAATTATATGTGCATAAAAGGGGTAATTAATTAGGTTTAAAATCGCAAACAAAAAATAACAATCAATTTTTGTAGGGGAACAATGAATTAGTCGTATATAATGTCGTATGGGCTTACGAGTTGAAATCTTACAAATATAGTTTTACAAATATAGATATATTTCTTTTTTCCGGTGGAAAATAAAGAAAACCCTCGTCATTTCGTTTTAAGTATTTCTCATTTAATTATTTTTTAATTAAAATATTCACGGACCAAAAGATTACTAAAGGAACTTGTTTTTTTTTTTGTTTTTTTGTTTTGTTTTTTTGTTTGACACTGTAATTGAAAATATATTTGTAAATCTTTTTAATCAATCTCAAGCTTAGAGATTAATAATATTAATTTCAAATTTTATTTTCCTAAACCAGTCAGGCGAAGTAAATTATATTTGAAATATTAACATTAAAAATTGGTAGTTACGTGATGACTGCAACCTTGACATAATAAAAAGGCAAGGTCGTTGCAAGGTGAAGGCTGTCATTAACAAATGCTTTCTTCTCAACAAACAAAAAACGTCGAAAAATAAAATATATAATTTATATACCAACCTAATGAGGACTCTTTTATCTTTCAGATCGACCTGATCAATTCCAAGTTTGTTAAAAGTCATGTTTGAATTTTAAAAAAATCTTAGTTTTAAAAATACAAAGACGATCTTGTTCAATGTACACGCGACCAGTCGGCAGCTGGAAGTAAACTCAACGTCAAAAAAAAACAAAAAAAACGGCAGTGACGTCACAATCTTTGTCACGTGACTCATTAGCTTTTAACTTGTCGCATAATTACTATTTGTAATTTTAGTTAAACTAACGAAACTTTATATGCATGACTTCACAACTACTTCAAGACAAATACTAAAATTTAGTATCTTTTTCTTTTTAGTTCCCGATGTTAACGGAAAAAAAAAAAAAAAGGATTTATCATAAGTCACTTCTGCATTTTGTCCGTTAAATCCAACTTCACTCGCTAAATGAGTTTTGGTATTACTCCCACACAACTTATTTTTACCTGTTTAAAATAAATACGCGGTGCAAATCCAGAATTCAACCTATTTAAAAATAAAAATACAAAAAAATCTTTACAATTTATGTACTCGTTACGGAACGAAAATGTCATATTCCCCAAATCATATAAATTGATAAAGTATTTTTTGGAACCAAGAAAGTAAAACTTTTTGAGAAACCGAGAATTATATTTCTCTCCGTCATTTTTTTAAATTTTATTTTATCATCAGGATAAGGGTTAATGAATGTAAGGTGGTAGTGTAATAACCGTTAATGGTATAAGTTGAGTACAGTTTGATTATTTAAGAAAACGGTTTATGCAGTTAAACACACCTAAAAAAAAAAAATGCATTCACTTCTTGTTCTAAAAATAACAAATAAATAAATTAAAACTCAATTACGCGCGCAAACAAAAAAAGATAAATTTCAGAGCCGCAAAGATTTTTAAAAAATACGCCCACACAAATTCTGTGGGGAACAAAACTTACAATGCATTTAGTTCGGCGGACATAGTTCAAAGCATACCACGTGACAAAAGAGTGCACTTCTACACTAGTCAATGCTCAAAAAAAGATTTAATTTTCAAAACATTTTTCTCACATCGCCTGGGAGCTGATCGACAAATACTTAAACGAATTCACTCACTCACTCATTCTCATTCGATGCTCTGCGTTCTGCGTTCCTCACTCTTTGCTCACCGCTCTTCACTCACTGCTCTATTCATGTCAACGACTCCGTTGCTACATATTTTTCTGCCAGCATGACAAAACACGATTATCCGCATACATGCACACACACACACGCACGCATACACAGAAGGGTTAGGGTCAAACAAATCCAAATTGCCTCCTCCCTTGAGGCTTGCATTCACAAATATCCGTGGGCTTAGAACTAATTTAGCTGATGTTGAAGCATTTCTCCTAACAAATACCCCGGATATCTTAGCACTAAGTGAGACTAACCTACACTCCTCCATCCCCTCTAACCACTTTAACATGCCCGGATATCTCCCACTCTGCCGTAAGGACTCTGACAGACATATGCACGGACTTGGAATTTACATTCGTAATACCCTTCCCTTGACTAGAGAAACAAACCTAGAAACGGATGATCAAGCCTTTATGTGCTTTAGACTAATCATGCAACACAACATTAGCTACTTTTACTTTCTCTACCGCTCTCCCTCGACCCAAGACTGCACCATAATAAACAAAGTATCTGACAGCATAGACACAGCACTCTCCTTCGACACTAGCGCCCAAGTACATGTATTTGGCGACTTTAATGTCCATCACAAAAACTGGCTTGGATTCTCTACTTACACAGATGCAGCAGGCAGCGCAACTCATAGCTTCTCTGTATCTCACTCCCTATTGCAAATTGTTACTTTTCCAACCCGCTTCCCTGATCAGGAAGAACAACACGCATCACTATTAGATCTGTTTTTGACCACAGTTCCTGATGATTGTGTAACGAAAGCCGACAGCCCACTTGGGAACGCTGATCATGCGGTGATAATGGTTGAAATCGCCCTAAACTCTAGACCCAAAACTGAAGAGCCAGTGCTCAAAACAACGAGATATTATAAAAAGGCTGACTGGGAAGCTATCAGAGATCTTATCAGAGACGCCCCATGGGGAAATATTTTTTCTCTTCCTGCTGAACAGTGCGCAACCGAGACCACTGAATGGTTCAAAACTGCAATCGAAGCGCATGTTCCCATGCGGAAATTCTATAGCAAGCCCCACTCTCCCCAATGGTTTACTTCGACTTGCGCAACTGCCATTGCTCAAAGGCAGCATGCATTCCGCAGGTTTAATCGACATAAGTCCAGTTCAAACAGACAGAAGTACATCCCTAGATGTAAAAGATCTTTTTACTCCAGTAGTTTCTTCCCCAGAACTGCTAGACTTTGGAATTCCATTCCAGGTCACTGCTTCCCCAACTGTACTGACATGCATAAGTTCAAGTGCAACGTGAACCAACATCTCACTGCCCTAATCCCTACATAGTACCCCAGTAGATGTTTCCCCTGATAGTAGCCCCCTACACCAAAGTGGCAATGTGCCTTGTTTGGGGTGAAAATGTAATAAAAAAATTAAAAAAAAAAAAAAAGCGCTTATCTACACGCATGCACACACACACACACGGCGAATAAAGCAGATATTAAGCCACATGCAAGGACAGTTACCTTCTTTTTTTTCTCCTAGCACACAAAAAAATTAAGCTGGTTTTCTTGCTGAGAAAACAAAGGACACTCTCTGCTTTTTCTTGTCAAAATAACGAACAGTCTCAATAACTTTCACATTTGCAAGAACTGTCTATCCAGATACACTTTTTGGACACAAAAAAATGATTCGTTTGTTACTTGTTATTTTTGTGTAAATAAACTGTTTATTTCACGTTTTATTTTATTTTGATTTATTTGTGGTGGAAAAGGGTATCTTATGAGACCTGCGCGAGCCTTTTCTAGTCTCACACGAAAACACGCGTTCACATTTCAAGCTATATTACTTGTCATATACATACGCGCACACAAACATACACGCCCACGTCCACACACGTACATATATTCACGTCCGCGTATATACACTCACATTCGTGTGTATACACACACACATGCTAACGTACGCACATTTACGCACACAAGGACAACGTCACTTCCCCTTTCAAAGGAAATCCACACATGCACAAAAGACCACCGGAAACACCTATAAAAGAAAGAGCAATAAGCGGCTTCTTCCTTTTCAGACTAGCCTCCGAGGTGAGTGGTCGACCCACCAGCCACCGTCGTTTCTGCAGGCGCACGCACGCGCGTACCTCACACCATTTGCTACTATGTGGGACAAAAAGCTATCAGACCGTACGTACACTTTATATGATTTCTATCTCCATGAACTGAATTGACATTCTCACTCTATCTCCCCTTCGCTTTGGTCCATCAAAACAGACAGGTGCGCGACGCTCTACTGAGCTTAACCCTCTCTTTCTACAGGCCAGCTTGCCACTTCGCGTTTCTCTATTGCATTCCCCTTTCCTTCCACGCACGTAGTCGTCAACGGCTGAATGAACACGTGTACACTCAAGACTTTCATTTCTCAACAGAAAATAAACAACATGTTTATTTTATTCCAGCATTTGAGTTCTTTGTTTCCTTCATTCAATTCGTTTCATTATTTTCTCTTGTAGCAAGTTAGGGTATATATATCCTAGTCTTCTACAGACCTGAGTACCACTACAGGTTCAACAAGAACTTGTTTACATTAGACTTGAAGGCTACCATACTGTAGTCGGCTGGGAAGCAGGCCAATGGAACTGTGTTCCACAGGCAGGTAGTTCTGGGAAAGAAGCTGTGTTCAAAGAACCTGCATTTTGTTTTAGGCACAGATAATGAGTGGGGAAAATTGTTCATTATAGTTATCACTGGTTACCTCCCTTAACAATCTCTCTAGAAATAGAGATCGAAATAAGTTGTGTAATGACTACAATTTGCTATTAATCACTAAAAATCATAAAAATGATTTTCTAAATATAAAGAAAATACTGATGAATTTACATGGTTTTTGGAATATGATTTTTTCGTTTTGTGACAGGTAACTACATTGTAAAGATTTATATATATATATATATATATATATATATATATATATATATATATATATATATATATATATATATATATAAGAACAAGTATTTAATAAAACATGTTAAAAAACACTTTGAAAAAGAGTTAAAAACATATTTAATTTTAAAAAGTAAGCACAAAATAAGTGGATAATCCTTAATCTGCAGAGTTTCGAAGAAATACTTTCCTTCTCATCAGAGGGTAGGATTTAGCAAAATGCAGGATCGGATTTTGCTTTTAAAAGTATTTGATGAAGCTACAAGTAAGTCATAGATCTTACTTGATAACAAATAGTGAATCAGAGGGAATATGGTAGAGAAGAAAGTGATTTCACGTGAATGGATAGTCTAGTGAAGGGTAAAATATCCAATAACGGTAAAATCCAAAAAAAGTTGGTTAATTTCCATTGCCAGAAGTAAGGGCAACAAATCTACCACTCCCTGAATAACCGTGGACTCATCTCCGAGGAGCAAAAAGGATGCCAAAAAGGAAAAAGAGGAGCACATGACCTGTTATATATAGATCAAAAGATTCAAAAGGAGGTAAAAAGGAGGAGAAAGAATTTAGCCATGGCATGGATCGACTACAAAAATCGTACGATAGGATCCCCCAAGCATGGATAACAGAATGCCTAAAAATGAATAAAATACCAAGTGGGATCACCAACGTAAAAGAAAATGCAATGAAAACATGGAGACTGGAATTGACAGCTGATGGACAACAGATAACAGAAATTTACATACAAAGAGGCATCTTCCAAGGAGACTCATTATCACCATTACTGTTGATCATAGCCATGATGTCCTTGAACAGTATTCCGAGAAAGTGCCAAGCCGGATACAAGCTCTCTAATACAGAGGAAAAAATGAACCACCTGATGTACATGGACGATCTGAAACTTTTTGCAAGGACCAAAAAGGAGCTAGAGATACTAATTAACACTACCAGGATCTTCAGCCAAGATATTCAAATGGAATTTGGAATGGAAAAGTGCGCACAACTAGTTATAAGAAAGGGAAAACTGGAAATGGCAGAAGGCATGGAACTACCCAACCAAACACAAATGAGGGCACTAGGGGAACAAGACGACTATAAATACTTGGGAATTCTGGAAGCGGACACTATCAGAGCAACAGAAATGAAAGAGAAAATTGGAAAGGAATACCTCAGGTGAACAAGAAAACTCCTGGAAACGAAATTATATAGCAGAAACCTAATAAAAGGTATAAATACATGGGCAGTATCACTAGTAAGATACTCTGGACCGTTTATAGGGTGGACAAAAGAAGAACTGAGACAACTCGACCAGAAAACCAGGAAACTCATGACTATGCATAATGCACTACATCCAAAGGACGATATTGACAGACTCTACGTGAAAAAGAAAGACGGCGGGAGAGGACTGATCTGTATAGAAGACTGTGTGAAGGACACGAAAAAAAAAACTAGAAAAATACATAATGCAAAACACTGAAAGGATAATTATGGCATCGAGAGACACTGAAAAAAACAACAAAACAGAAAACAGAGAGACAAATGACAAAACGAGAAATGGGAAAAGAAACAACTACACGGAAGATTCATAAGAATGACAAAAGATGAGAATAACGAAAACACCTGGACATGGATGCGAAAAGGACATATAAACCAAGAAACTGAATCTCTAATAACTGCAGCACAAGATAACTCAATAAGAACCAACCATATCAAAACAAGGATCAACAAAACACAAGAAAACAGCAAATGCAGACTGTGGACAAAGAGACGAAACGATAAACTATATAGTAAGTGAATGCAGCAAACTGGCCCAAAAGGAATACAAAAACAGGCATGACCAAGTGGGGAGGGTGGTGTACTGATAATTGTACAAACGACTGCATTTTGAGCGTACAGACAAGCATAAACCCGACTGCATTTTGAGTGTACGTACAAGCATAAACCCGCAACAGCACTCAAAAACGAGAACCACAAAATCCTATGGAACATGGACATACAGACGGACAAACCCATCCAAGCAAGAAGACCAGGTGTCATAATAATTAACAAGAAAGAAAAATCCTGTCAAATCGTAGGCTTTGCTGTTCCAGCTGACCACAGGGTGAGTATGAAAGAAAAGGAGAAACAAAGCACATACACAGAGCTAGCCAGAGAGTTAAAAGAGATTTGGATGATGAAGAAAATCAAAATAGTACCGATAATAATAGGAGCACTAGGAACAATTCCGAAAAACTTTGAAAAAAGAATGTCAGAAATTGGAATCAGAGGAATAACTGCAAAAGTATAATGACTAACGATAATGAAAACGACGGAAATATTAAGGAAAACCCTTGAATGCGGAGAATAATACAAGAAGACAATATAACGAATAACAGAGAATGAAGAACACCGAAGCTGCATATCTACAAGTTCTACATCCCCATCATGCATCCCCCTCCATTTTCATCACCGTTCCCCCCCCCCCAATAAAAAAGTGATACCAAAGAGCCGAGAAGGGTCAAGAAGGACTGAAAGACCGAGAAGAGAGCGCTAGCCAGACCTCGGCTGGACAAGCGCAAAGAGAATTGGGACCTTGGGTAGGCTGAGTGCCACTCAAATTCCAGTATAAACCAATGGCCACTGCTAGCGAGAAATCAATGGTAAGCGGCTGTTGCGATGATGCAAATTCATTTGCAAATGCTATCGAAGGAGGTGGAGAGAGCTGGACGTCTGGGGAGACTTGTCACTCAGCTTCCAGAGAACACCACAAGTTTCCAATCAGATCGTTTGTTGACTTGTGTGAAAGCTCCATGTGAGCCAATAATAATAGCAACCATAGGAAGAAGTATAAGAATAATAATAGTGATAATAATCATAGTAATAATCATAGTAATAATCATAGTAGTAATAATAATAATAACAATAGCGATAATAGGGAGAAGAATAAGAGTAATAATAGTGATGATAATAATAATGTTAAAATCATAGGAATGATTGTAGTAATGATAACAGCAACAGTACTAATAATAATAATAATAATAATAGTAGTAGTAGTAGTAGTAGTAGTAGTAGTAGTAAACCTAATCCCATATATCTTCATAGAAGGGTACTATGATATATAGGGTTTGGGGGGGGGGGATGGAGATCGCACCCGTATCTACACGTGTGCATTTGTGTGCACAAATATGCATGCTTAAGAAAATGGACTTCTGATATATGTCGGAAATTAAAATGTGTGGAATCTGAAAAAATAAAATAAAATGAAGTAAACGGCCTTACGTAAACAAAAACTAACTTCTAGTGGGGGATGCTAAGCCATTCTTCCACCGTGCATACTCACTCTGCCCTGTGCCCAGTGGGGAAATGTCTTTGGTAGGTTTCTACTTTTTTATGAAAAGAGTACTCATTTAGCGGTCCCAAATCTTTATTTAGACCGAAGATGTGGGTGTTAAGTCTCAGAATGAGTTTCTTTTCATGTTGTCTTCTGTGTCTCTGTGTCTGAAAGTTGGAGGCTGTAAGTACACATTGCATATTGTCTATGCTGTGTTACGGGAGGGTGTAGTGCATTGCTATTGTGTGCTGTGTTGTTTGTTTGTGATTGTTGAAACGTAAGCGGAACTCTCAGCCTGTTTCCCCCACATAATTACCCTTTGTGCATCTAGTGCAATATATTATCTAAACTACATTGGGACTATCGCAAGTGAGCGGAGGGAGTTTAAATTGAGTGTTTGTGCCTGGAGGTCGCTAGTATTAATATGTTTGCACACTTTGCACCTGGGTTTGTTGCATAATATGTTTCCTAGTGGTGCGGAAGTGCTGTGTCTTTTTGTGGATGTTAGAAGTGACCTTAGATTTGGGGGGGGGCTGTCTTCTTGCACTGAGTGGAGGCGTGTTGTATATTGTGTTGAGGGTGGGGTCATGCTGCAGTTACCTGAATATTTGTTTAAGGGGTTTGTGGAGTTTGTCTGTGTTATTGTTGTAATCAAATACCATTGGTATTTTTGAGGATGATGTGTTACGTTTATATGTGAGTAAATTTATCCTGCTTCTATGTTCTGCTTTCCATAATTGATTCTTTAATTATTCTGGGAGGGTAATTCCTATGAAGGAAGTAGTTAGCCAGAATTCCTACTTAATTCCTAATTCGTACTCGATCAGGTCTGAGCAGATTCGTTTGACATATATATTAATTAGGTTAAATTCTAGTCTTGCACTAAATATGCCCGTAAATAAGAATGTATTACACATTTCCCATTGAAGGTACGAAGAGATTTTATTCCCGAACATACAGACCCAAACAAACGTCAAAAAAAAAAAAAAAAAAAAGGAAGAAGCTCCACTGAGTAGACGAGAAGGGCAAATAACTCTGTCATAATTTAATGTGTGTGTGTGTGTGTGTGTGTGTGTGTGTGTGTGTGTGTGTGTGTTTGTGTGAATTTGTTTCCAATGGACTCGGAAATGACTGGGCCGATTTTTAAAAATTTCACATGAAGATACTTAATGTGTCTGGGAGTGTTTTTACATAGGTTTTATATCAGAATGTAGTATGAAAAATCGATAATAAAAAAAAAAAAACGATTAAAGAAGGAATAAAGGGCAATCAGTAATTCCCCCACTATCCAATAACCAGAACGTCCTATGCACGCCAACCGAGAAGGCAGAACTGGTTGCCCGGCGATTCACTTCCAACTCCACCTTAGACCCAACAAACAACTCCTTCCCAAATTTCCCAATGCGGACTGAAGCCACACTAGATGATGTGGAAATCACACATTCTCATGTCCGCAATATCATAAAAAACTTAAACACTTCTAAGGCATGTGGGCCGGATCTCATTTCTGGTATATTAATTAAGAAATGCTCAGCTGAGTTAGCCCCCATACTTTCCAAGCTGTACAATAAATACCTTTCTGAATTTTGCTTCCCTAATAGCTAAAAGATAGCCTCTGTGGTAACAGTGTACAAGAATTCTGGTGAAAGGACCGACCCTTTCAATTATCGCCCTCTCTGTCTCCTCCCCCTCTTTGCCAAAATCTTTGAGATGCTAATCAATCAAACACTAGTCCACCACCTTGCAATCTACTCTTCTTTCTGACAAACAGTACGGATTTAGGCAATGTCATTTTACTGCAGTAATCTTTGAATGCATGTACCATACACTGGATAAGGCAAATGAAGCCAGGGCTGTGGCTCTTCATATCCAAGGCCTTTGACAAAGTCTGGCATGAAGGATTGCTAATGAAAGTTAAATCGTATGGTATAACTGGACATATACTAAATATAATTAGAACCTTCTTAGATAATAGGGTCATCCAGGTTGTCATTGATGGACGTACATCCAAACAGCATAACATTAATGTGGGAGTGCCTCAGAGATCGATCCTTGGACTACTATTACTTCTGATATTTATTAACGACCTCTCTGATAATATTGTGTCTGAGATGAGTATATTTGCTGATGATATAATGCTCTATAACATGTACAAGGGAAGAACAGATGTACACAAATCTAAGACAATGGTTGAATCATTAGAAAATGACCTCTAGACCGTAGTGGAATGGGGTCATAAATTGATGGTAACATTTGATGCTAGTAAGACTAAGCTGCTTTCCTTTAACAATTATAAAACACCTCTACTACAACCACTAATATCTATGACAAATAACACCCTAGCTGAGAATTCTTCCTTCAAACTCCTCAGCTTAACATTCACGGGCAATATGAATTGGAACAAAAACATTGAGAACATTGCGAAGCCTGCTGCAAGGAAGGTGAGTTCCCTCTATCAAGCTAGAAGACTACTCATACCTGAAAGTATCTTGTACCTCTACAAGGCCACCATTTACCCATGCATGGAGTATTGTTGCTACATCTGGGATGATGGATTTATCACTAATCTCTCCCTCTTGGATAGGGTCCAAAAAAAAGTCTTCAATCTAATATATCCCACTTTCTCAACTAAGCTCCAACCCCTGTCCCATTGCTGCAACGTTGCATCTTTGTTTCCTGTTATACAAATATTTTAATGGAATTTGGTCCGATGGATTTGCTGCACTTGTGCTCCTCAACATACATATACCCGACAAACTTGCTTAGCAACAAAATCACACCCCATCACTGTTGAAATCCCTAAATGCCAAAAAACTTTCTACTTTTTTTTTTTACAAAGGCAACACCACTTATCAAGGCCTTGAGGCCACTCGCGGATAAGGGTTAAAGAGTGTACAGTAGAAATTGAACAATATAGTAATCGTTAGTAATGGAAATTTGGTAAATTTGTTAACTTATATGCAACGGCTCATCAAAAACTTGTTTACATTAGACTTGAAGACAACCATATTGTAATCAGCTGGAAAGCAGGAAAACGGAAGACAATTCCATAGGCGTGCAGTTCTAATAAAGAAGCTTTGCTCATGGAATCTACGTTTAGGTTTAGGTACAGATAAAGAGTGGGGGAAATTATTGATAGTGATTTCTGCTAGATGGGTGTTTCTTGTGAAAGTTTGGTGAGGGGGGACCATAGATTGGAGCTCAGCCGAGCACTTGCCATGAAAATAACGATAAAGCAGAAACAAACTCGCAACATTTCTGTGAGAAAGAGGTTGCAGGGAATAGAAAAGGACATCCCCTATGAGGCTACAAAGTCTATTTTGAACTCTATCAAGGCAGGATAAGTCCTTTCTAGCAGCTCCTGCCCAGATGTGGTAACAGTACTCCATCCTTGAACATACCTGGCTCTTATATAGATAGAGAATTGCATCAGCAGTGAGATAACTACTGGATCGATAGAAGGATCCCACCATTTTTCCAGCGGCCGTGGCAACAGATTTAATGTATGTGTTCCACTTAAGATCAGGAGTAAAAGTCAAGCCCAGAAGCTTGTCAAAACATGAGGCTTCCCCAAGATGAGAGCCATTCATTTCAATTGATGCCAGATGGAGATCAGAATGTTGATGATGTAAAGATAAAAGCTTGGTTTTAGATGCATTAAAAGTAACCAGCTACTCCTTTCCCCATTGTACCACATGCTCAAGATCAGAGGAGAATCAGAGAGAACTTGATACTTTAATAGTTTCTTCCTTCAAACAGCTACATTTTGGAATTCCCTTCCTGCTACCCTGACTGTACTGGGACACAGAAGTTTAAATGTAATGTAAACCAACATCCTGTTAATATTTCATAGGTATGGTCCCAATTAGTAGCTCCTTATGTCTAAGTGGTTATATGCGTTATAAGGGGTGAACATGAGTAAAAAAAAAAGTCCAATTTTGACCACAAATGCATTTTTATCACCACACAAGCAGAAAGACCCAGCCTATAAAATCAACTGTAGATTATTTTATAAAACATCACCTTAGAAATTAATGTTTCTTTTTAGAGCACAATTGAACCATATTTTACTGTTGTACATTTAATTTATTATGTAAAAATAAAATCAACAGTTGGTTCTTTGATAAGACAGGGGCGCATTCAAGATGAATGTTTCTGTTTAGAGCACAATTGAACCATGATACTTGACCTTTGGATTATAAATTAAGTAGAGCTATTATTTACAGATAATTTTATAAAATCAACAGTAGATTCTCTACAATGTAATGTAGACTAGAATGTATTGTGATCTAAGTCACTGCAGGGAGGCAGTGAAGCTTCTTCCTAGTACACTGTGGGGGGGGGGAGTCCCTAACTAGAGCAGGTAATCAATTAAAAATTGAGCGATTTAACCAATTTCAATTAGAATTATCCCATCACTAATATATATCAACTTCTTTAAATTGGAACCAATCAAATTGAAACAGCAGATCTTGCATACACACACAATGTGCTCAATATCAGTAATAGCTTTACAACAATAATAAATAATAAATAATAATAAACATATGCCGCTGTACGGGTTATTCAATTATCAGAAGTTCATTAATAAACTTTTGAACATCTTTTAATAATTGAATGAATCATGAAACAGCAGTAAAGTTTAAAGGTAAGTCACATTTATTACTAAAACAATAAAAACAAAAAATTAAAATTAAAAAAATCACACACAGAAACTCAAGGTAGAAAAAATAGATTCTTTTATTAAATATAAGA
Organism: Euprymna scolopes; assembly: GCF_053919585.1. Taxonomy (NCBI): domain Eukaryota; kingdom Metazoa; phylum Mollusca; class Cephalopoda; order Sepiida; family Sepiolidae; genus Euprymna; species Euprymna scolopes. The sequence continues at coordinate 150,438,147 of NC_136484.1, read as the reverse complement.
AATAGTCTTGACACAATTTTAAAATTTCAGGACATGTAGTTTTCAAAATTTTATTTTTATATTGGACCACTTTATCTAAACAAAAGAAATTGCTTAAAAATGTCTTTCATAAAGGGCAACCAGTTTTCTTTAAAGATTTTGGCAAAATAATATTCATTTTTTAAAAAGTCATCAAAAAAATACCCCCCACCCACCCAAAAAAAACCCCAATGAATTCAAATAATTTATGAAATACAAAATATATGCAAAAAAAAAGAAAATATGTTGCTAACAATATGTTTGGAAAGAAAAACAGCATACAATAACCAACATTAGTATGAATTTTTCAAACCATCTTAATCAAAAAGTACTCATTTAAATGTTTTTAATATTTATTCACTATTAGCTAAAAAAACTTATAAGAAATAAAATAAAGACAATATTTTAGATCTGAATCTAAAATATTTTAGATCTGAATCTAAAATCAATTGGTAATTGCCAACCAGTTTCTGGTTGGCACAGATCACAATAAATGCCTCTAGACTGTTCGTTGTTAGATTGATAAGCTGTCTTCAGGTTGCAAAGCCACTAGAACCGGGTTTTACATTCAGCATTATTCTTATCCATCTTAGTGCTAACCAAGCTAAACCTTGTTTAACTTTGGTGATACTACGAGTGATTATAGCTGCATATTTTGTATACCTTAAATAAAATTATTATTGCATTGGTCACCTTCTGTTCTCGAAGATAATGAATCAATGCATCATGGTTCTGTCGGTATCAGAGTTGGTTATGGCTATTTCTTGACACATATGTACAGAAAAAGAAAGAAAACAAAACAGACTTTAAAACTAAACACATACAAAACAGGTGTAAATTCCAGAAGTCTTTACTGTACTTATGCAGAATAGAACTATGCTATTTTAAGATAGAATTTTCAAGTTAAATTCAATTTTTATGGTATCTTTTATTTATTAAATTATTAAAAGTAAAAAACAGTAAAAAAAAAAGAAAAAAAAAAAAGAAAAGCTCTGTCTCCCCTCTCTGTTAAGATGTTTCTAAATAATAACATTATTTCAGCAGAACAGTCTATATTCTGGATAAGTATGCATAATTATATGGGTTGAGAAGAATTTTTGATTTGGTACAAAACTTTGTTGCATAAAAGAATCATTTGCTCTTAATGGTAATTCATGACAAGATGAATGTTCATATGTTCACTTTAAAAAAAGACAACAGTTTTCTTTGCCATTAGGTGGATAGATTTCGATGGACTGACTAGCACATTTAGGGAAAAAAAAAAAAATGAATGCTGCACAAAGTTGAAAACCTCTAGTTTTTTGACAAATAGCAAAATATAAATTATAATAACACTTGAGTTTTTATGTGTTACATATAAGGCAATTTATTTGTCAAATGTGAAGAAATTCATTATTTTTAGCTAATAAATACACACTATATATATATATACTCCTATAAATTTGTTTGTTTTATATATTCATATTAAAAACCCTTTTTTCTATTTATTTAAACAGAAAATACAACTTTGTTATATATGGCTCGTGGAATTGCATTCATCTTCAAAAGATCTACCTAATTTGCATAATCTTTTAAACAATCATTTTAATTAATTCCCTGTAAGTTTTCTCAGTTTTCTTATGGGATGATCATCTTTAGTTAACTATTACGTGTAATTATATTCATGCAGATATTCTACATGATTTATACTTGCGTAATATTTGTGTAAATAGATTATTGGTAAACACAATCCTCTTTTTATATATATTTATGTATGCGTATATATATTTGTTTAAAAATGTTGCCTACTAAACTTCCTCTGTCAGTTTTTTGTTTACAGACATGAAACTTAATATATAGGGCATTCGAACCCATACAAAACTTTATATTTGGGTTTTAGTCAGGGAAAATCAGTGCAAAAGTGAAATTTAAAAAAAAAATGGAATTTGCCAGGTGAAGGCTGAATGACATCATTACGAATATACATACGTAACGTAATAGCTATTGGTTCATGTTTTAAATTTTAGCCTTGTAGTAAACATGTCTTCATAGCTCAGGCATTAATGTCAAAGGAAAAAGTAAATCGTAAGCTAAAAATTTTGGTTTCAATTCTCGGTGGTGGCACATGAGTAATTTTTTTTTTAACATTTTAAATCATTACTATATATTGGGTCCAATAATAATAAATATAAAATCTGCATAAATCAAAATATCATATTTAAGTATATTTTACAACTAGGCTATGCCAGGCAGCCTGCTGGTATATATATATATATATATATAGAACACCTAACCCAAACAGTATATATGCTATGAAACTGTAAACATAACTTCATTGTGCTGTTTATTTGAAACAATTTGGAGGATATTATTATTGATACATGCCTTAAAAATACACATACAGTAGAACCTCATGTGATATGGCATTAAAAATTAGTAACAAAATACAGTACACTATATAGTACACATGTATGTAAATCAAATAACATTATAAATAACACTGTACGGCAAATACTGTAACCAGGGGTCGGAAAAACATTGTATTCCACATTGTAACTTGAAAAAACTGTATCCTAGGGTCACTGTATCCTGGGGTTCTATTGTATATAAGAAGAAAATAAAATTTGAATATATCAGTATTATCAAATTAATTTTATCTTGAAAGAAATGTTGAATATTTTAGAGCATTAATAAACTATCTCTCTATCTCTATATATATACCCCTCGTCTTTAGTTGAGCACTGTTGTAGATGAGATTACCAACTATCATGAGTGACAATGCATAGCTTTTTATAAACACAAATAGAATACTCTCCGATTAGCATTAATTTTCACTTGCTAATGGTGCCTGTCTGACAATGGAATAGTAAGAATTGCAGATTGTCAACTAACTAGATGGTTGAAACAGTTGTCTGTATAACCACATTGAAGAAATGTGTTACAGGTTTAGTTTTGTCAATTTTACATTAATCTTTTCGGTTTATTTAATGTAGTCAATATATATGATAAAAGGTTCATTGTGTATAATTCAATGAACATTAGTTATAATTACGTCGCTATTATAATCATATATAAAAAAATATTGGAATGATGAAATATAAAATTGGAAAATTTTAAAAAGTTTATTAAATCATGAAGTGTTCAAGCAAGGAATAGAAAAACTGGCCCTTAATCCATGGATTTTCAAAGATAATCCATGAATCATTTTATTTTTCATCAGTTCAATATTTCTCATATTAATGCTTTATTGAACATCTCCTTATCACAAAAGGATCTAATATAAAATTTGTTATCTTTATAATACTACACTTTTTATAATTTTTAACTGCTTTTGATACAAGAACAAAACTCATAAATTCATCAGTTATCCATTTTTTTATGAATTCATAGTGACTTTTCTTCTCTGTATTAAAAGTAGTTAAAAAATAAAGTATTTATAGCTCTCGTTCTGCACTATTGAGTTAGTAATATAATTTTGCAATTTGTAATTATATATATATATATATATATATATATATATATATATATATAATGGCTATTTTAATATAACTGGAAAGAAATGCCCTTCACACCATTCTCAATTGTATAAGTGAATGCAATGGATCCACTAGGATTTAAACAATATAACTCTTTTTATAGTTAGTGCTGGTATCGATTGAACTATTCAGTCCTCCCTCCTTCTCTCTATATATTATATTATCAAGACAACACATAATATTCCATTTGTTAAATCTTCTTTATTGGCTAATAAAGCCAACGTTTTCTTTGATGGTACTTTCCTTTGAGCAAATATAAAGATTAGTCATTTTAATGTTAGGTTTTTCTTTCAAGAATATTTATAAACTGTTGGGTATTTCATCCAATCTAATATACACGCTCACATGCACATATTGGGTTCCAGGCACAATATTAACCTGCTTCGAATGTTCTTGGACAAGGTGCTCAGCTGACATCCACCCCAAAATCTATCTTTCACAATACTTTCTATCTTTATTCAAAATATTTTTTTTTCAAACTACCCCATTTCCAAACCCTATCAACTACTCAAAATATGTACATTTTGTGTACATGCCTGATAGACTCTTCCATTTGTATTTGTTTTGGTAAGATAGGAGGAATTCTGGACAAGTACTGAATATTTACGAAAAATGAATCCTTTCCAGAGATCATTATTTTCATAGTAATAATAAATTTTCTCTTTCTACAAAAACAAAAATCTATTTTATGTGATAAATTTTATGGAACTGTACAAAAATGTTTTACATGGTCATTAAATCTAATACTAAAATTAACTTTTGACAAAAATTATAACTAATATTAGACACATATATGTAAATCTTTTCATCATACATCCAGAAATAAATAAAAACAATCATTATTATACATTTGTTATGTAACAAATATTTACTCATGGATTCAATCTGCTATAAAAACATAAATGAAATAACTGTACCATCATTTTGTGTTATCATCATTATATTTGACTTTACACTGTTTTACATGCTGGCAACTGTTAGAAATTGACTGCTAAAGTAACCTATCTCTGACCATGTCTTTATTTATCCCTCTTTCTCTTAAGTCCATTCTTTTCACTTCTCATGTTTTCCATGGCATTTCTCTCCCAGCTACCCCAACTGTTCTACATCTACTAACCCAAGAACTCTCATCTATTCTTTCATATCCATTGTATCATTTCTATATATATATCTTAATATATTTCACACAAATGTACTTTATGTATCTGGCAGTGATCTTAGATAGGTTTTGTATCGGAATGTCTTCAATATGTATTGATAGTCGATAATCGAAAAAAATCTGATGAAAGAAGGAACAGGAAATTTTGACCATAGTTAGCACCTTATACAGCCACAAGTGCATTTGAAAAGTTTTATTACCACACAAGCAGAAAGACCTGCCATATAAAATCAGCAGTAAGTTCTTTGATATGACAGGAGTGTGTTCAAAATGAATGTTTCTATTTAAAGTGCAATTGAACCATGATGCTTGATTTTGTCATTTAAAACTGAAATTCAAGCCACTATATATAAAAATAATTTTATAAAATCAACAGTAGGTTCTCTACAGTGCAATGTAGACTACAATTCATTGCATACTAAGTCACTGCAGGGAGGCATGTGAAACTTCTTTCCAGTACACCATGAGTCCCCAACTAGAATGAGCAATCAATCAATTCGAATAAAAAATGGGCGATTTCACTGATTCTGATGACAATAAAAATATGAGAGTGTGAAACATTCGTTGATCATCATTCAATCCCAGGCAACACTGAGCCTCCCTGCTAGTTTACCATAAACATAGTAAAATATTTTATTTATTGTAAATTATTATTGTTGCTATCTTATAAATGCCTTATATGATTATACGTTTTAAATTAAGACAATATTATTTTATATTAAATGAATATTATTTCATTTGTTTATTTATCTAATTTTTTAAACATTTTCATTTTAATATTCCAAACAAGTGAAATATATCTATTTATTAATTTAAATTAGTAAATTATGGTTTGGTATATATATTTTTACAATTAATTATTTAGTGGTTATTATTATTAATTCAATGCTTATATATGTGATTCACTGATTCTGATGACAATAAAAATATGAGAGTGTGAAACATTCGTTGATCATCATTCAATCCCAGGCAACACTGAGCCTCCCTGCTAGTTTACCATAAACATAGTGAAATATTTTATTTATTGTAAATTATTATTGTTGCTATCTTATAAATGCCTTATATGATTATACGTTTTAAATTAAGACAATATTATTTTATATTAAATGAATATTATTTCATTTGTTTATTTATCTAATTTTTTAAACATTTTCATTTTAATATTCCAAACAAGTGAAATATATCTATTTATTAATTTAAATTAGTAAATTATGGTTTGGTATATATATTTTTACAATTAATTATTTAGTGGTTATTATTATTAATTCAATGCTTATATATGTGTGTGTGTGTGTGTGTGTGTGTGTGTGTGTGTGTTAAATTTAAAATGTTGTAATGGGCTAAATTATAAATCAGTTTAAACAGGACATAACTAAAAGTCTTTAAAGATGTAAATAAAATCTCTTTAGTGACAACAAATTAAACTAGAAGAAAAATTCTTACATTGTAATTAGGTATAGGCAAAATGAATGGCTAATCGCTAAAAAAAGCCCTTAAATTCTGTGTATATAAAAATCAATATAACTCCAAGTAGAAATCATGTATGAATTAATGATATAATCATTTAATAAAGTATTATTTAATATTTTCTAAAGAAAAATAAAAGGATATCATAAATATTATATTTTTGAAATAGCATTTTACTTTAAATTTTACAACACAATTTTATAATAGATCCCTTATAAACATGAAAATATAGTCATCAGCTTAAATATTTTTTTAAATCTGGGCTAAATTTTACAAATTTACTTCAAATTCTACATGAGGACATTGTTATAATAAACAGATTGGATTTTCACCACCACTCCACATCATCCCTATCTTTTTTCTCAATTTTAGTTTACCTTTTTTTTTAATAATATCTGCAGAATTTTCAGTGTTCAAATTGGTTATATGATTTGAACCCAAGAACACAAGTCACCTTTGAACAGGCCTTTAATGGTTACTACATTTATAAGGAAAGAGTGCTCAATATCTGTGATAAATGTAGATCTAAGTTTAAAGAGTGTAGACATAAAATAAACAGCACATTGTGACTGCCTATTTCTTGCATTCATCCAATGAACACAAAGAGAAGACATTCACAGTTATCATGTACATTTTTTTTATGGTCATTACTCAGCATTTTTTTTATGGTCATTACTCGGCATCCATATTCAGCACAAACATTATTCAAAAATATATATTTAAAACTCATGTTATCATGGAGAAAAATTATCAAGGATATTTCCAGAGATCAAAAAAGTTCAATGTTTGATAGATACGATTATTTTTGGTTAAATGTAGAAATGAATGTTGTAAAATGCTTTGATCCATTTACAATGAGGTGAAAATGATTATGTTTCTGAAGTTTTGAGATGACGATTGATAATTTGTATTATTTGGACTACTGTTCTTATTTTGTGTGCTATTCGCACGTTTCAGACGATGTAACTTCCATAAGAGCCCATGTTATAACAAACAAAGTATTAAATAAAATTTACTTCTAATTAATACTCTTTTAGAGGTTGAAGGTTCAATTCTCAGTGCAGGCAATACTAAGTATACAATTGTGAATTACTTAAGATTTCTACCTGCTCTTGGCTGAGAGAATGAGAGCATGCTACCCCTGGAGCAAAATAAAGTGTTCCATTCCTAATTCTGAACAGATTTTCAAGTTCGACAGAAAGATGCTTCAGTCTGAAGAAGGTCGGAGGTTACATCGGCTAAAACGTTCTGAGAATTATACTGAAGATAAGAACAGTAGTCTGAATAATTCAGATAATCGAAAAAATGATTATGTACAGATTGATGCAAAAACTGAAACATATAATCTAAATGTTTAAACATTCACCCTTAACTTACACATTAAATTGTCACGCAAGTGTATCAATGGCAATTCTCTTTCATCCATATATGATATGAAATCTTGAAATAAAGTTTTTTAAATTTTCCGTAGTTCAACAAAAATAAGTTGCTATCTCTTCAAGACTACTGCACTTTTTAAGCGAACAGTTCCTTCTGTAAGTTTCTTGCGTAATTCTTCTCGGTTTTCTTCCATCTGACGTTCTTGCGCTGCTTTTCTCTTCTGAAGAAGACGTCCTCGAAGCACCCGCTCGCGTTCTTTCATTTCTTCTTGTTTCCTTAGTTCGGCTTCAACTTTTTTCTTTTCTTCTGCCAACTTATGCAGCCTTTCTTCTTCAGCTTTTAAACGCTTTTGCTCTGCAATTGCTGCCTGTCGACGATCCTCATCCTCTTTCAATTTAATAACCTTTTTAACAAAGAAAAAAAAAATTTTTTTAAAGTTCAATAAAGAGAAACTTTTATATTGTTTTATTTTAATAAGCTTAAGCTTTATTTGTGAAAACGTTTGGTTGATTTTTTTTACAGCACATCAATCCTTTCCAAGTAATTTTATGCCAAAGCCAGTTATTTCAGTAAAAGATTGTCTGCTTCAAGTTTAAGATTTTCGAATATATATTTATGGTTTAAATATCTGTTTTGTTTAATATCTTTAATTTTATCAAATTATGTTGTTATTTTCCTTTTCCATCATCATTCCCTCTGTAGTAGTAGCAATAATAATAATAATAATAATAATAATTAGTTTAACATCTGTTTTATATACTGGCATGTGATGGCCGGCTTTTAGAAATTGACTTCCAAGCTAACAAATCTCTAACCAGATCTTTATCCATAATTGCTCATATTAGTGTTTTATAAATCCTAATGTAACACCAAATATAATGTAAACACTCAAACACCATATAAACTTACCAGGAATGACAATTTAGTGCAGGATATCCACATTGGGCATCATAGGACAATTTTCTTAAATGGAACTATGACTGGTGAGAGTTACCTCAACTAGCTTCGGGAATTTGTCAATCTACAAATTTCAGAGATGACATTTGCAAATCCCTTGGTGCACATTATCAATATTGTCTAGAAACTAATGGTTATCAATTTGAACATTTGCAAAGATGATTCTTACATGATTACATTTGTCTTCTGTATTCTAAGCTATTCCATTTCACTCTATGTTCATAAGTAAAGGTATATCGTCATTGAAAGAGTACATTTTTTAGACATCCTATATTTTTGTATGCTATCAGATGCCAAAAAGGTGATTTCTGTCCCATTAGGCAAATACAAATAAAACACTTGTAAACTTGGAACTGTCTCAAATTCCATTAAATACAGAACATGCAATGAATGGTTTCACAAAAGATGTTTCATTCTGTCAGTACTACATGTAGCAAATGCAACTAACTTTATTTACAGGTTTATCGAAATCAGACTTTTATCTTTAACAAATATAAGAATTTCAATCAAAGAAACTGGAAAATCAACAAATTCACTGAATATCTTCGATTGAAATAAAAGCTACATAATCAATATTTGCATTCTATATATTATGCACTTTAATATTTATTCCTTCAATCATTATTATTCAGGCATATTTTATTTATCTAAGGTAAAAATTTAGCTGCAAAAATAAATTTCTATATGTTCAGACAGATAATCTCAGTAAACACCAAATAATTTAGGAAAAAAACAATCAGAGAATATTAAAAAAGCAATCTTGGGTGGCAAACTAACATAAATAGATAATAATAAACTTACAATAAAAAGAATCAAGTCTTTGGGATTCATTACGGTTTGCTTTAAAATTATCACCACAGCTGCTTAAATTAATTCGTTAATACATTTTACTTAGTTGCTCAAAATCAAATTATTATACCTATTATTATGATATATAAGTAAATTTAATAAATAATTTAATATTTCTTTTTTATAACCTAGTAGTAAACAAATATAATTGTTTATCTGAAAGCTGACAAGTTAGTTTTTATTTTGTTAATGCCATAAGCATCTTCTTTTTTTTTTTTTTTAAATGGTGAAGATAAAAAAAAATTATCGGCTATTAAATTTGTCTCCGGTTTTATGGCTGATAGTAATGAACATCTAAGTGCGAGAATAAAGGATCCTACCCCATTCCTTTATTCTTAACTAATCAAAAATAAAATATCGATAGGGTTTGAACATTAAAATTTATCAGTAATATAATTTTAATTTTTTTAGAAGATAGACAAATATTTCCATATATGAATGACAAAACAGATTTAAGTATGTATCTTGTATTAAGTTAGGTTTAGTTTGCCTTATTGCAACCAGCAACTATTTATTTAACGCTGATGCAAATTGCTAGATGGAATGCTAATGGTAGGGCAACTATTTATGTATTTAATTAGATTTTACTGAATTTCCTAAATTTAGTTTAATATGTTTGGGCTAGTGATTTTGAAAAGTTTATTATGACAGTCCACTAGTGTGTGCTTAACTGTATATGATCCTTGACATGAAACACATGGAGATTCTTCATCATCCAGCAAATGTTTATAAGTAGTATGTGTATGTCCTATGGCAGAGTCTGGTTAATAGAACCTCTTCTCTTCTAGCCTTTCTGTAGCCTGGATGTATCAAGAGACTCATGACAATAAATCTTGAGAACTCTTTAGCATTATTTTCATTGTCAGAAGAATCTGACTAATAAATGCGATTTGGATTTTATGTTTATTTGTTTGTTTTGTTTCTTCAATAATTCTTAGCTCTATCATGCATCACTTACCAGGATGAATATCCTATTCACCCTGGTTGGTTCAGTAATACTGTGAACATTATACTCATCTTGAGACAGAATAGTTTACCTCCTATTTTTTTCATATCAGTACCTCAAAACTGAATTGTTGAAATTTGGCAGTGGTAACCTTGATTCTCAACATGATTGACCCTTAGCAACCACCATCTTGTAGGTATTGTAGAAACAATGAAAGAAGAAAGTGGAGGTTTTGATTTCAGAATCAAACTGAATATGTTTCAGAAGGAGTTTTACAGATACTATTATGGCATGACGTGACTAACTAGTTTATTGGATTGGGCCGATCTTAGCTTTTGTTTAGCCAAAGCAGAATGTTATAAATTGTATGACCATTTAGGCAACCAGACCAGACTATAGACTGCTCAATCACAAGAATTCTGTTCTAAGTCAACACCCACGGCTGATAGGTGGCCCCATTTTCGACCACAGCTAATAGGGCAGTCTTCTAATAAAAAGCTATTAATAACAAAGATACAGTGAAATAATTGGCTCTATTTTATATCAAGGCAATACTTTATATTATTTGGATTATTCAAACTATTGTTTGTCTCTTAGATATTATTCTTGTGTTTTAGCTAATGTAACCTCTGACATCTTTCAGCTGAATCTTGTCGAACTTTTGAATCTATGGAACTTTGAATGAACCCTTTAATCCACAAGGATCGTTAAGAATACAATTATGAAGTACTTAAGACTTCTAACAAATCATGGCTGATGGAACAAAAGCAAACTACCCAGTGATATAATAAAGGGTTCTGTTTTAAATTCTGTACAGATTCCAAAATTCAACAGAAAGCTTAAAAAATTTGATAAGATGCGCCTGAAGAAGGTCAATGGTTTAAATCAACTGAAACATTGTGAAAATAACATCTAAATAAGGACAATGGTTTGAATAATCCAAATTATCAACTCTTATCTAAAAAATTCCGAAACGTAAAACAATACTTGTCATACATTAAAATAATCAGTTTTAATAAAACTACCATAAGGTTTATTTCATCTGCTCAATTGTTAGCAAACTGTAAAAAATAGTTGTATTATTAAAAAAATAAATAAACACATACAAAAGAAATTACCTTCACATTTTTAAAAAGTTCCGTCATAAGACGGAGCGAGTCCAATTTCCGTTGGGTGACTAATAATTTACGCTCATCCTTTGCCAGTTTTAGATTCATTTTCTCTTCCTCTTCACGTTTTCTTTTCGCTGCTTGTTTCTCACGACGTCTGTCCTCACGATCCCGCCGACGTTCTTCTTGCCGTTGCAATTTCTCTTCTTGTTTGCGTAACTTTATCTGCTCTTCAAGTTCTTGTTGGCGTCTACAAAAGACATGAACATAACAAAAAAAAAAAAAATAATAATCCCAGCAGATATTCAAAAAGAAATTATCTTTATTACAAAATGATTGATTTCTTTAAATACATTTATTTCTACTTTAATTCTTTTTAAACCTTTATTCGTTTAAACAAAGCATATTGTTACTAATGCCTAAGGGGCTACTGCAATAAAAGCAAAATTGGTGCAAGTCTTTAATTTCCACTCCACAAAAATACCAAAAATAAAGGAAAATGTTTATGGTATACATACCTGTAATGGAAAGAAAATACTGTATACCAAACATCACTATAATTAATCAAGTAGTTTTATTTAAAAAAAAAAAAAAAAAATTATGGCTGAACAACAATCGCAGAGTTTTCCATGACATTTTGCAGGACAAGGGAGATAATTCTAAATAATTTACACTTTCACAAGATTTTAGAAAGTCATTTTTAACAAGAGGTGTGGAGGGGAGCTATGAATTCTCATTAATCACTTAAAAATTATTTTCTTTATAAAAACAAAACTTGTTGATCAAATTATGTGATTTTTTAGTGTACAATATTTTATTTCTGTCATGGGTATGTACATCATGAAGATTTTTGTTTATTTTTGTTTTGTCAACCGGGAGGGGGGAGTATGGACTAACACTGCCAGATTTATAGAGGCCAACCTGGATATGGAAATTGGACAGTAAGGTGTTTGTTCACATTGCATTTAAATTTTTGCATGTTGGTACAGTCGAAGAAACAGTGAGCAAGAAATGAATTCGAAAGGTAAGCAGTCTGAGGAAAGAATTTTTGGCAACTAACACCCAATGACATAGTTTACTTACATAAATATATATAATTTGTTTATTTTAAAAAAGACATTGTTATGGTTTTCTATATAAAAATATTCTCATGAAACAATGTTTAAAAAATGTCTACACTTCTAATAAATAAATATTTATATTTCCATTTTTCTCACAAATTTGAAATTGTCAAAACAACCACAGCGTCATTCCAAATACGGCCTCAATCTGCATACCATTCCTGATCTAAATCTTATCATCATCTAGATTATGATTACTATTCACTATCTTGCTTCTCTGATCACTTGGGGTTGGGAAGCCTTTCGGTCACCGAAAAATAAGTCGTTGAAGAGCTGTTTAAATCTGGCCGGCTCCAATGTGTTTGTTCGTTCAAGAATGACTTGTTTCAGTATCTCGTATGAATCTTCACTGAGAGGTGATGCGAAAATATCCTTGACTTCCTTGGCAACCTCTGTAGGCAGAGCCTCCATGACATAGAAATATTTCTGGATCAAGGAAGAGATTTTCTAATTGGCAAAAATAGCCTCCATTTGAAAAAAAAACATATATGCGGTTTTTGGGTGCTGTAGATAGGCATCTTAAAAGAAATTAATGCAAGGGAAGGGTCCCAGTGTTGGTCCATCTGTCACTCTATAGGGCCCTTAAATTGACTTATCCTTTGGACGTCGGCGGCATTGTGAGAGAAGGTCAGGACATGAAAAACCTGACCACCTTGAGCATTGCATACAACGTCGGTGTCCTTTCCCCGGCTGACTTCGGAGCTGAGCATAACACATGTAGGTACCATGGCTTTGAATTTGGCTAGTCTGAATGCGAGGGGCTTGAGATCATCGGGCCGGGCGGCTCGCCTCCGGCACGACCTCTTGTCCCTGGGAGTGGATGTGGCTTCGATTCAGGAGACACATTTTGTTTCTTCTGTGGACTGTCAGGTGCTGGCTCGAGACTTTGAGGTTTTCTCAGCATATGGCAGCTCGCGGGGGAAGGGAGTCTCCCTGCTAGTTAAACGTACTCTGTCCGCGACGGTCGACATTGTCCATATGGATGCGGAGGGCAGGCTGGTCGTGGCAGATATTGCCGTTAAAGATTCTGTGTTTCGGGTGATTGCGGTTCATGTGCCTAGCACCGTTCGTGAGAGGGTCTCATTCTTCAGTCAGCTCGACCCATTTGTAGATTGTCGAAAGCGGGTAGTGCTAATGGGGGATTGGAATGCCATCTTAGACCCCGACATAGATAAGGTAGGAGGCGGAGCTAGAGGGTCGGAGAGGTGCGAGTCCATCCTGGCTGATCTGATGGCTAGATGCGGTCTGGTCGACAGGTTTCGGGTCGAGCATCCGGGGCGGGAGATGTGGACGTGGACCAATAGCGTTCCCTCCTATCCAAACACCTATTTGGACAGGATGTTAGTTAGGAGAGGCAAAGTAGACTTCCTATCTTGTCCCACATTCACTTGGCTAGGCCAGACGGACCATAAACTAGTTATGGCCCGGCTGAAGCTAGGAAATAGGCCTAAGTTAGCGGGGTACTGGAAGTTAAACACCTCCCTTCTGGAGATACAAGACTTCCAAGATCAGTTAAGAGAACTAATTAAAAAGGCACTAGTGGGAGCCATTACCGGAAGTAAGTGGTGGTTAGGTCTCAAAGCCAAGATCAGAAGCTTCTCCGTCAAGTATGCCCAGCGCCTCGCACTAGATAAGGCCAAGACAAAGAATAAGCTAGAGCAGAAACTAGCCCGGGCTACAGGGGAGGGTGATAAGGTTAGTCAGGAACTAGCTAAGCAGGACCTTCTAGGCGAGACTAGCGAGCGTTACGAAGGCCAAGTAGTTAGAGCTATGCTTAGAAAGATAGGCAATGAAGCATTCAATTTTGATGCAGACGTGCGCCATGAGGTTCTAGGCGTGGCTCGGACAAATACATTGCGAAAGTCAAACATCCGGATGGACGCACCCTGGAATCGACTCGGGAGATCTGCGAGGGGTTTCGAGAACATTTTGAGGAGCGTTTTACGCAGCAGCTCGATCTTCAGGTCCTTGGTTTTAGCGATTATTTGGCCGACTCTTCCCGCCTGGAGGTGACTAGAGCGGCTAGTTGCAAGGGCCGGGTGACGGAACGGGAGGTTTTTACTGCGCTGAAGAAGGTCAGCTGTGACAGATTGTCGGGACTCAATGGTCTGCCATACGAACTGTATTTGAGGCTGTCGCCCATGTTTCTGCCTCTTCTCACGGATGTGTTCAACCATTGGTTTGCTCAGGGATCCATCCCAGGGCAAGTCACCAATGGAGTGATCACATTGCTGAGGAAAGGTGACGGGCATGGTGGGGAAGAGTTAGACAACTACAGGCCCATAACTCTGCTAAACACAGAGTTGAAGATTTTGGCCAATGTCCTGTTGAATCGATTGCAGGTTGTTATCGACAAGTTGGTTGAACCGGAACAGAACTATGCTGTGAAGGGGAGATCGATTCAGAACAACTTGCACCTGATCCACACGATCCTAGAGGGGGGAATAGATGACGACACGGAAGCCGCGCTGATCAACTTAGATCAGTCCAAAGTTTTCAATAAGGTCAACCATCATTTCCTGGCATCTGTCTTAGAGGCCGCCGGTTTTAAACCGGACTTTTGCAAGTGAATCTCCGTAATGTATCGACAGCCCACGGCTGTCGTGCAAGTCAACGGAAAGCGCTCGAAACCCTTTGTTATCTCTCGGTCGGTTCGTCAGGGTTGTCCGCTGTCGCCCCTGCTTTATGTCCTGGCCTTGGAGCCTCTGCTCCGCAAGCTGAGACATATGGAGGCAAATTCGGCCTTGCGCGGAATGGCTCTGCCTGGCAGCTCAGCTGCCAAGGTATCCGCATTTGCCGATGATGTCACAGTCTTCGTGTCAGGCTTCAGAGACATTGAGATCGTGTCAGAGGCACTCGCACAGTATGAAAGAATCACGGGAGCCAAGATAAACCGCAGCAAGTCGGTAGGACTGCGGTTGGGCGCCTGGAGTGGCAACGCAAACCTCCCGGCGCCCTTCAGCTGGACAGATGGCCCGGTCCGGATCCTCGGCATGTGGTTCGGACCGGGTCTCCAGCTTGACAAGAATTGGTTGGAGGTACGGTCAAAGGTGGAGGCTGCAGTCAATTCGTGGCTTCCTAGTAAACTTTCCTTAAAGGGTAGAGCTGAGGCGTGCGCCACTTACGTCTTTCCTCTCATCCTTTACCGACTGGCCGTACTTCCCTGCCTGCACAACACCTAAAAGCTCTTATCAAACTCTTGTCCTTACTCCTTTGGGACAGAAGAAGACACTGGATGAGCAGACAGGTCTGTATTCAACATCCGTGTGAGGGAGGCTTAGGAATGCCGGACTTGAAGTGTCATTGAGATGCTGAGAGGCTGGCCTTCCTGAGCCACTATATGCAAGATGACCAACTGTGGCACCCCGTGGTTACTACCGCCTTCCCCGACCTCGTTCTCGACCCTTCTATCGAGAGCCATCACAGGTCGCGGGGAGAATCTGCCTACATGAAAGAGTGCCGAGCCGCGCTAAAACGACTACCAAGGTCCAGCAACCTTGTGACTGCTAACCCTAGAGAACTCCACAGGGATCTAGTGAAGAGGGCTGCCGACGACCCGTTATGCGCGCGTTTGGGTTGGCAGCAGAGTGAGATCCGCTGGGCGCCAGGTTCGAGTCATCTGAACAATTCGGTGTTCTCTCTGACCTGGCGATTGGCCTGAAATGCACTTCCACTCAACAACATACAATGCAGTTCCGGGTTTTTGGAGTCGCCTGATCGTCCCCGTTGTGGGACAATGGCCGTAGAAACTACTGATCACGCTTTCTTTGATTGCCGCGAACTCCGCCAGTACTGGTCGTATGTCAGCGGTGACGGCTCGCATCGATCCTGAGCATCCTCGCCCAATTACCGTATCCAATGTCGTGGACAACGTGAGGCGGCCGTGGGACCGGGAAAGACAAATGACCTACGTTCCGATCCTGGCTGTGGCGAGAATGGTGATTTGGACGTCGCGTCTGCAAGGTTGCCGGGGGGGGGGTTCTTTTTCTGATCAGGATCTGATCGCTTTCTTTAAACACCAACTACGGGTGAAGATCAGATGTGATAGAAGAAGGCTGCATCACGCGATATTTGACAGAAGATGGATACATTTAGTAAGTCTGTGTGTACGAAGAGGAGCCAGATTTGAATACGTGTTCCCCGCATAGGTGTGGAACGTGCAGTTCCGTAAAGTAAAATTAAACAAGTAGCCTCTCAACATGCTGAGTGTGTGTTCCATCCCTCCCCGATTAGGAAGCCTCCAAGATCCCCACCCCTCTTACTTGTAATTTTTGTTTTAATCCCTTCCTCTAAATTTTACGCATCTTGGAGAGAAAGAAATACAACTAACCCCCATCTCTTACCCACAAAATTTTCTTTTCTCCATTCACCCCCATCTAGAGGGCATCCCCACCTAGAGACTGACCCGCAGAAGCGAGGTTCCTTTTACAAACCTAGTGGAACGGGCAGTCTATCAGGTAGACAGGGTTGGGAGGGTCCTACTAATCACCTTTTGTTTTTTCTTCCCCCGCCCTCGACACAAATGAATTATTGTACCATTTAATTGTTATCTTTTTTGTTTTTACACGTCAATAAAAAATGTTTTAAAAACTGGGAGTTAAGTAGGACGTCCCCAAATATGAAAGGGTGAATGCGGTATTATGGTGAAAGAAGATACTAGCTGGGAGAAACTTTTTATTTTGTTTAGTTCTGGAGTGACAAGGATGACCAACGACCCCCAAAATCCCCCCTCCCTTTTTGAGTCGGCCATGTGCCTAAGTCTTTTGTTCATCGTTGATTTTGACTGTATTTTTAACACGAATAAAAGATTTAATATCTCAAAGTGTAGTATCTGTTCAGGTAGATACTGCAAGCAAAGACCATATGTGGGGGCAGCCCCACATATAAGACCTTGGTCAATGTAGGGGAAACCCTTCATACCAATTGTCACTATCCAGCTCTCCTACTCCCCGGGGAGTTGGTCCCCATTTCCCCTTCACTCCTCACATTAAAAATCGGCCTTGTGCCTAATTTGCTCAGTAGGGGGAGCAAATAAATACCTTGTCTTTTTTCTGTTGTTCTTGGCCTTCGGACCGGGATCAAAGTGTAGTATCTGTTCTGCAGATGCTGCACTTAAGATAATTTGTACCAGTCAATGGAGGGGAAACCCTCTATACTGGGACAATTATTATTTTTAGTAACCAGAGTGCCCCCTTTTTGCCTACTTTTAAGGGAGTTGGTTTTTACCCCACATTAAAAACGGCCTTGTGCCTAATTTGCTTTGGTGGGGAAGCAAATAAATACAATAAATAGAAAAGAGGCTTGCTTCTTTTCTGTTGTTCTTGACCTTTGGGCCGCGATCAAAGTGTAGTATCTGTTCTGCAAATGCTGCACTTAAGGTAATTTGTCGCAGTCAATGGAAGAGAAACACTTTACACTGGGACAATTGTTATTTTTGGTCCCAACCAGAGTGCCCCTTTTCCCTTTTTTTCGGGGAGCTAGTTTAACCCCACTTTAAAAACGACCCCATGTCACATTTTGCTTTGGTGGGAAAGCAAATAAATACTAATAGAAAAGAGGGGTTTTAATATGAATATCAATGCACACAAAAGAAAAACGAATTTATAGGAGTATAGATTATTATTATTATTATGGTGTGAAGTAAATATGGCAGACGTTGAATAAAAGCCTGTGGCACGTGGTTGGAACACATATGGGGTGGGTGTTTCTGTGCGTCGCCATCTCGGGAAGTTACAACAAAATATTTGTTTTTGTAACTTGGTAATGAAGGAATAGCCACCAATTCATTCGTGTTTAATTATTGGTGTGAATAATTGAAGTGTCCATTCCGATGTGTTAGTCGAAAGTCAAAGTTTACCAATTTAAACGACTTACAAATTAATGAAGATAGATGCCAAGTTTATATATGTACAACCTGTAGAATTTATTAAAGACAAGTAGAAAACATTTATACATTTTTAAGCAAACAATACTTTTTAGTAGAAAATGTACAAGAGCATGTGTATATTGTGTATGTGTATGTCATGTTGATCTTTGGCAATCATGTGTGGATTGAGATTAATTGTTCAGTTCATGTTGTTACCGAGGTAATTCATTGATCGTAGTGTTGACGTCTGTTTGTCAGAGATGAGGTCAAAAAGGGCGATAATTGCTTATTTTATTTTCTACAAATTGTGTCTGTGTGTTTGCTGTGCACGAAACTATTTGACTAGTTTTTAAACAAATGTATCTCTACAGATTATACAATGTTTAGCTTACCTCACTAAGACTGGATTTGTATGCAAAAGTTTGTTTAATTTGAGAGTCATGTTTCCGTGTGTGAACCAAGTTTTGGATCACGTCGTTCATTGTTCATCTCTGTCGTATGCAAGGGGAAAAGAGAAAGAGAGAGATGGAAAAGGAAAAGATATTTAAATGGAAGTTTAATGTTGACGCCTGTTTGTCAGAGGTGAGGTCAAAAAAGGCGATAATTGCTTATTCTTTTCTTTCTACAAATTATGTCTATGTGTTCACTGTGCACGAAACTATTTGACAGACTAGTTTTTAAACAAATGTATCTCTACAGATTTCATGAGGACTGAAAAATCATATTCCAACTTGCCATAAAGCTGCCTGACAATTTAAAAATGCTTCAATGAATTTCCAATCAGTTAATAGTCAATTCTTGGAGGTGCAAAATCTGTAATTTACCAAGCGCATTGAACTTCAGTCAATTTTTAAGAAGTAGGTCGGCTCTGCCTATCATCCAGCTTTTACACTCCTTTGTCTATTGTTCAGGTTCAGAGGTACAATCAGGGACATATTAGAGGTGCCTAGTGCTTGGCCTGTTTTCCTAACTAGGACAATGAACGCTGCCCTCCCATTCCTTTTTACACAATCCAAAATAGTAGTGCTTTATGTTCCAAGTGGAAAGATGCCTTGTCTGGGTTGAAAAAGAGTAATAAAATAAATAAAATTGATGGTTGATGATGGAAATGTTCAAAAGATGAATTTTGTCATTCAATATGAATAAAAACTTTTTTGAGCAAAACAAATTTTCCTTACAAACAATTATCTTTATAATTTATATGAAGAGTAAGGATTTCTTTCAATTTCAGTTTTTACATAAAACTCAAACTCAGCGGCCATTTTCTTTATAGGTTGCAGTGTCCACACATCGCCAAATAAAAGTTTAATCATATCACTCCTTTTTCCATTATTTTCTAAATTGATGCTGTATATTAATAAAGCAAAAATAAAGGCAACTGGTTGAGAACTCCATTAAAAAACTCACCTTTCTTCTTTTTTTCTTCTTTCTTCTTCTTCTTTTTCTTTTTTCTCTCTTTCAATCCTTTCTCTTTCAGCAACTTCAAGTTTTTCTCGCTCCAGTTTTCGTTTTCGAATTGATTTCTCAGACAAATGTTTTGTTTTGTCAAAATCAACCTAGAAAAATGAACACAGAATAAGTCAAAACAACACGATATTATGATACTAGCCGGATTACCTATCCCAGAGTGAGTTCATGATAATGCGACACATTCTGACCTTTTAATAACAGTACAAACAGACCCTTCAAAGCAATTTTAGACAAGTGATATAATTTTCTGTTACTTTTATTGTATATCTTGACTTGAGGCGACATTCACCCACAATGGGTTAAGCTGGTTCCTCCTATAGAACACACAGTATCCCGAATGAACATTGACTATGCATGATAGTTCATAGCAGTCAAGATAGTTAAGGGCAGTCAATTCTTAGGCAAGCAGTTTCGGCTATTTTTGTTTGTTTTGTAAATTGCAATCCAAAACATTCAAATCGATATGGGTCTCCTCCTATAGAAATATCAATTTTTTTCACAGTAGCGACTCGCAATAGACATTAGAGTGGCAGGACAAAGAGCATTCCAGTTGCATGTACATCTGTTATCTACACCCATGCAAATTATGCGGGTATAAAAACTGAAACTTTGTAATTGTAATTCCTGAGCAGTACCACGTGACAGGGTGTTTACTTTTCATCCAATTGGCATTCAAAGAAAGCGAATTTAAAAAATATTTTTCTAACAGCTTTCGCTGGTGACAGACTATCACCTATAAAAAAGGCACTGCACACGAAACACAACCAGTCAAGTCAGAGTTCCCTTTCAGTCCAGGCAGGACGCATTTCAACCACTCACTCCATCTCGTGACGTTAAACAATTAATATGATTTTGCGTATCTTGCACCTGAAACATATAAATCACCCTGGATTAATTACCAAAAGAAAAAATATATAACTTTGTGTTGCATCAGATATATTCATAGAACTGATTAAAAGAACAAACTTTATTTACCTTTTCATAAAAAAAGAAAGAAACATTTTTCTGCAAAAATGACATTCTGCCTCAGTCAGAGAAAGATTTCTCTCTCCTGCTTTTCATTACATGTTTTAATTCAAATCCTATCAGACTATTTTAAAAATATATAAAGTCTGAGCGACTATACATCAAGTTACAAACAGCATATAGGCCAGAACACTTCTTTCAAGAACATTTTCACATTTCTTACAAAACATGAACGATTTAATCGGCACACGCATATAAAAATACAACACAAAAAATGATTTTTCTTTCTATTGCTAAATAAAAATCATATTATGAACGTTTAAATTCGTCTTCACCTTAATGCTGATTCTGAAAATTTTTATTTTATTTTTTGTTAAAGGTTGGGAGACATTTACCTATGCTCACGCCATGGCTGCGATACCAGGCATCGGTGAATGTCGACCAAATCTCCTACACTCACATATAAAAAAAAAACAAAAAAAAACATGTTAAAAACGTAATTTAGCGGCCTGAACATAATGTGATAAATAATGTTTTATCTTGTTTTTTTTTTTTAAATATTAATAATTGAAGAACCATTTCGAGTTAAAATCTATTTAGTATTACGCTTGTAACACTAAAAATGTGCATATATACTAAGATAAATCACTAAAAAAGTCTTCATACAAACGGAAGTTAGCAATTACTTCAGTATATGTACACATTTGTAGTATATTCTTAAGATTATAAGCATAATTCTAAATATATTATAACTCGAAATGTTTGTTTGTTTATTAATATTTAACAAAAACAAGATAAAATATTGTTTATCGCCCGTCTATACACCACTTTTCTCTGTATTGTGTTTAGACCCCTAAATTGCAGTTTTACCAAATACACATCTTCAACAAAACCGATCGTAAAGTTACTTACTTTTATGTTAGCCGTCAGTGCTTTGTCACCTTCGCTTTTATACATAAGCTTCATCCCCCTCAAAGAATCCATCGCTTTTATAAAACCGACATATTCTTTATACTGGATGTATGCTTCGAACGTGAGATCTTGGCCAAAGGAAAATGTCTGTATGGTACCTGGTTTTGATTCTAACATCTGTTTTCTGTAAGGGTCAAGAATTGGAATGTCAATGCAGCGAATCTCACCAAAAACAGCGAAGACCCGATTCAAAACGGTTTGACTTGGTCGGTCTTTGTTCGGGTCGGCTCTACTAGAAAACCAACGTGTCGGAAGATCCTTGAAATACACGGTGTCGGGTCTTTCCCCTGGTTTCATTTCGTTGATGTTCTTGGCGTCTCGGAAGTACGATGCCATGTCGTGACGTGTTGGGAAATGGATTTTCGCTTCGGCTGATCTCACTCTGAGAATATCAGAGAAACCGCTAAGCTTGATCGACTTGGAATCTAATCTTGAAATCAGCGTCTTTATAATCGCCTTGTTTTCAGCTTCGCCCTCAAGCCGAATAAACTCTAGGGTACTCTTGGTTACTTTCAAAGAAGTGAAGATGTGAGGTTTGATCATATTTTTTATTTTCTCCATTACTTCCCAGTTAGAAATGGTCTTCCCTGGACACTTCAACTGCGGTAATTGAACGGAGACGTTAATACGGGCGATCGGCTTCAAGTAGAGTCCGTAATCCTCATTTAACTCCACGGCATCTGACACATCCATACATACTGTGGGGTTGGTCATGCTTATTAGATAATTATAAACTGATTGACAATAATAAAAATAAAAAAATATAAAACGTTTAGAGATACCGCCGAAAAATATGTTCAAATAGTTGTGTTACTCTTACGGTTTATGGATAAGCAAGCTCCAAAAAATGTGGCTTTTAGGGGCCATTTTGAACAATAGACTATTTTATATGAACAGATAAAATATTAACGATAAAAATAAAACGTTAATTTTTAACAAAATAAAAAAGTCACAAAAATACGATATTTAAATATATTCGGTTTCCGTCTTTCAAAATTCGCCAAACGCTATTTGCTGTGATTGTAATGTTTACATTATTATTAAACTATTATAATCACAAGCTTTACAAAAAGAAAAAACAAAACATGGTCCGTGCGGATCATTCCACTGTTATCATTTTCTCATGATCCTTGGTTTAAATTAATAATTAATTTTGTGAAATGTGTGAGACGTGATGACAATCAATTTGTGAGCGAGCTTATGTTATCACAACGGAAGCTGCCATCGTGGTTGATACAAAACACGAACTCGTACAGGCGAAACGGAAAAAAACTTTTTGTTTAATACATACAATAAAAACACAAACTTTTTAAATGGCACTAACACAAGGAAACTGTATTTAATTACATGAACCAATATATATAATCATAAAATGAATACAAATTAATGTTTACGGACGACAGAAAAAAAAAAAAAAATAATTAAGTAAAGTACATTTTTAAAAACGGAAAGTGGGGATAACTCTAAATTCTTAAATTCTCTAAAACATTGTAATAAGCATTTGTGGGCCTTCGGGCCAAGATCACAGTGTAGTATCTTTTACTTTTGTTGAATATATATATATTTTTTTAATCGATTTAATTTGGGAATAGTAAGTAGAACAGCCCCTGGTGTAATTGTTGTGAGTGAGAACTTAAGCTAGGGATACTAGCTAAAGTAAAAGGTACAGTGACAAGTACCCTCCTCCTAATTTTTTGAGTTGGCCTTGTTGTACCTAATTGTTTATTATTTGTAATTTTACATAAAATAAATGATAAAAACCTCACAGTGTAGTATCTGTTCAGATGCTACACTTCACTTTTTCTGTCCTCAGTCAGTGTAGAAAAAATCCTTCATGACTGAGACAATTTTTATTTTTGTTCCTATCCAGAGTGTTTCTTTTTGGGGAGTTGGATTTTACCCACATTAAAACGCGACGTTGGGTCTAACTCTGCCTTCATAGGGAGGCAAGTAAATTTGTTAAATTCTCTAACACTGACGCTCCTCCTTGATCTTTTGGTTAGGAGCGAAGAAGCGTGGTATCTGTTCTAATACTACACCTCCTCTATTTTGTCCTCATTTAGTAAGCGAGAAATCCTTGTAGACTGAGGTAATTGAAAATTTTGTACTAACTCATGGTTCTTGTTAAGATAAGAGTCGACAAATCGATTTTTTAAATATATCGTTTTAAGCAAAAACAATATTACATACTTAATTGTCATGTCGAAAATAGCAATATAACCCAAAATTATGAAATTCATAAGTAATAAGAAATTCCTGAGTAGAACAACTGCTATTGTGTTTTTAGTAAAAAAGAATCTATCGCTATAGACAACAAATATTGCAGGCCATGAACAAGTAATCTAAAATATTCGTTCCGAGTTATGTCCCCTGTGTGTGAACTTTTTTTTTTTTTACACAGTGATCACCACTTATCAAGGCCCGGAAGCCACTCAGGGATAAGGGTTATTGCAAGTACATTACGCTAGTGTGGAGATTTGATGAAGTGTTTACTTAAGGGGGCGGTTCATTAGGAATTTGTTAACATTGGACTTGAAGACATCCAAGTTGTAGTCCGGTGGGAAGCAGGCAGACGGAACAGAGTTCCACAGGCGTGCAGTTCTAAGAAAGAAGCTTTGTTCATGGAATCTGCGTTTTGATTTAGGCACAGATATAGAGTGGGGGAAATTTTCACAGTGGATTCAGCTAGACGGGTGTTTTTCGTGAAAGATTGGCGAGGGGGGACCAGAGATTGGAGTTCAGACGAGCACCTGCCATGGAAATAACGATAAAACAAGGATAGGCTCGCAACGTCTCTTCTGTGGGAGAGAGGTTGCAGGGTAGAGAAAAGGGCATCCTCCACTAAGCCACGAAGTCTATTTTGTACTCTGTCAAGACAGGATAGGTTGTTTTTAGCAGCTCCTGCCCAGATATGGCAACAGTATTCCATCCTTGGACGTACTTGGCTTTTATATAGATAGAGAATTGCATCAGTAGTGAGATATCTTCTGGAGCGGTAGAAGGATCCCACCATCTTTCCAGCGACCTTGGCAACAGACTTGACGTACGTGTTCCATTTCAGATCAGGAGTAAAAGTCAAACCCAGAAGCTTGTCAAAACACAGGGCCTCACCCAGACGAGAGCCATCCATCACAATTGATGCCAGATGGGGATCAGAGCGTTGATGATGTAAGGATAGGAGTTTGGTTTTGGATGCATTAAAGGTAACCAGCCACATCTTCCCCCATTGAACCATGCGCTCGAGATCAGAGGAGAGAGAATCAGAGAGAACTTTGTCATTTACAGCCTTTGATGTATTGCCGTAGATGATCGTGTCATCAGCATAGATTTCAATGAATGATTTAAGTATGTGTTTAGGGAGGTCATTGATGTAGATCAGGAAGAGAGTTGGGCCCAGGATTGACCCCTGAGGGACTCCAGCATTTATATTGCAGGCCTCCGATTTTTGTCCACTTTTCACTGTCTACTTTATAATGTCTTAGAAAATGCAATTTTATCCAATTTTCCGTAAAAATTATTTTTAACTATAAATAACTACTCGGTTAATTTTCGTAATTTTTGGATATATTACTATTTTCGACATAACAATTAAGTATGTAATATCGTTTTTTCTTCAAGCGACATTTAAAAAATCGATCTGTCTACTCTATCTTTACAAGCACCCAATCCATAGTGCCTTTTTTAAGAGAGCTGGATTTTCCTCACATCAAAAACCAACCTGCAGACTAGAAGAATCCATGTCTCAAAGTTCGCAGCAAATGGTTCCCGGTCAGATTCAGTTCCTGATATTAAAGATTTTTTGATTTGGTTCGCTTACTCTTGTAGTTTGTCAAATTTTTTACTAATTTTTATTTAATTATTTATGTTGTTTCTCATCTTCGTCAATGACTTGTCCGAAGTGATTTCTCAGCTGTCCCTCTTGTTTGCCAATGACATCAAAATTCTTGCTATCTGTAGCAACTATGAAGACTTCCGGCATTGCCTCCATGAAGTCTGGAGATGGTTACTTGACTGGGACCTGAGTTTAAAAATTGCCAATTGCAGCCACATGGCAGTAGGTCGGCATCCCCCAGCTCTTCCTTTCCCCTTGACTTCCAACCAGGTGACGAGCTGCTGGAGGCTGTCAGTCAGGCCAAGGATTTTGGAGTAGGGTATGGCATAAAGATCTACTCCACAAAATCTTCAGCTACGGTATAGCTGGAAATGTCTTTTCAATTATTAAATCATTTCTTTCTGATAGGTTCATAAGAGTAGTGGTTGATGGGTAGAAATCAGAAGCTCACAGTATTAATGCTTGAGTCCCTCAGAGGTCCATCCTGGACCCAACTCTTTTCCTGATCTACATTAATGATCTTACAAATCACATCCTAGGATCATTCATAGACATTTATGCAGATGACACTATCATCTATGACAACACTTCAATGTAAATGACGATGTTCTATCTGATTCTCTTTCCTCTGATCTTGAGCATGTGGTGCAATAGGGAAAGAGGTGGCTGGTTATTTTTAATGCATCTGAAACTAAGCTTCTATCTTTACATCATCAACGCTCTGATTCCCGTATGGCATCAATTAAAATGAATGGCTCTCATCTTGGGGAGGCCTCATGTTTTGACAAGCTTCTAGGTCTGAACTTTACTCTGTACTACTTATAAACGTACATCAAGTCTGTTGCCAAGGTTGCTAGACATATGATTGGATCTTGGATCTTTTTACTGCTGTAATAGATATCTTACTGCTGATGTAATTCTCTACCTGTATAAAATCCAAGTACGTCCAAGGATGGAATACTGTTGCCACATCTGCGCAGGAGCTGCTAGACGCATCTTATCCTGCCTTGACAGAGTTAAAAATAGATTTCGTAGCCTAGAGGGAGATGCCCTTTTCTCTTCCCTGCAACCCTTTTCCCACAGAAGAGACGTTGCGAACGTGTCTCTGTTTTATCATTATTTTCATAGCAAGTGCTCATCTGAGCTCCAATCTGTGGTCCCCCCTTACCTGACTTTCATGAAAAATACTCATTTATCTGAAACCATTATGAATAATTTCCCCCACTCTTTATCTGTGCCCAAACCTAAATGTAGATTCCATGAACAAAGATTCTTTCTTAGAACTGCACGCCTGTGGAACTCTGTTCTGTTTTCCTGTTTTCCAATTGACTACACTATGGTTGTCTTCAAGTCCAACGTAAACAAATTCTTGATGAGCCGTCCCCTTAAGTAATCCTATTTACCAAATTTCCACTATTAACGATTACTAAAATATTATCCCATTGAATACCATACACTCATTAACCCTTATCCCTGAGTTGATAAGTGGTGAGTCCTTTGTAAAAAAAAAAAAAAAAAAAAAAATGTTACTGTTAATACAAGGAAACAAAGTTTTTAATTATTATTTTATCAAATAAACACAACACACACACAAAAACGACTCCTACAAGCGTTGGTATTCTTAATAGCAACATACAGAGAAGAATGCTGGATCTTAAAGAAAGTTGACAAGAAGAAAATTGCTGCTTTTGAATTGTGGTACTCCTGTAAACTTCTTTGTGTAAGCTGGGTGAACAAACGTACAAACAAATGGGTTCTGGGGAAGATTTGACCATGCCAAAGAGTGCTGGGCAACATCAATGACAGGAAATTGCTATTTCGAGGACATATGGCTAGAACAGCTGGCTTAACAAAAGATTTTCTCTTTGATATATCCCCTGGCAAAAAGGGATGTAGAAGACACAAAAACAAGAATGTCAGACAGCGTAAAGGACATTGTGGACATTAGCATAGCTGAGTTGCTCAGAATAGCGCAGAACCAAAGTCAATGAAGTTGTAAAGAGTGCCACAGCTAGACAGTAATAACCATTCTGTCAAAGAGAGAAAAATAAATAAACTTAACAATTGGTTTCTGCTCATTTTAACCCCCAAAAGGCATCATAAGGTCACTTGAACATAAGGGGTTAATATTTGGGATTGTGTCTAACAGAGAACTGTGGAGAGTTGAGCAGTTTTTTTTGTTTTTTTTGTTTTTTTCAATTTTCACCCTAAACAAGGCACAGTGCCACTTTGAAGCAGGGGGCTACTATTAGGGACTTAATTAGCGGGGTCATTATGAAGGGAGATGAGTAGAAAGATGTTTGTTAACATTACACTTGAACTTCTGCATATCATTGCAGTTGGGAAAGCAGAATCCCGGAAGGGAGTTCCAAAGACCCGCAGTTCTGGGGAAGAAACTATTGGAGTAAAAGGCTTTCTTGCACCTAGGGATCTCTACTGTAAAAGGATGAGACTTAGTAGCTTGTCGGGTTTGTCGGGGGGTAGTTACGTCGGGGAGGTACAAGTGTTTGCAGTTCGTCAGAGCATTCACCATTAAAGTATTTGTAGAACAGGCAGAGGGATGCAACATCTCGTCGATGGGACAGAGACTGAAGCCTAGATGACAGTTCAGGACCTATCAGGTTGGCGACTCTCTTTTGAACCCTGTCCAGGAGCGAGAGACAAGCAGCAGATGCACCAACCCAGATGTGACAACAGTACTCCATACATGGGCGAATGGTTGCCTTATAGAGGTATAGGACACTGTCAGGCGTAAGTAGTTTTCTAGCACGATAGAGGGAGCCAACCTTCCTTGCAGCAGCCTTGGCAATGCTCTCAATGTATCTATTCCAGTTCATATTCCCTGTAAACGTTAGGCCGAGGAGTTTAAAAGAAGTACTTTCAGGCAATATGTTCTTGGCCATTGCTATTGGTGGCAGAGAAGGTTTCTTGTAGTTATTGAAGGAAACAAGCTTAGTTTTAGTTATATGTCTGTTCACATTACATTTAAACTTGTGTAGGTTAGTAGAGTCAAGCAAGCGGAAACGTGGATTGAATTCAAAAGTGCAGCAGTCCTAGAGAAGAAACTATTAGAGTAGAAGACTTTTCGGCATCTGGGGACTTCAACATTATAGAACTGAGATTTTGCTGCTTGTCAGATTAATCAGAGTATGTACATCAAGGTACGCAAGTGCTGCAAATTCATCAGAGAACATATCATTAAAGTACTTGTAAAATAGGCACAGGGATGCAACATTGTGGCGATGGAATAGGAGCTGGAGCTTGGCCGATAGTGTGGAACTTGTTAGATTTGAGACTCCTTTATGGACCCTGTTTAAGAGTGAGAAACTAGTGGCAAGAATACTCTATACATAAGCGAATTGTGCTTTTGTAAAGATATAGGATACAGTATGATGTGAGTACTTTTTTCATATGGTAGAGGGAGCCCACCTTCTTTGCAGCAGCTTGGCAACGTCCTCAATGTATTTGATTTAATTTATATTGCCTGTGAATGTTAGGCCAAGGAGTTTGAAAGATGTGCTCTAAGGTAGGGTGTTATTTGTAATGGTAATCAGTGGTTGAGAAGCTTTTTGTGGTTATTAGTGCTTATATCAATAAAGAAAAAAAGGCAGACCTCCTCATTACAAAACTACGAAACAGGATAAACATTCTAATAGTGAGTAAAGACAAAATCGTCTGTTGGATTCCAGGCGATACTGGTATATAGATGAATGAAAAAGTTGGTAGAGTTATAAATCATGGAAGTCCTGTTGTAACGTAATAATCTACTTCCCTCTAACAGACCCAACACGTTGTATGTAGACTCGGTCACAAAGGAAAGTGATAACAGTAATTCAACTTTTATTAGTGGAGGAAAAAAGTTATTTATTTTGTCATTTTATGTAACCAAAACAGCTACTCATAGCAGGGTACCAGTTTTACAAAGTTCGACTTGTCTAAGGAGTAGAGAGAGAGAGAGAATAGACTTTCACGTTTCTCGACCCTCACTGACCAACCAGCCAGTGGGGGTTTCTTTTCCTTCTCTTTCTCCTCTCTTTTGACTCCTTGTTTCTTTCTCAATATATATATATATATATATATATATATATATATATATATATATATATATAAAATTTTTAGTCATTCAATGAATTTAAAATTTATGACGTGAAATGTTTGAGTTTCAGATCAAAAGATTTTTTATTATTCTATGTAAGACAAAGAATACATTAGAAATATTTTAACTCCTTATCCTATAGGATTTCGATGCCTACCATCTCTTCAGAGGAGAAAATATTAGCAAATAGTTATAATGGTTTACACCTTATTTGCTAAAGTCAGTGAGGCATGGAAAATCACAATTAAAAATTGATTGAGTAATTAAAAGTCATAGAGTAAGGGAAGTTAAAGAAAAGGATAAAAAAGTTAACATCCAAATTGCATGGTAAAATCCGAAGTGAATGTCTTTGAAAGCAGTGTGGTAAAATGATCCAAACTGTATTTTGAGTAATCCACATCACAATGTAATGAACCGAATTAGGCATTTTCCTGGAGCAATTTTCCTTTGTTTATATAATGAGTCCGGTAAAAAAGTTTTTGTATATAGGTCCGGTGGATCTGTTTATTAATAAACACATAAATTGATATATTTAATATTTTTTGTACTCATAGAACATAAGCTTAATATTCCACTCTAAAATAACTTTCAAATTGTTAATAAAATTAAAAATTAAAAAATTAAAACCGCTTTAGCAGACAGGCCATGCAAAAATATGTTTATCAGTATGTGTCAGCTGACTGTCCAGTCCACGTAACCGTCTCCCCACCCTCACTCACAGTTGCTGTTTTTAAAGGAAACCGACACGATATGGCATGTGCACGCGCGCACACATACACACACACCAGATTCAACTATCAGTAATCAACACTGTAAATTTAGAAACCAGCGTAGAACAATGAGATTGAAGGAACACACCCTGCCAGCATTGAATTTAATAATCCATAACTACCACTATTTAAAATATGTTTCTCATCAGCCATCTAAATACCCCTAGAAATCTTCTTGTGAACTCCTGGGGGTTCGTGAACCCCAGTTTGAGAACCTCTGGTATAGACAATGAATTGTACCAAGTGGTTCAAACCATAGGAATTAGATTCAAGAAGAGAAGTGTTAACGACTAGACTTTGAACTTACTTAAATGGAAAGAAGTATCAGTCTGCATTATATGGCAAGAACCCTCCACAGTGTATCAAATACTGGCAAGCTGTATAGACTTTGAACAGATCCAACTGAGATATTGCCAAGAAAATAACCTAAAGAAGATCTTCAAGATTAGCCCAAATAAAACTTTTTAGATTTCTAAGAGCAACGAAGATATATAACAAAGTATAGTCAAAAGGTCCCTCTGAAATATTAATAACAATCTAACTTCCAACCATCATACTACAACTAATGTTTTGCTATTAAATGACCCATAAGGGGTTAATATACCATAAAACAAATTAAAGAAAGAAACAAAATTGCTATAGTGACATCACTCCATTATGTTATTCTCGGTTGGAGCATGTATTCAATGAAAGCTCAGGTTTACACTCAATTCATGTAGAAAAGTTCTGAACCTCTGCTGTGAAAGATTGTATCATTATCCATAAGTACCTCTTGCAGTGAACAATGCTTAAAATATAAGACTGCTTTTAACTAGCAAATTACACTTGCTGAAACCTGTTTTGCCAACTGATTTCAAATGAAAAAATACAACAGGAACAATCCATGAGTATCAGAAATACCACAGCGGTGATTCGATGTAATAAGCAGAGAAAATGCACAGGGTCCCTGATTGGTGATATCAACATAGCTAAGTTTGATGTGTGATGCCCATCCCTAAACTCTGCCAACTGCTTTTCACCTGCAGTTTTCATTCTCCTACTGGATTGGCACTGGATTTATTTATTGATATCCCTTGCATGCCTGCATAGCAGATTTTATAGCTGCTTTCACTATCATTGAATAAGCTCTCCTAACAAATCATGTGGTATGCTTACTTCACCTATGTGAATAGCAATAATTTGGACCACAATTAACCCAATGACAACAATTTTTGGAAAGTTTGACTTTTGAAAAGAGTAGCAGGAGAGAAAGAACTCATGTATTTACTGAATATAACTTGCCAATCGCCCCCGTGTTTTTTCCTTCTTCTCTTAGCTTCCTCTCTCTTTCTTCCAATCTTAATCCCTATATATGCATTTCAGTCCATGATGTCACACTCACACTTTGCCCTCAAATGTTGACATGAATATATTACACTATTTACTTGCCTCCTCATGAAAGCAAACTTAGACCCAAGTATACCAGCATCAACGACAGTAGCAGCCATACCACAACAATAGCAGCAGCAACAACAACTTGAGGTACCTGATTTTGAATCTGTGTTTAATTTCTAAATTCAGCATTGATTGGTGCAAGCATTTAACTTTCTGGCTTGCTCAATCAGAGGTGTACGAGCCTTTTTCAAGTCTCACACAAAAACACGCATTCACATTTCAAGCTATGTCATATACATACGCGCACACAAACATACGCGCCCACGTCCACACACACGTACATTTATTCACGTTTGCGTACATACACTCACATTCACATGTATATACACACGCGCTAACGCACACATATGTACTCACACATGCGCACACGAATGCACACATGGACGACGTCACTTCCGCTTTCTAAGGAAATATACACATGCACAAATGACCACCGGAAACAAGTATAAAACAAAGAGCAACAACCGGCTTCTTCCTTTTTCGAGACTAGCCTCCTAGGTGGCTGGTCGGTGCGCTAGCCGCCGCCGTTTCGGCGCGTGCACACGCGTACCTCACGCCCACTTACTACTATGTATGGGGCACAAGCTAACAGACCGTATGTACACATTCACACTCTTTCTCTCTCTATTTACTACTGGTGCTTGAGAACACCTTTGCGTAGCTGACTACTAACTGACGTCAACTCTCATATCCTCTTCTTTGTCTACACGCTGGACTATCATTCTCATTTCCACTACAACACTCACTTCAATTCCCATACGCGAACAAACGATAGTGACCCGAATTTGAGATGAACACACATTTCCTATTCTTGCTACAACACCAGTCCCGCAACGAACATTGGTTACACACGCGGGAACATGAACACATGTTTTAACTAAAACGTTCATTCTTTCAACAGCAAATAAACAACGTTTATCTTATCCATCAATTGAATCTTTGTTTCCTTCAATTCCATTCGTTTCATTATTTTCTTGTGGCGTGCTAGGGTATTATACTACTGGTTCGTTACATAATTTGGTGACCCCGTTATTTTAAAATGAAATGAATGAGGTTGAACGAAGCACTCATACACACACAGACTCTCTCTCTCTCTACAACAATAATCTTTTCCTCTTCACCAGCTAACAACGAGAGACGCAGAGCAAAGTATAGACTCTTTCTCACCAGCTAACGAGAGATGCACGCCAAAAAAATACACTTTTCTTCTCACCAGTTAACAGTGAAAGACGCATGCCAAACTAAACAAGTGTGGTACCCTTTTCTTTCACTTGTTTCTTTCACGAAAGAAATTCCTGTTCATTTAATTCAATTTAACACGTCGTTCGTTTCTTCCTCGAGACAATTCATTTTTCCCTATTTTTCACTGCCTCAACAAATTGGTGACACACAAACGCGCGAGGATCACGCATTTCCTCCTATGCCACAAGCCCACAACAAATTGGCGCCCGATTGATGCAAACCGAACAAGCATGGCGACCCTACCTTTTTCGAAATTAATTGTTTTGAGCGAGACGCGCGTTTTATTTGATAAAGAAAAAAAAGAACTTTTCAACAAGTTAACTGCTACCAACAAGGACAACTACGAACTACAATGACGGGACCCCTCGTCAGACTCGGCAAAAAAACAAAAAAAAAAACGAACTCGGAGCTGTCGACTTTCATACCGAATTTAAAAAAAAAAAAAAATTCGAGCTCGACAAACATTTTCACGGTTTCCTGACATTACCCTGCAACAAATGCGAGGAGCAAAACCACACAAAAACACACATTCACATTTCAAGCTATGTCATATACATACGCGCACACAAACATACGCGCCCACATCCACACACACGTACATTTATTCACGTTCGCGTACATACACTCACATTCACGTGTATATACACACGCGCTAACGCACACATATGTACTCACACATGCGCACACGAATGCACACATGGACGACGTCACTTCCGCTTTCTAAGGAAATATACACATGCGCAAATGACCATCGGAAACAAGTATAAAACAAAGAGCAACAACCGGCTTCTTCCTTTTTCGAGACTAGCCTCCATTTCGGCATGCGCACATGCGTACCTCACGGCCACTTACTACTATGTATGGGGCACAAGCTAACAGACCGTATGTACACATTCACACTCTTTCTCTCTCTATCTACTACTGGTGCCTGAGAAGAGAACACCTTCGTGTAGCTGACTACTAACTGACGTCAACTCTCATATCCTCTTCTTTGTCTACACGCTGGACTATCATTCTCATTTCCACTACAACACTCACTTCAATTCCAATGCGCGAACAAACGATAGTGACCCGAATTTGAGATGAACACACATTTCCTATTCTTGCTACAACACCAGTCCTGCAACGAACATTGGGCAATGAACATTGGTTACACACACAGGAACATGAACACATGTTATAACTAAAACGTTCATTCTTTCAACGTTCATTCTTTCAACGTTCATTCTTTCAACAGCAAATAAACAACGTTTATCTTATCCATCAATTGAATCTTTGTTTCCTTCAATTCCATTCGTTTCATTATTTTCTTGTGGCGAGCTAGGGTATTACACTACTGGTCCGTTACAGAGGCCATCTCTAAGGTGAGCTGAGTACATGAAGTTGATAAAAAGGAGTGCCAGCTAGACTCTTTTTCTTCCTTTCTATAAGATGGGACTGACAACATTATCCACATTTCTTGGACCAAACACCAAAACTTCTCTCTTAGAATGCAATAGAAACCATGCAGGCCTCTAACTTTGACAAAAAGACACTAGAACCTAACATGGTGATTGCGGACACATGTGGACTAAATAATATAACACAACCACACACACACACACACATACCTACATACACACATGGACACAGTTTAACTTCCACAGCTGTGTCAGTAAAAACATTTTCATCTTTCCTTTCTCAACTCTTTCTTTTCCCTACAAAGAGGACATTGATCTTATACTTCATGTATGAACATTTCTCTCTTCCCGGCTATCTTTTGTTTTCGTCCATAATCATGGATGTATTCCTTTACTAATAGCCTTTTCTTTCATTCTCCTTTTATTTACATTAACGAAGATGACTCAATAATATTGTTTTTAATATTAGAAAGAGACTTTGTCATCCTATTCTACACAAGTTTGTTTTTTTTAATATTGAGAAAATCCAGCTTCCTCAAAAGGAACATTCTGGACTAGAATAAAAATTAAAATTGCCTCTAGAAGAACTTCTCTTTCACAGGTCGAAAGCAAAATAAATTAAATCTTGCATTAAATCACACACTACACTTTGTTCCTAGCTAAAAGCACAAGGAAAATCTTTGTTGTTTTTGTAAATAAAAATTAATTGTGGAAAAATAACTTGAAATAAAAAAAATATATATTTTTGATACTTTCAACTAAAAAAGAGCCTATTATCTCCCTTGATATGACAAGTTGCCATTAGACTTGTACAAAAAACTTTAAAAAGTGCTTGTGTAGATTAATGATCTATAGGATTCTGATCACCAGTTTTAGGTATAGAGATTACCAGGTTTTGGGGAGGCAGTTTTAAGTTTTTAGGAATGTGTTCACGCCAGTTTTGGGGTTTTATTTTTGAGTGTTTTTGTAAGAAAAGAAGTATTTTGGTGATGAGCCAGATTCAGAGAAGTATTTTCACTGAAAAAGTTTTCAGGGCTTATAATCAAATGTGAGAAAAATGAGAGACATTTTCATACTGTAAACAAAACAAAATAATGAGTTAAGAAGGCATATATATCTTCACGAAAGAGATAATCTATATATGTTTAAAATGGAAGGTTTAGAATAATAGGAAAACAAAATGTTTGTGAATATTTATAGAGTTTTGTAAAAACAAGGGTGTTCATTAGCTGAGACATTAGAAGTAGTCTGGATGGATTAATTAAGATCCGTGAGTTTCAGGGGTCAGGAAAATCGTATTCAAAACTTCTCTGTTTATTTTTATGAATTATAATTCATTGAAAGTTCTTTTTAAGAGTCAGTGTTCTTTTGTTTATCATATTAGAAAATATTTCAGTGATAAGGTTTGGGAATATTTCAATGAATAAGGTTTAACAGATTCACAGACGATAACCTTAATGAGCTGTGTGTGTGTCTGTATGTTCGTTAATGTTTGTGTGCGTGTGAGTGGAGAGAGATGTTTCAGAAATAAGCGCCCGTAGTGCAGCACCAGTGACACCAATCCATAGACTTAGGTAAACTGGGTTCTACTAGTTTATTAAAAGAAAATCTAGCATTTATAGGGTTTAGGTAGCTTCCAGAAAAACCATCTATAAAATAAATCTCACCAGTCTGTTTAAATGTATCTATGTATGTATGAAGGTATCTCACTACTGATGCAATTCTCTATCTATATAAAAGCCAAGTACGTCCAAGGATGGAATACTGTTGCCATATCTGGGCAGGAGCTGCTAAAAACAGCCTATCCTGTCTTGACAGAGTACAAAGTAGACTTCGTGGCTTAGTGGGGGATGCCCTTTTCTCTTCCCTGCAACCTCTCTCCCACAGAAGAGACGTTGCGAGCCTATCCTTGTTTTATCGTTATTTCCATGGCAGGTGCTCGTCTGAACTCCAATCTCTGGTCCTCCCTCGCCAATCTTTCACGAAAAACACCCGTCTAGCTGAATCCACTGTGAAAATTTCCCCCACTCTATATCTGTGCCTAAATCAAAACGCGGATTCCATGAACAAAGCTTCTTTCTTAGAACTGCACGCCTGTGGAACTCTGTTCCGTCTGCCTGCTTCCCACCGGACTACAACTTGGATGTCTTCAAGTCCGATGTTAACAAATTCCTAATGAACCGCCCCCTTAAGTAAACACTTCAGCAAATCTCCACACTAACGTAATGTACTTGCAATAACCCTTATCCCTGAGTGACTTCTGGGCCTTGATAAGTGGTGATCACTGTGTAAAAAAAAAAAAAAAAAAAAAAATGTATGTATGTATGTATGTATGTATGCATGCATGTATGCATGCATGTATGTATGTATGTATGCCTAAAACTTTCGACAAAGGCGACGGATTTTCATGAGATGAGTATTGTTTTGAAGCTCGACCCTTCAGACGACAAATATCAAGAAATTGGCTAAAAACAGTAATTCCTTCACCCTCAACTAGGCATTTTTCTACAGGGGGGGGGTCGCTTTTTTCGCCGATATTTTCGAAAGTCATCCCCTCTTTTCAATTGACTAGCCTTTATTTAAACCTACGTCACTTCCAGTTTGGTGATGGACGCAACGGCAAAGATATCACTTTTTTTTCACATTCTTTTCCTCCTTTGCAGTACGGGTTAAAGCCTGCCTTCCTGCCTTCCTGCCTACTACCACATTTTTTTTTCTTTGCTCAGCACACACCTCCAAACACCCGGGCAACGCCGGGCACCCAGGCTAGTTACAAATAAATTCAGAAAGTTTTCTGATTGGTCCAAAATATAATTATTTGTTTTTATTCAGAATTATAAATGTGTGCACGACATGTGTACAAACGTGTTTATGCATTTTGATTTTGTATGTCGATGTGTAAACTACAGATCTTTTAAACCAATGCATTTCAGGTGAAAACATTATTACATACTTACTGTCATATGAGGACATCTCTTCCTCTTAAAATATGAAAAAATTACAATTTCGTACACAAAATAAAATACTTACCCAAAAATAACAATTAATAAATAATGTATAATGAAAATATTTATTGATATAATTAAATATTATAATAATATAATAATACTTGAAATATTATATAATAAAATGAAATATAAAATATAATACAAAAATAAATATAAATAATATATAAATTAAAATAATATATAAGATAACATAAAAATATTACTTTAATATTAGGAAATGTAAATATCCTTTTAAGCATTTCTGGAGACTTTTAAAATATAACTGAAAAAAGTATTCTATTTTCGTTGGTTTCAGAAGGTTCCAAAAACTAATTATTGGATTTTGGAACATTTTCCAGCGATTACTATAAATAGAAGAGTATGTATTTGTAAAACCAGTTATTGATTCCGTTATTGAAAGGGACCAGTTATTGATTCAGTTATTGAAAGGAACATTCTTCAGCGAGTACTATAAATAGAAGAGTATGTATTTGTAAAACCAGTTGTTGATTCAGTAATTGAAAGAGATGCGAAGTTGACGCAACCTTCTTGCTAGAATTTAACTCCAGCCAAATAACAGGAAATGAACGAAACTTGGTCATAAATAAGCACACTGAACGTCAAGCCTAATAAATCATTCTACAAACAAACCACAATGGAGAACATCTTGGTAAATATAGATTTTTCTGAATCTTGATATTGACCAAAGAAAATATATCTTTGAATGTTATTTAAGTACTTTTCACTTATGGTGTATTACTAGAACAAAAAACCTTGATTATCTCCCTTGGACCATTCTGTTTACTGTAAAATAGTTTTTGTTACATTTACTTTTGTTTACAATAAATTTATTTTCTTTTTAACTCTATTCTCTGTTTCTTTTTACTCTTTTTTTTTATTTATAATATATATGTTGCAGTGAATGTCAAAATTAGTATAAATATAAAAAATTACGAAAATGGCCCAGTAGATGTGCTAGATGTATTTTTACAACAAAAAAAAAAAGAACAACAACACTAACAATAAAAATAAACTACAATTACGTTCTGCCTCCAACTTTAACTTTTACAAGGACGACACTAGAACACAAGAGTTTTGATATTGATTTTCATCGAAAATGGAGTAAACTTAAACTTAAACTGAATAAATAGACAATCTTACTATTAATAATTTAAAAAAAAATGTTTTTAATCGATACCATTTTTGAATAGTGAATAATTAAAAAATATATTTAGAAATCGAATGTGAATAATTTTTTTCTATGAAAGGCAAATTACCCAATAATCTGTTCGCACATTGCTGATAAAAATCATAGTGTTACTCGTTTCTTTTGTAAGAACAAAAGTAATTTTTCTAAACCAAATAACTGAAACAATTATGATTTAAGAGTTAGTTAGATTTCTTTATGGACGGCATGTTTTACAATCTGTTAATATGAAATAAAAATGTGACTTTTAGTTTATAAGTCTATAGGAACTCCAGGTAGTGGGGTTACCACTTATAGTAGCTCCGGCTGGGAATTGCTGATTTGTAAGGGTGTGAGTCTGTTGATTAATTCATAATCAGGATCTATCAATCTTTAGTACCGAGGTTGCAGGTGCAGGAATCTCTTGAAGTTTATAGTAGAGTATCCGCAGGACCATTAATAAAAATATAGAGATAACTCTAGAAAATAACGACACTTGACAAAGAATTCAAAGTCACTGTATTAATATGAAATACCAACATTTATTTACGTGTTAGGAATATTAATTCAAATCATTCCAACATAAGCGTTTTCTTGTAACGAATGTTCATTATGCAGGATCACCTAGATGAGGATTTCGTGAGAATAGCATGGAGTTTAAGATTACTGATTTTCATGAAAAGAATGTTACATGTGGCTTGAAATGAATGGAATTATTTTCCAAGAGAAAAACAGTCATTAAATCATGTAAGCGAAATGTGTGTGTGTGTGTGTGTGTGTGTGTGTGTGTGTGTGTGTGTGTGTGTGTGTGTGTGTATTCATCACATAAGAAAACAGTGGTCTGAAGTAACATTGTTAAAAGAAGAACTAATTCTCGTTTGATGTGGTAATTTTCCATGAGAATTAAGGTACATATGCATGGGACGCAAATTCAAAATAGGGGATTTTAACACCTCCCAGTGGCAGAGTTTTATTGACATCCAGTCTTGGGGGAGACAAGAGAGAAACCGAAATAAAAATTGGAATGAACTGATTTGATTTTTGTTGCAAATCCTTATATAACGATATTCTTGAATGCTTCAGCCTGTTTGCCGTATCACTATGTGCGGAAACGTAACATAGTTCCTTTGTTCCATGTGTGCAGGTGGTCTGTTAAGTGTTGAGACATTATGTTGAAATTGCTACGTTGTGTGCTTATGCATTCTGATACACATGGGCATTAAAAACAGTGATTGCTATGAAAATGTCTCTGCCAAAGGTTTGTTCTGACCGTATGTAGTGGTCACTACAAGTCCATACAAAAATTTTGAATTGAAAATAAGTTTCCAAAAGTTAATTTAAGGATTGAGTTAAGATTAAAAAAAAACTCAGTTGTAGGAATTGAAAATTGATATTTCCTAGAATAAAGAGGAATTTAATAAAAATAATTTAAATATTACTTTTTGGGGGCTACAAGTTACGATATTGAATATTAATAATAAAGGAAATTTTGTCAGTTAGCGACCTTCATATAAACAAGAAACTAATTGTTTTAGCTGTTGTCTGCTCAAACATGACATTTTTTTTCTGGACCTACACATCTATATATGCCTTTTTCATAATATTTCAAGCCAAAAGCAAAACTTTTACTGTTATATTTCACTTGACTAATAATTGAACAACGTTAACAAGATACAGTGTAACCCGGACATAAGAGACTTCTGCGCAGGGCTAGACACTGTACATTAACACAGGCTATAATTTGGAACCAGAGAAAATCTCTCTTATATTCGGGTCTCTTATATCCGAATTACACTGTATGATGTATATTTGTAAGAAGTTTTTGTTCCTATATTTTTTGTCCCACGACAAATGGAGGGTGAACCTGTAAATTTACCCTTGTCTGTTCGTCCGTTTGTCCATTCATCTGTCCGTGCTTTTCTCAATAACTATGCCTTAAACTTTTTTTTTGATTTTGCACGAACATTAAACATGATATGAGTAAAAAAGTAACAGAATGGATTTTCCAGGAAAACTCTAGTTGCCCCCCCTACCTCCCCCCCAGGGATGCCTTTCGGGTTAAAATGGCTAAAATTGACACTTTTGTGCTTATTAAAAAAAAGTTGATACCTTGGATTTTTATAAAACTTTCTGAAAAGTTGTAACTAACTGATTTCTATATAATTTTGTTTGTCTATACTTCGTGATAAGTCTTCGGTGTGCCCCAGGGGCTCTTTTAGGGTTAATAAAAACACTCCATTTTTGGGACTATTTTACCATAGGTGCCCAAAATTTTCTGTGTATGTCTATTCAGCAGTTTTGCATGGTGCTGAACTACAAATTTAAATATGTTAAGGCCTTGGGGACATTTGCGACTAAATGGGGGGGGGCAGAGCAAATGATGGACTTAGTGATTTCTTTTTTTGCATGGTGCAGAATTCAAATTTACATATGTTAAGGCATAAAACTGCACCATTTGTTCATTTTCACCAGGATTTGACGTCCCCTGGAGATTTTGGGGGCTAAATGGGGAGGGGGAAAATGCTGAACTTAGTCATTTTTTATGTCTCGTTCACTGTGCACTCGCGGGGGACCATATATGCTTCACTTGTTTTTGCATGTATTGCCCCATAATCGCCATTTCATCCATTTTATGGAAGGTGATCGACTGAGCGCCTGTCTCTGGTTTTTCCTTGTAAGACATTCACAGCAAGAACTCGTCTTATTATCACAATCGAAAGTGACTTTCCTTTTTTCCTCCATGTGCCGAGTGTCTGGTGAAATTTCTAATGACAAAGCTTCTTTGTAAGGCCTCTCTGCTTGTGGAACACATTATCCTGGGATTGCTTCCCTGTTAATTACAACTTGATTGCCTTCAAATCCAATGTTAATAAATTCTTGCTCTAAACCTGCTCCAATTTTTTTTTTTTTTCATATCAAAATTCGCTTCCGCCATTATATTTTCCTCATTAAAAAAAAAAAAAAAAAATTGGTTTTCTGCAACCTTAAAAATCAATTTTCGTCGGTTTTATATAGTGTAAAATAAATAATATTTATATGCGATTTAAATCCTGATCCTTCTTCTTCAATACAAAGTAAAACTTACGGTGAGTTAATTTCATTTTACTAGTTTTTACTTCGAAAATTAATGTCATAAATAGGCAATAATGTTTTCACATGAGATGCGTTAAATTAAAAGCTCATAAATTTACACAAGTAACCCCCTTCCAGTGTTGCCAACTGAGATTTTCAAAACCCGCTAGATTCGGGACATAAAATCTCCAGAAAATCGCTAGATTTTTTACTTTTCGTAACCGAGATTTTGAAA
The DNA here is from genome assembly GCF_053919585.1 of Euprymna scolopes. Classification (NCBI taxonomy): domain Eukaryota; kingdom Metazoa; phylum Mollusca; class Cephalopoda; order Sepiida; family Sepiolidae; genus Euprymna; species Euprymna scolopes. The sequence goes on along the minus strand of NC_136484.1, from coordinate 150,396,098 downwards.
ACCCGCTAGATTAACAAAAAAAAATCTCCAAATAAAGAAACATTAGATTTTAACTTTGTACCTTAATATATAAATTTAGTCGTTAAGAAGAGTACGGAGCGTGCTTTTTTAGGCATGAATTTCAAGTTAAATTCAATTTTTACGGTAGCTTTTATTTATTAAATTGTTAGGTAAAAGTTCAAAATAATTAACAAAAAAGCCCATCCTCCCACGTTAAGGATAGGTTTCTAAATAATAAATAATAACGTTATTATTTCAATGCAATCAGTATTCTGCATAAGTACCATACATTTTTTTGTTTTTTTCATAGGCATCACCATTTATCAAGGCCCAGGGGCCACTCGAGGATAAGGGTTAAGTAGTGTACAGTAGTCAATTGGACAATATAGTAATTGTCAGTAATGGAAATTCAGTAAATTTGTTAACTTAAGGTGAACGGCTTATCAAGAACTTGTTTACATTGGACTTGAAGACAACCATATTGTAGTCAGCTGGAAAGCAGGAAAACAGAAGACAGTTTCACAGGCGTGCAGTTCTAAGAAAAGATTTGTTCATGGAATCTACGTTTAGGTTTAGACACAGATAAAGAGTGGGGGGAATTATTGATAGTGTTTTCAGGTAGACAAGTCTTTCTTGTGAAAGTTTGACGAGGGGGGACCATAGATTGAAATTCAGTCGAGCACTTGCCATGAAAATAACGATAAAGCAAAGACAAACTTGCTAAATCTCTTCTGTGAGAAAGAGGTTGCAAGCATTAAAAAGGACATCTCTTATGAGGCTACAAAGTATATTTTGAACTCTATCAAGGCAGGATAAGTCCTTTCTAGCAGCTCCTGCCCAGATGTGGCAACAGTACTCCATCCTTGGACGAAGTTGGCTCTTATATAGATAGAGAATTGCATCAGCAGTGAGATATCTACTGGATCGATAAAAGGATCCCACCATTTTTCCAGCGGCCTTGGCAACAGATTTGATGTACATATTCCATTTAAGATCAGGAGTAAAGGTCAAGCCCAGAAGCTTGTCAAAACATGAGGCTTCCCCAAGACGAGACCCATTCATTTCAACTGATGCCAGATGGGGATCAGAGCATTGATGATGTAAAGATAGAAGTTTGGTTTTAGATGCATTAAAAGTAACTAGCCACTCATTTCCCCATTGTACCAAGATCAGAGGAGAAAGAATCGGAGAGAACTTGGTCGTTTACTGTCTTAGATGTGCTACCATAGATGGTAGTGTCATCAGTATAAATGTCTACGAATGATGTAAGGATGTGATTTGGAAGATTATTAATGTAAATCAGGAAGAGAGTTGGGCCCAGGATGGAACCCTGAGGGACTCCAGCATTAATACTATGAGCTTCTGGTTTCTGCCCATCAACTACTACTCTTATGAACCTAACAGAGAGAAATGATTTGATAATGCAGAAGACATTTCTAGCTATACCATAGCTGGAGATCTTGTGAAGTAAACTTTTATGCCATACCCTATCAAAGGTTTTTTGATATGTCAGGAGCAATTTCCCTAGAAAGGTTGCCTCCGTCAAGAGATTTGCTAATCCTATGAGATATAACTCTAAGCACATCTGCTGTAGATCAAGCAGAACGGAAACTATATTATGTGTCACTAAGAAGGTTATTTTTGCTGATATGGTTGATTACTTCTCTATTTAACACAGATTCCAGCAACTTACTCATGATGCACAGGAGATTTATTGGCCTGTACTGAGAGGGGGATGAGAGATCACCTGAATTCTTAAATACAGGGCAAACTGATGAGATTTCCAGGGTGATGGGAAGCAATTCTCCTTAAGACAACGTTTAAACAGTTTTGTATATATGGATGCTAGTTCCGGTTGAAGTTTTTTGAGTACTATAATTGGAATACCTGTAGCGAGCTACTACTACGATGCTATGCTGTATTCTCACCTTAGTTCTCTCTTTCTCCCTACTCTTTTCTCTTTTCCTTCCTTTCTTCTTATACGTCATCAGAGGTTCCAGCCAATGAAAAGCGAGAACTGTGTACGTGGGACATTCAAGTGAAGGAAACGTTCTTACTTCAACGACGACTAGAGACAGCATCACACGCTACTCCTTAGCTTCCGTCAGGTAGCGAAAAGGAAACATTGAACATTAAACAAAGACTCTACAAAATGCGTCTCTTCTTTGTAACCCGAATTTCGGGAACACATATATATACAGATATATAAAAAAACACATAATTCATTGCAAAGTCGCGTCACACATCCTCATTATTATTTGGAGACGATGTCTTCTTTAATCAGCATTCTTTTAAATTTCAGCGCTCCAGTTCTCTCTGGTATCGGAGGCGCCCCGAAATGAGGGCCTACCGAAATGATGACCCTAATTAATACCCCTTGTTAATGTATGGTAATATACTATATACCGTCAGGGCCAGCTGCTTTACTGTAATCAAGGTTTTTGATTAGCTTGGTAACATCACATACTGATATTTTTATATCACATAGCGTGTTTTCTGATACAGGAGGAAATATTGGGGGTTGGCAGCAATTGTCGCAAAGGGTAGAATTAGCTGCAAAGTTCTTGGCAAAGAGTTTGGCTTTGTATGATGCTGACGAGATTACTTCAGGTCCATTGATAATAGTTGGGATAGAGCACACGTTTCTGTTCAGGATTCTGTTTGCTATTTGCCAAAACTAGTGGGAACCAAGCAACTGCTCAGCTTCTTTGGACTTGACGGATGAGCATACAACTCTTTGCATACTTTATTACTTTTTTTACAATGGTTGCTGGCAGTTCTGAAAGCAGCTTTAGTCTCAGTACATCTATTACGTTTGAAACAATGGAAAAAGTGATTTCTGTGCGCAATGGCAGCAGCACATTCTGGACAGAAACACGGCTGGCTGTTAGGTTTTTGTTGGAACTTTTTCGAGGGTATGAAACGGTCAATACCTACAATTAACCATTCTCTCAGGACTGATACTATAGAGGACACATCCTTTTTAAACATGGAACGCAGAGGTAGATCTGATATAAATGTACGGAAGCCATCCCAGTCTGGCATAGAGTAGCGATATACTATACGATGGAAAGGTACGTCTGAAGATTTTTTACATTTCATTTTTATTTTAATTGATACAACAGAGTGGTCGGATGATCCAAGTGGAGACAGAATGGAAACTCCCTAACACACACACACACACACACACACACACACACACACACACACACACACACACACACACACACACACTCAATAAATTATAAGTTTCAAATTATATTCCTTGTTGAATAATAAATTGTAAATTCTAATTTACAGAGTTTAGATAAAAAAAAAATTCAATTTTTTAATTAGCTCCCAAAATGATGGTCAGATTTTATCAATGACTTTTTTTCGCATCACTAACAGGATAAAATATTAATTATGGAAATATGTGCAGATATGAATTTGTCTGTTTTATTTATGATTTTGCGAATATTAATGTATCTGACTTTTGCAAATAAATATTACTTTTTCACAAATAGGAATGTGTTGCTATTTGGTTAGTGGGAGGTTTTGCTTGTGTAAGAAACAAATTATGAAATCACAATTTTTATAAAAAATTAAATTACAAATTTAAGATCATAATATCACCGAAGAAATTGTCGCAAAATACAATTCAAATAAATATTTGCATAATAAAAATAACAACAAAAAAAAATCAATGAATAAAACTCAAAAATACATTTTAAGTAAAAACATTATTACCTAATTACATGTCATGTCGAAATTAGTAAAAATTAAAAAAAAAAAAAGAAATGTTTAAAAAGAAGATCTAAAAGTTTTAGACCTTCTATCTGAGCATTTTTTTTTTACTAAAACAAACAAACAAACAAACAAACAAAAAAACAAACAAACAAAAAACATGCAGTTTTATGTTTCTTTTATTGCAGTCAGTATTGACTGCAATAAAAGAAACATAAAACTGCATTTTTCGACAGATTTTTTTTCTTGTAATTGTAATGTTCTACTCGATTATTTTTCAGACTTGTTGAATTTATTTTTATTAATTTCAACAGGCAATTACACAATAGTGATCTTTTTACTTAAAATGCATTTTTATATCCAATTATAATGCACAAGGATCACATCCACAAACCCCCAGAAAACAAATTAACATTTGAAAAATAAACAGTTTTAAGAAATTGCAAAAATCAGACAACAAAATAATAAGTCGATTAATTCGCTGTATCACGACTGAAAAAAGAGACAAAATTAGTTGGTAATATTGGTCAGTAAACCGTTTCAAAATACCTACCCTTAATTAATGTTATTTAAATTATTTGTCACATAATTATTTATATTAAAGAATTCAAATGTTAAAAACAATGTAATTCATGAACGATTTATTTTAATCATTTGTTTTCTTCTTTTTTTTCCAAATGATTAGAACAAGTTAATCACAGTATTAATAAATTACTTTTTACCATTAAAATTTAAGATATTCTGATAAGTCGTAAGAATGATTTTCAGTTTCAACAGGACTAAGACTTGTCCCTATAAGTAGAAAAGTAACTTATCTTGCCTTTGATAACATTTATTTGTTATGTTTGTTTTTTTTAACAACTTTTATGAATTTATGTGTATAGTAAAACAAACCTAATTTAACTTTTAAAATCCTATTTAAAAAAATAATTTTGCTAAAAATAAAGAATAAAAAATGCTAGTTAAAAAATGATATAAGCCTGAAAGTTAAATTAGGTTTGTTTTACTACGTATCTTGGTGATAAAAAATGAAACAAACAGGGCCACAAGACCGCAAGTTAGGCATCCTATTTCCAGATTTTAATCATTGACTCTTCCAGTTTAATTTGTATTTTCTCTTATTGGTACGTCCTGAACCCTTATCTATTTGGAAGTGTTCACTTCACACCTACTTGGCAAAATTTACAGTTGAATATTAAAACACTGAACTTTTTTAGACTTGTTTTGACCTGGTCGCTGTTAGCTGTGTATATCTTACTAATTAATGTTTGCGGGGTTTTTTTTTTTTTCGGTTTCAATTTCTTCAAAACGAAATCTCCAGATTTTAGAGGAAAAAACCGCTAGCCGCTAGGTCCAAAATTTACCCGCTAGATTTCAAACGAACTCTCCAGATCTAGCGGGAAACCCGCTAAATTGGCAACCCTGCTCCCTTCCCATTAGTAAGAGGAGATAACGCTAATTTCCTCAGTAGACGGAAGTCAGTTTGGAATGCGCTCTCTAGTTAAATGGGGGAAGACTTGAAGCCGACGGGACTTCGTCTCTTTTCAAGTTATATTCGTCGATATTGTATGGTCGTTGGTTTACCAATTGTTGTTTCTTTCCTTATTTACAAGGACTACACCCGAACACAAGAATTTAAAAAGAAACAGGAAAAGTGAGTTCTGCTCAGCAGTCAAAAAGCTTGATTAAAAACGAGGAGACCGTGACCTCCGTATATAAGCAGAAGGACAAACAAAAACTTTTCGGAGTATTATCCCCCCATTACTCAACGGAGAATGAATGGTTTGGCATTTATGTTACAGCGCCGATGGTGGTCAGTATACCAGGCGTTTGCCTTTGTGGGAGCTCTATGTGCCTACGGCAATTACGAAAGTAGTCGTTACGAACAGCAGTATATGACCAGCATGAGGAATAAGAGCAAATTGTTTGGGGGTCGAGAGCTACCCCCTGGTACAACCGCATGGTAGAAACTTTTGGTCAACCTCGAGGACTTGATTCTATAGAAAATGAATATAAACCTGATGTTTTATAATGATTGTAGAAAGAACAAAGGTAACCTTAAAAACCTTCCCATCATTAAAAACGATGGTGTTTTTTTTTTTTTTTATATACCTAAAGATGGAAGTCCTCTAGAATAAAAGTTGTTTTTTGTCATGTAGATTATTTTTGTTTTTTGTCATGCAGATTATTTTTGTTTTCTGCACATGATTGCTTCTTTGTTCTCTATTATTGTTTTCCTTTAAGTCTAGGAGCACCAATGAACCATAATACGGGACCTTTTCCATTTAAATTTTAAATGTATTTACTTTTTGTTTCATGCTTATGGACTTATATGGGGATTGTTTTACGGTAAAATTTTACATTAAGGCCCGTCTCACGTACGTATATAACTATAATTTTTTTTTTTTTTTTTTTTTTTTTTTTTTTTTTTTTTTTTTTTTTTTTTTATTTCGGTGTGGCCACCCGTGATAACATAAAATCACATGGTTTAATATTTGGAAAACTACTTGTTTTTCGTCTAATTTTAATTTTTCGATAATATTACACTGTGACAAGGTAGTTTGGTACACATTTAACAGCCTTCGTTTTTTGCTCACGCTGTAAAAAAAAAAAAAAAAAAAAAAAAAAAAAAAAAAAAAATACTCGATCAGATTAAATTCAATTTTTTCCTGAGATCTTCAGTCCAAAACGGATACGTACAATATAACCTTTTTTTTTTTTTTTTTTTTTTTTTTTTTCGATATTTTCATTTTTTTAATGTCTTGATTAAACTGTACAAGTACCTTTTTTTTGTAATGAGTATCCAGATAAATTTCGTACTTTCACGGAGAATCCCCTAAATACGTCCTCATAAAAAAAAGGTGGTTTTCACACTGTAAACTGCTTCGGCCATTTCCGGGATTGACTCTGTAAGTACTGAAATCCTTTGGATATTCATTACAAGTTTCTTTACTGATTATATTATATATTTAATTCAATCCTGCTGACAGTTAAATTTGATTTTGTTTCGCACACACGAGATAAAATATTATGTAAGTCTGCGGTCTGCGCTCTTTTCTGTTTTCCCTTTTTGCCTTTCGTTACCGGATTTTACCGATTCAATGTGCAGCCATGGGAATCGGTCTGTAAAAGCACTGACTCCAGAAATTACTTTCTAATTCGCTACGTTTAAAATCTTTAAAATCACTGTCGCATTTTTAAAGAGCACAAATTATTCATTTTCAATGAATTAAAATGGTCGCCTTGTTTATTATATAATAAAGAAGGCGGCCATTTTATTAAACGTAATATTCCGAAAGTACTAACAAATGTAAAACAATTTCTGGCTAGAATTAAATCAACGGTTGAGTATTATGGTTCATTTGTGCTACTGCTAAATCAGAAAACAAGTCTGTACTCTATGTAGAATGCGGATTATGCTATTTTATTTTTATTTTTTTTAGATAGGATTTTCAAATTCTGGTATACCCAAATTTTTAAATTACGCTATCTTTTGTTTATTAAATTGAAAGTATAGAATAATTACAAAACACTTTCTTCGTTAAGAATGGGTTTCTATATAATAACGTTATTTCAGTACGGTCCGTATCCTGTATAAGTACCAAAAACTTCATGAAATAGATAATACGTTGTTTACGTAACAATGAACTTGTCACACTGACATCTTCTCAGTTGCGAACTATATTCTTGTTCCTCTTATTCTTGTTCCTCTTATTGCTGAATGCTGCAGTGCTGCTGCACGTTTAATTCAACTTTATCGCCGAAACTAGAGACGCCAGTTTATTTCGCGCACCTGTCGTTGAAATCTAAGGGAGAAATCAGTATTTTAAACTATGACCGAAGTTAGAAATAACAAAAAAATTAAACTAGATATTACTTCCGGAAAGAACTATGAAAAAGTAAAAGTGAAAGAGAATACATATCCGTAAACGTTTAATTGGAAATGTTTCGATTTAATTAATGAAAACGGGAAAGTTGGGTTTGTATTACTGTACACATAGATTCGAAAAAGTTGTCAAAAAACAAATATATAACAAATAAATGTTATCAAAGGCAAGATAAGTTACTTTTCTACCTAACTGGATATATTTTTTGTGTTTTTATTCAATGTAACAGGTTTATTCAGCTCCAACCCAGAGCCCAACTGATACTTGTAAAATGGAGTCTTTTGTTTCTTTTGAGTTGTTTTATTTTTTCATACTTTTGAGCCATTGCTCGTGTCGTCCGTTCAGCAGTTATGTTTTGTGCCAAAATAAAAGATGAAAACTATACTATGCCATACTGCCTATATGAAGAATTTTTGTATCACTCCACGAATAAGAACACTTGCACCGCCAAAACTGGGGGGGGGGCAGGTAAGTACTTTTTGACGGACCGTCTTTTTAAAAATCTACCAAAAATCAGGTAATTATCCTATCAATACGAAATTTTCAGTGATTATTAAGAGAAGAATGAACTTTATAACAGTGTACTTATTTTTCATAAACGATATTTATATATATATTTTCTTTTACTTACAACCCCCCCCTTGTTTTGAGGTGGTACAAATATGCTTAAAATAATCATCTGAAACCGAACACAACATATTGTGTTGTTGTAAGGGACAGAATTATAGATTTAAAAAAAAAAAAAAAAAAAAAATTGTTTTCATAGCTTATTTTGACGTCTGAATATCAGAACTTCGATTGTGTTTAATTATCCCGCTTTTGAGTTTTGAAGTGTGAAATTCGGTGAATGTTAAGTAAAATAATTAATTTAAGTTAAGCAAAACAAAAAAAAAATTTTTTTTAATATTTATACGAAAAAAGCCATTTTAAAATCTTTGAATAAATTAACAATTTTTTTTTAGCGAGCCGAATAATGCATAACCATTATTAAACAGGGCATGCTTTGAAGAATCGATACAAAAAAAAAAATTCGATAAATATTGTGTCCTTTGTGTTAAAAATAGCATCATTTTTTCAATCCCGTTTCAAAACGTTTGCCGCCTTTTGACTACGGTGGACCAAACGCGCTGAAATAATTTTTTTTTATTCTGCTTTAAATTGCCCCTCCCCTATTTTGGGGAGCCTGGCCCCCACACACATACACATTAAAAACCAAACTCATACAAATGGTCACCCATCTGGTACTGGCCAGCCTCAGCGTTAATAATACATTGAAATTTTCGTTACTGAAAAATAAGTTTTTTTTTGGCCTGTTTGGTCTTCCATAGTTTGCTTTTTATCGAATACAAACGTAAACAGTGTCGATATAGACGCGAAGTAACTGGTTGCCTATATGAATAAGTGGAATTATTTGAAATCCAGGTACTTATATTATAATATTTTTGCATATTCTCAGAGAAAATCATCCTATATCTTAGTTAGACAACAAATAAATAAATAAATGAATTATTTCAAAAACCTTTTTTAAAAAATATTTATGTACGTTTTTTGTGCAAGACAAAAAATGTCAATTGTTAACTTTTGGGGAAAATTTAACATTTAAAATTTAATTAAAAATAGTAGAAAAAGTTTTACATTTTTCTGTTTTCTATATGATAAAATTCAGGGTTTTATCTTTCTGGAAAAAAAAAAGTTACTCAGAAATAATGAATTTTAATAAATGTAATTTCGTTTTAAAAAAACAACTTTATTTTTCGGCCATTTTTGGCGGTGCCTAAACACTTAAGTGCAACAAAAAAAGAAAAAGGTCATAATTATGTAACTGCTATAAAGCAAAATTATGTATATTAATCATTCCGCAAGTGAGAAAATACAATTCCTAAAGAAAGATTGTAATTATGGGTGCTTATTAAGATAGTTAACATGTCGATTTTTTTTTTTTTTTTTTCTGTTTCAAGCAATAGTAATATATTCAAAATTTATTGAGTAGAAAACTGCTATTGTGTTTTTAGTAAAAAAAAAAAAAAAGTTTGCCATTAGTGTCGAAAAGGGAGATAAGTATGTCCCATCTGTTTACTTTTTCTTAACAAGCACTTAATTATGTAATTGCTACAAAGCAAAATCACATGTATCACTTCGCAAGTGAGAATACACAAGTGTATTATTACCAAACCACATATTAATCATTCTGTGAGTGAGCACACGCTAGTGCAAAAGAAATTAGATTGTAATTATGTAAATGCTGAAACTGTGTGAAGGGCCTGAAAGTGAATGCTATCAAAACCAAAGTGATGATCAGTGGCTGTAGTGTTGGAAAGCCCCCCAAAAGAGGAATATTCTTTCTAAATTTCTGGAAAGGGGTAGGGGCCAGGCACAATTCAATATTCTGTGATACCTTTAAGCATTGTGTACACAAAAAGTGCAGTGGAATTACTGGTAGGTTGAAAAACGCTAAGTATTTTGTGTGCAAAAGATTTAAGACAATGAAAATCTAGAACTGCGTGTAGAAAATATATTTGGATGGTGAAGCTATCGAGGTTGAATTTTATTATTTTGTTGATACTATTGGAGCAAGTGCTGTGTGATGCAAAAATTAGGAGTGGATGTAGTAATACCAGTGGAACTTTGGCCTTTACTACCCAACAAAGTGTTATTACTGTCAACCAAGGAAAGAATTTTCAGGCATATGTATGCAGCACGAAATGAAACTTGGCTAGTGAGGGTTGAGGACACATGTTCCATATTAAAAATATATTAAATTCTAATGGCAAATGAAATTACATTTTCATTGTTTTAGTTGGGTTTTTTTTTTATATAACAATGTTTTCTTCAATTCTATTTAAAAACTAAACACTTTGTTGTTTTTGTAAAGAAATGAGTTAAAAAATGTTGAAAAAAAGGCTAGTTATCTCCCTTGATATTACCAGTTTTTAGAGCAGTAAACCAAATTCTGTTGGTGTTAATAAAAAAAAAAAAAAAGTTTAAAAATTGCATTTTTTTTTTTTTTTTTTGTTTTTTTTTATACTGTTTTTCTTGTTTTTCAAATGGAAATGCTGTATTCCTTTGTGAGACTAACCGTAGCCCTCGGCGCAAGAGGGTCCGTGTGTGCCTGGCGTGCGGGGTGGTGGCTGATCCTGTGGTCGGGGCAGCGGAAGAAAGAGTTCCAAGATGGCGCCTGCCTGCTTTTATTAGAGACGGAATCTCGCAGGATCGCAAATTAGCTAGGCCATCTTGAGGAATAAAAATCGGTCCATTGGAGGTGCGAGGCAGTCGGGTTCTGACGTTCGTGGCGATCAGTACAGTGACCGTTGGGTTCCGTTTCTATTTGTGCAGTCAGCTGAGCTTTGTTAATTACCTTCGCGCCGTGGCTGTCATTGTTTGTTGGTTCGCTGTGTGTTGCCGTGGTTCTTCAGTGAAACGCTTCGTCGCCCACAACAAGACTCCCCGTCTCCTACACGTCGGAAACTACACAAGATACTCTTACATCCTTGAAACAAAAATGTAGTAGGCAAAAAAAAAATAAATAAATAAATGTTCTGTCAGCAACAGTACAACTTCAAAATAGTCAATATCGCCCACCTCCAGAAGAGAGGGAATTCCTGTCCGTGGTAAAAGAAGACACACTCCAATCGCCAGAAACACCCACACACACAGTTTGCAGGACACTGCCGACTCGTCTCTAGCCTCCTGCTTTTATAGTGGCCGGGAATTATCCATTTGCATAATCACATGAGACAGAAACGTGATTTTCCGAGAGTTGCATGGGGTAAATGCTAATAAAAACCCCCGGACGCCATCTTGGAATTCTCTTTTTCCCCCCAACTGGTGACACAAGCCCGTACTCTTTCACGAGCTCCTTAAGAGTGCTTAATCGCCTCCTAATAAGCATCTCGCTTGCTGCTTTGGTGCGTACTCGCGCCTTTCCAGTTAGCGTGTCCGAGACCCAATGGTATACGCAAACAGAATCTGTCTTTATGTGTAGCACCTTGCTCTGCCACTGGAGAGCCAAATTGATGCCTTTCAATACGGCATCCAGTTCAGCCAAGTTGATATGTTGAGAGTCATCTTCAGGTCGCAGCCAACATGCATCTTCCAGCACAGTTTCACACATCTCCAAGGCTGCCCCAATTGCTAGGGAGCTAGCATCGACCCATACATTCAGCTCTTTGCCGTCCACACACCAATTTCCCTGTGCCGGATCGTTCTGCTGTGCAGATTTTAAGGTTTCGAACATCATACGATGTAGTACGGCGTCCCTTGCTTCATCATCCCAGCCCTTCGTTACCGAACTTACTCTCCTTCTGAGTATTCCGCAAGCCACACGAAGCCAACCGCACACCGGAAAGTGCCCGACAAGTCGACCACACAGGGAAAAGATTGTTCGTCGCGTAACAATACTGGGAGCCTCCAGAATTGCATTTCCTCGCTTCCACCGCAGTTCATTGCGTTCCATCCTGACTGCCAATCCCAGCACCCGTGCACCGTCCTTCAACTGCTCCGGGTTCTTGCACTCCAACCCGAACTGCGCGAGGTGTTCTCTCACACGGGTCGCGGGCACCACGTCTTCATTGACAAAAATGTAATCAATGTAAGCAGATGCTGCGCGCCTTATAACTTCTTCCTGAGATAGTACTTCGCTGACAATTGCTCTCATTATCAAGGGAGCCACATTCAAACCAAACCCCAGACGGGTCAGACAGTATTTTTTCCCATCGATTTCCACAGTCTGGTATGGCCACAGTGTCTCATGGACCCGGACTTGTAGGTATGCTCTTCTGAGGTCCAGTAGAGACACGTTAGCACCTTTTTGTCTCCACTCACGCAGCTTAGCCGCACAAACATCTGCGTTGGCCGTAAATGCGTCTACGTAATGATTTAGCTCCCGGTAGTCCATTACCGGGCGCACTTTGGCTTTGTTCTGCTGTATCACAGACCATTTCCACGATGCGGTCCACGTTCGGTTTTGATGGTCAAAGGTAGCAGTGAAATCTGGTTCATCGATAGAAATGGCTGCGCATTTAATACTTTTCCTGGCGCCCAGCCGCACTGATCCTGTAGGCTTGACAACGACACCTCCTAGAGCTTTTATGGCGTCGATCCCTAGAAGCAAGTCAAATCCCAGTGGCTTGCCATGCACCACCAACACATCGACTCTGGCAGACACACCTTCATCAGTGGATACAGAGACCGTTCCAACACCGCAGCACGCATGGGACATTCCACCAATTGTGTTGACATTTACGTTTGTTTTTCTCCAAGACCGGCACCGGTCTGCATGTAAAATTGTCCTGGAGCATCCTGTATCAATAAGCGCCAAACATCGCGTCCCGTCAACATGGATGCTTATCACCGGGAGCGTCGTGTTCACATCTTGGTTGGGAAGGAGACTGGCGCTTATGCGTCCTCCCCTTGCTCGTTTCCCGAGCAGTTCCGAGCCCAGTGTCCACTCTCACCGCAACGGTAACACCGTGTTCCACGTTTTCGACAGTCCCTTGCAAGGTGGCCTTTAACATTGCATTTGAAACAGGTCACGTTAACAGGATTATTCTGGGCCCTGTTGTTGGGTGAGCGTGTGGCCGCAACCACATCCTGATTTTGTTCGCCAGTCGTCGTCAAAATTCTCGCTCTCTACATTAGCTCCCCCATGGTCAGGGCTTTGATGTTCGGCACCTGTTGAAGAGCAATTGAGATGGTGTCAGGGAATCCAGTGACAAAAATTAATTTTGTGAGTCTCTCTGAGCTTTCTCCTGTGAATCCGGCCAATCCAACCAACTGCCTGATTTTGTTGGCGTACACATCCACACGTTCACCAGCCCATCTAACCATAGTTATTTTTCTATATGCTGCAAACGTGTCATCAGTAAATGCCTCCTTTAATCGAGCCTCAATCTGGTCTATTTTCTTTTGATCGTCCTCCTCCATTTCCATGTAGAGGGCCAGCGCATCACCTTCCAGGTATAAAGGTAGCAGACTCGCTACGTCATCCACCTGCTGAAGTTGTGCGACAAGTCTCACTTTTTTCAGCCACGCTACAACGTCTCCCTCGCCAGAGAACGGCTTGATAATATCACTGCTTATCCGCACCTTCGCCATATTCGGGCCGAAATAGCTTGAAACAAAAATGTAGTAGGCAAAAAAAAAATAAATAAATAAATGTTCTGTCAGCAACAGTACAACTTCAAAATAGTCAATATCGCCCACCTCCAGAAGAGAGGGAATTCCTGTCCGTGATAACCGTGGTAAAAGAAGACACACTCCAATCGCCAGAAACACCCACACACACAGTTTGCAGGACACTGCCGACTCGTCTCTAGCCTCCTGCTTTTATAGTGGCCGGGAATTATCCATTTGCATAATCACATGAGACAGAAACGTGATTTTCCGAGAGTTGCATGGGGTAAATGCTAATAAAAACCCCCGGACGCCATCTTGGAATTCTCTTTTTCCCCCAACTGGTGACACAACAGACGTACCCGAGGTAAGCTCTTTTTCCCCTCATTTTAGTTATTGCTACTTCTGCTACAATCCTTTTAACTAGCAAATAAAATATTTTCATTTCTTTTTTAAATAAATAAAAAAAATCCGTTTTAGCAGGAATGAGCTTAGCATTGACACCATCTGGCATGTATCTTCATTTGTCTGACTAATGTTCTCGTCTTGAATGTTATTCTTACACCTGAAGAAGGCTGTAAATGACCAAGGACCCGTGGTGTAATGGATAAGGTACTAAAGTAAAATTCAGTTCTAAGTCATACACTTTTGAATGGTTCAAACCTCAGTGTATGCAATGCTGAGAATACAACTGTAAATTGCTTAAAACTTCTACATTGTCATGGCAAACCAAATGAGAGCATACTAGCTCTGTGTATTAAATAAAGAGTTCTGTTTGAAATTTCATAAAGATTCCAGAGTTCAACAAGTTATAGCTGAAGAAGGTCAGAGGTTACATCAACTGAAACATTGTAAAAATAACACTCTAGATGAGAACAGTAGTTTGGATCATCCAAAAAATGAGTTATCAATCCTTGTTTAAAAAATTCAGAAACATTAGAAGATCAGATTTGCTTAAAGGAATTTACGCCGGCTTTTATCTCTTGCTTTTCTCATAATGTAGGCTTTGACAATAATTCCATTTAATAATCCGAATTACAACATGGCAACTGAACAGTTTTACAGAACAAAATACTTTAAATGATTCAATTAAATTTTATTTAATGAGAATAAACATTATAGCAATGGTTTTAATTTTTATTTCTTTTATTATTGGTGTATGATTATATAAAGTGTTGAGGTTAATAGAAATGTTTTGTTTTTTTTCTTGACCGCTGGGTTTGATGATTACCATCTCAGTTGTATTGGAGTCAATGAAGAGCATTTTTTTTTTTTTTATCATTATTATTATAACAACAACAGAAGGAATTCCAAAGTCTAGTAGTCTGAGGGAAGAAACTATTAGTTGTAAGCTTTCCAGCATACCTTAATAGTGCTGCTTGTCAGGTTAGTTGGGAGTATCTAGGTCGAGGAGGCATAAGTGCTATGAGTTCATTAGAGCACATTCCATTAAAGTACTTATAAAACAAGCTTGGGGATGCAGCAATTGAACAAAGGTTGGAGCTTGGTTGACAATGTTGGACCTATTAGATTGGAGACTCTTTATGATCCTGTCTAAGAAGGAAAGACTAGTAGTAGATGCAGCAGCCCACATGTGGCAACAATACTCCATGCATGGGCGCATTGTGGCTTTGTAACACTAGGGTAAAGATTTACATCTTATTAGAGGATGCTGATTGAATAACTAGGCACATAAATTTAGCAACATTGAAACGTTACAATAATTTTTTTTTTTTTTTTTTGCTAGCTTGTGGTGTTCATGTTAGACTTGGGATTATTAAAATAAAATTGAATCTGGACTTCAAACTAATTTTATTTTATTGTTACATGTTTATATAAATTTATTTATGTATCCATTCACAATGTTTTCTCATTTTGCCACCATTCTTCCAACAGATCACGTCAATCATATTGTAAACATGTACTGGGTTGCATGTTTTGGTGGTGCATGTGAATGACAGACATTGGAGGCAATAGCTGTCTGGTCAAGGTAAAAGGGAGGGGCCACAGTCTAGCTACCCATAAGATACTTTGTTTGAAATGAAGTAAATATTTAATTAAATGGGGTTTAGACTGATAGCAACCTATTTGAAAAAAATAATATCCAAGACTGTCTGCTAATAAGCCCCTTGGAGTGAACACTGGCTGGCTCTATCTCTAGTTGATATCTTGAGTGTAAAGTTATACTTAAAGTAGGCCAGAAGTGAAATAATTCCAGGAGATGGGAAAGGGAGGTAATCAGCCGGCACTCAAGACTGAGGCAGTTAGTTGGAGTTTGACATTCGAGTTTGGTTTTAAGTGCTATTCGAATACCATTTTAACCTCTAAAGAAAAATAGATCTCTGTTAATTGTTTGAAACTACTGTTGTGATTTTTTTTTTTTTTTTTTTTGTTGGAAGGGGAGTTTCTTTTTTACAGCACTGTCTGAATTGACCAACACCTTTGGATCAGCACAATGAATGGGACAATCACAATCTGTGCAGTGAATACGCATTCATATTCATAATATTACAACTATTAAAATAAGTTGTTAGCCAGGACAGAACAATAACAGCTACAAGATCATTTTTCCTTATGTGTGGGATCCCAAATCATGTGATAACAAGGCGATCAACCATTGATTTAGTCCAGTGATGCCACTTTGAAGTTCGCTTCCTCTTTTTTTTCACTTTTTAGTCTAACCTTTGAGGTTTGTCAACTCCTTATCTTTTTTGATTTCACCACTAAAGTGATAACATCCATTTATCCACTGCTCCTATTTCGTCCAAGTCAGTTATGTGAGACACAGTCAGTCATCTTCTGACCACTAAATACATTCCATCAAGGTATCTTTGAGACAGCATGTCATCTGTTGTTGATACTGTTATAGTTTGCCTGCAAGGTAACCACTCCTTTTTAATAACAAAACCGGATGTTGTTGAATAGAAGGATAATCTTTACTTTCCAGTACTGGTTGGTTTCTGACTAAACATTTCAACATCAAATGAACATGCAGTGAACAGACATAAATCTAAACAATTTATAAAACTAGCAGGGGGACCTGACGTTGCCTGGGATTGGATGAGAATCAATGAATGTTTCACACTCAAGTACTTTTATTGTCAACAAAATCGGTGAAATCGCCCATTCGTCAATCAAATCGATTGATTGCCTGCTCTATTCAGGAACCCATCGCAGTACACCAGGAGGAAGCTCACATGCCTCCCTGCAGTGACTAGTTGTATACAATGCACTGTGGAGAACCTACTGTTGATTTTATGAAATTATTTTTTATATAATGACTTAAAGTTTAAAATGCAAAAATCAAATATCATGGTTTGATTATGCTTTAAACAGAAACATTTATTTTGAACATACCCCTGTCTTATCAAAGAACCTCTTGTTGATTTTAGATGTCAGGCCCTCCTGTTTGTGTCGTGCTAAAACTTCTCAAATTTACTTGTGATGTCAGGCTGTATAAAAATGTTAACCATATTTCTGAAATATGTTAGTGTTAGAAATCAAACAGATTCAAAATTGTTAATGGTGACTTGTAGCCATTACCACTACACACAAGTGGTTGAGTGCTATTGTTGGTCGCTTGAAGTGCCCTTACTGGGAAATAATGACAAGTTCATTCTCAGGTACTTTTACACTCAACTATAATACCTCTTTAGGGAAGTTGGTTTTCGTCCCACCTTCCATCCTTGTGCAACATTTTGCTGCAGTGAGAAATAAGCAAATCTACAACTTTTCCTGGTGATACGATCTGTCTGTCTGACTGTTGACTTCCTACCTGTCCAGTTGTAGACTTCACAGCCAAGTGGAAGTGACCAATGTGTCCTCATTTGTCTGTTCCAGGACAAAACTTCCATTTTCAGGACAACTTTTCTATTACAATTTTATGTGAACTAACCTGTTCTTTTCAGGACAAATTCGCTTTGTACACTTTCATGTGATTCAACTTGTTATTCTCTGAAAAACTTCTGCTTCAGTCTGCTCAGAAGTCACCTAATCTCCGTGCAATGTGCATACATGACTAGATCTACTGAGCTGTGTCTCCAACCTTCAGTGATGCCCATGTTTAACTACTAAGATTAGAGAAGTAACCTTTAATCAACCAACCTACTGAGCTGTTTCTCCAAACTTATATATGTGAATTCTCAGCTTTTTAAGCGAAATCCACTTGTTTTTTTTGTTTGTTTGCTTTTCAAATGAGAAAAGGCTTATTTTCCCTCTAATAACCATTCTCCCTCAACACTTCAAAGATAGGTAGGAGAATTAAATGTCTTGTTTCATTTGAAAAATAACTTTCTGTTTCTTACTTCCACAAACACACTCGGTGAGTTTGTCTTAATTCTGAACTTTTTAATTGAAACTTATTGGAGTTGCTTAAGAAAAAAAAATTGTTCTATTGTACTGACCTCTCTCTCTCCAAACACACACGCATGCACACACACACACACACACAGTCATGACCCACAAGTTGGGAAATTCATTTCGATTTAATCTTTTTTTACCATTAACTACTCAAATTTCTGCTGGGTGAAGTCCTTAAGAGACCAATAAAAATTACTATGTCATATAGTCTGATTGACCAAACTGTTATTATGCGTCTAAATTTTTGAGATGGGGATTGATAATTTGGATTATTTGGAATACTGTTCTCATCTTCAGTGTTAGTTGCACAACGTTTCAGACAATGTAACTTTCACCCTTTAGGTGTATCTTGTTGAATCTAGGGAAATTTGAACGAAACCCTTTATTTAATTTTTTGAGATAGCATGCTCTCCTTCCGTCAGTCATGATCGAATAGTGGTCTTAAGAAATTCATAATTGTGTTAGTGTAGCCTTAACTGAAGATTGAACTTTCAATCCTCCAAAGAGTATTTAAAATTGAATTTTATTTAGTACTTTATTCAAGAGAGAATTCAAAATTCAAAAGCAGAACTCTACCCATTTGTTGTAACTATTCAGCTAACATGCTTGAGTTAACTATGGCATATTTAATACAATCATTTTTAATTTGTGTATCTTGTCAAACTCTGGAATCTTTCTTTGAACTTGGGAATTTGCACCAAATTTTGAATGGGACATTTTATTTAATGCATGTGAAGTAGTATGCTCTCATTCCATAAGCCGAGTATTAGGGAGTGAAAAAAAAAAAAGATGAAACGCCATAACAAAAAGAGGAAATAGTTAATCAGCAGAACAAAAGATTAGGAAGTGAGGTTGATAGAAAGACAATGGGAAGGAAGTGATTAACCAAGGCACACAAAGGCATTAGAAAATAGGATAGTTAATCAAACTGGTGTTTGATTAACTATATATATGCCTAGTACGTAGATAATGCAGATCTGGCCCAAACATCTTGATGGCATCAAGTTGGTGCATGAGTGTCAAAGGGTAAGGTTGACAAACTTAATGACATGGTTTCAACCTGACAGGCAAGTGCAGCTGCGAGTTCAGAGTTTACAGGTCGGCTGGTGCAGCCTCACACAGGTGGGAATGTCAATTGAGTAACCCCAAGGGACACACGTGAGTTTTTAGTCAGAATGAGAGAACTAGTGATAACCAGAGTAAGAGTTAGAGAGCAAGAGGCAGGGTCAGAGATTTAGAGGAGAGAGTCTTACATTCAAGATGAGGAAACAGAAAAGAAGAAAGAGGTTTGAATCGATGCAGAGGCCATCCCAGAAATGAGGAAGATCCTGAATAATGGCCGTCTTCAAATAATAAACAAGTTGTGTTTTAGTAGTATGCATGATTCGATTTCCAGATTGAAGTGCAACTATCGTGAGGGACATCAACCGAAGAAAGGAGAAAAGGTATGGGTCTTAAGATCTTGTAGATTATGTAAATGACACATACACACATGTGCACACACAAAGACAGACAATCAACACCCATGGTATAGTTATATACACACCATACAAATTATATAAACCCAGAAAATGAGCAAACATGGAGGTCAATATATCTTGAGTTAGTTTACAGACAGTTTTAAGAGTGGGTGTGAGTTTTTGGGTCAGTTTATAGACAATCTCGAGTTTATGAAAGTTTAAAACAGTTTCCAGTTTGGGATAGTGGAAGGTAGGTTCTCAGAACAGATGTGGAGATGAACTGATCAGCCAACTTCTGAACATCGTTTCAACAGAAAACTAAAACTGTGGACATTAGTGTTTAGAGGATTGATAGTGTCAGATGCCAACCCAGAGCCCAACTGATACTTGTAAAATGGAGTCTTTTGTTTCTTTTGAGTTGTTTTATTTTTTCATACTTTTGAGCCATTGCTCGTCCGTTCAGCAGTTGTCAAGATGATACAGCCAAAATAAAAGATGAAAAAAAAAAAACATGCAAACAACATCAGGGTTGGTTACTGTGTCAAGAGGAAGTGCATGGTTTTGAACAGAACTTTTAGGCAAGTCACCATTGAAAACATTTCATTAAATAGACTCACCATGTCTACAAGCTTATAACAATATGAAAATGTAATTTCAAACCCTAATTTTTATTTCAATAAAATGAGCAAGGACCAAATTTTAAAATCATAAAAGGTTTAATCGAAAAATATACAATATTTCTTTTTATCGGTTTTTTAAAAAGATTTCACAAAAATCAACAAATTTAACTTCATCGAAATCTAATAAATATATATAACTGCCAAAAAAAATCGCTTACCTGTTCAAAATTACTAAGCTATGGGTGCTTCTATTCATGCATAAGAATTTGTCCATATTTATACATTATATTCCGTGTATTTTTTTAATAACAGGATTTTTAAACAGTCCAGGAAAAACGTTTTTTTTTCGGTAAATGTTATCCGCCATTAACAAAACCGAAGTTCGTCGATTTCTTATATACGGAACCAGTGAAGTGACAAAAATAGTTATTTAAAAAACGTAAAAACAACACATTAATAATCTCGATAGTAACTATATGAATAAACAAACATTTAATGTAATAATAACGAACAAAAACACGTTTTTTTTTTACTATAAGCATATTTTATTCAGTTTTGTATAAAATAAATGAATGTTTATGTATATAAGTGATCAGTATGTGCTACCATATTTGAAAAATATGAACATTTCATTCATGGATTTTGGCCAATTACAAAAACTTTGCTCAACCAAATTTCTATTTTTTTTTTTTTATTCTCTTAAAGAAATACATGAATTTTTGATTTAATATATTTTAATTCTTTATCGAGTGAATTTTTTTTTTAAATATCTAAAAAAAGAAAACATTGAATGAAATAGAAAAAAATTGTCAGCGTCCAATATTTACTGGACAATTTAAGCATAACATAAACTTTCACTTAACAAAAAATAAAAACCAACGTGGTTTAAAAAAAAACTTTGGACTTTACAGGTAAATTTGCAAAAAACACTTCTTTTTTTTGTTTTAAATTAGAATATTTTATTTATTGATCTTTTATCTTCAATTTGTGATATATAAAACTTTGGTGAGTAAATTAATTATTTAAATTCTAATTCTAATGACCCCCCCCCCGAAAAAACGGGCCCCATGTACACTTTATGTGATATCTCCATTATTTATTCACCAATTGCCCTTATTTTACAGGACATGGAAGAATCAATGACCGTGAGTATACCAAGACCCCAGTGGGAGCTGGGACAAAGAATACACTGTATTAAATTTTACTACAAGAAAGGCTCATTTAAGAAAACCCAGGACAGTTTCATGCATCAGTTCAAATGTGAAAAGGCTCCAGCCAAAAGCAGAATTCAGAACTGGGTGGACCACGTTTTTTTTTCTTTTTTTTTTTTACACGGTGGTCACCACTTATCAAGGCCCGGAAGCCACTCAGGGATAAGAGTTATTGCAAATACAGTACGTTAGTATGGAGATTTAATGAAGTGTTTACTTAAGGGGGCGGTTCATTAGGAATTTGTTTATGTTGGACTTGAAGACGTCCAGGTTGTAGTCAGGTGGGAAGCAGGCAGACGGAACAGAGTTCCACAGGCGTGCAGTTCTAAGAAAGAAGCTTTGTTCATGGAATCTACATTTTGATTTAGGCACAGATAAAGAGTGGGGAAAATTTTTGACAGTGGATTCAGCTAGACGGGTGTTTTTTGTGAAAGATTGGCGAGGGGGGGACCAGAGATTGGAGTTCAGACGACCACCTGCCATGGAAATAACGATAAAACAAAGATAGGCTCGCAACATCTCTTCTGTGGGAGAGAGGTTGCAGGGAAGAGAAAAGGGCATCCCCACTAAGCCACGAAGTCTATTTTGTACTCTGTCAAGGCAGGATAGGCTGTTTTTAGCAGCTCCTGCCCAGATATGGCAGCAGTATTCCATCCTTGGACATACTTGGCTTTTATATAGATAGAGAATTGCATCAGTAGTAAGATATCTTCTGGAGCGGTAGAAGGATCCCACCATCTTTCCAGCGACCTTGGCAACAGACTTGATGTACGTGTTCCATTTCAGATCAGGAGTAAAGGACAAACCCAGAAGCTTGTCAAAACATGGGGCTTCTCCTAGACGAGAGCCATCCATTTCAATTGATGCCAGATGGGGATCAGAGCGTTGATGATGTAAAGACAGGAGTTTGGTTTTAGATGCATTAAAGGTAACCAGCCACATCTTCCCCCACTGAACCACGCGCTCGAGATCAGAAGAGAGAGAATCAGAGAGAACTTTGTCATTTACAGCCTTTGATGTGTTGCCGTAGATGGTCGTGTCATCAGCATAGATGTCAACGAATGATTTAAGTATGTGTTTTAGGAGATCATTGATGTAGATCAGGAAGAGAGTATGAGACCGTGGAGAACTTCAACGCTGCCAGAGAGAACCGTCCAAGCCACTTGGGACGTCCCAAGAAGCGAACAGTCAAGCTGGTTGAAAGAGTGAGAGAGTCTCTCCAGCAGAGTCCAAAATGCTCTGTACGTAAGCGAAGTCAGTCCCTCTGTATGTCCTGTGAGACTTGCAGGAGAGTGCTGGTGAACAATATCAGGGCTTACCCATACAGAATATAAACACTGCAAACCCTTACAGCCTCAGACAAGAAGCAGTCTTCTGGGGGTCCTCCAGACCCAATGAAGTAGCCACCAAGCCCCTACACTCACCTAAGTGCACAGTGTGGGCTGCAATCTTGGCCAGATGCATCATCAGACCAATGTTCATCGAAGAATCTGTCGCAGCAGTGACAGTTACCAAGGAGCGGTATGTGGAGGTCCTGAAAACCTTCAAGAGTGAGCTCCAGACCATCTATCCGTCGCTCATGAGGAAGTTCTGGTTCCAGCAGGACAGAGCAAGTTCTCACACCTCAAACCTGTCCCGAGATTGGCTGAAAGAGAACTTTGGAGACCGAGTGATCAGTCTCAAGACTGATTTTGAGTGGGCACCCCATAGCCCGGACCTAAACCCCCCAGATTTTTTCTTTGGGGCTATCTTAAGGACAGAGTCTATGCAGGGAAACCCAGAACCATCACAAAACTCAAGGAAGCCATCAGGGAGGATATGAGAGCCATTACTAATTCAGTCTGTAAGAACGTCATGGACAACTTTGTGCTGCGCCTCAAGAAATGCACGGAGCTAAATGGAGGCCATTTAGAACATATGCTGTAGAACGGAGAAAAAAAGGCCAAAGACCCTAGTGTTTTGATGTGATGTTTTGAATATAATAAACTAGTTATGACCAAAGTTTCATTTCATTCAGACAAAACACTAAGAAACGGGGGCTTAATTAGAGTTGGGGCCGGTTTTTTTTGGTCACCCTGTAGACATTTCAAAATGGGGGGATGAATTAAAAAAAAAACGTTTGTCTAAAATATATTTGCTTTATGGGAAAGAGCATAAAATTTCACATTGACCTTGAAAATATCGTAAAAATTGAACCAATAGAAAAATTTTGATAGATTTTTAAAGTTTTAAAATTGAAAAATATTTAACTTGTAAAATTCAATTGATTTCATTATGTAAAAAAAAATGGCTGCATGTAGGCGCGCCGGCACTTTGTAAACACTGTTTTTCAAAAAATAAAAAATAATATTTCTATTATTTTTTAAACAACTTCAAGAGTTTATTTTGGAAGTATATTCCATAAAGAAAATAAACAACCCACTTTAAAAAGAGAAATTACAAGTTTTTTATATTTTATTCGCAGTTTTTGTTAGGGGTGTCAAAAATTCCTCCAAAATTCTGATACACCTAGTGCATGGTTCTATCACACCTGTATATCTTACACAGAAGAATGAGAAGACTTTATCAAAAGGATTAAAAGAGTTTGAATTAATTAATAATACATTAACGATTCTTTCACCGATTTTCTCTCTAACATAGCATGGATGCACAGATGTCACCGGTGGAGAGGGTGGGGAGAGAAAGAGAACAATCATGAGAGAGACCAGATAATGTTCAAGATCTCGAGATAGATGAGATTACATCCGATATCTTGTGAAAGATGTGGAAAACATTCTAAATCACGTGGGTGACGTCACGGCTGTACCAAGGAGGAAATAAATGCTGTTATACAAAGCAAAAAAGCGAGTTGAAGTGTTTTGCTATTCTTTGTCTTGGTCTTCTTTGCGACTGAAACTACACACAATGTGTGTCGGTTCCCAGACAACGTTACATCTCTTCAGATCTGGAACATGTGTAGCATTAGTGAAAAAAGTTGCTTGTTATTTTGAATATCTTTATAGCAAGCTTTTCTCCTTTCATCACCAATGATCAGATCTTTATATTTCTGAATTTTTGTAATGAGAACTGATAATTTGTATTATATGGTCGACTGTTCCATTTCTGAATGTTATTAGCTATTACTAAGTAAAATAGTGAATTACTTAAGACTTCTACCCAATCACGGTTGAGTGAGAGCATACTACTCCCATCAATTAAATAAAGAGTTCTGTTCAAAATTTTGTGCAGATTCCTGAATTTAACAGAAAGATTCATGCATTTAACTAGATATGCCGAAATAAGGTTGGAGATTCCACCAGTTGAAACGTTCTGCGAATGACACTCAGGATAAGAACAGTAGTCCAAATAATCTAAATAATACAAAATGCTCAGATACATGTTTCGGTCTGATTAAAATGAATGCCTTTCTCCTTGGAGAAGTCCCTTGTTTTGATAAGTTCCTAGGACTAATTTGACTCCAGATATAAAATAGAAGATGTATATCCAATCTCTTCCTAAGGTTGCTGGAAAAATAGTAGGATCTTTTTTTACCGTTCCATAAAGTATCTCGCTGCAAATGCAGTCCTCCACCTTCCATTTATTTTGTCCTTTAGTCCTCACATTCCAGGAGTAATGTTTCTGACGAAGAGGGAATAATTGCTGTTTTCTAGGTCAGAATCGATTCTATCTAACACTTATCGTTAGCAAGTTTTTCACCTTGAAGTACTGCTTTTTTTTTTTTAAGCTCTTTACATCAAGTGGCTTCATGTTTTGTCTGGAGCGATTTCCATAAAAAATATATAAATATTAAATAGATTGTACGATGGAGTACTGCTGCCGCATCTAGGGAAATGCCTCTCATAGCACTCATTCCTACCTTGGCAGAGTACAAAATAGACTTCAAAACCTAGAGTAGCTTTTTTACATAAAAGACGTTGTTACTCTATTGGCAGTTCATAAAAGTTTCAATTTCCGGTTTCCTCTTGTAAGAGCTTCACAGCAAGAACTTGCCTTTTTTCTTCTCCTTTCTTTTTTTTTTTTTTTACATAGGCATCATCACTTATCAAGGCCAAGCGGTCACTCGAGGTTAAGGGTTAAAGAGTGTACAGTAGAAATTGGAAAATATAGTAATCGTTAGTAATGGAAATTCGGTAAATTTGTTAACAAGTGGAACAGCTCATCAAGAACTTGTTTACGTTAGACTTGAAGACAACCATATTGTAGTCAGCAGGAAAACAGAAGACAATTCCACAGGCGTGCAGTTCTAAGAAAGAAGTTTTGTTCATGGAATCTACGTTTAGGTTTAGGCACAGAAAAAGAGTGGGAGGAATTATTGATAGTGTTTTCAGCTAGATGAGTGTTTCTTGTGAAAGTTTGGCGAGGGGGGGGGGACAATAGATTGAAGCTCAGTCGAACACTTTCCATGAAAATAACGATACAGTAGAGACAAACTCGCAACATCTCTTCTGTGAAATAGAGGTTGCAGGGAAGAAAAAAGGATATCTCCTACGAGGTTACAAAGTCTATTTTGAACTCTATCAAGGCTGGATAGGTCCTTTCTAGCAGTTCCTGCCCAGATGTGGCAACAGTACTCCATCCTTGGACGTACCTGGCTCTTATATAGATAGAGAATTGCATCAGCAGTGAGATATCTACTGGATCGATAGAAGGATCCCACCATTTTTCCAGCGGCCTTGGCAACAGATTTGATGTACCTGTTCCATTTCAGATCAGGAGTAAAGGTCAAGCCCAGAAGCTTATCAAAACTTGAGGCCTCCTGAAGACGAGAGCCATTCATTTCAATTGATGCCAGATGGGGATCAGAACGTTGATGATGTAAAGATAGAAGCTTGGTTTTAGATGCATTAAAAGTAACCAGCCACTCCTTTCCCCATTGTACCACATGCTCAAGATCAGAGGAAAGAGAATCAGAGAGAACTTGGTCGTTTACTGACTTAGATGTGCTACCATAAATGCTAGTGTCGTCAGCATAAATGGCTACAAATGATGTAAGGATGTGATTTGGAAGATCATTAATGCAGATCAGGAAAAGAGTTGGGCCCAGGATGGACCCCTGAGGGACACCGGCATTAATACTGTGAGCTTCTGACTTTTGCCCATCAACTACTACTCTTATGAACCTGTCAGAAAGAAATGATTTAATAATTGAGAAGAAATTTCCAGCTATACCATAGCTAGAGATCTTGTGAAGTAAACTTTCATGCCATACCCTATCAAAGGCCTTCGATATGTCAAGAGCAATTGCCCTAGAAAGGTTGCCTCCATGGAGAGATTCGCTAATCCTATGAGATATAACTGTAAGCACATTTGTTGTATATCTAGCAAAACGGAAACCATATTGTGTGTCACTAAGAAGGTTATTTTTGCTGAGATGGTTGATTACTTCTCTATTTAACACAGATTCCAGCAACTTACTCATGATGCACAGGAGACTTATTGGCTTGTACTGAGAGGGGAATGAGTGATCACCTGAATTCTTAAATACAGGGCATACTGATGAGATTTTCCAGGGTGATGGGAAGCAATTTTCCTTAAGACAACGTTTAAATAGTTTTGTAAGTATGGGCACTAGTTCTGGTTGAAGTTTTTTGAGTACTGTAATTGGAATACCGTCAGGGCCGGTTGCTTTACTAGAATCAAGGTTTTTGATTAGCTTGGCAACATCACGTACAGATATATGTATATCACATAGCATGTTTTCTGATACAGGAGGAAATATTGGGGGTTGGTAGCCTTGGTCGCAAAGGGTAGAATTAGCTGCAAAGTTCTTGGCAAAGAGTTTGGCTTTGTCTGATGCTGACGAGATTACTTCAGGTCCATTGATGATAGTTAGGATAGAGCACACGCTTCTATTCAGGATTCTGTTTGCTATTTGCCAAAACTGGTGGGTACCAAGCCGCTGCTCAGCTACTTTGGACGTGACGGACTGAGCATACAACTCTCTTGCGTTCTTTATTACTTTCTTACTGTAAGATTGCTATTTTTTTTCTTCTGTGTGCTTAGCACTAAGCAAATGGTGAATTTTAACAGACAGAGTTTCTTTACAAGAGCTTCCCACCTGTGGAGCACTTGCTGAGGAACTGCTTCCTTGTTGATTACAACATAATCATCTTCAACTCCAACGTCAACAAACACTAGTCGTAAACTACCCCTTAAGTAATCAACCTTAGTTCGTTCTACTGATTGTTCCCCATCTTTCGACTGACAATCTTTCCATCTCATTAACCCTTACCCTCGAGTAGCTCTAAGTATTGATAAACGGCGACCCTACATTAAAAAAATGCATAATAGCAAAAATAAACATTTACATAAAATTTAAAAAAAAAAACATTCTGAGATAAGTAATACTAATATTTATATTTTATTTAGATCTATAGCTTAAAAGGTTAACATTTAAAGATCCCTAGATGCAGTACACATCAGAAGAGACCCAAATATTATGTTAAAAACAATCAAGGTGAGGATAACAGTCTAAATAAAGAATTAAAATCATGAAATTGAGAGATTAAGGAATAAAAAAGAAAAGTTGTGTTGGATTCAAATTATCTCCCTTTTTTCAGAACTCTTCACAACACAACATGCTTTAAAATGGCGAACCGGACTGTGAAAGATGCCCATTCTGTGAAAGGAACAAATCCACAGTATTTAGTGGAAAAAATTATCCGAACCAGAATTTATGAAAGTCGTTACTGGAAAGAAGAATGTTTCGCTCTGACAGGTATGAAATTCCTTTTTTTTTTCTTGAAGTTGGCATTTGCTGAAAGTAATTTTTAAAGCGTACTTTGAATTCGAATGTGTACTCTCGAAAGTTTATTTCTCGAAAATGTTTTTAGTTTTTTTGAAAAAGTGTGTACGTTTTGATATCGATTATAATCTCAAGTTTGAAAACTTATCTCTTCTAAATCTCACAATAATTTCCAGATTTCGTATAATTATGGAACTTGTGCAAGTAACTTCTGTTTACGGAGGGAAGTTCATTTCAACGTGGTCTTTAATTTATTTACCATCCAAAACTTAGGACTTCAGTTAATTTTGATTAGGAACAAAGTGTAGTATCTGTTCTGATACTACACTTTTTTTCTGTCCTCGGACAATGGAGGAGAAATCCGTCATGACTGAGACAATTTTAATTTTTGTTCCTATCTAGAATGCCCTTTCTGGGGGAGCTGGATTTTCCCCATATTAAAAACCGACTTTGTGTCTAACTCTGCCCTCGTGGGGAGGCAAGTAAATAGGAATAATCCATGTTATTTTTCAGTAAATGTTAAAAATTAACTTGATTAAAATGTCGGTATGAAATGTGATTTTTCTGTAAGCATTACAAAATACTTAGAAAATCAAAACAAAGTCCCCCCCCCTTCTCTTTCTCATATCATTAAAATATCTTGTTTGGTTTAAATTTAAGGTGCTAGTGCAGAGAGTGATCCGCGCTATTTTTTAAATCGTATTTCCAAGTTTAATTAAAGTTTTATGTTTGTTTTTTTTTATGCAATTGTAAGGTTGAAGTTACATATAGGGTGGGGGTGGGGTAATTCTGTGGTGAATTTTGGCAGTCCCTAATATGTTTTTTTTTTGTTTGTTTTTTTATTCAATTATAAGGTTAAAGTACAGAATAGATACAAAACACCCTCCCCTCCTCATGTTAAGAATGGCTTTTTAAATAATGTTATTATTTCAGCGCGGATCACTCTCTGCATGAGTATCCGACTAGCAGCTGTGACCCATTATTGAGTGATAATAGTATTTTACTCGTGCAGTTTACAAATCGTGATTTTTTTTTTTTTTTAAATAGGATTTTAAAATTAATTCAATTCATACGCTATCTTTTGTTTATTAAATTGTTCCTATTTACTTGCCTCCCCACGAGGGAAGAGTTAGACGCAAAGTCGGTTTTTAATCTGGAAAAAAAATCCAGCTCCCCAAAAAGGGTCTCTCTGAAAAGGAACGAAAGTAAAAATTGTCTCATTCATGAAGGATTCTTCCTCCTCTGACCGAGGATAGAAAAGGT
The DNA here is from genome assembly GCF_053919585.1 of Euprymna scolopes. Lineage (NCBI taxonomy): Eukaryota > Metazoa > Mollusca > Cephalopoda > Sepiida > Sepiolidae > Euprymna > Euprymna scolopes. The sequence goes on along the minus strand of NC_136484.1, from coordinate 150,366,716 downwards.
GAAGTGTAGCACTGTAGCAGCATCAAAACAGATACTACAATGTGATCTGGGCCCTTTATTTATTAAATTGTTATGCCACATACAGAATAGTTAAAAAAAAGTTTTTAAAAACACCTCCCTCTCCACATGTTAAGAATGGCTTTCTAAATAATATTATTTCTCAGCACTATCCGCAAACTGCACAATACCATTAATTGTTATTATTTAATTCCTCTGAAATTTTTTTAAAATTACAAAGTTCAAGGATTTCACACAGTCAGAATACATTGTGATGTTATATAATAGATAATTTATATCATCCAATTTTTTTCATTTTCTCATTCTCTCTCAATTATTTATATCATATCGTTTATTGAGCCTTTAGGTTAATCACTTTTCCTTAGCAAGATAATAAACATCATCATCAGAGTTTTAGTAGTATACTAACAGGGAGACCCGACGTTGCCCGGGATTGAATGAAGATCAACAAATGTTCCACACTTCCAATACTTTTATTGTTATTGACATTAATGAAATTGCCTATTTTCGATCAAATCAATTGATTGTCTGCTCTAGTTGGTGCACTGGAAGGAAGCTTCATATACTTCTCTGTAGTGACTTAGTCCACAATACATTGTAGTCTACATTGCACTGTAGAGAACCTACTGTTGATTTTATAAAATTATTTTTATATAAGAGCTTGAATTAAAGTTTAAAATGTAAAAGTCAAGTATTATGGTTCAGTTGTGCTCTAAACAGAAATATACATTTCAAACCTGCCTCTGTCTTATCAAAGGACCTACTGTTGATTTTATAGATTGGCCCCTTCTGTTTGTGTGGTGAGAAATCTTCTCAAATGCACTTGTGATATCAGACCTACTGTTGATTTTATAGATTGGCCCCTTCTGTTTGTGTGGTGAGAAATCTTCTCAAATGCACTTGTGATGTCAGACTGTATAAGGTTGTTAACTTTGGTCCAAATTAGACCGTTTCTTCTTTAATCAGAGTTTCTCAATTATCAACTTTTGATACTTATTGGAGGTATTCCAATACAAAATCTATCTAAGAACTCTCCCATACACAAAGTACAAAAATCAGTTCAGCTGTTTTGGAATTTATAAAAACAAACTTACACACACACACACACACACAAAGTGCCTTTTATATATAGGTAGAGATAGAAATGGATTAGATCCGATAAATGCTGTTTTGATACTTGTGCAGTTTATGGACCGTGCTGAAATAATAACATTTAGAAAACCATTCTTAACTTTGGGAGAGGGGAAGATACTTTTGATAACTTAATTGTATTAAAATACTATTTATAAGATTAAATCTCTCTTTTTTTGAAATTGGAGAGGTATTGTTCTTTTAATGGAAAATTCAGGGGTTGATGATTTCATTTTTCATCATATCGGAGGAAAAGTAATCCAAGATGAAAATGGTAATTACATTTTTTCATCAACACACTGAAATAACACAAATAAATTTTACTGAATTTTTCCAGTTCACATGCACATGTAAACACAAGAAATGTTTCTGATGCATACTCCATTTTTAACAAAATTATCTCTGTCTAGAAGGATTTCTCATTCACAGAAAGACTCCAGAACTAGTGGTTTCAACATTTTCCAATAATTTTTCATAAACATTTAATTGTTCTTTTGTGGTATGGGAAATTTTCAATTTTATACAGAAAATTTGATGCTGGCATATCCTCAGCCCATTTCATTTTTAACTGTTTTTAGTATACATGAAAGTATTGTTCATTTTTTTGCTTTTACTTTAACTTAAAAACATTTTTTTACACTCTTAATTTATCTACCACTTCATAAAACAATAATTACAGTTTCATTAGCTTATGAAACTAACATAGAAACATTTTCTTTGCTACTATGAAATAACACGCATAAATTATATTAAACGTTTCCAGTTCACATTGTACATGCAAACAAAAAGTTCCAGATGAATTTCCCAGTGGGAGGAGGATGCACACTTATGTGCAAACATAAAAAAAATCTTAACAATTTTAGCATCCTTTTATATCTCCTTGGGAAATGCTGAGAAACGGGTCCTGCTAGTTATAATTTGAAGGTGGACTTGATCAGTGTCAAATAAACTCAAACCTTGGGAATCCACTTACTTCTATTAAAAGAGTGATTGTCTAATTTATTGAAGAGGGAAAATAATATCATCTTACCTAGGTCGATCAAGACCCTCTGCATTATTAATGAACATAAAGAAGTCTATTTACTTCTTCATGTCTGTATAGAAAGGGGAATTGAGAGCAACTTACAGATGGAAGCTGTATTGCACCTACAATCTCTACAATGATGAGTTTTTCCAACGTTTGTTCCTTCAGTGTTTGACACTAAAGTCCAAAAGCTTTATTAAATAACATGTCATTTTGTTGCATAGCCTGTTATCACTTTTGGGATCAGGATTTACTTTCTTTTCTTTTTTTTTTTTTTTTTTTTTTTTTTTTTACATAGGGCATCACCACTTATCAAGGCCAAGAGGCCACTCGAGGATAAGGGTTAAAGAGTGTACAGTAGAAATTGGACAATATAGTAATCGTTAGTAATGGAAATTTGGTAAATTTGTTAACAAGTGGGACGGCTCATCAAAAACTTGTTTACGTTAGACTTGAAGACAACCATATTGTAGTCAGCTGGAAAGCAGGATCGAACAAAACCAAACCAAGTTATTGGTTGAGCTTGTTTAACTATTGAGGATTTTTAGTAACATTACACAATTGATTGGTAATATTAGATTTGAATGTAAACATGAGAAAGTTTAGCTAATCCACCCGGGGAGAGGGGTTAAAAAGAAAACCATGAAAATGGTTTTATGATCAGTTTTGTTTTGAAATTTGATAATGAACAAAGAGATTGATATCAGATGTTACTGACAGTGGTGCCATCTGTTGTCTGATGATGGTATCAAGTTTCAAAGAGATTAATGATTATTAAAATAATCTTTAATTGATTTTTTTTTTTTTTTATATAAAAATGATTATTCCGATGTTAACTGATCATGCTTGTCTTTACTTTATTTACACGTTTTGGATTAGTTGTCATTTTTACAATGTATGTCAAGTGTAAAGATGAACACAATATAGAAATCAAAGGGGAGATAATCCCAGAATTAGAAATAATAATAAGAATTACAAAATGGGATACATGAAAATCGCATTTCAAGTAAAAATTCTTCAATGTATTTATGTACTCTAAGGTTACGGTCAGGATTCGGTTCTGGGGTTTGGGAAGGAGTGAGTCACTCGCTTGACACAGCTCGTTTCTGCCCTCTTCTTTTCCAATCGATCACACCTGGCCTCTTGCCACCAATGTCACACCGCACAATTTGAAAGTCAGCAACACGAAATACTTTTCAAGAGAAGATGTTCACAACTCTTTTCTTTTTCCGTCTTGCAGGGAATTTTTCCCAGCTTTTATATCCTCCTATCAAAAAAAAAAAAAAAAAAAAAAAGGAAGAGACAAGAAAAAAAAATAGCTTCTCCCATCATGCTCTGCCTTCCCAAGATGCCCTTCGAATATTTAAATGAGCTAGCCATCCTTTCCTCCTTTCCCAAAGAGCGATGTAGATATGCCCGGTATGTCGTATATTACTTTTTTTTTTTTGTTTTTTTTTTTGTTTTTGTTTCTAACCATAACCTAGCCTTTGACGGTACCTTTTTTTTTTTTTTTTTTTTATTCCTTTTCGCATATACTCCACATGTACCAGGCAAAAATAAGTAATCTCACTGAAAATTAGGAGAAAATGGTCAAGTAGAATTTCAATTAAAAATAAAAATCAGTTTTTGTATTTTGCTAATCTGTCATTGATAAGAGCAGAAATCCTATAAAACAGGGGGAGATAAGTAAGTCTGTTATTTAACCAAGTAATAATGAATGGAGGATTGGCAAAATATGAAAATTGGTTTTTATTTTTAATTAAACATCTACTCTATCATTTTCCAGATTGGTGATGGGAATACTTATTTTTACCTGACACATAAGTATATTGAAGAATTTTTACTTGGGATATGAGTATTTAAATTTTTTTTTTTTTTAAGGCAAAGATTAAAAAATGACAAGTTACAAAATGTATTATGATTTTTATATATGTCCAGTACCTTGTGTAATCTCAAAATAAACTTAAGTACTCAAATTTAACATCATCCAACCAAAACATAGTTTAACTTGCAAAAGAATGTTCATTATTTGTTAGTGTATAGTTTCTTATCATTACTGTTGATGAATATGTACTTGTGCATTCATTAAATAAGCTATGATTGTCCCACTTGTTGTGCCGATCCAAGGTTGTTGTTTGATGCAGTCAGTGCTGCAACAAAGAAATTTCATCCAAACCAAAACCACAAGTCCAATTTATAAACAAATAACATGTTTATTTTCTTTGAGATTGTAAGTGGCACTCGTTGAATGGCAGACCTGCAGAATGAGATTTTTGCCTGACCAAATCCAAATATATAAATTCCATTAACATTAAGTTCCTTATTCGAGAGTCCCAAGGTCCTACCTTGTCTGGAGAAACACTGACTGACAACCTTCAGAAAAAACACTGCCTTGTTGAACGTCAAAAGTCCTGCTACTTGCCTCACATTTGCAAGCCAGCTCTGAATTTCTCTCCCCTTCCTGTCTCCTATTATCTTTTCACCCTTGAAAGATTCTGGCCTTTTGTTAATGGTTACCATTCGTCCACCAAGGAGTAGTACTTAAGATGTTTACTAAATTTAATGGCTAGGCAGTCTTTATTGGAAGGGGTTTTAGAGCTCATCTAGAAAAATTACTTTTCCCAAGTAGGTTGATTCCAGCATTTTCCATTTAATGAAGTACTTATTTTTTTTTTTTTTTTTTTAAACAAAGAAAACATCTTTTGAATGGCTGGACTCCAACCAGAAATATCTTCAATTTTCTGTACTTCCCCACCCTTTTTCCTTTGGTCAACCATCTGTTGCTTACAACATTTGCCATTTATATGCACCATTAAAACCTGCAGACCAACACGTTTACTAACTGTATTTGTTTGAACCTGTGTGTGAACATGATTATGCTGCTATGCATGTTTCATTGAACAGCACGGATAATTCCCGTTTGTTTTTTGTTTTTTGGAATCGACCCCCATCCCCTTTGGCAGGCCAATGTTCAAACATTCTGTTTGAGTGTAAAAAGAAATTTGCCATAGTCAACGAACATTTTTTTACTTCCATGAGTCATCTTCAGGCGATTGATGAATTAAAAATTGTGTTCGGTGAATTTATTGAAAAGTCTATTAAAATCATTAGAAACACTTCAACGTGATTTCCTCCTCATATTGAGCCTGATTGGTTGGTTTGTTGAACGTAAACAAGAGAAAATTTAGCTAATCTATGGAAGTTGAAACAGTTTACAACTATGGCAAATTTCTTTTTACACTTAAACAGAACGTTCGAACATTGGCCTGCCAAATGGAAAAAATGAATTGCAAGAAAAAAAAAACAGGAATTATACCTGCAGTTTAACAAAACATGCATAAGAGAAAAAATGCTGCCCAAATATACTAATGATTATGCTGTATATATGTATGCATGTGTGTGTAATATATATATATATATATTCTCCTATAAATTTGGTGTTTTTTGTGTGCATTAATATTCATATTAAAAACCCTTTTTCCATTTATTTAAATAGAAAATACAACTTTGTTATGAGTCATGGAATTGCATTCATCTTCAAAAGATCTAGCTAATTTGCATATTCTTTTAAACTTTCATTTTAATTAATTCCATATTAGTTTTTTCGGTTTTCTTATGGGATGATCATCTTTAGTTAATTATTATGTGTAATTATATTTATGCAGATATTTTACATGATTTATACTTGCGTAATATTTGCAAAAAAAGTTATAGTCAACACCACAAACCTCTTTCTATATATATTTGTGTATATATATTTGTTTAAAAGATTTTGCCTACCAAACTCTTTCGTCAGTTTTTAATTTACAGACATGAAACTTAATATATAAGGTATTCAAACCCATGCAAAACTATATTTGGGTTTTAGCCGGGGAAAATCGGTGCAAAAGTGTGAAAAAATGGAATTTGCCAGGTGAAGGTTGAACAACAGCATTATGAATATGCATGCATAATGTAATAGCTATTTGTTCATATTTTAATTTTTAGCCTTGCAGCAAACATGTCTTCATAGCTCAGACATTAACATCAAATACAAAAGTAAATCATAAGCTAAACGATTTTGGTTTTGATTCCCTGCACAAGTCATTTTTTTTTTTTTTTTTAACTTTTTAAATCATTACTATATATTGGATTCAATATAATAATAAATACAAAATCTACATTAATCAGAATATCATATTTGAGCATATTTTACCATCCGGCAATGCCGGGCGGCCTGCTAGTATATATAAAATAAATAAATATGACCTGTCAATAAAAGGGGCTATGGATTTATATGCCAAAACAAAGGGCAGGTAACTCCCTCATTTCTAAGATAAGCGTGAGATTAAATACAAAAAAGTGTTTCAAACTGTTAATATCACTAAAAAAATAAATAAAAATCACAAAAGATCTTATGTTTTTTTTTGTTATCCATATTTTCCAAAAAATGAAAAACACGTCTTAGTTACAAGAATTTAACTGAGATACTGATGTGTTCCTCTAATTGTTCTATTTTAAAAATATGGTCTTGTTGTATATGGATGGCATTATTTTCTACAAATATGGCATAATGTTATACCGGCCTTTCTATGCATAAGGGAAATTACACCAGTTCTCACTATATATATATATATATAAAGTAAATAAAAGTAAATAAAAAAATGAGCTCCGAGGCGGCGCCAATATTAACCGTATGTATCGCTTGAAAAAATAACAACAATAACAAAATCTAAATTTATAAGCGATAAAAATAAACAGTATAATTAATCTAGGGATTATGGCCTAACTGTTAAGGCACCGGACTGTGGTAAACATGGTCTGAGGTTCGATCCCTAGAAACAGTTAAACTACGCTGATGAGAGGTAAAAACCTTGAAACACGCGTGTACGTAGATTACTGTTTTATAAAATAATAAATAAATAAAAATGTTATATACGTCCAAATTAAAAAGGGCGACTTTCTAAGTAAATAAAAAAAATGAGCTCCGAGGCGGTGCCAATATTAAAACCATATGTATCGCTTGAAAAAATAACAACAATAACAAAATATATATATATATATATATATATATATATATATATATATATATATATATATATATATATATAGTGCCAGTAATGTCTACACCGGTGAGAAGGAGCGACAGTACTCCACTGCCTAGCTGAGCACTAGTCAGTTATACCCGTATTCCTACCTTTGTACCTGCGATGTTAATACACTTCGTTTGTTAAACCAACCTCAATTTCATTTTCTCCTTTTACTATTGTGCTACAACACAACACATAACAGAAAAAGGGATGAAATGCGATTTTAGTAGTAAAGTATGGATTACAACACCAAATATTTTGCATTAATTATAAACTTCCAGCTAGTATACTACAAAACATTGGGATCATAAAATTGTAAGCAAGCTTGTTTTCAGGTGAGTCTTTTTGCCTCCGGAAAATTTTTGAAAGAAAATATGTAGAAATGGATTTTTATACTAACCTTCTTCACTCTGATAGCTTTTCTTATTCGTGTTAATAGCTTTTTTACTTGTCTGTTTGCATGAAGAAATAAAATTTTCGGAAGAAAAATACTTTGCAATTTTAAAGACCACTTGTCTGATGATAAATGGATAACCAATGGTCGATTTTTGTTTTTCATTGTTAATAAGTTAAACACATCCTTTCAAGAACAACATTAAAAACATATTTATAGTACAACGTAAAACAGTTGCTTTCAAAAGAAAATCTCACCATCACAAATGCATCTGGCTGAAGGAGATCTACAAATGTTTATCAATTTTAATGAAAGAATTGGAGAAAAGGATGTCAACTGGCAAGTGATATCTATTGATCAATAGCACTTAGAGTCACTAACAAACTTTCTTTGTTTTTATTAATTAAAAAAAATATTTGTTTATTGAAGGAAGAAGATCCTAGGTATGTGTTGTGGTTTAAATGTTGAAAGAAGAATGAGAAGGCTTGAAAACAGTGAAATTAAATATATATTAACAGAAAATACAGAAACGTATATTGGTTGAGTTGGACTCCACTTAACTGGAAAGAACAAAGTAAGGTTATGACCCAACCCCTTTGAGTCTCAACTCCAGACTACTTTTTTCGTTTTTTTTTTTTTTTTTACATAGGCATCACCATTTATCAAGGTCTAGAGGGCACTCGAGGATAAGGGTTAAAAAGTAAACTGGCTACTGGAAGTGACCTCAGGAATAGTCTATTGTCAGAATCTGTAGGGATGTCATCCCAGCAGTATGAAAATATGTAGATAATAAATTCATTTGCAGCTAACATTGAAGATAGCAATCTAAGCATAAATAACACAAAAGTCTTATTGGTCCATCTTGCAATTTCAAATTCCAATCTTCTTTGTGAAATCTCCATTTTTAACTCCATAAACATGAATGCACATCAATCTGAAAAAACAATAAAAATTTTATCAAATTTCCTCATCGTTTTGCAGTGATGTCATTAGGAACAAAAATTTGCAAACAAGCAGGAACAAATATTAAAAATATGCAACATTTGAATAAACTGTTTATTTAAATACACTATAACGTTTTCACATTTAATGAATGCATTTCATATTAAGTTTTTTTATTATTTTTATACTATGTACTCACTAAAAGTTCTCACACAGATCATCATCATCAGAGATTACTCACTGATAATAACCAGTGGTGGCCCTGAAATCTGGGTGACAAGTTTCTCCAGATTTTCAACACACTTCAGTTTTTTTTATAACATTTGCAAATGGCAGTGACCATTAGTCTTCACTGGGATTTGGGTGGCAATAAATCTCCCCAAGGTTTTGGTTCTCTTTGCACTTTTTCAGCAGAAGTCTGATTAGTGTTCTCTCTTCTCAGTCTTTCCATCTTCCTTGACCCTTCACAGCTATTTTTTGTGGTCAGCTGAAACCGGTTCCTTTTTGTTATATATATTTATTTTATGTTTTATTCATTTATTATTTGTTTGTTATTTATATAAAATGACATTCTTATTATTATATAAATATATTAACCATTTTTTATTTATTTTTTATTTTTTTTACATTCACACTCGTGGTTTAACAAATTTTAAATGATACTTTTAGTAATGCATGAAGTTCTAGGGTTAATTCTTCCAAGATGTTGTGAATGGAGTTTAGATACTGATACCCACATATAAGGTATGGAAGATAGAATTCATATAGTGTTAGTGGTTCAATTTACCAGAAACTCCCTAATTACAAGGAATGGCACCGGTAGAATATTGAAGTGCACGACACCCGAAAAGTTGTGAAAATGGTAGAAACCAAGATGAAGAAATCTGTCTGAAACTTGTAAATAACAAATTTAAATAATTATTGAACCGTCCCCCTAAGTAATCCAAGTTATAAAATTCTCACTAATGTTTACTATACTAAAATCACAATGACTAATGTATACCCATTAACCCTTATCCTCGAGTGGCCTCTGAGCCTTGATAAGTGGTGTCCCCCTCCCAACCCCATGTAAAAAAAAAAAAAAAAAAATCTCACAATCTGCGATACAATGAATGCATAAAGGAAAACATTAAAAAGTTTCTCAAAAAAAAAAAAAAAAATGCCTACATTTAAAATTTGGTTTTTTTTCCTAGATTTTTCCCGGGTTATATAATAACACAATTTACAAGCAAAACTAGTGTGGTTGCTGTCATATGGGAATAATAGAATTGTTTAAATAAAAAAAATATAGATGAAATTCTCACAATGAGTATCAAAATCTAGGATACAATACATAAAGGGAAAACATTAACAAGTTTTTCAAAATGAAAAAAAAAAACATTTATGAAAGTTGTGTTTGAAGGCTATATTGATGCTTCAAGCAAACTACAGCATCCTTTTCAAACATATTTAGTAATTTTTTTTTTTTTTTTTTTCTAGAATTTTTTTTCTGGGTATATTTATTTTTCTTGTTCCTTATTTATACAGCCATCAACTAGTAATGTATAACAACACATTTTACAGATAAAACTAGTGTGGTTGCTGTCATATCTTAAGGTGCATAATTGCAGTTGCTTGTTTTGTGCTATCTTTTTTTCATTTATTCACCTGTGTCATTTTTATCTGTGCCATAATTACTGTCCATTAAAACAATACCACATCTCCAAAACATCAATTTTTTAAAATAAAATGACCTTTATATTTGCATTTAACATTTTAAGTGTTTTTTTTTTTTTATTGCAACTGTAGAATGTATGAAAATACAAGAGGCAACACACCAATAAATAATTGACATCTTATTTGTAATTCTAATGTATGTAGCTAATATGTATGATTAGCTACCAATGACAGCCACCTTTGGTTTCTTCTTATTTATTCTTATTCCTTGTGGTTTTGTTTAGATATGCCGGCAAATGGAGGTAATACCTGCCATGAGTTATCTCCCTTGTTCTTACTGCAACGCACTGTCCAAAAGAGTTTGCATTTGTTAATGGAAATTAAAAAAGAAAAAAAATTTAGATTTAATTTATTTTTTTTCTTTTTAGCGGAACTGATGGTTGACAAAGCAATGGAACTGAAATATGTTGGTGGAGTCTTTGGTGGGAACATTAAACCTACGCCATTTTTGTGCTTGGTGCTGAAGATGTTACAGATTCAACCAGAAAAAGATATTATTGTTGAGTTCATCAAAAATGAAGATTTTAAGTGAGTTTGTTTTCTTTTAACTTTTTTATTTTTTTTTTATTTCACCTCAAAAAAGGCATTTTGGCATTTGGACATCAGAGGCTATTATTTGGGGCCATGTCTACTGGTGACTATGTGAGATGAGCGAGATGTCTGTTCACATTACATTTAAACTTTTGTATTTTAGTACAGTCAATCCAGGAGGGAATTCAAAAGTCTAGAAATACAAAGAAAGAAACTATTAGAATAGAATGCTTTCTAGCATCTAGGAACCTCAACAGTAAAGGGGTGGGATTTGTCTGCTAGACAGGTTCATCTGTATGTATGTATGTATGTATGGTACAAGTGCAATGAGTTTGTCAGAACACATTTCGTAAAAGTACTTATAAAACACAGGGATGCAACATTTTGGTGATGTGACAGGAGTTAAAGCTTTGTTGATAGTGTGGGATCTATCAGATTGGGACTCTTTTTTGGATACTAAGAGAGATTAGTGGTAAATGCACCAGCCCAGATATGGTAGCAATACTCCATAAATGTGTGAGTAGTGGCTTTGTAGAGATACAGGATACTCTCAGTTCAGAGTAATTTTCTAGCACCAACCGTCTTTGCAGCAGCCTTGGCAATGTCCTCAATGTACTTGTTTCAATTCATGTTCCCTGTAAATGTTAAGCCAAGGATTTTTTCTTTTAAGAACTTAAATTGAAAACAACTCTATTTAGATTGAGATATTTAAGTACTATTATAAAAAAAGCTTAAAAATTTTAAAATGTAAATACTTTGGAACAAATAAAATGAATAAAATCTTGTAGAATATGTTTTGAAGCTTATTTTACTTCGAGGTGACAACTTGTAATATCGGGTGATAAATGTCCCTTTTTTTCCTACATTTATTTTTTAAATTAAAAATTTCTTTCAACAATCGATTTCTTAAAACAAAAAAAAAACAGATTTATTTTATATATTTTGAAATGAGACCAGAAAATATTTTTTTATTGACTAATTAAAGGGAAACAACTTTTTCATTGTAAGATGTTAATGTTCTTCTGAGAGTTGATATGCTGTTAAATTGACTGTAGCGGTTGTCAAAATCCAAGTCTTTTTTATATCACTAGTTAACAGGCACTAAAGTCTTTTTGTCTTTGCTACTTTATACGATCCTCAATACGCATTCCAATGAACCGAATTTCAAATTGTCTCCGTATGCCAAAATTAACGCTTATTTATTCTACAAGCTTTCAGGTCATTTGCATATTAAATTCACGATTACAGCATCCTACGCTTATTTACTGTCTTCATACTTATCATATTTACAAAACAATGATTACTAATTTTAAAATCTCTCGCCATTTTCATCATCTTATGATCTTATGATCATATAGAGAACAAGATGGCCGACGCGTCCTGGTTTGTGCACTTCTTCTGAGTGGCATTGAGGGAGGGTTTTCCTCTTCCTTAATTGAGACATCAGTAACAGAACTTCCTGCATTGTCATCAGCTATATCATCACATATCTAGACTTGGTGGTGTTAGGAAAGAGATCAATCTTTCATCATCCAATGACTCTCTGCTTTCACTCTTGCAATCAGTTTGACTGCTCAGCTCTACAACAGACCGCAAATCCTTTGTGTCATGGGGTCTCATCAACCCCATACCACCTGTACACTACAAACATCAGTTACACAGCCCATTCTAAAATGAGTTGTACATCTTCCGTCAGGAGTTTATATCCATACTTTATTTTGAATGGAGAAAGATAGCATCTAGTATTGAGCATTGTTTGTTGGCTGCAATAGTTTTTATACTCTAGTGACTTTGCTCCACTATGCCATTTCCAGTAGGTACATAAGCACATTGGTCTAATATTCTATACTCTCCTAAACTGTCAGAACTACCAATGGCTTTTTACTATCATGATCTAAAAGAGACAAAACAATTTATGGGCAGGCAGGTAATCCCGCTGTAGGTTCTAAATGGTAATGTTCACCCCTTTTCATAACTTCCGAGTACAGATGTCAGCATTTGCAGTCAAAGTATCCACGTGCTCATTCAACTTTTTGTAGTTGAGCGCGAGGTGCACCGGAGTTTTCCTGGAAAATCCGTTCTGTTACTTTTTTATTCATATCATGTTTAATATTTGTGCAAAATTTCAAAAAATTCAAAAGCGTAGTTATTGAGAAAAATGCAAACAGAAAAACGGACAAGGGTGAATTTGCAGGTCCACCCTCCTTTTGTCGGGGTACCAAAAAAAAGGGATTGTTAAAATAGAAATAACTCTATATAGAAATAATTATAGAGAAAAAAAATAGGCAATTTTGAAGATTATATGTACTTGTCTTAAGCAAAAATTAACAGTATCAATCCAATCAGAAAATGTCCAGATAAAGAATGGTACTATTAATCCATTTAGGGTCAGCAGTGATCCTCTTTTTGTATCAAGATGAAAAACTATGACTGAAAAATTTAAAAACATTCAGCATATTTTATACAGTGAGTCTGTTATGTGATCGGCTTGTTCTTATCATCCCTGACTATAAATATAATCACCTTAATCTTTGTGATGATGCCCTGAAATCTTGTCAAAAATATTGCAATAATTTATCTACTTTGTTAGTTTTGCATAATTTTTCAAAGGGAATACCTATTTCACTCACGTAAATTATTCTAAGTGAAATGGGTTATGACCTATTTATAATTAAAGAATATGTTTTACTTTAAAAAAAAAACAAAAAAAAACAAACAGTAAAAAAAAAAGTTAAATAGACTACAAAGTTTCATAGTCCTGGATATGACCTTAAACTATATCCGATGGTGAGGCCCCAGCTTGCGGGTTTTGGGGAGTGTGGAGTAACCCTTTAATTGCCATTGCTTCCAGGTCCACTCTGACCCAGACTGGTAATACCTGATAGTCCCAACTATGGGTTAAATAGAAACCGACTTAAAAAAAAGCAAATATACTATATTAAAAAATTGTTCTTCAAAATCACTGGATTCGGCATTAAATAACCTGAAAAGGGTAGATATGCCGTAAAACAACCAACCAACAAAATTTCATGTCTTTTAATTAGATAAACATTTTCATTAATTTTGTTTCTTTGTTAATATTTTTATTAAAAATTAAAATTAAAAAATATTTGATCAATTGTAATAAGAGTATGTTAATACTATTTCATTGTTCAAATTTGGTTTGGTAAATAACATTTCCTATAATTTTTTTTTTTTTTTTTTTTAATTAAAATGTAATTAACTGTTAAACATGCAAGAAGGTTTTTTGTTATAAAAAAGAAATGTTATAGTAAGCTTAATCATATAGTGTTCAATAACGGCGTCCAGAACATTGCATTGTGCATAGATTGATGACTTATGAATTCGCATAGAAGTCTAATCATTGTTGAGGGAGGAGGGGACGATATATATAAAAAAAATGTAATTTTTGAACATCTGGGATATTTAAGTAGAGTAAATGTATTCTGGTGACTGATTCTAGCTAAGAGTAAGATAGACAGTGAATGTCCAGCAACCTTCCATTTTCCACACTTTTGGTGGCCGTGTTTCTCAAAATTTGCAGTTTATATTTTTTCACAAATAAATAATTTATATTGTAGTATCTGTTCTGATACTGTACAACATATTTTCTGTCTTCAGTCAATGAAGGAAAAATCCTTCTAGACTGAGACAATTTAATTTTTTGTAGGCATTTTTTTTTTTTTTTTTGGACAACTGGATTTTCCCATTTTCAAAATTAACCTTGTGTTTAACTCTGTTTTTGTGAGAAGACAAGTAAATAGGGTGCTCAATCAAGACCTAGTTTAAGTGTGTATGAAATTATGTGACTGGTGTCAATCCTTTGGATCAAACCACATGGAGAGCAGGTGTGAGACATAGCCTGGTATTGCCACTCTGAAGTCTGGAACACTCGCTGTATTCTAAATACCAAAATCTGATAATTATGACTTTGATAATACTACTGTTGTCAGAAATTAATTCTTTGGTACTTGTTTATTATAAGTGGATATAAAAAAAAAATGCATTTGAAGTAAAAACACTGTTCCGTAATTTTGTGTCATGTTGAAATTAGTAAAATTACAAAAATTACAGAGTAGAAAATCTGCTTGAACTATTTTTTGCACAAAACATTGTTATTATTGATTCACCATTTTCTCATTTGAAAATAGCATAAGTGAAAATAAGGGAGATAAGTCAGTTTGTCATGCACAATAGACTAAACAGCGCTTCTATAGAATTGGGACGAGATTTTGTAGTCATTAAATGGTGTTTTCAGATAAAAAAAACAATGGGTTCAAATGATTTTTTTTTGTCAATTCTAATAAATTACAATGTAGCTTCCAAATTATGCAGTCGAAATTTCCTGAATATTATTGAATTATTAAACAAAGCAACTTTAATTGTGGTAGCAGGTGAAAAACTGCCACCATCTTGTTTAAATCAAAACGGAAAATTACCTCTCTTTGGAACTTTGCTGTGTCTTACGATCGTTTTCATTAAATTCTATTATTTTCTTGAATAAATAATTTTCTACCTTATTGATTTTCGTAATTTTTTGATATAATCATTTTAAAAAATATGAGGAATATGTAGATACCCTTGTTTTCATGTGAAATTCAGTATTACAATTTCCGAAATTTCATCCCAATAGTATAGAAGCACTAACTAAACTACTAAAGCTATATTATTGGATCAATTTTATTTTTTGTTGTAATTATTGTTCTACTTGATTTCTGCTTTTGTAATTTTTACTAATTTCAACAGGACACATAATTACTTAAGTCTTTACTTGGAATTCATTTTTATTGATATCCAATTATAATACACAAGCACTGATTCTTTTATAATGTTTTCTCCCTTGATCTTTTTTCTAATGCAAAAAAAAAAACTGTTAATTGTTATTTCTAGGTATGTGCGTGCCCTTGGTGCGACCTACATGAGATTGGTTGGAAGTTCTTTGGATTGTTTTAAATACCTTGAACCACTTTACAATGACTACAGAAAATTACGGAGACAAAGCAAGGCAGGAAGTAAGTGTTGTAATTGGAGATTGTATTTCTATTTTAAAGTTAATGCTTGACATTGTTTGCAGATGTAAGTTTTTATTTAGATTTTATGCACTTTGTCATTTTGTCATCACTTAATCCAGTTGAGATCATTTTCATTGTTGTCACAAATAGAAATTTTTACAGCAAAACCTCTGACATTTCTCTACAATCACACCACTATGAAAAAAAAAATGTCTCACTATTTTTAAAATAAACCAATTTTTGTGTATTTTTTTACTTAAAAACATAATTTCTAAAATGTTTTTTGTCAATAAAAGCAATGGATGAATACATTCATCTTAGTTACTTACTCTTTCGTGCAAATATCAAGTAGTGTATATTTTCCAGGAAATTTAAATATTTTATTGTATGTGTTAGCTGCAGAAACTAGATAAAGATGAAAATTGACAGGCATTGTACGAATCTTGTTAAATGAGTAGCTATAAACTTGTAATCAAAAGAAAATCAACACATTATCTAGAAACAGTTTGCTTCATAAAAAAATGCCAAAATTCTATATTCCAAATTTCAAGATGTTGACCATCTTACTGTTTATTTCTTTAAGTATGTTGACCTGCACAATTCTTGACCTGTTTCATAGTGCAGAATCATTCATGTAATTATTATATTAATTTTTTTATTTATTTTTCTCCTAACTCATCAGAAGAGGAACTTGTCAACTTTAATGGCATAACACATTGAAAAATGACTGCAACTTCTCTTCCAACTTTCAGATTTTATAATCATGCCCATATTCATTTATTTTAGTTTTATGTTCCATTACAAAGGTGTTAATTATGTATAATGATGCAAAATCTTATGTCTAAAATCCTTATTCTAATTTTGATCAAAATCCATTATATTTCTTTTATAAATAATTTGTGCATAAGTAGTTTTTATTTTATTATTTTCAATTGAACTTATTAAAGTAATGCACATTTTTTTTCATCTATGTTATTTGTAAGACAAATAGCCATAGAAAGATTTACTAAATTGAATATTTTTAATGAACTTTTATTTCTTTTGAATAATATTTCTACCTAATGTTGCTCAGGAGCCTTTTGGCTTTCATTTTTGCTTAAGTTTGTTTTTTAATTACACTCTTTTATTTGGCGTCTTTAGACTATTGTTCTCATTTTGGATATTCTCACAGCGTTTCAGTCAAATATTTGAAATATTGTGAGTATAACATCCAAGATGAGAACAATAGTCCAAATGATACAAATTATCAATCCTCATCTAAAAACTTCCAAAACATAATATGCTGTATTATTATTTTTATTTTTATTTTATTTTTTCAGTTTTTTTTTTTTTTTTCAGATTATTGTTTTTTTTTTTATATACAGCATTTTCAGAATTCAATTGAATTATTGCTTCCCAATTTTTCATCTCATTTTTTTAGTTAACTATTATTTAATGTTTGTTGTTAAATATCTGAAATGATATTGACTTTGTCCATTTTCCCATTTTGAATAGTAGTTCTTGCCCTTGTTTGTTTTTTACTTTTTAATGTTTTTAATTTTAACTGGAGTTGAAATTGAATAAATTTTCTCTATTCCTTTTAACTAATAGCCATCTATTTTTTTTTTTTTTTTTTTTTTTTGACATGTCAATAAAATGCCTGAATACGCAATATTATTATTGCATCATTTGGTCATTAAAAAAAAGTGTTAAAACACTATAGCTAATTTTGTTAAGATAATGTTTTAATCTCTCTAAAATTATTGGATATGAATGACTTGCAAAACATTTTTAATATATGTGGATTTGATAAAAATTTTAAAAACAATAACTTTCTATTCAACTGTTTAAATGCTTTTGAATTTTAAAAGATTGTCCTTAGATATTTAAAAATATTCCTATCAATTCTAAAATGTTAATTTTTATCTTTCAAAGCCTTTGAAATTGTTCATATGGATGAATTTATAGACGAATTATTACGTGAAGAAAGAGTCTGTGACATAATTCTACCTCGAATTCAGGTTGGTTAAATTTAACTTTTATTTCTGAATCTAAAAATGATTTCTATTTTAATTTATTTAAACGATTGAAAACATTGTTTACTTTTCAAATTATATATTAGGTTTCGATTCTTGTCCACAATTCAACCTAATTAAGAAACAAAAATCTGGAAAAATCTTTGTATGTACCTGTCACGGAATAAAAATATCAGATTCTAAAAAATCACAAAGTGATCAAATAGTTTTATTTTTAACTAAGAAAATCAAATTTTATGAGTAAGATAACTCAATAAAAATTCAAACTTAATAGATTTCTGTTGTAATGACTGAATTCCAATTAATTGCTTAACAAATGATTTTCTTTATGAAAATAAAACTACTTAATCAATTTACGAGATTTTTTAATATTTTCGTTTCATCACAGGTATATACATCATACACATTTTTCTTTATTTTTGTTTTTTAATATAGTGAGAATTCTGGACAAAAACCAGAGTTTACTTGATTAATTTTTTTTTTTTTTTTTTTTTAATCATTAACAATTTTGTAAAAAGTCAGAATATGTATTATGAGTACTATTCATGCTTCATGTGAAATATGGCAGTTCCAAAATAAAATAACAGGAAAACTTGTAGACATGCTTACCTATCAGTTGAAAATATTGGTGTACACCAAAAATTATGGAAAATTATCAAGTAGAATTTTAATAAAAAGTAGAATTAATTTACTATTTGGAGTCAACAAACTTCAAATCACAAGACTGCATGGTGTCTTCATATTTCTTATTTTGTCCTTTAGTCCTCACATTCTATGAGCAACGTTTCTGACAAAGAGGGAAGAATTGCTGTTATCTGCGTTGGAATCTATCCGTATAAAATTTATCATTGGCCAGTATTTAACCGTAAAGTGCTAGTTAATTTTTAGTTCCTTACATTAAGTGGCATCATGCCTTGTCTAGAGAGATTTCCATAAAAAAGAAATCTTCTACAACATGCTGGTTTAAAGATGTATAATATTATTGCTTCAACATGTACTTGGTAATATTTGTAAGAATTTTATTTATTAAGATTCTACTTAATAATTTTCTGTAATTTTTAGGGTACACTGATGCTGTAAGTACAGCGATAAGTTTTTATTTTATTTTGAAGTGCCATCTTTCACATGTATCTGTGTGTAAAGAAGCACTAGCATATCAAGTAATTATTATTTTGGTGTTAAGTTTTGTATATTTCCATCTTTGTCAGAAATAAAGAATTATAATGAAGTTATTAAGGTTGTTCAGAAATTTTTTTACCTCGGTGATATCATTGGAGTAGATGCTACCATGATTGCAAGAGTTAAGAGTGGATTGAATAAGTTCAAGGAACTTCTGCCATTACAAACCAGCAGTGTTACCACTGTTGACCAAGGGCAGCATCTATTAGGCATGTATATGCAGTGTGATGTATGGACGTGAAACCTAACCAGTGAGAATCAAGGACATGTGTTGCATGGAGAGAAATAATGAGATGTGTAATATGATGATTTAAGACAGGTTTAGATGATAAGCTCAGAAGAAAATTACATCTCAACAAATAAGGAGATATATGCAGAACAGGAGACTCTGATAGTATGGCCACATTGAGAAAATGGATGAAAGTACTGGGGTTAGTAGACATAGAACAGCTTCAGTTTACAGGAGAAGGCCAATGATAAAAGCGGACTTGAGTGACAGTGGGATAAATAAAGACCTGGCCAGAGATAGGTTGGTTTGGAAATTAATTTCTTAATGCTGTCATGCATGCATGTAAAATTGACGTTAAACCGAATATGAAGATGATAAATATATTTAAGTATTGGATTTGTATTTCACAGAATCTTTTATCGCTTAACAATATTTCTTGGAGATGTTAAAAATAGAATATAATAATACAATCTATAAAAATAGTTTTCAATTTAATTTACTTTAATCGCAAAATCTGGAAATGGTATAACTGTTTAACACATAATTAGGAAGAAATGAATTCTTATCCGAGGGTATTAGAGAAAATAATTTTACATCCCAAATTGAACTTGAACACTGCATGCCATGGCAGCCGTCCATACTGGAACCTTATACTTTTACTAGTGTGTGAAATAGTAGGCTAAAAAGAAATGCTCTTTCTATACTGAAAACTGAGATATCAGTGCTGCCAATGTACATCAGACTGTAGGTGTAATATTTGAAAGGTACTCTAATCTTTATTACTAACTATAGATATCTCTGAAAAAAAAATAGAGAGATTGCTGAAATATAGTTAATTATCCCTCTAGCCCTAAAAATAAATCATATATGATAATGGGTTAAAGTATCAAATTCAATTGAATAGATCGATATAAGAAAGGAAAGCTTACTTAGGTCTCCATCTATTCCTGCATGTAACGTCATAACTCTGCCATATAAGCTCTATTTTCATACAGTTTACATCAAAATCAAACTACCGCGATTCAAAACCTTTATGCTTCTTCAACTGTTTATCCATGAGGATAAATGTTTTGCATGACCATATCTATAGAACCAATTCGTCCTTGGTATAATTCCAATGTAATGTTTTCAGCAAACCCTAATCTGACCTAATGTATTGAATTTGGTCAGATTTTATATTGCAGATCCATCTAATCCTAGATCTGTCATTGCACTGTAGCCGAGATAGGAGTCGATAAAAGCCAAGCATTATAGATGCAGATACATTCTTGATAAGATTAAAAACTGAGAATGAGTTTATACCTCATCTGTGCCTAGGGATGGGTGAACTCTGTTAGCTGTTGATTCTGTTATTCTGTCGTTTTTGCTTGTCTTCTGTTGCGTCGCTATTTTTATCGAATTTTACTACAAAATACTTGTAAAACAGAAGGATGCAACATTTCATCGATGGGACAGCTGTTGAAGCCTAGCCGATGGTGCGGGACCAATTAGGATGGCAACTCTTTTGAACCCTGTCTAAGAGGGAGAGACTAGTAGCAGATGCATGAGCCCAAATTTGGCAACAATACTCCATACATGGGTGAATGGTGGCCTTGTAAACGTACAGAATACTCTCAGGCGTAAATAACATTTTAACACAGTAGAGAGAGCCCACTTTCTTTGCAGCAGCCTTGGCAATGCACTCAATGTATCTGTTCCCCGTGAATGTTAAGCCGGGGAGTTTGAACAAAGTACTTTCAGGTAATTATCATTAGCCATGGCTATTATTGGCTGAGAAGATTTTTTTGTAGTTATTAACGGAAAAGAGCTTAGTCTTTGCAGCATTGAATGTGACCATCCATTTTTGGCCCCATTTCACTATAGACTGGAGGTCTTCCTCTAGGGTTTCCGCCATTGCCTTTGATACGTGTTCATTCATTTTCCCCTCGTATGTTATAGAGCGTGATGTTGTCAACAAATAAACCCATCTCAGAGACAATTTCAATTTAATAACTTCTAGAACTATTTTGTGTACGAAAAAGATTATACTATAAAGGAATTTGTTAAAAAGCCAATTAAAAAAAATCTCGTATTAAACTAATTTAAGCTGGCATAACTATGATGATTCACTATAACTATGCAATTCCTACAACTATCTCTTTAGAAAATAGGGCTATTATACTTGACATGGTGGTATGGGACAAGGAAGGAGAAAGAAGCAACCTTAGTAGAAGTTAGTGTCCCCAATGATTCTGGGTTGAATAGTTGAGAGGGAAAAGATAACTAAATATTAAGATATTATGTACAACATGAAAAGAAACTGGAATCTTAGGAAGATCTTCATCATTCCCATAATTACAGGAATAACCGAACTCATGAAAAGGAATTTCAAAAACTACCTTGCAAATATACCTTGTGAACCAAATGCAAGAGTGATACAGACAATTGAACTTAAAGGGATGGTTAGAATCTTCAAACGATCTCTTGGTTGGAATGTATGAGATAGCTAGTGAATGTCTGGCATCCGGCAGATTGCTCCATACCCAGTTAAAACAAAATGATCAGAAAATTAAAAAAGAAAAAAAAATGATTGCTTTTTTTTTTTTTTTTTTTTTTTTTTTTTTTAAATTTTTTTTTATACAGAAAAGAAATGTTCTTGAAGATTCAAACCAATTAGAACAACGGATCAGTGCGTTGGATGAAGACATTGAAGACATGGAATCGTCAGAAGAAGAAGTTGTAGTACGTACAACACTATTTTATTCAATTTATGAAATTATTGTTTCCAAACATTTTTTTTATATCATTTTGTGCTTAATTTTTTCAGTGCTTGTTTGAAATGATAATGAAAATTTAATTTCAGCTAAAATCAATGTTACCTACTAAATTGTCTTGTTGAGATTAGTAAGATATCTCCATAATTACGAACAATCATAAAGTAAAAAATGAATTATTAATGAAAATTGCTTTCCAAGAAAATTGCAAGTTTTACCTGAGTAATAAACAGATTTTGAACTCTGAGTTACTTCCCTTGTTTAATTTATATTTTACAATAATAATGGTGGATCACTGGATTGTAAAAGTGCATGTTTTATGTAATACTGTAGTTATATGTTACTAATTATGACATGATATTTAAGTAGGTAACATTGCTTTTAATTGAAATTCAATTTTTCGATTTTTAATTTTCATTATTCTGAATAAGCAGCACTTTTTCTCTCTACCGATGCAATTCTCTATCTGTATAAAAGCCAAGTACGTCTAAAGATGGAGTATTGCTGCCACATCTGGGCTGGAGCTTCTAAAAACAACCTATCCTTCCTTGACAAAGTACAAAATAGACTTTGTGGCTTAGTGGGAAATGCCCTTTTCTCTTCCCTGCAACCTCTCTCCCACAGAAGAGATGTTGCGAGCCTATCTTTGTTTTATCGTTATTTCCATGGCAAGTGCTTGTCCGAACTCCAATCTCTGGTCCCCCCTCGCCAATCCTTCACGATAAACACCCGTCCAGCTAAATCCACTGTCAGTAATTTCCCCCACTGTGCCTAAATCAAAACGTAGATTCCATGAACAAAGCTTCTTTCTGAGAAGTGCACGCCTGTGGAATTCTCTTCCGTTTGCCTGTTTCCCACCTGACTACAACTTGGATGTCTTCAAGTCCAACATAAACAAATTCCTGATTAATCGCCCCCTTAAGTAAGACACTTTATCAACTGTCCAATACCAACTATTACTACGATATTATCTCATTGAGTGGCTTCCGGGCCTTGATAAGTGATGGTCCTCCATGTAAAAAAAAAAAAAAAAAACATATATTTTCTTTGACTTTAAAGACATTTGGTTTTAATTTTTTTTTAATATAAGATTATTATTAATTTTTTTTTTTAATATAAGATTATTATCAATTTTTTAATTTACCTTTTTATTTAGAGGATTTACTTCTCAGCCAGGGATTTTTTCAAAGCCAACAAAGTCTGGGCCATTTTTTAAATGTTTTTTTCCCCGTTGACTACAGTATGTTACTGGTCCTGTGCAATTCTAGGAGGTTCACCATCCCAGGATTTGTCTTCTCCCTTTAAGAAGGGGTTAATTTATTAATAATAATCATCTGAGTTGCATTTATCAAGGAATGCTGACAGTATTGCCCAGGCATATTTTGCTAGCCAGAGTGCTCTCTCTTTGGGGTGCTAGTTCTTTGATAGAAACTAAAATAACTTCATTAGAATTAAAGTAATTTCAGGTTGTAATAGAAAGTTTATTTGACTTTTGTATTGATTTTACACTGAAGATTAAACTTTCAAGAAAATAAACATTAATGTATTATTTGAAATACTGTTCTCATCTTGAGTTGTATTTGCACAGCATTTTCATAACCTTAAGGTACATCTTGCTAAACTCTAATTTATACAGAATTGTGAACAAAACCTTTTATTTAATCCATGGGAGTAGCATGCTCTCATTCCATCAGTCATGACTGAATAATGTTAACCAAAATGTTGAGAGTAACAATCGAAACCAGTGAAACTTTCATGGTTCCCTGTGAGTTTACAGTGAATGAGGCATAAAAAAAAAATGACTAAGTTCACCATTTGCACCCCCCTCCCCATTTAGCCCCAAAAGTCCCCAGTAGACATCAAATCCTGGTGAAAATGAACGGTGCAGTTTTAGGCCTTAACATATGTAAATTTCATCATGCAAAAAAAGAAATGACCAAGTCCATCATTTGCCCACCCACCCTGCCTATTTAGCCTCAAAAGTTCCCAAGGCCATAACATATTTAAATTTGAGTTCAGCACCATGCAAAACTGCTAAATAAATATATACATAAAATTTTGGACAAATATGGTAAAATAGTTAAAAAATGGAGTGTTTTTATTAGACCTAAAAGAGCCTCTGGGACACACCCAAGAGTTATCGCGAAGTATAGACAAACAAAATTATACAGAAATCAGTTAGTTACGACTTCAACTTTTCAGAAAGTTTTATAAAAATCCAAGGCATCAATTTTTTTTAATAAGTAAAAAAAGTGTCAATTTTAGCCATTATAACTCGAAAGGCACCCCTAGGAGCAGAACCAGAGTTTTCCCGGAAAATCCGTTCTGTTTTTTACTCATATCATGTTTAATGTTTGTGCAAAATTTTAAAAACTTCCAAGGCGTAGTTATTGAGAAAAATGTGGACAGACGAACGGACAAGGGTGAATTTACAGGCTCACCGTTCTTTTGTCGGGAGATCAATAAAAACAATAGTCCAAATAATGCTAATTATCAATCTACATTTGAAAATAATGATGACATTATAATGCGATTAATTGTTCTCCATTATATTTGTTATTCTGGCCTGAAATAAAAAAAAAATTCTAATTCCAACAGTTAATGAACAGATGACTCCACAGTTTAAAATGAAAAAAAGAGTTAAATAACTACACAAACCCAGTCTTTACGAAGTGTGGCATGTAACTAAAGTAGATTTACAATATCATTGGTGATTTGGGGAAATGAACAAAATATGTTCGCTCTGAATAGTCTATTGGCTTTAACTTTCCAGTAGGGGGACAAAATCACAGGGGAACTATAAGACACCCAGTGATTTGTATTCTCATGCTAAAGTTTCTGATTGATTGGGGATGGTAGACTATCACTCAAGTGGTACACCGACTATGGAAAAAACACTTGAAAAAAGGCCCAAGATTACTAAAACTTGCACAAATCAAGTTTGAAACCTATAAGTATATATTGCAGAAGAAAATCAAAAACATATTATTTCTGTTTTTAAATATTATTTTGTCTGTTTATAATGTTTAACTTTGGAGCATCTACTTCCAGGAACCACATCAAAGTCCAACACCTGAAAGAAAAAGAGTTAGCCATAAAGATAACGACAAGTCTCACAGAAGTCCTTCTCCACGGGCAAGAAGAAATCGCAGTCGTTCTCCACATCGAAGGTAATCAGAAATGACCTTTATTTCTTATCTCTCTTATACAGTGAATGGGGACTCAAGAAGATTAAAATTTATAAAAATACATCCAGTTAAAATTTTTTTAAAGAGAGAATGAATTGTAAACAATTAAATTTACAAACCATTTTTTTTTTTCAATCTTCAAGCAAAAAAGGGTTAAAATGCAAGTAATTGAATATCTGCTAATAAAAATAAAAATCTTAAAATGACAAAATTTGAATAATAAAATTACTGACACTATGGAATAAGATAAATCGAATTCAAATCCTGTCTCATTCACTTTCATTGCAATACTTTTGAGAAATGTATGAATGCGCCCTTCTCCAGCTATCAATAAAATATCAACTTATGTTCGATTAATTATTTCCTATTGTGATTGTATTTCTTTGTTAAATAGCCAATTTTTTTTTTTTTTTAATGGAAATTGCTCCAGACAAGGCAAGAAGCCACTTGATGTTAGAAGCTAAGAAAAAATATCACTTCATGGTCAAAAACTAGCTAACACTGTAATATGGATAGATTCTGATCCAGAAAATAGCAATCCTTCCTCTTTGTCAGAAACATCGCTTGTTGAATGTAAGAACTAAAAGACAAAAGGAGAGAAGGTAAAGGGGTTAATTTATTACTAATCATCTGAGTTGCTCTTATCAAAGAATGCTGAGTGTTTCCCAGGCATATTTTGCTAGCCAGAGTGCTCTCCCTTTAGGGCGTTGGTTCTTTGATAGTCATGAGACTGCTGAAAGTAAACCCAACGTCCGCTTTCTCCTCATAAGTTACGAAGGGGTGTGCAATAAGTAATGCCCTGACCCACTTCCAGTTGTCTGATCTAGCTGAAATTTTGTATGTGCAATGATTTATATCTCTACGGGTTATGTGGCAAATTACAGCTCTGAACTAATTGTGGTTTCTGTTTTACAGGTGTTTGAACTTAGTCAGGTGTGAAATGGAGCCTGTTGAATGTCGAGCAGTGATCCGGTTTTTGTATTTGAAAGGACGCACACCACAGGAGACGTTTTATGAAATAAAAGAAAATTATGGTGATAATGCCCCATCCTATGACCTTGTAAAACGTTGGCATCGTGAATTCAAACATGGCTGGAAGTCTGTGGAAACAGCTTCCAGACCTGGTTGCCTCCCCTTCTGCCATTGATGAGGCATCTGTCCGTCAAGTTGAGGCTGCCATTTTAGAAGATCGGCGCATTACTATTCGCCAAATAGCCCAAGATGTCAACATTAGTACAGGGTCTGTGGAAACTATCATTCATGACCATTTGCATATGCATAAGGTGTCTGCCAGATAGATTCCCAGGTTGCTCACACCATTCCAGAAGCGAGAACGCATCTAGTGCTTGAGGATGAATTTGGAGATGTGCTAAGAAGATGAGTCAAAGTTTTTCAAAAGACTGATTACACAGGATGAAACCTGGGTCCATCACTATGATCCAGAGACTAAAGCCCAGTCAATGCAGTGAAAGCACTTGGACTCACCACTTCCAAAGAAGGCAAAGGTGCAGCTCTCCGCTGGCAATGTCATGCTCACAGTCTTCTGGAACCAGGACGGAGTAGTGATGACAGATTTTCTGGTAAAGGGTACCACAATTACAGGAGCCTATTATACTTCACTTTTGAGGAAATTAAGGGAAGCTATCAAAATCAAGAGGCGGGGCAAGATCAGCAAAGGTAACTCCTCCTGCAGGACAACGCTCCGGTCCACAACTCGCATGTCGCCAGATCAGAAGCACGAGCGTGTGAGATGAAATGCTCCTTGTCCTCCCTACTCTCCTGACCTTGCACCCTCTGTTACCTCTTCCCAGCCATGAAGTTGTTTTTTGAAAGGAAAGCATTTCCCAGATGATGCAACCTTGATTTCTGAAGTCACATCGTGGTTCGAGGACCAACCTGGGGTGTTCTACGAAAACGATCTCCATAGCTGCACCAAACGATGGGAGAAATGCATAACTCTGGGTGGTTCCTATGTAGAGAAAAACTAATAACTGTGCCAAGTTTCGTTGCTCTATTGCTATGGGAAGTGGGTCAGGGGCATTACTTATTGCACGCCCCTTGTAAGTACTATAAAACAAACGAACAAATAATATAGAATAACTCAAACTGATAACTTAAGTGTTTTACCACTATTTTCTTCATCTGAATGTGATTGAGGATTGTTTGTGAATTTAATGCCTTAGAAACTTCCTCCTTGAGGGAAGCCAGTTCAACTACACCAGAATATATATGATGTTTCGTTGGTCAAGGGTAAACATGTTCACTTGATTTCTTTTCTTGGAAATTGAAGAGGAATAACAGGGTTTTTTAACTTTAAATATATTTTATTCACTTGTACTAATGGGTTGCTTCAATGACCATCCTCAAACAAGGGGTCATAAAGCCACCCCACCCTCCCCATCTCTTAAGAACCCTACATTATGTCTACCTTGGTTAACATTCTAGCAACAACTAATTCAACCTAAAATCTCTCCTGTGTTATGTGATCAAGTTCACCAATCAATTATCTGCTTTTTATGTAGGGTTAGCTGATTGTAAGATCATCCACCATTAATCCTACCATGTAACCCATTACATCTAATAATTATATTTATACTTAACTTTTACAGTATGTTCCTGCTAAGTAATATGCAACAATAATTGTCAAATTCTTACCTATGTTGGGTTACTATAATTTTTTGGTTTGCTGTAATTGTTTCATACACACACACACACACACAAAATTCCAGTTGGTATTATAAGTACAATAATCTATTATTTAAGCTACTTTTAATCAAATTTATTTATAACTTGTAAAAAGAGCATGAAATCTGAACACTTTAAATTCTATAATTCGAATTAATGCGTTTTATGAAATGATTCAGTAAATTAAGAAAACAAGATCTTATTTTTCATTTAATTTCAGAGACAGAAAAAGTCCAACCAGAAGACGAAGTCGATCCAGGTCTCGAGAAAGACGTCATCGGTCACCTGGTAAATTAAACTTTTTAGAAAAAAATCTTGCAACTTTGGATTTCTTTCTATTTTTTTTATTTTATTTTTTTTTATATTTCAAAGCAATTTGTTTTGATGAAAGAAATATGTAACATAGTTTTTATACACATTTTTTTTTATTGTTTTTTATCTTTCATGGCTCCTATTCTGATACTTTTCTCGAGATGACGATTTTCGCTTAAAATATATTTGATTTAACTCAAGTCATTTCTGAAGAAATCAATGTGTTTCTAATTATCTGGACCCTACATTACATTTCAACTGATCCAAATTCTTGAAATAAATAATTCTAACCTCAAATCTTTCCCATTTGTAGTCAAGACAATTTTGAATACAGGGCATCTACTTATATTTTTAATCATGCAACCAATCATTAAATAAAATGACATGATTTCAAAATATGATTTGGAGATTTAAACTTATGATGATCTTCTCCCCATGCAAAAACAAAAATACCAAAAATAAAGAAAAATCTTCATTGTGTAGATACCCATAAAAAATATTGTATGCCAAAAATCACAAATTGATCAATTAGTATTATTTTAAATAACTTACTTTAAAGCGTTTATTCAGTTCAAATAGAAGTTGAATGATACTAAGTATTTAGTATCATTTTATTGAATCACATTTTACGACTAAATGAGGAGCGATTATCTCTTGACGTCATTTTGCAGGAAAAGGGAAATAATTCCAAATATTTCAAACTTAAAATTATAGTTTAGATTGTCATTTTTAACAAACATGAGGTGAGTGATAGGGAAAAATTAAATTCTTGATAAAAATAGAACTACTTGGTCAATTAACGTGATTTTTAGTGCTCACCATCTTTTTCTTGTTATGAGTATGTACATAATAAAACTTTTTTTTCTGGAGGAGTTATGGATGAGCACCAAACTTATTTACTCCCAAATGACATTTGTCAATTATTTTTTTATTCTCTTGTTTTCTAATTTGTATTCATTTAAAAACAAAGTGATATAAAAGTGAAAACTTAACTTTTCTCCTTTTGTTGCATAGGTTAAATTCATGTTTTAACTTTGAATTTTCATCATTATATTTTTATTTTCAGCTCCTCGGCATAGAGATGATGACAGGTTAGTTTCTTTTGATTTTTCGGTGTTTATTTATATTGAGATACAACATGGCCGTTCACAATGAAATAAAAGGAAAACTTCTACATATATTTACTAATTAGTGTTCACAAAAATAATGGAAAATTATCGAGTAGAACTTTAATAAAAAAAATAATATCAATTTACTATTCAGAATCCATGAGATCTAAACAAGTCACGTCAAGCCAAAATTGTCATATAAGATTATGTCCTGTTTTCTAATATGAAGACTATACATTGTCTTGTTAAATTTTGTGGATTGTAAATAGAAAATTGATATTTTTATTAAAATTTTATTTGATTGAGTTTCAATAAGAATAAACAGATTTTTTTTAGTTTTTATTTTTGCTTTTACTATTTATCTCCCTTGTTTCATTGAAAATTTTAATTTCATGAATATTTAAAAAAAAAATTTTATTTTTAATCTTTTAAAGTATTTATTATCTTATTATTTTTATTATTTGAAATAAGTGATGACTGAAAATCCCATTCGTTTGTAAACGGACCCAGTGTTTTAGGGTTTCTTTATTAGCTGTTTCTGCATGTGTACCAAGTTCTGTTCTATGTTTCCTACAATTTTGTAGTAGAATGCCTTCAGTTGAAGACCAGATAATTATGTTGCATGGCTTTTAGTTATGTAACTCATGTTGTTGTCTTTTAGTTATGTAACTGTCCCATATTTAGGTCCACCATCTTTAAATATGTCACCATGTAGTTGCAGTCCAATCTCATCATAAAATACTACATACGACAACGCAAAAGTTTATAGATATTTTTTTATTTATCTGTCCAGAGAAACAATTTCATGAACCGTGACACTAAATGCCATTAAGAGATACCCAGACCTCTTTTTCTCCTAGGTGGGAGTGATATGCCTTAGCAATACTTGAGATGTTTGCTCTGTCTAGTCAAGGAAAAAGATCTTTCTAATCTCCCACTTCTCACCCATGCTTCTACGTATGACCTTAAAAGGCATCCAGTGGTGAGGCCCGATTTTGGGAATGTGGGAAATGGGAAGTTTCCATTTAATTACCATTGCTCGCATACCCACTTTAACCTGGAGTGGTAATACCTGTTAGGGCATCTTGTGCTACCAAATCAGGCTATCTGAAGATACTGGCTTCCTGACTAACACTGCACCAAATATTGATATTGTTTTTCCTTTCCCTTTGCAAGACTCAATCAGGTTTTGCAAAGTCAAAAACATTTTACTTGTTAAAAATCATCAAACTAAACACCATAAATAAATATTTGAAGATAAAAGACCTTTTCCAAAATTATTGAATTTGACAATAAATAATCGGAAAAATATCAATATGCCACGAAACAAAACAACCAAATCAAACTCCATTAATAGATATTTAAAGATATAAAGAATTTGAAGTATAATAAATTATTTAAAAAATTATTGGGTTTTCCATTAAACTACCCGAAAACGGTTGATATGCCATAAAACAAAACAAGTAAACCAAACTGCTTACCCATGAGGTTACAGTCACACAAGACTTCTTTTCACCTTTCTTTCAATTCTTAATAACAAATAGAGAATGAGAAGAAAATAATGTCAGAGGTAGCACAGGATTTGCTTGTTATTATCTGGTGTTTATTCTTGTCTGCTATTTTTATAAACAAACACACTCATATTGTAAGTTGTATATGTTTCTGATTCTCTTAAGTCATAAAACTTGATTTACTATAAAAAAAATCTGGCATTGAAATCAACTAGGTATGAAGAACTGGTAAAAAAAATCAAATACATAACAAATGTTATGTTACTCTTGTACCTCGTTGGATAAATTTTTAGTATTTTTACTTACTTTAAAACGTTTATTCAGTTAAAAAAAAAAACAAGTAGTTTCTACCGTTATGTGAGAACAATAAAAACTGGCCATGACTTGAAACTTATCTTTGAAGTTTAGATAATGACTTCAAAATAAATAAAACAAAATACTGTTAAAAATTCACCCAATAGTCTAGTGTAAGACCCTTCAGTATTTAACAAGTAGATTTGTTTTGACATTATTCATTAAATTATATTGTGTAGTTTATTCTCTGCACATAGATCTTCACATATTCAAAGTCATCAACTTGTACTGTCTGATGCATCTATCTCTCTGACCAAATTCCAATATTTTTTTTTTTTTAATTGCATTTTCACCCCAAACAAAGCACAGTGCCACTTTGATGAAAGACTACTATCTGGGACATAAGTTGCAGAGATACTATGTAGGGAGTTGAGCAGACAGATGTCTGTTTACATTACACTTGAACTTTTGCATGTCAGTACAGTTAGAGAAGCAGGAACTCGAAAGGGAAATCCAAAGCATAGCAGTTCTGGGGAAGAAACTATTAGAGTAGAAGACTTTTCGGCATCTGGGGATCTTTACTATGTAAGGGTGGGACTTTGCTGCATGTTGGATTTGTCAGGGGTAGTTACGTTGAGAAGGTACAAGGGCTTGTAGTTTGTCGGAACATCTACCATTAAAATACTTATAAAACAGGCAGAGGGATGCAACATTTCGTCGAGGGGCAAAGGTTGAAGCTTAGTTTACAGTTCAGGACCTATTAGGTTGGCGACTCTCTTTTGAATCCTGGCCAAGAGTGAGTCTAGTAGCAGATGCACCAGCCCAAATGTGGCAAACAATACTCCATACATGGGCGAATGGTGGCATTGTAAAGGTACAGGATACTTTCAGGCGTAAGTAACTTTCTATCACGGTAGAGAGAGCCCACCATCTTTGCAGCAGCCTTAGCAATGCCCTCGATATATCTGTTCCAACTCCTGTTCCCTGTGAACATTAAGCTGAGGAGTTTTAACAAAGTACTTTCAAGTAATGTATCTTTAGGCATAGCTATTGGTGATTGAGAAGGTTTCTTGTCATTATTAAAGGAAAGGAGCTTAGTCTTAGTAGCATTGAACATTACCATCCCTTTTTGTCCTCATTCTACTACAGATTGGCGGTCTTCCTGTAGGGTTTCTGCCATTGTTTTGGATATGTGTTCATTCATTTTCCCCTCATGCCTGTTATAGAGCATGGTGTCATCAGTAAATATACCCACCTCAGTGACAATTTTATCGGAATGGTCATTTATGAATATCAGGAATAATAAAGGTCCAAGGATCGACCCCCCCCCCTCCGAGGTACACCCGCATTTATATCATATTGTTTTGACGTACGGCCATCAAAGACAACCTGGATTCTTCTCATATTTAAGAATGATTTAATTATGTTTAGTATTCGTCTAATAATACCATAGAATCTGATTTTCATAAGAAGACCATGTCATACCCTGTCAAAAGCCTTAGATATATGTAGGTCTACTACCTTCACTCCCCTGCCTTATCCAGTGCATGTTATATACATTCAGAGATTACAGTTAGGATATCTGCTGTAGAACAGGCTTGCCTAAATCCATAATGATGGTCGGACAGACGTTTAGCAACTGCAAGGTGGTGAACTAGAGCTTGATTAATTATGAACCCAAATATTTTGGCGAAAAAAGTGAGGAGACTAATGAGGCGATAATTTAATGGGTCAGTTCTTTCGCCAGAATTCTTGTAAACTGGTACCACAAAAGCAGTTTTCCAGCAGTCATGGAAGCAAGATTCGTTAAGGCATTTGTTGAAAAGTTTGGAGAGACCTGAAGCAACCTTAGTGGAGCAGTTTTGTAATAGAACAGCCGGCATGAGATCAGGTCCAAATACTTTTGAGGTGTCTAGGTTTTTTTTAGCATTTCATGTACTTGAGAAGGAGTGATTTTCAAATCATCTAGTGCAGTTTCTGTCCACAAAGGAAAATCAGAGAGGGAGTGGTTTGCTGAGTCTAAAGTAGAGTTTGAAGCAAACTGACAGGCAAGCATGTTTGTTTGTATGGCAATCCAGAAAACTGTCTCATGATTGTTGGATAGTGGGGGAATTGTTGATTACCCATTATTTACTACACTGTTGTAGATTTTTCAGAAATCATGAGTTCCTAATTTCTGTGCTTAAATATGTTTTCTGGTGGTTTCGGTATATTCTCTCTTAGCTGTCGCTATTTCTTTCTTACAATTACTTGTAGCTTATATAAACTTTTGCCTGTTTATACTAGACTTATGCTGGATAAATCTGCGGTATGCATGCCGCCTTTGAGCAATGGCAGCTACACAAGTAGAAATAAACCATTGAGGAAAGTGGGGTTTGCTATAGAACTTCCGTGTGGAAACATGGGCTTCAATTGCCACTTTGAACCATTCAGTAGTCTCATTTGCCCACTATTCTGCAGGAAGAGAAAAGATATTTACCCATGGGGCATCTCTGATGTGATCTCTAATGGCATCCCAGTCATCCTTATTGTAGTACCTTGTCGTTTTGAGCAATGGCTTTTCAACTTGGGGTCAAGAGTTTAGAGTGATGTCCATCATTATCACAGCATGATCAGCATTCCCAAGTGGGTAATGGGCATTTGTTACACAATCTTCAGGAACTGTTAGAAATAAATCCAGAAGTGAGGCTTGCTGGTCCTCACGAGACGGGTCGGGAACATTACTGTCTGTGTCAGAGAATGAGATATAGAAAAGTTATGGATGATGCTACCAACTGTAGTTAGAGAAGCCAAGCTAACTACTGTAGTGTGCATTAAAGTCACCAAATACATATATTTGAGCACTAATGTCAAACGAGAGTGCTACATCTAAGCTGTCAGAGACATGATTGATTAGAGTACAGTCCTGAGTCAAGGGAAAGTGATAAAGAAAATATAAGTAGCTAAGCTATGTTGTAAAGTTAGTTTAAAGCACATCAAGACCGGGTCATCCGATTCTAGTTTAGATTCCCTAGTCATGGGGAGGGTGTTACGAGTATAGACTCCAAGTCCGTACATGTGTCTGTGAGATATCCGAGGAGTTTGCTAGGAGAAATGATGCATCATCTAAGTGCTAAGTCCACGGATATTTATAAATGCAAGCCTCAAGGGAGGAGCCAAATCATTAGTGTGTGTCTGGTTTGATCATAATTTTGGATTGAGCTGTCATTTCATTTTATAGTTTAAGTTTAGGGTGAGAGATGCTAGACAAAGCGGATGTACATAGCCACCATCATGCAATACAAGTAGACCATCAGCTGACTTCTCATCCACAGGAATGTGGCCTCGAGAATGCCCACCAGAGATGAGTGCAGGGTCCCTTTCCATGCATGGCATGGCACTACAAACATCCTGATATTATATAACTGACGATAGGGCAGCCATTGCAAACACTACCAAGAGTTAGGGCTCCTGTACTGTCAGTTGGAATACAGTAGTTAGACAAACTGTCAAATTGGTACCCTCAAACCTGTCAGACAAGAGTAGCCCAGTCCAATTGCATTAGCATACATGGTAAACCAGCATCCCCAAAATGCCCAGGTGTAGAGGAAGGGAATGAGGTGGATGTGGAGGATGGCATTCATTGCCCTATTCAGGAAACAAGGCTAAGCACTGGGTGTCTCTAATAAGTCCATATGATTGCACCTTTGCTCCTGGCTAATACACAAAGGAGGAGTATGGAAACTGAGCTTTGCCAATCTACTCATTAAGCAGTTTAGGTTTGCAAACCAGTGATTTGATTGAGTCACCAGCTCTAGGGAGGTTGTCGGCCAGGGCTGAGGAGGCCTCCTTTTCCAGTTTTGTGTCAAGATATATGAGATCAGTGACACGGGTTTAATATCGGAGTTTTCCTTCTCCTAGATTGATGACCCAACCAGATCTACGGGTCCATCAGCACCGAAAGGGTTATTCTTGCACCTAGTTTCAAAGTCAGGTATTTCTGTGCGCTGTTAGAATTAATCGAGTTAGTATC
This sequence comes from Euprymna scolopes, assembly GCF_053919585.1. Taxonomy (NCBI): domain Eukaryota; kingdom Metazoa; phylum Mollusca; class Cephalopoda; order Sepiida; family Sepiolidae; genus Euprymna; species Euprymna scolopes. The sequence continues at coordinate 150,331,592 of NC_136484.1, read as the reverse complement.
AAAGATAATTAGTATCTGCTTTGAATATACACTTCTCCAAATAGGATTAAGATTGGAAGATGTAGTTATTCACACGTTTTGAGTGGAAACACAGGTGCGGGTATGCATGAGTATGGCATGTAGATTAAAGGTTAATATCTACTAGAATTCAACGAGGATTAAATATTGTTATCACAACTTTCTCAGAAGCCAGAAAAATAGTTGATACATACTTAAAGGACAACACATATGCTGAGACAAAAAAAAAGACAACCAAACCATGCCAACATAATGATATATATGATCAATATAAAGAAATGATAAACAAACTGATTGCATTAAACATTAAGGAATGGCCACAATTTCAAAATAGCCTAAAAGAAAAATACTCAAATCTGGACAACAAAGCAATAGAAATAACAAATCCAAACAAATAAAGTAAGATTCCACAACAACAGAAACATTAAAAAAAATATCACACAAACCAACAAAACAATCACCAGAAATTAATAAAAATATAAGCAATGATAAAACAGCAAATAAAGAATGTGCCAGAAAAGAAGAAAACCAAACAATATACACAGATTCCAAATACAAGAAAAAATGGAAAACACTTTGGATAAAAAAAAAAACAAACACAAGTAATCAAGATGGAAAAAAATAAACAAAGAGCCAAAACAACAACATCCAAATCAAGACCTAGATCGACATCCAGATCCGAACAAAAAAAGAAAAAACTCGGCAACACACTCCACCAAAGACATAAACTCCGACAAAAGACAAACCCTCTACCTCTAAAGAGATGGAAATAGAGGAAAATTAAATAGCCTCATGGATACCCTACCCTCTATCCCAAAAGCTTATAAATACACAAACATACATGAAACCATCTTATGACTCAAATACAACAGATACAAACACACATAAGATTCTACAATGGAACTTTAAAGGAATAAAAGCAAACCTCAACGAACAACAGCTGCTCATCAAAAAATTGAGCTCAGCCATTATCTGTCTACAAAAAACTTTTCTGAAAAATGACCAAAAAATAAACAAAAATTATCAAGAATATAACTACATCAAAACTCTGATTTTCATGCTTCAGGAGACACATCTATCCTAGTCTGGAATGATAGACCTCATAGCCACATAGGACTTAAAACAAAACTACAGGCATCAGCTGTAAAAATTACCTTAAATAAATATTTGCTCCATATACATTTTTCCCAGTGAGAAAATTAAAAAAAAAAAAAAAAATGAATTACAAAATCTAATTAAATAACTCCCCACACTATTTATAATACTTGGAAACTTTAACTGTCACAGCTCAATTTGGGGCTGTAACGAAACAAATCAAAAAGGCAGAAACCTGGAAAGATTTATAAGCAAAAATGATCTTTATCTATATAACAACCAATCCCCAACATACATGTACCCATACTTAGGAAAATATTATGCAATTGATCTGACCTTATGTGATCCAACCCTAGTTTTGGATTTCTCTTGGTCAATATGCGACGATACTTGTGGAAGTGACCACTTCCTCATTATCCTTGAAAGTCTAAGCTCTAACCATGAAAATAAAATTCCTAACTGGAATCTAAACAAAGCAAATTGGGAAAAATTTAAAACAATCTGTTCTATCAAACTAGTTTCAAACCCAAACATCAATAAAGAAGATCAAATCTCTCACTTCACCAAAACAATAACTTCCATAGCAGAGAGATGCATCCCAAAATACTCCAAAAACACTGAACACAACTATCCCTGGTTCAATGAAAAATTCAAAAAAGCAATACAATTATACAAAGCTGCCCTACACAAATTTAATATACACCCAACATCAGAAAATTTGAATTCCTTCAAAATATGCCCGGCCAAAGCATGGAAAATCATCAAACAGTCAAAACGTTCCTCATGGAAAGAATTTATATTCACAATTAACGCTAAAACAAAAACTGTATAGAACATGATTAGAAAGATCTCTGGAAAAAAAACAAACACCCCTCTCAAGCATTTATTCAACTGCAATGTAAAAATAACCGACTCTAAAGAAATAGCTAACACGTTTGCCCAAAATTTCACCCAAAACTCCTCTGCAACAAATCACAACCAAAAATTCCAAAGCATCAAAAGAAAAGATGAAAAAGTAAATCTCGACTTTCATTCCAAGAACACAGAAACATACAATTTACCTTTTACTCTGACTGAATTGTCAGACTCCCTCAACCAATCTCACAACACTGCAGTAGAACCTGACCATTACACACTATGAATTCCTTAAACAACTTCCAAAAAAGCTTCAAAACATTTTGAACAAAATCTGGTCCAGTGGGAACATGCCTAACTCCTGGAAACAAGCCAATATCATTTCAATACCCAAACCTGAGAAAGACTTGTGTAATCCTTTCAACTACAGACCTATTTCCCCAACCAGTTGTCTCTGTAAGACCTTAGAGAGAATGATCAACAAAATTAATCTGGATGCTTGAAACTAACAACAAAAGATTTTCAAGCAGGCTACAGAAAAGGACGTAGCAACATAAATCATCTTGTCTGCTTTAAAACATTTTTCAGAAGTGCCTGCATTAGAAAAGAACATGTAACTGCAATTTTCTTTGATCTTGAGAATGCCTTTGACACCACATGGAAATATTGTGTAATGTGAGATCTATACAACTTTGGTCTCAAAGGCAAACTAGTAACATTCATTAAAAATTTCTTATCCAACCACTTCTTCAAAGTTATATATGGAAAAACTTTCTGAGCTCTACGAGTAGGAAATGGGCATCCAAGAGGGAAGTGTACTATCAGCCACACTATTCAACATTAAAATGAACAGTATAACAAAAACTTTAAAGCCTGAACTTTCTATATGTTAACGATTTTCTAATTGGTTACAGATCAAAACACATCTACACCATAGAATGTCAACTGCAATAATCTCTCAGTAAAATCAGTGAGTGGGCCAACAAAAATGGATTCAAATTCTCCCTAACTAAAGCCAAATGCATACACTTCTACCAGCAACCTACATTTGAATCCCTCTCTTAAACTCAATAATTCAGAAATAAATTCTTAGGCATCGTCTTTGACAAAAAACTAACGTACAGACCTCACTTAAAATATCTGAGAGTCAAATGCAATAAATCAGTTAACCTAATAAGAGCTTTAGACTTTACCAAACACTAACTGGGGAGCAGACCAACAAGTTTTAATAAAACTCTACAGAACATTAATCCAATCAAAAATAAACTATGCTGTTTCGTCTATGGAACAGCCAGGAAGTCCTATTTAAAACATTAGAAACTATCTATAACCAAGGACTCAGACTGACGCTAGGAGCTTCTAGCACCTCTCCAGTAAACAGTTTATATATGGAAGCCTATGAATGTCCACTCCACCTAAGGTGGGAAAACTTACACAACAATATTATATTAAAGTTTTCTCAGATCATGGAAACTCAAATTACAATTGTTCTCTTCCATCCTGAATACCAAATTCTCTTCAACAGGAAAAAATAGCATAAAAACTTTTGGATTAAAAATGGAGTATTCACTAGAAAACTGTCAAATAGACAAAAACAATATACATAAATCGAAATTCCCTGAACATACTCCTTGGTCACTGAAACAACCTAGAATCATTCTAAACCTATCAAAATACCTCAAATCTAACACGCACCCCACAATTTACTTTAACCACCTAAACAACGTATTAGAACAACATCCAAACAGATGGCTCTAAAGACAAAAATAAAGTTGGAAGTGCAGCCATTTGTGATAACATCAAAACGCCTACCAGACAACACATCAATCTTCAGTGTTGAAGCCATAGCCATAGATTTAGCCTTAGACTTGAACTCAACTATAACAAATACATAATACTTTCAGACTCACTATCAGTGTTAACATTACTAAAAAACACAAATCTAAACAATCCTCTGATCATCAATCTCCTACAAAGAATCAACTTCATTACACAAAACATATTACCTTCTGCAGAATACCCATCCATGTCAGACTAACAGGAAACGAAGAAGTAGATACAGCAGCAAAACAATCACTCAAAATGAACTCTAGCAACACGAAAGTACCCTACACTGACTACAAACCGCTAATCAAGAACTTTAATATGTCCAAATGATAAGAGCTATGAAACTCCTGCAAAAACAACAAACTTTACCAAATCAAAACCATCCTCAAAGAATGGGCAGAAGTTAAAATCTCTAACAGGAAAATGACAAGGAAAGGAGCAATAACAGCAAGACTTTAAATAGGACATACAGCAAAATATAGTAAAAAAAAAAAAAAAATCTAAAACACAGTATATAACTAGTTCCCACCAAAGAGCATTACTTCTACTCAAATTTCAATACTAACAAAATCTGTAAAAATGTACAAAACCAAAACAAAACCAATTCTTCAGCATTAAATAACCCAAAAGATTTGATATGCTGCTAAAATAAACCAATTAAACTAAGCAAATATAGGAAGGGTGTTGATTATGACCCGGGAGACCCCCCCCCCTTGTGTTTCGTTGCAATGTCATGGAATAAAAGAATAGGTTTATATCCAAGTTTTCATTCTCTCAGAAAGGTAACTTGACAAGATTTACCGATCAATTGCACTAAAAGAGGTGGCCATGCACGAAAGGGGGTCCAAACCAGGTTTATTAGCACCCTCACATAGTTGGTAAGATAATAGGTATCATACTTAAAGTTCTGCCTTCTATCCAGGATGATCTAGAATTCAGGTATTAAGTATCATACTTAAAGTTGTTCTTCTAAAGTTTAAAAAACAGGGTAAGTCTCCCTTCCAATAAAATACAATAATGTAATTTTGTATCAACATGAGAAGGCTCACTATTTTGTATTAATTTGGATTAGAAAAAGTGGTTTGAAACTGGTTAAAAAAAAAATGGATAAAAATACAGTACTAATGCAGTATTAAAATACAGGATTAAGTATTAAGTTTAAACTAGTTAAGAATAATGTATAATGCAGAAGAGATAACGGTAGCGTTCTTGGAGTCAAAATACCTGACCATTTTTAATTTGGACTTTTCCTGATATTAAAGACCTCGAAGAGAAAAAAAAACTGACTATTTTCAGAACACATTTAACAAAGAAAAGATTTACAATTACAAAATGAATCCAATTAAAATGTTTGGAATTTAAGTCTAGATGAAATATAAAGTGCAATGCACAAACTGTTTGCGATATTTAGAACAAGTGGATTTCAGAAAATAAATAAATAGAAAAATGACTTATCTTTTATCTCGGACAAAATTTCCGTGCGTTCTTCTGTTGTGGTAGCTCAAAAGAAAGAAAGAAAACTTGTCTGCATGTCTTGACCATGTCCTGTACTTAAAGACCTGGCATAAATAATGTGGGGTGGAGGTAGGTAATCTTAGTATGATTCTGTACCTTCATTTATTTTTTACGGTTTTACTTTCACTACCTACCTCCACCCCTTTTTCTCTCTCTACCTCTATCTACCTCTCACTTTAAAGTTAGAAAGTTCTTGCATCATCTGTGCAAGATGCACCACCGCTAGCGCTTTGGTGACTCTTCTGAAAAGGAGACTTTGTTGGTTTGAGCACATTCTTCAACAACCATTGGAGGAATTAATTCGCAAGTTGATGATCCAAATTGCATCTAATGACTGAAGGAAATGCAAAGGCAGCCAACTGTAGCTGATCTCCATATTTTTTCTTTGTATTCAATCCAACCAGAAATGGTATGTTAAAACTCAGTTGCTGACCAACTTGGATGGCATGGGTTTGATGTAAGATGTAATGAAATAATTTAAAATTGGCTCAACCCACCCTGGATGAAGGCCATTACAAGTGTTAGATTGTTATTTCCCTTTGTATTATAAGTTTTGACTTGAGGGATGCAAGTCATGGTGAAAATAAATTTTTTTCAATTTGTTTTGTTTAATTTCTTAACATTTTTGGCATTAAAAGATTATCATTGTTTATTTATTTTCAATGTTCATTTTTCAGAAAAAAACGCAGCAAAAAACCAAAACGAGATCACAAAGAGCGGAGCCGTGATGAAGATCGCCATCGTGATCGAGGACGAGATCGCGATAGGGATCGTGATGATAAGAGAGAACGAGACAGTGAACATTATAAGGACAGGGGACAACATCGCAGTGGAGGAGGAGGAGGTCGAGAAAGTACGAAGGAACTAGAAATCAGAGAAGCTAATGAAGTCAGAGCCAGGCTTGGCCTAGCTCCACTTCGACCTTGATCTACATTTTTTATTTAAAAAAAACAAAAAAAGATTTTTAAAACTTTATTTTCATCATCTTAAAATTCATAAAAAAAATAACAAAATAAATTCATTTTTTGTAAAAAAAAAATTTTATTGCTTATCAGTTTTTTTTTTTTTTCAATACCATTTTTTATTAGCATGTGAATGATGCAAGCAAAATAGTTTTTTAAATGCATATCTGTCTATATATTAATAATGGAAATTTAGTATCTGTTTTTTTTTTTTTTCTTGTTTGTTTTTTTTTTTTCTTAGAAATTGCTCCAGACAAAAGCCACTTGATATAAGATGTTTAAAAGAAATAACGCTTTAAGGTTAAAAATTAGCCAATGTTATATGGAAAGATTCCAATTCAGAAAAAAGCAATTCTCTCTCCTTTTGTTAGAAAAAAAATCACTCATGGAATGTGTAGACCGGTGGTTCCCAACCTATTTTGGGCCATGCCCCACCTAAGCATTTCTAAAATCCTGATGCTTCCCCTTTGTGATATTTAATTTTTGTTATTAAAAATCCCTCTGTTATTCAGTGAAATAAGCTTAAAAGGCCATTAAGATTCACTATGAAACAATTCACTGTTAATATAATAATAATAGTAATAATAATAATAATAATAACTCATTCTCAAATTGCCCTATTGTCTTTGGTATAGTAAGCCCAAGGGTGCACGTCCTGCCCATGCCCCACCGGTGGGGCATGCGCCCGACGTTGGGAATGACTGGTGTAGACTAAAGGACAAAATAAGGAAAGCAAGAATTACGTAAACTCAAAATACACTATCTACTCTATAAAATATATACATAACAGGGAATATTTTTGGAGAGTAGAAAATATTTGTCTGAATTCAAAACTATACTATTGCTTCTATTAATATTGTACTAATTTGTAATGCTCAGCTCAGCTAATATCTGTTCTGTTGTCATGAGACCATCTTCCCAGGCATTACCTCCTTGTTTGGGGAGACAGTATACATCAGCAAAAAATCGTCACAATTGGCTGTTCATTAGCAAGCTTAACTTCTGCTAGATATCATATCGAAAATATATGACCAACGAAAGCATATTGTTGGTGTGATACTATCGCCCTCTCTCCCCAAGTGTTAAGAAGTAAAAAAAAAAAAAAAAAAAAAAAAAAAAAAGGAAGGAAATAAAACAAAATAAATTTATCAGCAGAACAAAGGTATAGGAAGTTGTTCACCAAGATACCCAAAAGGCAGCTGAATTAGTATTCTTTATCAAGGTGTGGCAGTAATGGGAACAAAAGGATCGGACAATAGAGACTGATATATTTAGAGTTAGTTTATGGTCAGTTTTAGGAGTGGATATGAGTTTTGGAACAGTTTATAGACTGTCTTGGGTTTGTGACGGTTGAGGACAGTTTCCAGTTTGACACCGCTCAACTATTATGACAGATTATGACTCGGAGCAGATTGAAATAAGCTAATGTCAACTGACAAACACATCCTCAACAAAAGTATAAAACATTGTATTCTACATCATAACCTGTAAAAACTGTATCCTAAGGCCACCATATCTCGGGGTTCTACTGTACTTTTATTTTTCTGGACCAAGTTTCAATTAAACACTCCAAATTAAGAAAGAAATGAAAAGGTTAAAGTTTTATTTAACTCTGGTTATTTGAATATAAAAATTTTCTGCGGAAAGTGAAAATCACATTTGTATTTTCTAAGTATATTCATGAAAAGCATAATTATATTAAGAATTCATTTAAGTAGGCTTTTTTTTAATTTTTTTTTTTTTTATAGATATGAAATTTTTATTAAAATGAATTTCATTTTCACTTCAAGTTCAGCCTTGAAGGTATTTATTTTGAATAAGTCATGTTAAATGGAATGTTGACCTTTTCATTTTGACCAAAATGTTAGGATGTTTAATGGGAACTTGATCCAGTTTTCACTGATGTAATCAATCAATATTTTTTCAAATGGAACTTATTTCGATATTGTTAACTGTTTTGAGTAACTAGTTTATATCTGCTCCTTGAGCAGTTTTGGTACAGTATCTGAATATGTCAATTTCTATCCTTGACTAACTTTTATTGCTTTATAACAAGTACAAAGAAAAATTAGCTAGTATGAGAACAGATGTTTGTATTCAGGAAAAACCAGCTATACTAGTAGAACTTGTTATACTATAGCAAGTAGAAAATCCAATTTGGAAAAAAAATAATCTTTAAATGTATTGAATACCCTTTTGCTACTTTTTTTTCTGAATTATAATAAAAATGGTCATTTGGTTTAAAAAAAATATATATATTTATGCATTCATTCATTCAAGTGGTATCCTACCTGGTACAGACATTGACGGCTATGACTCTCCATCTATCTCTCTCCCTCAAGGCATTCATGAATTCATTGTTGCTCATTCAGAACCCCATTCATGCTGTTTTTTGAAAATGTTTTGATGTATTGATATAGCTTTCTTTGCAATTCTGCAGTTTCTTTCTGCCCGAGCAGTGTCCTTACTGGGCGATTGTCCCAACCATTGTATTCACTAGAATTTTCTGCACAATACGAGATACAAAGCTGTGAACAGAATTATTTCTGATTGTTTCTGTATTACATCAGTCACCTGCTTTCCATTAACTCACATTACCATGATCCGAGGGCAGAACTGGGTTCTTGACCTTCTCTAAGGGTTTCCCACAGACTAGTGGAGGAAAGGAGGTGCCTTACTTTTGCTTTGATAATAGTGCTATCCCACCACCCTATACAGTGCCTAGCATTCCCAAATAATCACCCATCTGGTACTGGCCAGACTCATCGTTGCTTAACTTTGGTGATCTGGCCGGAACCAGTATGTCAATGTGATTATGCCATACATATGCATATTTTTTTTTTTTGTTTTTTTCATATTATGTTAATTTCTTTAAAATTATAAAACACATATCCAGTTAAAACAAAAGTCCTTTAGAGTTGAGTGAGATTTGAATTTGAGTATGGAAAGTGTAAAAAAAAAAACACCTCAAAGCAAACAATCTTAGTAATGTGTACTCTGCCTTTTCTTTTTTTTTTTTTTTTGTCAACTAATTAGATGTTTCTATTTGTGTATGAACAGACAAACTCTAAAAACACCATAACTTTTTAAAAGTATATCAATGAACCATAGTCAAAATATCAAGATACTGGCTGATCAATATGATTTCAACAAAAAAAAAAAAAAAAAAAAATACTGCAACATCACCCCCCCCCCCAAAAAAAAATGTGCATTTTGATATTTTATTATATTCCAGGTAATGTAAGTAGCGTTGATTATAACATACTTTTTTCTTTTCTTTTTCTGTTTTTTTCTAATGAACCATTCTTAGCCAGTCGGTTATTTCCCCTATTGACCAAGAGAATTCTATTAAGCATGTGAACAGTGTGATCATGCATGGTAATGAAAACTGACCAGTAAGGTTTTAGGACATGCATTACATGAAAGGAAATGATAATAAAATGATATGATGGATGTGTAATGTGAATCTTGACGACAAACCTCAGAGGCAGATTAAATCTATAGTATAGGTAGATGTGTATAACGCACACGATTTTGTTAATATAGCCATTAAAAGAATGGATGAGAGTTCTTCGGTCAGTAGTAGATGTAGAATAGTTGAGGTAGTTGGGTCAGTTCAGAGAAAACATGGGATGGAAGTGATAAGGATGTATTTGAGGGAAAGTTTGTATGAGTTATCGAAAATCATGGGTTAGTTGTTTAAATTATTTGTGCTTTTATTTGAAACATAAAAGTTTTGTTTTTTAATTCTTGTTCAATTATTTTCTGATTTCATTTCTGACAAAATTCTCATCAACTGAATAATAGGTTTTGCCTTTTTTTATATATATACTTACAAACAAGGCATCTGGAAATTCCAGTTGAGATAGCAAGGTCAGTTGGCAGTAGTAGGCCAAGGAAAATGTAGAAGGCAATGATAAGAATGAATTTGATAAGCCTTTTTTAAGTTGTAGTTATTTTTTCTTATTTTGGTATCATCCTGCTTGAAAGATGCACGATTGGCTTAATTGTCTCGTTAAACATGATTTCTTCATACAAACATATATTTCATCAATAAAAATGGTGAACATTTTCCGTCTAGTTAATCTTTTAATCGTTCTTTCCAAATCCTAAACAACTTACATGAGTCAGAAAATAAATTAACATTTTTTTTTTTTTTTTTTTTTTCTTAACTATTATGCCAATGAGACATAAGGGGTTACGGCGATTAAGGGACTAATTTATAGAGAGTATCCTAAATGAGGAGTTGTGTAGCAAGATGCTTGTTCACATTACATTTAAATTTCTGCATGTTGATATAGTTGAAAAAACAAAGAGCAGATAGGGAATTCCAATGAAAAAAGCTATTAGAAAGTCTTCCAGTATTTAGGGACCGCTACAGAAGGGGATGAGATTTTTCTGCTAGTCAGATTGGTCAAGAATAATTGGGTAATTATATTTAGGTGATGAAAATGCAGTAAGTTCATTGGAGCACAGTTTGCGGAAGTACTTGTAAAACAAGCACAAGGGCGCAATGTTGTAGTGATAGGACAGGGGCTAGAGTTTGGTAGACAGTGTGGGAACTGCTAAGTTAGACTCTTTTTTTCTTTGGTGTGTGTTCAGGAGGGAGAGATTAGGGTGTTTAAATTTTGGAAAAAAATGGTCACAATATTAAATGGATAGAAAGCGTGAATTACTGCATCTTTTGATTAGATTTCTTCAGAAATAGACAGGAACAAGAAACGATTAGCAGGAGAACAAAGTTTTTAGAGAGAATTGTGATATACACAGGATAATTACAAGAAACCTTCTCCATCACTGATTGGCTAATAATACACTACTTGAAAGTACTTCCCTTAAGCTCCAAGGCTTAACTTTCACAATCAACAGAAATGGAAACAAATACATTGAGGTAATTGCCAATGCTACTGCGTGGAAAGTAGGCTCTCTCTACTGTACTAGAAGATTACTCATACCTGAAAGTATCCTGTATTTTTACAAGCCATTATTTGCTCATACATGGAGTATTGTTGCCACATCTGGGCTAGTGCGTCTGCCACTAGTCTCTTGCTGCTAGGCAGGGTTAAAAAAATGTTGCCAACCTAATAGGTTGGTACTGTCAACCATACTCTAACCTCTATCCCATTGCCGAAATGTGGTATCTCTGTGCGTGATTTACAATTACTTTAATGGAAAAGTGCTTGGAGTTCATCCAAGCACAATTACTCCCTTGACATAAATAAACCCGACAAACAGCAACATTCCACTCCTACACTGTAGAAATCCTTAGATGCCATAAAGCCTTCTACTCAAATAGTTTCTTTCATCGAGCTGTTAGACTTTGGTATTCCCTCTCGGGTCCCTGCTTGCTTGGCTATACTGACATGCAGAAGTTCAAATGTCATGTGAACAAACATCTTGCTGGTCAACTCCCTACATCGTGTCTTTGCAAATCTAGTCCCATATAGTTAGCCCCTTATGACTCAGTGGCATTATGCCTTGTTTGGGGTAAAAAAAGAAGTTTTTTATTTATTTTTTTTAAGATGATGACTAGTGAATAAGACAAATTTCATGCACTTACACAAATGTCAGTAATGATTGACTGATAAAATGACATCAGCAAAGCCGGTAACACAGATTAATCAGCTATCCTAACTATTTGTTTAGAACTACGTGTTGCCATGTTCTTGTTGACTCCATGTGTTTTGAGAAGAGTACTATTCCTCTTCAACTGTAGACACAACACATCGATAAAGACGGTGGGAAATTCATTTTAGGCACCAGCTTCATGTCAAAATGCTCATCATATTCAACAATGTATATCTTTAAATATACAATGTTAAAAAGCACATACTAATGTTCCTATTTACTTGGTTCCTCATGAAGACAGTTAGACACAAGGTCGGTTTTTATTGTGGAGAAAATCCAACTCTTCAAAAAGGAGCACTCTGAATTGAAACAAAAATTAAAATTACCCCAGTCGAGAAGGATTTTCCTTTGCTGATCAAGGAAAAACAGATGAAATATAGTATCAGAACAGATACTACATTGCCAAGGCTACTGCATGGACGGTGGGCTCTCTCAAACGGTCCAGAAAGATTTTAGTTTTTATTTACTTCCTTCCCACTGTAGGAAGATGTTACACAAGTTCAGAAGGTGGAGGAGAGTCAAACCAGAGCCCCTAAAGGAGGAGCACTCTAGCCTATTAAAGATTGCCTGGGTAGCCCTATCAGCATTCCCCAGTCAAGGCGTCTCAGGCAGCAAACAATAAATTTACTCCCCCTGAAAGATGGGAAGCAATAGCCTGGAAAGGTGCACCTCCTAGAACTGCACAGGACATCAGGCCTTGGCCTTTTGGCTAGGAACAAAGTGTAGAATCTGTTCTGATCCTACACTTAGTCTATTCTGTCCTTGGTCAGAGAAGAAGTCCTTTCAGATTGAGGCAATTTTTATTTTTGTTTCAGTCCAAAGTGTCTTTTTTTTTTTTTTTTTTTTTAAATCGACCTTGTGTCTAACCTTTCCCTCGTAGGGAGACAATTAGATGGCAAGGTGTTTTCTGATTCTCTTGAGTATCTACAGTGGCGTGCCATCATATATATTACATATTTCCTGTTCCCTCTGGAATATATGATCAGCTTGGATTAGATTTTCTCTCTACTCACTGGAATGTAACAGTTGCTTCTGTTACCTACAAATTATTTCATGGTTGTTGCCCCATCACAATGCTTAAATACTGCCCTGTGCTGCAGCTGAACAGACAAAACCTGTGACAATATACATTCACATTAGACCCTCTGCATAATCAGACAGGCGCTTACTTAGAGATGTACCGGCAATCTCTTTCCGCATTTTATTCTGTAGTCTTGAATGTGTTGTCTCAGAATTGTGTATCATTGTCACATTTTTAAGTTCTATACTGTCTAACTATCGTGATATTCCTGAGTTTTATGCATTCCCTAATTAGCTTAGTAACCTCTGTCTATTGCTAACAGTTTTATGACCATGGCTTAATAAAAGAAAAACATAGAGAAAAAGCCATCTCAACAACGGCCTAGATCTTGTTGGCTTTCATGCCATGGGAAAATCCTTGACCGAGTTTTTGTCTGTTTTGCTTAATTTCTTCACTGAATAATATTTTGGGTGAAAGAAACTCTAAATTCATGTTGTTTATCGTTTGCTTTCAACTTACATAAGTCATCAGGATTTTGTAGATGTTTTGAGATATTTATTTTATGTTAAGTCCTTATTTTTATTTGTGGATTTTTTTGTTATTTAAAATTTGTATTGGATGTGTGTACTTTTGGATGGGAATAATCAAGTTTGGTTGTTTTGTTTTCCGGCATATCAACCCTTTTCAGGTTATTTAATGCCGAATCCAGTGAGTCGGAAGAAAATTTTTTTTTTTTGTAGAATATGTTTTTTCAAGTTGGTTTCTATTTAACCCGTAGTTGGGACCCTAACAGGTAATACCACTCCGGGTCAGAGTGGACCTGGGAGCAATGGCAATTAAAGAGTGGCTCCACACTCCCCAAAGCCCACAAGCTGGGGCCTCACCATCGGATATAGTTTAAAGTCATATCCAGGACCCGTGAATAATTTAGACAGGAATAGGTAGTTATATATGGTTACAAAAGTGGGGGTGGGGGTAATATTTGTGAACTATGGTATTATCTTTCTCTACTTTCCCCATGTCAATGTGGTTGCTAAATATAAGCAATAAAAAAAAATGATTTATGAAAGGTATTATGTTAATGTGTGTGGCATTGTATTTTAAACAGGCAATGCGGGCAGCCTGTTAATGATTTAAAAAATAACAGATTTTAATAAATATTTACCTGGTATTATGGATTTATTACTTCATTGTTTTATTTTTATACATTTAATTAACAACTTTGAACACATTTTTTTAAGAAAAACATTTTTTTTAAATTTATATACATTTGCAAAATGTTAAATACTAATGGTATTCACTTAAAATTGTTTGTGTGAAGAAATATTGCTGATTGGAGATAATTTCAAATATAGTCGTGTTTATAATGTTTGAGAAATATAAAAACATACTTTTTTTTTTTTTGTAATATGTTGTCAAGTAATAAAAAGTAAATGTTAGCATGGTGGAGTTTTCTTAAAAAAACATACCAACTTGTTGATGGTACACTTCATACAGACAGCTGTGAAACGACAAATTGCTTAACAAATCTGTTTATATTTAATTATTTTAAATGGTAAAAGTATCAACAAAAAAATATTTTTTAAATGTTTAAATGTCTTTCTTTTAAATAAATTTTTCACTTAGATATTCTTTGTTTGATATTATTTTTGTTTTATGAAACAAAGAAATATTTTGTAATATACTTCAGTTGTTTTACAAACCTAACCGATAATTGCCCCTGATGACCCCCCCTCCCTGGTAGAGTTCAAGAAAAATTTCAATGGTGTCTTTAGATTCTGTGAAAAATTTAACCCTTATTGAAAGTTATTTAAATGTTCTAATTGCTAAAATATACATTTCTATAACACACAAACAAACAAACAGACATTGATTTTTATAGATAGAAAATAAATTTGTACCAAGAGGATGCATATGTTCACTAGTGTGTATAATTCTGGGGTTACTTAAATTCATTAACCATTGATGTTATTGTGTAACAGCCACAGAAATAAAACAGGATCTATTCATGATACAAAATACGGAAAGATGTTTTTGTTATGTGTGTAGACATTGGTATAAAATGAACAAATGACACAGAGCTAGGTAGAAATCAAATATACTTTATTGCCATTCATGCCGGAAGTCGTACACTCCTCTCCAAAGTGAGTTACCCTAACCAGGGGAAGTTAGTAGGGGAAGTGTACCTCTACAAGGAGAGTTACACAGACAAGGGGCAGTGTATTGTTTATACATGTAACATGTCCCTCCTTATGGGAGATGGGGGGCGGGGACAGGAAAATTGAAATTAATTTATTATTATTTATTTGGGGAGGGGGGGGATGAGTCCTTTGCTAAAATTGGCATAGAGCGTTGGATTCATTCACAATATCTGGCAGGCTTTTTTATGACTCGCCCCAATCTTGTTTGTATTTGTGATACTGGTCCCTCGTTTGGCTCTTGTTGGTCTGCTGCTGCTTCCATCTCATTGTGTCTGCTTGTTTCATTGTCTTGGGTGAGACTTTCTATCTCAGTGGCTTTTCCCATTCTCTTGCATGAGGTCTTAGAGGTTGGACTGAGTCATTGCTGCCCACGTGAAGTTGGCTCAATTCTCTGCCTTTACCCTGTTGCCTCAGCTTATTTTCCTTTTTTCTTTTGTGCCTGATGATGCGAGTAAGCATAGCTGGGCTTCAGTAAGGCCTCCATGGTACTGTTGCCTTTGTCCGTCGTCTTAGTAGCCTTTGTGCTGGGTTAGTATTGAGACCCTCGGTTGGTATATTTTGCATGTTTAGTAGCCCAAGTAGTAGGTCCTCTTCCAAGGCCTTGCACTTCTGCATTAGATGCTTCATTATTTTCACAGCCACCTCAGTAGCGCCATTTGCTTAACTGTTGCCAGGGGCTATTGTTTCAGTAGTAAACACCCAATCTTTTGCAAACTTTCAAAATATGTTAGATAAGAATTGGGGTTCGTTGTCAGAAATGAGAATGTCTTGTATACCATACCTGGCAAAATGACCTCTAAGACGATTGATCACTGCATCTGAGATCGAGCTGTTCAACTTGTCCACTTCAAAAAACTGCTATACCGGTTCATCGTGACTAGATATTCACTTCCACCCCATGAGAAAATGTCAGCAGCAACTCGTTGTTATGGTCTCTTTTTTTTATTTATTTATTTTTTTTATTACATTTTCACCCCAAACAAGGCACATTGCCACTTTGGTGTAGGGAGCTACTATGAGGGATATAAGCTACTCGGGTACTATGTAGGGAGTTAAGCAGCAAGATGTCGGTTCACGTTACACTTGAACTTCTGCATGTCAGTACAGTTGGATAAGCAGGGATCCGGAATGGAATTCCAAAGTCTAGCGGTTCTGGGGGAAGAAACTACTGGAGTAGAAAACTCTCTTACATCTAGGGATCTCTACTGTGAAGGGGTGGGATTTAGCTGTTTGTCGGGAGTATTTATGTCGAGGGGATACGAGTGCTTGCAGTTTGTCGGAGTATTCACTGTTAAAGTATTTGTAGAACAGGCAGAGGGATGCAACATTTCATCGGTGGGACAGAGGCTGAAGCTTAGATGACAGTTCAGGACCTATCAGGTTGGAGACTCTCTTTTGAACCTTGTCTAGGAGCGAGAGACTAGTAGCAGATGCACCAGCCCAAATATGACAACAATACTCCATACATGGACGAATGGTGGCCTTATAGAAGTACAGGATACTTTTGGGCGTTAGTAGCTTTATAGCACCTTCTTCGCAGGGTCCTGGTAACGCTCTCAATGTAATTATTCCAACTCATGTTTCCTGTGAACGTTAGACCAAGGAGTTTAAAATAAGTACTTTGAGATGATGAATCTTTGGCCATTGCTATTGGTGGTAGAGAAGGTTTCTTGTAATTATTGAAGGAAACAAGTTTAGTCTTGCCAGCATTGAATGTGACCATCCATTTTTGTCCCCATTCCACTACAGATTGTTGGTCATCCTCTAGAGTTTCTGCCATTTCCTTAGTTATGTGTTCATTTGTTTTCCTGTTGTGCATGTTATAGAGCTTGGTGTCATCAGCGTATATACCAATCTCGGAGGCAATTTTGTCGGGTTGGTCATTTATGAATATTAGGAATAATAAAGTTTTGGAGCCGTTTAGGTGCTTTTGCTAGTGGCTTCTGGCAGATTGACACAAGTGGTTTGTGGTCAATGAGGACATTCACTTTCCTTCCATGCGTATAATGGTTAAATTTTTCCAGACCATACACCATACAAACATCTCTTTTTCAATTTCGGCATATCTTCTTTTGGTGTCCGCATAGGCGACTGGTTTCTCTTCTTGGATCAGGGCTGCTCCCAACGCATACTCACACGCATCATTTTCAAGTGTGAGTTCCTTAAGTGAGTTGTAGTATGAGAGCACTGGCGCTTTGCTTATCATGTCTTTGGCCATATTGAAGGCTGATTGCTGTGCCTCTGACCACGTCCATGGGACATTTTTTTGTTAAATCCTGGAGGGGCTTTAAGATTGTTGTGAGGTTGGGGAAAATTTTCTCAACATAGTTTATCATGCCGAGAAATCTTTGCAGATTTCCAATAGCTTCTGGGGCCGGCATATCAGTCACGGCTCTGACTTTTTCTGGGTCGACGATCATACCCTCCTTGGTGATGCGATGCTCCATGAAAACGATAGCATCTAGGACTGTTTTAAACTTTTCGGGGTTTAGCTTTATCCCTATTGTCTGGTATTTTTGGAGAAGGCAGTGAACTCCTCTGCCATGTTCCTCCTGGTTATTTCCATAAACCAACACGTTGTCAGTAATGATGATTCTTTTCATGTCCTGGAATTGCTCCACCAGCTTCCTTTGAAATATTTGTCTGCCGAGTTTAGACAGTTTCCTGGTTGTCGAGGAGCATGAGACACTTGGTATCTCTTCTTTGCTTCTTCTTTCACTTCACTATGTACACCCAGTGGGTGTACTCACCCTTGTCATCCTCCGATGAAGTGTCGATGTGGTGCACATGTGGTCATGGCGTACTGTACCTTTTTTTTTTCTTTGATGTGCTGCTCCATTGCTCGGTAGGTTTTCTGAACTTACCGGAGCACTTTGACTCAAAATGGCCCTTCTTCATACATGCGTTACAACATTTACCAGAAGTTGGACATCCGCCATGCTTTGCTGCATGCAATAAGCCACAGAAAGACCATTCTTTTTTTGGAGCTGGTTCCCTAGCTCTACTGGTTTCATAGATCCCCATAATCTCTTCCCATGTTTTGACTGAATCAAGACCTTTTCAGTTGCCCTGCAAATGTCTACACTTTTTTGCTAAGGTTTTCGAGTTTTAGAAAGTCCTGCTTTTCGTTTTGACTCCAGATGCCTTCCACAAGTTGGTCTCTTAGTATCTACTCATAGCATTTGGAGCAACAATTACATCCCTGACAGGAGTCTTAAGTCATTGTAGGAGGTGCCAAAGGCTTCCCCTTACTTCTGCTTCCTTTGAAAAAACACAAACCTTTTGTAGGTTTCGTTCATTATTCCAACAACGTATTCACTTAAGACCTGCACTATATCCTGAACAGTGCGGTCTGCATCCACGGTGTCAAACTGTTTATTCTGGTATATCTCCAAGGCTTTGTCACCTAAACAATTTTCCAGTACGGCAACTTGTATTTCTCTAGGTTTTTGGTCAAGTCAGGTCAGCAGTACATAGTTGGACCATCTTTTGAAAAACAAGTTCCATGAATCTGCCTTGTTCCCGCCAAATACTCGTCTTTCGCCCCCCCCCTATGTGTAGGCCAGCCATGTCAGTTAACAGGTTAGTGATAGTAGTGGATGTTGTGCCCTCGATAGACATCTTAAGAGTGTGAGCAGAACAGGCAAGTGGTAGTCACAGAGATAAATTAATTCTAGTAAGCATTAGAAATAAATGAACAGTCAGCAAATAAAACCAAGCAATGCTAATAATAATACGCGGTCACATTGTCCTGAAACGAAATGGGTTATGCTGTTCCCACAGATGTAGAAATAGACAGAGAAAAACAAAGTTAAAAAAAAAAAAACCCAGCTTACTCAGTTTTATGACGACCTGTAGTTCTGCTTTTGTAGTTGAGAAGAAATGTTTTCGTTCATTAAAGCTGCCACCATGTTACGTGTGTAGACATTATTATAAAATGGACAAACGACACAGAGCTAGGTAGAAATAAAATATACTTTATTGCCGGTCATGCCGGAAGTCACACTCTCCTTTCCAAGGTGAGTTACCCCAACCAGGGTAAGTCAGTAGGGGAATTGTACCTCTACAAGGAGAGTTACACAGACAAGGGGCAGTGTATTGTTTATACATGTAACAGTTTTTGTATCCAAACCAAAACTCCTAACTCTATTTCTTTCTTTTCTTTCTTTCAAGCAAGATATGAATAGATGCACGTGTAGGACGCTGTTCCACAAAAAAATTCTTTTGTAGACAAACGTTTACAATAAAATAAGCAATTAAAAGGTCAACTTCGTTATGTTAATTCTTCTTACTTCCTTGAAGTGGTAGTCAAAAATGTAACAATTGTATCTTTCCAAAATAATTGGATTTGATATTAAACTAGCCTGGGTGTTTGGAGGTGTGTTGAGAAAAAAAAAATAGTGGTAGTAGGCAGGCAGGATCGAACCCACACCACGAAGGAGGAAAAGAATGTGAAAAAAAAACATGGCATCTTCGCCATTGCGTCCATCGCCAAACTGGAGGTGGCGAAGGTTTAAATTAAGGCTAGTCAATCGAAAAGAGGGAATGACTTTCGAAAATATCGTCGAAAAAAGCAACCGCTCTTTGTAGAAAAGTGCCCAGTTGAGGGTGAAGGAATTAATGTTTTTAGGCAATTTTTCAATATTTGTCGTCCAAAGGGTCGAACTTCAAAAGTTATAGGCATACATACATACATGCATACATTTAAACAGATAGGTGAGATTTATATTATAGATAACCTGAAAAGGGTTGGTATGCCAGAAAACAAAACAACCAAACCAAACACCATGAATAAATATTTGAAGATATAAATAACTGGAAAGATAAAAGCTCTCTTCTAAAATTACTGGATCTGACATTAAATAACCTGAAAAGATTTGATACACTGTAAAGCAATACAACCAATCTCCTTTAGATTATTTTTCTATTATTAAAAATCTCCAGAAAGATTATATCATAATGTCAGTTTTGTATTGCAGTGTGAGAACAGATTATTTAAATCCTAGAATAAAATGTCAGTTTGCGTTACAAGATGAAAATAAAAAGTTCAAGTTTCATCTTATTTGTAAACAGTAATAGTAAGACAAGATTACGATAATAATCTGAGCTGGCTTGGTTCCTGCATTCTGATACAAAGCAGTTCACCATTTAACAGTTTTTATTTACACACCTACACGGCAGTGTATTCTTAGCTTGACTTTGAATATAACCCGCATAACTGCTTTGTTATGAATAACACAACAACATACTGATATATAAGTAGATACTAATATGAGACACGCATGCTTATCTGTCTGTATGTCTGCTAACTATTTTTAAGCTGTAAAGCATACAGACGTAAAATTTGGTAAGATGAACCCCCTTATATTTATAGATTGTTCATAGGAGGGAGGAGGATTTTAAAAAAATCTTTTTTCACATAAAGGTTCCCCAGAGCACAAAAATCATTAATTTATTTGTTTTTACCTATTATTTCAATAAGATACAAATGCCATTAAAATTAAACAAAATTTATTAATTTTATTTATTGTGGACTATTATCCTCATTTTTTTGTTTTTTTAGTTGTTATTTCGTGATGTTTCGGCCAACTATTCCTCTGGCTTTCATCAGGTGATAACCGCAACAGGATAGGAACTCTGAATCTCCTAACTGCATCTTCAGCAATTACTGCCTTCCATAGTCGTTGTTGTCTCACCACGTTTTGGCCAAGTAAGCCTTTGGCTGGCTTTGGGTAGGATTGAAACCGCTGTCTTCAGACAATGATCACCTGGAATCGTGGAGATTTAACATCTCTATCCACTGCGCCACGGACCCCGAAGGAATAGTTGGCTGAAACGTCATGAAACAACACCTAAACAAAAAAAAAATGAGGATAATAGTCCGCAATAAATAAAATTAATAAATAATACTCATCTCAATAATGAATTCAAATTAAATGTATAAACAAAATTTGTTGTTCAAAATTTGAACACATTAAAAAAAATTTTTTTTTAATGATTCTGTGTGTAATATGAGTCTCAAAGGCAGGCTTATATCTGATAACCTTGGAGAAAGATTAAATCTGGACATTTTTTTTTTTTTTTTTTTACACCGTGATCACCACTTATCAAGGCCCGGAAGCCACTCAGGGATAAGGGTTATTGCAAGTACATTACGTTAATAAGGATATGTTTGCAAAACGGGAGAAAAGTTATTCATATCTTCCAATATTTATTCATAGTGTTTGGTTTGGTTGTTTTGTGAATGACAATTATTGTTTTTGTTGTTTGTTTTGAATTTTGCAAAGAGAAAGGAAAAATAATACCAATGTTTGATGCATTTTTGGTCAGGAAGCATGATCTGGTAGCATAAGTGAGGGAGCTTTAACCCTGCACCCTCACACATACCTAAAAAAGATAACTTTAATTTTAATTAGATTTAAAGCATTGGTAAAAGACAGCTTGTGGGAGATGACTACTTCTCTTCTCTACAGCTCCTTCCTCAAAGAAGAGATGTTGCTAGTCTTTCTCCCCTCTATTGATATTTCCATAGTAGGTAGCTCCTCCCAAAAGGTACGCTTGGATTGGGAGGAAAATTAAAACTATTCCAGTCTGAATCACTGATCTAAGACAGAAAATATGAAGTGTAATATTAAAACAGATATTACACTTTCCTCCTTTTGTAACATGCATGTTTAGTAGGTTGCATGTTTAATGAGTTATATATTTGCAATGGATGCAAATAACAGGCTTGCTGCGAGTGATATTTGATGATCTAACAAGTAAAACAACAATTGGGATAACAATATTCAAGTGGATGTGTCGCTCAGTGTTTACAATTAATTACATTCTCAGTACAAAGTAATTCTTTTTCAGTTGTAATTATGTGATTTATAATTGCAATTATTAATTTATACATAAGCGTTTTCATCCAGTTTATTCTTCATATTCATGTCTTACCGCTCACAAAAACTACATAACTCCAAAAACAAAATGATCTACAAAACCATCAATATACAAAACGTATTTAGTTTTAGCATAAAATGACCTAACAAGGGTTGACATGTGAAACCCAACAATGAAAGCACATTACCACATCTTCTTTACAATCATACCATCATATCTGTCTTCCTTCAATTACCCAGCCAATAGGTGTACCTATTTATTGTGTAACTCCTACCTGACCAGGTAATCGCATGAAACTTTTTTTTTTTTGAAAGTGTATTTTTGATTTTCAGTGTCAGAACAGAAATTGAACAGCGTCAGTCACGTTCAGCAGAGTTTTACTACTAATTTAACCGAATGTTGTTTTTTCCTTTCTGTTCGGATTACTGATTTTCATAATAATCAGTAATGGAAGAATAGTTACTGATTTAACAACAAAGACCGTTGCATTTTTTTTTTTTTTTAAATTCTATTATGAAAGAATTAAATGACACTCCTCAATCATTTATGCAGACGATAACCTGCATCCTATGCTATGAATATACGTATGTTTCATATATAAGTACTGTCAGGACTGCATTCAAGTCTGACTACATAAATCATCATCATCATCATTGGTTTAACATGTTTAGAAACTGACTTTCACACTTATTTCTGCAGGGTCTTTTATTTATCTTTCTTACTCTTAAATCCATCCTGATCACTTGGATGTCCTAAAATCATCCTGCATAGTGTGTGGTGTGAGTCTTAATGGCAAGTTTAGTTCTTAGATAAAGATTAAATTTGGACAGTTTAGGGAGAGGTGTGAAGAATAGGAGACTTTGACGGCATTGCCACATCGAAAGAATGGATGATAGTTCTTGGGTTAATGCATGTATAACAGACAGTTGAAGTAGTAGATCCAGTTCACAGGAGAAGGCTAAAGAAAACATAGAAGGAAGTGATCAAGATGGACTTAAGGGAAATAAATAAAGAGGTATCAAATTGGGAATTTGGAAAAATGTGGAGCCACCCTTTAGTTAATACTAGCTTGGGTGCCCAGGTGTTTGTAGGTGTGTGTTGAGGAAAAAAAAAAAAAAAAAAAAGGTTGTAGTAGGCAAGCAGGCTCGAACCCGTGATGCGAAGGCAGAAAAGAAAGTGGAGGTATGTGTAACAGTGTTGGTTGAGCAAAAAAAAAAAAGAAGGAAAATTGCGAGCACAAAATAAGAAAGTGGTAGTAGGCAGGTAGGCTCGAACCCGTACTGCGAAGGAGGAAAAGAAAGTGAAAAAAAAAAACATGATGCGTTAGCTGTTGTGCCCGTCACCAAACTGGAAGTGACGTAGGTTTAAATTAAGGCTAGACAATTGAAAAGAGGCGATGACTTTCAAAACTATCGGCGAAAAAGTGACCCTTCCCTGTAGAAAAGTGCCAATTGAGGGTGAAGGAATTAATGTTTTGGGCCAAGTTTTAATATTTGTCATCCGAAGCATCGAGCTTCGAAATGATACTGATCTCATGAAAATCCGTTGCCTCTGTTAAATGTTTTGCGAGACATACATACATTTAAACAGACAGGTGAGATTTATATTATATACTAGCGGGGGGTACCTGGCGTTGCCCGGGTGTTTGGAGGTGTAAAAGAAAAAAAAAAGTTTTGGTAGGTAGTTAGGCTCGAACCTGAACCCTTGAGGTTAATAGGCTGATGACTTCCCGCCACACTACGATGGCAAAGAAGTAAGAATGTGTGAAATAAAATGATTAAAAAGTGATGTGAGAGGTGTGTGTTTAATGAGGTCAAACATCACGCCACAGCGAATGAAAAGTGGCAGGTGCGTGCGGAATTTAATTCTGCACAATTTTACTGCGGGATAGCTCTTTTGGGTTTGTTTTTTTACTCAACTTTGTCTGGTTTTGTTTCCCCAACATGTTGGGGAAAATGTCCAAATGAAAGCAATTGTCTGATATGACGGTGAAAACCGACATTGACCAAACGTCCATCGCTTTCTGGACATTCCCCGCCCATGTGCTGGGGAACTGCTGATATGGATTGAGTTTCGCTT
Source organism: Euprymna scolopes (assembly GCF_053919585.1). NCBI lineage: Eukaryota > Metazoa > Mollusca > Cephalopoda > Sepiida > Sepiolidae > Euprymna > Euprymna scolopes. The sequence continues at coordinate 150,307,506 of NC_136484.1, read as the reverse complement.
TTTTATACTGAAAAGAGAAACAAAGATGCAGCGATTGAGAAAAATCTCAAAAATAGCAAAAGTAAAAGTTGGGCAAATTAAAGATAGATGCGACCTCCGTTTGTAACTCGTATATATTATGATTTAGGCAGTATATAAAAAGTTTTAAGAATGAGTGACCCGACCGAGCGACCCCCCCCCCCCGATAAATGCCTTTGGCGGACATACAGAAAAAATGCACACACACATTTTCGCTTTTATATAATAGATTACTTACAGGTCCATTCTGATCCGGAGTGGTAGTACTTTTCAGTGTTCCATTATTGAGTTAAATATGGTGTGGGTATAAAACGATCCAAAAATCGTTGACATGCCATAAAACCCAACAACCAATCAACAACTCACTAAAATTATGAAAAAGACTGCTCGTTTGATTATTAAGAAATACTACACATGAATGGCTAGGCTGATTCTTGCACTAATGAGGAGTATAAAATGTGATTTTTTTTCTTTCTTTGTTTTATTCATACTGAACATATATATGTATTTATATATGTTCCTCTCTTCTATTATAAATCTGGGACAAGCAACAAATTAACAAAGATTTATGATGAAATTGCTATAATCTCCAGTAAAACTTTCTGAAATAAAATTACTGTGGAGCATTTGCATCATCATCATCATCATCATCATCATCAGTTTAATGTCCATTTTGCTGGCATGTGTTTGACTGCCCAAATCTTTATTTATCACTCTTTCTCTCAAGCTCATTTTTATCATCCCTCCTGCCATGGTTTCCTTAGCCTTTTTTTCTGTGAACTGAACCTGTTTCTGCAACTATTCTACATGTATTGATCCCAGAACTCTCATCTATTCTTTCAACATGGCCATATCTTCAAAATCTTCTGTTCTTCCCTAAACTGTCGAGATTCACTCTTCCTCGGAGTTCATCAAAACTAAACTTACCTTTAACCTACGCATTCATCATTCTCATATCATGACCAGATTTCACTCCCATAAATCATTACACTGGCTACACATACCTGAAAGACTCTTCTCTTGATCGATAATAGCAAAGAAGAATACTAGAAAAAGTAGAATTTCTAGAATTAAACTGCAAGAGGAAGAATGTGATCCCTTTTCTCTGACATTGCTTTCATCCATTTTCTCTGCCTCTGTTCTTGTTGTGTCTGTTTTATTAATATCCCCATTTACAGAAATTATACATAGTTTATACAATCTTCTGTATCATTGTTGTGTCTTCAGCACATTGTGTTTATTGATATTTTCTCTGAGACCCAAAGTGAAATTCAGGAACAGATAACCATTTAAAATCTTTTAATTATTTCTATTTGAAAAAAAAAACAAAAAAAACACATTCTAGCAAAACTCATTCAAATTTGTAGAAGCAGTAGAAGAATTGCCTGCTGTTGGTGTAGTTGTAGTGACAGAGAACTGGAAATAATGTAATTAAGAATATATATATCAACTAGCGGGACCTGTGGAAATTCCACAGCAGACTTTTTTTATATGTAATGTATTGATGTTAGCATTTTGTGGATGTTCAGCATAAATGGAGATGCCTTGAGACTATTGTAGCTCTTTTGTTAAAACTGCAAAAGTATTTATCTGAGCTAGCAGGAACACCCAGTGTAGCCCAGTCGTAAAATATGCTTAATATTTTATGACTCCTTATATTATAATATTTTATTACTCCTATATGATATTTTAATTTATGCAGATTTCGTATATTTAATTATAGAGTCAATTTACTATCGATTCTTATATATTATAAAGTTGTGATTTCCAAAATAAAAAAAATATGTCTGTATGACTCGGATGCATCAGCTTGAATTGAAACCAAAACCAAAACGTATGAAGAATTCTTGGTAAAATTATTTATTACAAGAAATAGAAGGTCATAACAATAAACGACAGTCACTAAGAAGAAAAAAAGATGTAAGCACAACACACAAAATAACACACATACTATCATATTAATATACGGATATAATCATATCTGGTTACCCATGTTGTAATGGCCAAGCTCATTAACTTCGGTGATCTGGTGAAAACTGGTGTGTCAATGTGATTATACCATATTTGGGAATGCTAGGTGCTATATGTACCTCACCAGCACATAGAAATTCACAAGTTGGTATCTGGAGGTGCATTTAATCCACTGGTAGAGATGCAACCTCAGTCTTCATTAAGACATGCATCTAGGAGAAAGAAAACTTTGATGCAAAAACCTGTGGTCTATTGTATACTCTGTCTTGTGGCAGCCATTGCACCAACTGAGATTATCAATTGTGCTAAAAAGTGTGGTTGGTTCTGCATAAAGTCTTCACCACTACAAACAAATCATTTGTGTGAATTTCCGAACAACTTAGTTGTTGTGGCAGACCTCATATGTCAAATGTAATGGGAGTATCATCATAATCGTAACTGATACAAACATCTATTATATAAATCTCACTTGTCTGTTTAAATGTATGTATGTATGTATGTATGTATGTATGTATGTATGTATGTATGTATGTATGTATGCCTTAAACTTTCGACAGAGGCGACGGATTTTCATGAGATTGATATCATTTTGAAGCTCGACGTCTTGAACGACAAATATAAAAAAATTGGCCCTAAACTGGGCAGTTTTCTACAAGGAGGGATCGATTTTTTTCAAGCCATTTTTGCAAGTCATCATATCGGTTAGATTGACTTTGTGTAACTTTAATATCCCGAACTTCTGGTTGTGTCATGGAGTAGTAGTAAGATTTTCTTTCACTTTTTTTCCACCTTTGCATCACGGGTTCGAGACTGCCTACCTACTACCACTTTTTTTTTTGCTCAACACACACCTCCAAACACCCGGGCAACGCCGGGCACCCAGGCTAGTGTAATAATAAATAACTGTTTAATAATGTATATTAAGATTAAAATTAAGTCTGCTATTTATGAAGAAAAAAGTAGATAAATAATATGTAAATGACTGAACTGTCATAGTCAGACTAAGAAATAGTTGAAAATCAAACTGTTGATCTGATCAGTGATTTCAGAAGCAACCACAGCATTGCATTGGGTTTTATTTTAAGTGACAGACCACTGTAGGTTATAAGAATTAACGTGAAAGATGGAAAGACCACCTGCATAGTTGATAAAAAAGTTTCTTTGGTGCAAAGGAGTTTGAGAGAAAGAAAGAAAGAATTAAAGAGCGATATGGTTTGAGAGAGAGAGAGAGAGAGAGAGAGAGAGAGAGAAAGAAAAGAGATTCAGAAGAAGAAAAAAAAGAGAACAGAAAGACAATGGAGGGAAAGGGTAATATCCAAACAATAGAGGAGGAAATGCTAATCTCAGAGATGGTGGTCGGAATTAGGGTTTTATAAAAAAAACATTATGTTTGGCAAATGAAGAAAGAACCTGCCTGCTGAAGTTTAAAGAGTACATACCTCAGCTTTGGGCTCTCAGTCAGAACTAGATAAACTCCCCAAAAGAGCTGGATTGAAAAGCTCTCCATCCTCTGACTGAGAAGCTGTCTGAACAAACCTAAGTTGAAAAGATCCTGCATCTTGAAACCCTTAATAACCCAAAGAATTTAATTTTTCTTTGCACAAAGTGTACTCTGCAATATCTTATGAATAATTATTTGCGTTTATAAGAAAATGATCTCTGAGTTATTGAATTGCTTTGATGTGAAAACCTAGTTATTTACAGTGCTGACACCACAACCAGCTAAAAAAAGCACCTACAAAAAGCACCTACAAAAAGCATCTACAAGAAGAACTCAAACCACAGCATCTGACAACAAATGCCCAGCCAGCATGCTAAAGGTATTGCCACATGGACTTAGGGTCATGCATGTTTTGTGCACTCTGAGCATCAGAGCGGTAGTTCCAGTGACAAGTAAGTGTCTGGTTCTATTTTGAAGAGTCCATCACGAGATGAAGATAAAAGTGTAACCATGGGGATTTAGGGTTAGCCACTGCGTTTAGAGATTGAAGACAGCCTTGTTACACCAATTGGTCCTGTGAAGTAGGATTGGACAAACAGACAACTCCACTGGGGTATGTGTCCATGTGTTTATGGGTCGACCTGGGACAACTACTATGGTACACAAGAAGCTATATTACAATAAGGTATTAAAACAGCTAATTGATGAAGACCACTAGACAAGTGAGTCAAACGAGCTGGAACAAAGGAAGCAGGGAATAGATCAGACAATTCTGAAGAACATATGCCATAATAGTATTAATAAAAAAGACTGAGACTAGCAACATCACGTCTGTAAGAGAGAGGTTGCAGTTAAGAAGAAAGAGTGATTTGCTGTCTATGATTTCTTCTTTGACATCAATAAGCAAAGTAGGAACGAGTGAGTGAATTAAATATAAAAATTGATAGAATCATATAAAAACGAAATTCAATATACGTCTTCTGACACACAACAATGTAAGTAAAAAATGATTGACAACACAGTTTTAACTCTATGGCTTTTGTTTATGAAGCTATATTGGTTAATGTCATAGGGGAAAATCTCACTTTATTTTATATATTCTTATGAAGTTATGTAGGTTTATATGTTTATATATTTGTATAGACAGGATTCAATACTTAACTATTTAATCAAGATCATTATGAATTTTAGAACACTGCTGCTAGGCGTAAGGAGTCCAAATGTGCGCTATAGTTAGTTTAACTGCAAAGCGGGTGGAAACCCTTTGTAAAAATTCAGATACCTCTGATTTTGGTGAAATTTTAACAATAGGTGTTAAAAAATAATTAATAAATATTTCCTCTAATTTCAGTTTCTTTAGAGTATTTTGAAAGACAATATGAACACAATCTCCTATTTAAAAATAAAAATATTTCAGATTTGCATTAAATTTGATCCATAGTTATTAGACACCAATGAAGCAAAATTCTCTGAATTTTAATTTCTTCTGAAAGACCCTTGAACTTAAGCCTTAAATCTAAAAATTTTACTCAAATCAAAATCACATAATATATCAAAATTACACTATTTATTCTAAACATAAGGTTGACATATGTTAACTATGATCTTTGTAAGGCGACATAATGAAAGTGGCACAAAACTGTCTGTTCTGGGAATTCATTTTACCCCTCCTAGTGCAGGTATTTTTATGGAGTATTGTTGCCACGTCTGGGCTGGTCGATCTACCACTTGTCTCTCATTCTTAGACAGGGTCCATAGAAGAGTTTCCAATCTAATAGATCCCGCACTATCTGCCAAGCTCCACCCTCTCCCCTATCATGGCAATGTTGCATCCCTGTGCCAATTTTACAAGTACTTTAATAGAATGCGGTCTGATTAACTCGTAGCACTTATACCCCCTCAATATACATACTCCCAAATAACCCAATAAGCAGCAAAATCTCACCCCTTCACTGTTGAGGTTTCTAGATACTGGAAAGCCTTTTACTCAAATAGTTTCCTCTCTCGGACTGCTAGACTTTTGAATTCTCTCCGTTTCCTGCTTCTCTGACTGTACTAACCTGCAAAAGTTTAAATGCATGACAGACAGATGTCTCGTTGCTCAACTCTCCACTGTCCCCTGTTATATATGATCCCAAATAGTAGTTCCTTACATATTAGAGGGAATATACCTTGCTTGGAGTGAAAGAAGTAAAAAAAAAGTATTATTATAAAATTGAGGTTGATTCTGATACCATTTGGTTCCGCCATTTTTAGGATCATTCTACTTTTTTTTATTTTATTTTATGAAACCTTTTAATTAAATGCTGACTCTCACGAGAAATGGCTTATTTGGCCTTATTTGTGACCTTTAATGACATTCAGGTTTGACCTATGTTAGCTTTATATAACCTATATAACATTCCTTGGGCCATCATCTGTCTGCCATGTGTGATTAAAACCTTCAGTAATTTTTGAGTCTATACTGGACAAACAGGCAGACAGAGAAATACCCAATTTTTTTTATTCAACATTTTATTTCTAGTTTCTATTAGTTTTTTTATTTTCTTTCTTAACTTAATTTTAAAAAATCCACGTATTCTAAATAAATAAAATATAAGTATGTAAGTATTTTATAAGGTTGTTTTTAATGAAGTGGAAGGGCAGAGTGATTTTTTTAATTTTTACTTGGTGGGGGGGGGGTCATCGCTTATCAAGGCCAAGAGGCTACTCTAGGATAAAGGTTAATGAGTGTTAGGTAGACAGTGAAACAACATCATAATGATCAGTAATGGTGGAACTTGGTTATGGTTTAAATATATAAGAGGACAGCTCAACAATAATTTATTTACATTAAACTTGAAAACGACCATGCTATAGTCAACTGGGAAGAAGCCTCATGGTATTGTGTTCCACAGATGGACAGTTCTAGAAAAGAAACGTTTGCTCATGGAAGTAAAGGAATTTTGCTGATGAGAAAATTAACAAAAATTAATAATTTATATTATTTAAATTATTTAGACTATTTGGATTATTTGGACTACTATTCTCATCTTGAATCTCACAATGTTTCAGCCAATATAATCTCCAGCCTTCTTCTAGCGTATTTTGTTAACAAGACTGGAATGTTGTGCAAATGATACTCAAGATGAAAACAGTAGCCCAAAATAATTCGAATAAAACGAATTATCAGTCCTCATCTCAAAAATTCAGACATAAAAATAAATATTGAGAAAGACAATAAAAGCGATATTCTTCTTAAATAAAACTTATTTCCCTTTAAATTTTGTACATATCTTTCATCTATTGTTGTACAAAATCCGGAAGAATGGAAAAAATATATGCTGATATTTCCGGAGTAATCTCCCTATCACCACCTTTTTGAAACAAAGCTTTATTCTATTTGCTGTTGGGAAAAGTTTAATTGCTGCTGTTACATTTAACTCAATTTCAAAACTAAGATATATTTTAACCTCCACTTTGTGTTATTAAAATACATAAAAAAAAAAAGTAATAGAGAAACAAACGTTGATAAACTCACATTTAGTATAATAATCTTGGTGCTTCTACACTAATGGGACAAAATTTTGGAAATCGTAATACTGAATTTTACATGAAAACAATGATATCTATGTATTCCTTGTATTTTTAACATGATTATATCCCAAAATTATGAAAATTGATAAGGTAGAAAATTATTTATTAAAGAAAACAAAAAAATAGAATTTGATGAAAACGATTATAAGACACAGGAGAGTTCAAAAGGGAGGTAATTCTCCATTTCGATTTAAACAAGGTGGTGGCAATTTTTCATCTGCCAACATGATTAAAGTTGTTTTTTTAAAATAATTCAGTAATATTCAGGTAATTTTGATTGCATAATTTGGAATTTACCATTAAAACTTATTAGAATTGACAAAAAAAAAATCAAACCATTTTTTTTTATCTGAAAACTACATTTATTGACTACAAAATCTTGTCCCAATTCTGCAGAAGCGCCATAATCTTCTCTCTAAATAAAACTGAATGTACATGTGTATGTGTGGATGATGTTTGTGTATTCCCTATAGAAAAATGTTTTTAAAAGATCTACATAAAATCTAAAAGTGTATTCTTATGTAAAATTTATGGGGGAAGATAATGGAAGTATTCTCAAATCTCTAAGTGCACTCCAAAGGGTGGTATATGAGCATGACTCCCTTAGAATTTCAAATATATGTTATTTTCATAAAATCATATGAATAAAAGGTGCTTATTCAGATTGGCACTGATAGCGATAAATAAAAATGAGAAAAATATATATTGTGACTATTGTCACAGAATAAAAATTTTATATTAAAAAAAATTACAAAAATTGATCAAGTATTTTTTTTTCATTTACAAAAAATAAATTTGCCATTTTTTTACTGATAAGTTACAGACGAGGCCACGTTTTACTCGAGAACACAGTAAGGGGAGGTAATCAGTGATTATTTTGACAGTTTTCATATGCATTAGGGTTGTCTGCCCTTATCCACCGATTCGTTGATTTCATTTTTTCACTCTCTTCAAAACAGCAAAATTTGGGTTTCTTGAATAAAAATAAAACTATTAGATCAAATTACATGATTTTTGGAATTGTTCATCTTCATTCCACGGCTGATACGTACATCATACATTTATTTTCTTTAATTTTAAATGCTGTCTTTAGTGTCAATCTGAATAAGTACTGAATAAAATTTTCCAAGAAAGACAATTGAATGATTCCGAATTTCTACCTTATCCTGTATGTATTGAATATCTAGGTGCCCTCACGTTTAATTGATCCATAAGAATAGAACTCACTTTAAACTTCAAATATGTGCATCCAATTTTAATGAAATTTAAACCATAATACATAAGAGACTAATTCAAAGAGTTTTCCAACATTTCAGCCTTTTTTCGGCTATGTAAGGAGACTAAGCGAGAGGAAGGAGGGCAGTAAAAACAAAGAAAGTAGTAATACAGTGTTATAAGCATATACATATTAGTGATCTTCATTCAATCCTGATCAACGTTGGGTCTTCCTGCTAGTAAATGTATAAATCCAAACTAGTACGTTACTTTCTTTGAAACAAATATAGATTAGTATGTGTTTGTATGTATACATAACAGAAGCTTACAGTTTTATTAGAATGCAAATTTCTCTCTCATTCTCTATTTTCTCAGTGGATTTAAAATTGTAACCAATAATGAAACTGTAGCTGTTATATAATTCCAATCTATTTTCCTGTTTTCACTCACAAAGTGACTGATACGTTGTCTAGGCAAAACACTTTTGTACATGGGAGGCATTTCCGCCTCAAATTTTTCCCACTCTTTTCCCAACAGTCGGTAAAAAAGTGTCACTGTGCCAACATGTCATATTTCCTTTCTCGCCCTATACCATGACCAGGCTAGGTGAGAGAGAGACTTAGTGTCTACTAACTCAACATATTTTTATATTCTTGTCTATCAGACGATTATTGCTGGCATTCATTTCCTTGATATCTCTTTAGTTAGAATTCTTTCTAGAATGACATCGAGTACTTACAGGAGGAACCATGTGAAGGTTACCAACATCTGTAAAGGAAAGTGTTTCTGTGGAACAAACTGGATTCGAACTTGGTACACTCAGGTTATCAGTCTGTGCCGTTAACCACTTAGCCACTTGGTGTCGGTTTGGTGCTTATCCAGATCAACTCCAATAACTAAAAAAGAAAACTAAACAAAAACTTTATTATGTACTTCCCTGTTAAGTCAAAAAAAAAAAAAAAAAAAAAAGGCTGTACACCAAAACTTATGCAGCATTTATGGTTTTAAAAATAAAATTTAGAAAGCCTTCTTAACATGGGAGGAAGGGAGCTTTGTTAACTCTTTAGTTCAAATTTAATTTGAAGTTTGAGTTATGTCCTTTGGCGATGACACTTAATGAAGACTGAAAACGTGTGCAGAGCAATTTCACCAATAAAATTCACATTTTTTTAAACCAATGATACTGGATGAACTTATATAATTTTTTATGTAGTATGTACTATTGTTAAACTAACATACACAAGTACATAATAAACTTTAGGTAATTTTTCTTTTTTTTTTTTTACATAGGAGTCACCACTTATCATGGCCTGGTGGACACTCGAGGATAGGGGTTAATGAGTGTACAGTAGTCACTGGGATAATATCATAGTAATCGTTAGTAGTGTAAATTTGGTAAATTGGATTACTTAAGGGGACGGCTCATTAAGAATTTGTTTACGTTGGATTTGAAGACGACCAAATTGTAGTCAGCTGGAAAGAAGGCAAATGGAAGAGAGTTTCATAGACGTGCAGTTCTAAGAAAGAAGAATCTTTGTTCATGGAATTTACATTTAGGTTTAGTCACAGATAAAAAGTGGGGGAAATTATTGATAGTAGTTTCAGCTAGACTGGTGTTTTTTGTGAAAGTTTGGCGAGGGGGGGGCATAGATTGGAGTTCAGGCGAGCACTTGCCATGAAAATAACGATAAAGCAGAGACAGCCTTACAACATCTCTTCTGTGGGAAAGAGGTTGCAGAGAAGAGAAAAGAGCTACGAAATCCATTTTGAACTTTGTCAAAGCAGGATAAGGTCTTTCTAGCAGCTCTTGCCTAGATGTGGCAACAGTATTCCATCTATTAGACATACCCGGTTCATACAGGTAGAGAATTGCATCAGCAGTGAGATATCTACTCGCGTGGTAGAAAGATCCCACAATTTTTCTAGCAATCTTAGCAACGGATTTGATTATGTGTTCCATTTCAGATCAGGAGTAAAGTTCAGACCTAGAAGCTTGTCAAAACATGGAGCCTCCCCAAGACAAGAGCCATTCATTTTAATTGATGCCAGATGGGGATCAGAGCGTTGAGGATGTAAAAATAGAAGCTTGATTTTAGATGAATTAAAATAAACCAGCCACCTCTTTCCCCATTGTACCACATGCTCAAGCTCAGAAGAGAGAGAATCAGAGTGAACTTGGTCGTTTGGCCTTTGATGTGTTACCATAGATGGTAACGTCATCAGCATAAATGTCTACAAATGATCTTAGGATGTGATTTGGAAGATCATTGATATAGATCAGGAAGAGAATTGGGCCCAGGATGGACCCCTGAGGGACTCCAGCTTTAATACTGTGAGCTTCTGATTTCTGCCCATCAACCACTACTCTTATGAACCTATCAGAGAGAACTGATTTAATAATTGAAAAGACATGTCCAGCTATACCGAAGCTGGAGATCTCATGAAGTAGTCCTTTATGCCATACCCTATCAAGTGCCTTTGATATCTCAAAAGCAATTATCCTAGAAAGGAAGCCTCCACCGAGAGATTTGCTAATCCTATGAGATATAACCATAAGCACATCTGCTGTAGATCTAGCAGAATGGAAACCATATTGCATGTCACTAAGAAGGTTATTTTTGCTGAGGTGATTGACTACTTCTTTATTTAATACAGATTCCTGTAACTTACTCATGACGCACAGGAGACTTATTGGTCTGTACTGAAAGGCAGATGAGCGATCACCTGAATTCTTAAATACAGCGCATATTGATGAGATTTTCCAAGGTGTTGGGAAGCAATTCTCCTTAAGACAATGCTTAAACAGCTTTGTAAGTATGGGAGCTAGTTCTGGTTGAAGTTTTTTCAGCACTATAATTGGAATGCCATCAGGGTCAGTTGCTTTACTGGAATCAAGGTTTTTGATTATCTTGGCAACATCACAAACAGATAATTGTATATCGCATCGCATGTTTTCCGATACAGGAGGAAATACGGGTTTGGTGGGCTTGGTTGCATAGGATAGAATTAGTTGCAAAGTTCTTGGCAAAGAGTTTGATTTTATCTGATGATGACGAGATTACCTCAGGTCCATTGGTGATAGTTGGGATAGAGCACACACTTCTGTTTAGGACCCTGTTTGTTATTTACCAAAACTAAAAACAAAAGGCATTATTTTGCTTATTTTCTTTTTACAAGTAATTTTAAGATATTCGAGTGAAATTGGAGAATCAGCATTGGTTTCCTCAATTCTCTCTGGAAGCTGAAATATTTACAGAAGGGACCACGGGAAGGTTGTCAAAACCAATAAGTGAAAGTGGTGATATGGAACCAATTGGACTCGAACTCGGAACATCCAGGTTGTCAGTCTTTACCTATTTCATCATTACCTTCTCCCGATGAAATAATGAATGGTGATTAAACTTCAAAGATGTTTGCATATTTATGTTTTAATGTAAAGCAAATGTTTTATGTTTCTGAATTTTTGAGATGAGGATTAATTATTCATAATATCTGGATTCTTTGTACTACTGTTCTCATCTTGAATGTTATTCCAACAATGTTTTAGCTGATATAACTGTCAACCTTCTTTACTTATATCATGTCAAACTTGAGCATCTTTCTGTCGGACTTGAGAAATTTTCTGTTGAACTAAAGAATCTACATAGAATTTCAAACAGAACCTACTATTTAATCCACAGGAGTATCAATCTCTTATTCCATTAGCCAAAACTGGTTAAAAGTCCTAAGTAATTTGCAATTATATTTTTGAGTGTCACCCATACTGAGGATTGAACCTCCAACCTTCAGAAGAGTGTAAATGTATAACTTACAACCGACTTTTAACAAATACTTTATCTACTTCACCATAAGTGCTTGCAAAATTTCATGCAGATTCCGGAGTCCAACAGAAAGACTTCTGAATTTAGCAAGATACACCTGAAAAAGGTCTGAGGTTACACCAACCAAAATGTTCTAAAAATAATACTCAAGATAAGAACAGTAGTCCGAAGAATCCAAATAATATGAAATGACGTATTCTCAAGTAGTTTAATGTCTAAAACTCAAGCTTCTACAGAAAAGTTCAGTTTAACAGCCAAATAAATGAAGCAACAACACTGATTTATTTTGTTGTCTTTTTTTCTCTGTCATCTCCATGGTAATGGCATTGCATGAATAGCTTTTTGGAAAACTAAGGAATAATATTTCAAACTGAAAAACTTATCAAATTGCTGCCAACTTTTTTTTTTTTTCATTAACTCTGCATAGCACCAAATTAGCAGCTATATTTAAATCTTGGAATCTTCAGTTATCATATTTTACTAATTATTTAGATATAATTGGCAACGGACATGGTATTTTCAACAACTAACAACAAAATTAACTATCAATATTCCTTAGTTCCTTAGTTAGCTCGGCATTTGACTACCTAACTTTTTGCAATTAAGAATTCACTTTTCATATTTTTGATTGAATATTTTAAAAAATGGAGGCAACTGAAAAACTTTCAAATAGTTTTTAGGAAACAAAAAGATTATGAAAAAGTGAAATTTGAAGAAAAATTGAAACATGAGAATGGATTCATCACCATTGATGTTGCTGTCGTCGTCATCATCATCACTATCATCATCATCGTTGTCATTATCATCATCATCATCGTCGTCGTCGTCGTCGTCGTCGTCGTCGTCGTCATCATCATCATCATCATCGTCGTCGTCAGTCTACAGTCCATTTCACATGCTGGCATGTGTTGTACGACATTTAGGAATTAATTAACTAACCTATTTCTGGCCAGGTCTTTAATTATCCCTTTCTCTCAAGTTCATTACTTTCTCCCATGTTTTTTTTTTACCTTCCCCTGTAAACTGCTCTACATTGATATTCTTTGAATATGGCCATACTATCAAAGTATCATTTTCCTATAATGTCGAGATTTAATCTTCCTTTAAGGTTATTAAATCTATGCTTGCCTTTAAGATATTATACATTCATCATATCATTTTCATATCATCTCTCTCCATGCAACACATGTCCTCAACCCTCACTACCCAGGTTTTATTTCTATACATCATCACACTGCATACACATGCCTGATAGACTCTTTTCTTGGTAATGCTCTGCAGGTTAGCAATAGCAAAATTTCTTGAACTAACTCCATTCATTCTTAACTCAGAGTAGCACCTGACCACCTTGTACTCCAATTATATCAGCAAGGTAATAAAACTTCTGAACAATCACAATAGCTTCATCATTCAGATATACTTTCTACACATCTGAGTTTACATAAATTAAGGAATAAGATTTTAAACTGAAAACTTGTCAAATTGCTGCTAGCTATTTTTATGAACTCTGCAGGGCATCACATTTGCAGCTATATTTAAATCTTAAAATCTTGGAATCTTCGGTTATCATACTATTATCTAATTATAAATTTAAGTTTAATTGGCAACGAGGATGGTATTTTCAACTACTGCCAACAAAATTATGTATTAACATTCCTTAGTCCTTTAGCTACCTGAGCAGTTGATTATCTAACTTTTATCAATTAAGAATAAACGTTTTATAGTTTTCATTAAATATTTTTAAAGATGGAAGCACATATGGGAAACTTTCAAATAACTTTTAACAAACCAACAGATTATGAAAAAAAGTGGAATTTGAAGAAAAATCTAAGCATGAGAATGAGATTTTTAGAAATATTAAGGAGAATCAAAGGAGTTATAGATTTGGTTAGTCTTTACAAAGACTGTAAGACAAACTCCTATAATATTTTGTAACAAAATGGTCTTCAAATGAAAGAAAAAAACAAAGCCCTTTTATAAATTATATAAACTATGTACATCTATTTAAGTGAACTAAATCATTTTGTGTAGATTGCCAGAAGTTTAAATATAGAAGAAATGAATTTAAATAATAAGGTTGGTTGGCAGCTGAAGTCTTCTTGCTACAAAATATCTTCAAATGAAAACAGCTTTGCTTGGCATTTAGACGACAGGGCAAGAGAGGGGACGCCTTTCTTCATTGGTGCCAGAAAGCTCTCTATGAACTGTTCTGTAATTCTCTAAGGGTCTGGAAGTAGTTCTTGAAGTGTTTAGTTAAAATTAGTCTGATTGGTCCTTAGATGACCAAATCACTTCACCAGAGCTGTTCTCTGCAAGATAAGGCCACCATTCACCCATGTATGGAGTATTGTTGTCACATCTGGGCTGGTGTGTCTACTACTAGTCTCTCGCTCCTAGACAAGGTTAAAAAAAGAGTCGCCAATCTGATAGGCCCTGAACTGGCATCTAAGCTTCAGCCTCTGTCCCATCGACGAAATGTTGCATCCCTCTGCTTGTTCTACAAGTATTTTAATGGTGAATGCTCTGACGAACTGCAGACACTTGTGCCCCCACGACGCAGACACCCTCGACAAACCCGACACCCCCACACAGTAGAGATCCCTAGATGTAAAAGATCTTTCTACTCCAGTAGTTTCTTCCCCAGAACCGCTAGACTCTGGAATTCTATTCCAGGATCCTGCTTCCCTAACTGTACTCACATGCAGAAGTTCAAGTGCAACGTGAACCGACATCTTGCTGCCCAAATCCTTACATAGTGCCCCAGTAGCTGCTGACCCTGATAGTAGCCCCCTATACCAAAGTGGCAATGTGCCTTGTTTGGGGTGAAAATGTAATAAAAAAAAGAAAAAAAAAAGAAGAAAGCAATATTAATGTTCATTATAAATTTATTTTTTTCTTATCATCAAGGCCAAGAACCATCTGGAGATAAAGTTAACAAGACGTGAATGATTGCTATCTGTTAGATAAAGAACACTAAGTGAGTACTAAATTACTAACAAAAATTGCTTGTGAGGTTAGCTCTCCTAGATGGCGTTGTTCTTTTGAGTTCAAAATTCCTACTTGTGAGACATCGGCTTGGGGTTCAGCTGGTTGGATGACCATGTCCCTGTCGAGATGAAGTAGGTCTATTCCACAGCTTGATTTTGTTGCGGTTTGCTTGGTATGTGTTGGTTAATAGAATTTCTTGTGTGTTGGGCATTTGCTTAGTTGGTAAAGTGCTTGCCTCGCATGCAAGAAGCTCGGATTTCAAATCCCGGGTGTGGATATGTCTGACTGATGAGCCCAAATGAGGGCAAAACTCGAGTCTTAGACTTTTGGTTCATTGGCTGGCATGGCTCTTGTGGGCTGCAGCGTTCTTTGGGCTATGGAAATAATTATATATATATATATATATATATATATATATATATATATATTATTACGAATTCCATTATTATTAACGCAAACAGACAATAATAACAACACATTCGTGAGTTCGTAATAAAAATAAAAATAATAATAATAATAATAATAATAATAAGACATTCATGAAATACAGTGAACATTAAAACATGTAGGCCCTGGGTTCGGTATACCTCACTGAAATAAAAATATGGGGAGACTCTTTCAAAACCAGAAATATACAATAGATGACGAACAGTGTACGAAAATAACGGAAAACACGACACCCAATGGTAATATTTTCGGAATTAAATTTTATTATAAAACAATGACTAACTATGGTAGGAGAGGAATAATGCAATTAAGTGAAAATAATAAAAAAAAATTATAAAGATGGGGATGGGTATCTTTGTCTATTATTCGAGGATGCCAACGAGAAATATATCAAAACAAAAAAAATGTATCAGTCCAAATGAAACAATGGCAATATGAACTCGTTGACTTAAATATATGAGAGAGAGGTAACTCACGGTTTTTTGTTTCTTTTCTCTTTTGTTTTTCTTTTAACTTTTAAAGTGGACTTTAACCTTCATTTTATTCGCTCCGAGCAATAGTTCACAGCACGCGGTGTTCCTTCATCGTATCCATCCAATGTTTTGGGTTATTCTCGGAATATCACGTCTCCTGTGTTTGTGAAATTAACACCTGGTATTCCAACAACGTCAGCTTGTTCTCTCAAGCATTATTTCTTTTCTCTCGCC
Source organism: Euprymna scolopes (assembly GCF_053919585.1). Taxonomy (NCBI): domain Eukaryota; kingdom Metazoa; phylum Mollusca; class Cephalopoda; order Sepiida; family Sepiolidae; genus Euprymna; species Euprymna scolopes. The sequence continues at coordinate 150,291,322 of NC_136484.1, read as the reverse complement.
GTTGATATGGAGTTCCTCCCAGGCATTACTTTGTTTCTTTCGCTGTCGGTGGAGGGGGAGTATCCACATCTTCGTTCATCTGTCGCTGGGTGATGCGGTGGAAAATTTTCCACGTGCACACACCGTGGTGTGCCGGCCAAAAGTCTGCATCCTATACCTAAAGGTCTTTCTTCCTCTTTCTCTCTCTCTCTCTCTCTCTCCCTCTCTCTCTCTCTCTTCCTCTTCTCAGTATGTTTGTTTTAGCTCTTTCTTTTCTTTATTCCTTGTTGCCTAGCACCCCGCATGGGTTGATGGGTTTCTGGTCAAATGACCCGGTCATCTCGCTCTTACTTCTTTCTCCTTCTTCCACTGTCTTTTTCTCTCTCTTTGAAACTATGTTCACTTGCCTTTGGTAAAATAATAAAATAACAAAAAAAACGATACATTTCTCGTTGGCCCGAAATAAAATTTTTCAATTTTCAATCAATTACGTAATCCATTTATGGGTTACGTCACATTATATATATATATATATATATATATATATATATATATATATATATATATATATATATATATATATTACTATTTATTATTTCCTTTGCTAGTACATATATGTATTATATGTATGTATATTATATATTATCTACAGGACAGGACAATAAAATTGTCACCCTAGAAAAGTGGAGATGATTCCATTTCCGTTGGTGAAAACAAGCTTTCTTTTTTTTTGTTACAAACCATCTACTAGTTGGCCAGTTGTGTATAAATCCCAAGGGCGATAGAAGCCTTCTATCATGCCTGAAAGTGACACAATTTTCAACGAGCACAATCAGAGATGCACTGTTGTACAACTCATGCTCTCTACCGATCCAAGTTATGACAACAGGACCATTGCTAGCACTCTCAAAATGCAAATCCGGAAAGTTCAATGCTCGAGAGCATGCCTAGGGTGATGCAAACAAAATTTCCAGCCACGGTTATGGTCTTTGGTGTGGTTTCAAGTGAGGGTCACGTCATGCCACCTCATATCTTTGGTCGGCTCAAAAGTCAAACACAAAATTATATATATATATATATGCTTTTATTAGTGATACTGTTTGAATTAATTCAATTATTTATACGCAAGTGCATTTTTACCTCAATTTGATACCCCTAAATGAGGCGTGGCATATGTATTATTTTTAAAATATAATTATCCACTAACACGTGTTTTGTCATCTACAACTCATCAGAGTGGCTGAATCTAGCGAGATTCGAAATCAGGACCCCATGATAAGAAGCCTAATCCTCTACCACACGGCTACCTTGCACGACTACTAAATGTATCGCGTTTTTATGTAGATGTTTTTTTTGTTTATATTTGCGATACTTTTTGAATGAATTCAATTATTTATACGAAAGTGCATTTTTATAATACACCATCATGAAATAAGTAAATAGACACCTTTTACCTTTAATAATGAAGAGTGTTGTCAGTGAGTCTAGATTATATTGATTATTTTCCCTTGCTGATTAACACTCGATTAACAGTGGAAAGGTGAATTCTGAGTGTTGTAAAGACTTCTCAGTGATTAAGTCCACTTTTAGATTAACGTATAATATAGCTCTGCTGAAACTTTCATTCTTCTTAAATTGTGATATATATATATATATATATATATATATATATATATATATATATATATATATATATATATATAATAGATATATTAATATCTGAAACGCACGAAATGTTAATTAATATAAAATATCGCTGTTTCAAACTTTTATTTATTTTTAATCAATTGATTTTTAGATTTTATGTAATCTAGTAATTGTTATTTTTATTGCTGCAAAAATATGAACTTTATGTCTTTATTCCTTTATCATGGTCCTGGTAAATAACTATATACCTTGTAATAACATCTATAAATGGCGTGCTGCTAGTTAGGGGGCAAATAACACAAAGACATTGCTACTGAGTCATTTCAGTAGCCATATTGTATTTTGTGTGCAGATCAGATTTATTGGGTTGCTTAATGCATGTCAGAAACATTCCGTGCTTTTAATATACAAACACGAAGGAAATAATGTTTTTGTTTTGCTTCATCTCAGGTTGCTTTCACGGAACAGTTTCAACCATTCAACTTGCTTGTTGTAGACATCATCAGCTCTTCTTAGGTTTCTGTTTGGCTCAGAGAAAGGCATGCAGTTAAGGAGGCAAAAATTAGTGCTTAAACGAGTCAGACTTACCAAGGTAGGCAGAGAGGAAAAAAATGTACCTCCATACATTTCTTTATTCTTAGATTTCCTGTATAACAATTTTATCTCTGAAAAATTTATGTTGCTATTCCTTAATTTTGTTCCAAGTAGCAGTGAATGTTATTATTACATGTCAGCTCTCAATTGAACAAAATTTCCAATCAGCATTTTTTTTTTAAACAATCAAAATATAAGAAATCTTCATTTTCAAATCTCGCACATCTATATATATAAAAGCGAAAATATATGTATGTATGTATGTATGTATGTATGTATGTATGTGTGTTTGTATGTCTTGCAAAAACTTTCGACTCGGGTCACGGATTTTCGCCTGATAGATATCATTTTAAAGTTCCAACCTTCACCCAACAAATATCGAAAAATTGGCCAAAAACATTAATTCCTTCATCCTAAAATCATCAGTTTTATACAGGGAGGGGTGCCGAAAAAATTGTTCTTTCATTTTCTCTGCTCCTGCTACTACGACAATAACGTCATGTTTGACCTAGAAAATGTTGACGTTAGTTTAAAACCACCTGCAAGTGTTTTTAAAGGTTTCATTTTATCCGTTCTCAGTTGTATGTCTCTTTGGCGTAGGGGTAATGTGTCGGGCATTTTTTTTTCCGCCTTAGCCTCGATGTTTTGGGTTTGAGCCTGTCTTTCTACCTAAACTTGTTTTCCTCTTTTACACCTTTTTTTTTCCTTTTTTTTTTTAAACGTTTATTCGCTGTTTTGCTTTGTTTTGGGTTTTCCAATTTTTCTAAACATTGTGTTTTTTTTATAATATTAAAATAGGGTCACCCTCTCCTACATACACAACCCCAAACACCTGGGCAACTCCGGGTACCCCCGCTAGTATATATAAATCTTACCTGTCTGTTTAAATGTATGTATGTATACATGTTTGTATGTCTGCCTAAAACTTTTGAAGCAACGGTTTTTTACGAGATTGGTAGCATTTTGAATCTCGACTCTTCGGGCGACAAATATTGAAAAATTGGCCACAAACATTAATTCCTTCACCCTCAATTGGGCACTTTTCTACAGGGAGAGGTCGCTTTTTTCCCTGACATTTTCGAAAGTCATCCCCTCTTTTCGATTGTCTAGCCTTAATTTAAACCTACATCACTTCTGGTTTGGCGATGGGCGCAACAACAAAGATGTCACATTCTTTTTCACATTCTTTTCCTCCTTCGCGGTATGGGTTTGAGCCTGCCTTCTTGCTACCATTTTTTTCTTTTTTGCTGAACATACACTTCCAAACACCCGGGCAACGCCAGGCATCCAGGCTAGTATTATATAAACCCCAAACACATAAGCTTTCTTTTTTTTTTCTGGTTTTCTTCCAGTAATGGTAATACCATATGGGTTAGACCTCTATACTGCTACTTTTTAGCCAGTTTGAGAAATTGTCTTCAGATAGATAGGCTGTCGCTAAGCCTCCTTCCAGTTGGGTGATTGGACAGTGTAGGATCAGGTGGTCTATGTCCTGGGGGAGCTTTATTGCACTTTGGGCAGATTAGGGAGTCTATTTGTCTCCACCTGTGTTTGTTTACTGCAGTTCTGCAGTGTCTTGTTCTGATATTCGGTTTGTAGCTTCCTACTATTTATAGCAAAACCTGGGAAGCGTAAAGTTGGATCTTCAATGATCTCCCCTCCTTTGGGAGTATTCTTTCTCCATTCCCCCAGTCGCTGCATGTGAGAATGGCTCTCAATAATCTTGACTCCCAGTTGAAGGACCTCGACAGATGCAATGAAAGACTTTCAAGGACTACTAAGCACAATCACAGCATACACACACAGTTAACTGAATACTCTCATACACAAGTTAGTGCATACACTCTCTCATTAACAAAACATACACAATGATATCTTCATGAGTATTCCAGCTGAAACAAACATGTTTACTCAGTTTCTTCCTATAAATATGTTTCTTTTGAACAGAACATTTTTGAACACTTTGAACTCTTGTGACCCGATGGGGACCGGGCGATGCCGAGTGACCTTGCTAGTCGACACGAATTCAGAGGAATTCGCACGGCTGAATTCTAATGATGATGATGGTTTGATGGTGTTTAAACAGAAATGTCTATGGGATTTTGTCAGAAAGAAAAAACAAAATAAATGATATTTATTTTATCTCATTTGCTGTTATATATCTGTTAACAACGAAAAGGTTGTTTTTAAAAACCTCTGTTGATAGATATGAAGCTGTGGGTCAAGGGTGAGGGTTGCTGCCAAGCATTGTTCGACTTGGAGTGACTAATCACCCCTAATTTGATAATAAGTAGAAACACCTCAGTGCAGGTGGGGGTTGAGGTTTGGTAGAGATAAGCTCTAAGAGAAAGAAAGAAAAGTGTTTGTAACCACTCTCTTAAGGAGAGGTGGGGGAAAAGGAGTTGGATTTAGAAAAAGGTTTTCTAAGCAGAGGAGTCATAGCCAGCAAACCGAGCAGCTGGGCTTGTCCAGCGCTCCCGATTTGGGGAGCCCTTCAGGGCCTGATGTTATGATGGGAACTCTGTGACTTTACTGGTCTGGTCTTACATCGTTCACTGCTATAGTCAGTCGCCTCAAATTAGACAGTAGTTGCTATGAAGTAATGAAAACAACAAATAGTTTGCTACTGTTATAACCCGGAGTTCTGTTTATTTGTGGTGAGAACTCATGATTTTTCAGCAAGCCGCAAGGACCAGCGGAGTGATTGATGTACCCGGAGACTCCCTACACATGGAAAGAAAGACGATTCGATTGAGAGGAAAAGCGCCCCTCCATGAAAACACAGTGGGTAAGGACGATCAACAGACCAACTTGTAACGAGACAAGGTACGATCGAAGGACACCTGCCGCATCGGTAACATTATGAATGGTGCCGGATCGTACATCGTTATACTCTCATTTTTCACAAACTCTTCATCTTTCGTTGTCTTAACAAGTTATCAATAAAACTGAATTATTTTGTATAAATTTTGTCATTTATTTTCTTCTGATATTGTCTTTCTCTCAACAACTTTCTTCTCATGAATTCTGTGAAATTCCATGCAATTTTGACCTTTTTTTTTTTTTACTCATATTCAGCTGAAACAAAGCAAATTACTACTGAGACATAAGGACACTAAGCAGTGAAATGTCTGTTCACATTACACTTAAACTTCTTCATGGTAATACAGTTAGGGAAAACAGGACACAGGGATAGAATTTTGAAGTCTAGCAGTGAGAAAAGAAACGTTCAGGGTAGAAGACTTTACGCATCAGAGAACCTCTACAGTGAAGGCGTGGGAGTTTGCTGTTTGTCCGGTTAGTCAGAGATATTTATATCGAGGGGGGTTCCAGTGCTAAGTGTTTGTCAGAGCACTTACTATTAAAGTACTTGTAAAACAAGCACAGAGATGCAACATTGCAGTGATGTGACAGGGGTTTGAGCTTGGTTGACAGTGCAGGACCTATCAGATTAGAGACTCTCTATTAGAATCTTTCCAATGGCAGGAGATTAGCGGTTGATGTATCTGTATGTATCATATCAAGTTTTATAAGAATAAGTGACAGAGTTAGTGTTACCGGAACTTTTGGAAATAAATTTTTTAGTTTTTACTTTTTAATGAAAATTGCTTCATACAAGGAATGAAGCCACTTGACGTAAGGAGCTAATAAGAATGAAAATATGGATTACAATCTGTGAATTTGGACAGATATTGTAAAATATCAAATGTCTTTGGGTCAAATCATTCTGATCTAAATAAGATTATGACTCTTCCGCATTTTTTTACATACATTAAAAAGTTTTTTTATCAGGTTGAAGGAATTTTTCAGAGTTCCTTCTTCAAAATTTTACTTGGAGACTTTCCTTTTTGTCTTCTCTCCAAAGGCCTTTCTTGGTCTTTGACTTCTTTTCTTTTTCTTAAAAAGAGTTTCCTGTTTGAGAGTGTTCTCACAATCTTTAAAGGCTTTCCGGCCTTGATATTCTTGTCCTGGAAGCTACAGGAGTAAGCTGGAGTCACTGAATGTGAGCTGTAGTTGATGCAGTTTCAGGAATTAAGGAACTGGAGTGGCAGGCTGTGAGGCGGAAACCCAGGATGCAGGTAGTAGTAGAGTGTGCATTGTGTTCTGCTGCTCTGGTGACAATATTGAGAGTCAAGTCGAGATAGGAATGCTCTTAGTTCCTGAGCTGAACTGAAGAGTTGTTTAGTTCTCTAATATTGCAAGAACTGTGACAGCACGATTGGCAAAGTGAGATTAAGAAGTCAGCCTCTCTGAGGAAGGGCACTCTGACTGACAAAAAGGTGCCTCAGGCAATTAGAAATCAACTGACCCCTTCTCAAAAAGGGGTGGACCTCCTAGAACCACACAGAACTAAATTCCCACCAAAATATCAACAGGGTCCGGATCATTATAGGAATGGTCTAATCTGTGTTGATTTTGAGGCCCAGGATAAAAATCCCTATATGAGTTGAACTGAAAGTATTTAGTTTACTCCCATTGCAAGAACTGTGACGCCAGGATTAGAAAGTTAGATTGATAAGTCAGCACCCCTGAGGAGGGGCATTCTGACCTGCAAAAAGTGCCTAGGTAGCCCCGTCAGCATCCCTTGCTGAGAACGCCTCAGATGATTAACAATAAACTAACCCCTTCTCAAAGAGAGATGGTAAAGCCTAGGAGGATGGACCTCCTAGAACTGCAAAGAATTAAACTCCTGCCACAAAATCAACAGGAACCGGATCATTACAGGATTGGCTTAATCTTTGTCATCTTTGTTGGTTTTGGTGGCCCAGGATAAAAATCCCTGGCCGTGTTGAACGGAAGGTTTGTCGTGAAAGCCGCTAGCTTTATGGAGAATCATCCGTGGTACAGTCTTTGTGACCAGTGATGATCTTGCTAAACAACAAATGACTATAATTAATTCCACACTATATTACTTACTGTTAAAAATGTAGTTGGTGTTTATTAACTGTATTTATTTTAATTTAGGTTTGAAAAATAGTCTTTTGTTTTTGTTTAGCTTGTGAAAGATGAAGTATTTATAGCACACGTGGTGGTGGCGTATTTTTGGGAGTGTCGGGTTTGCGTCTGTTTCTGTCAACCAGCGTGAACAACAAAGAAGCGGTGATTTGCGACCGCAACAGGCGCAACAGTCAACACCGCAACACTAATCCTGCCAGCGGCAGTATTTATATTGACCTCACTCCATCACCGCCTTTGCACAGCTCAATGGTAGAGGTGTTTAAAAGAAATAAAATTCTCAAATTTTTTTAACTATTTCCTTTACTCTTGAAAAAGGCCACGAAACAGTGGGCGAAACGTCGAGCAATTTGGTCATCTTTTTCCATTTTTAATTTATATGCGTAACTAATCTTCCATTCTTTATATTTTGTTAACAATTGTTTTTATTTATTTATTCATCGTAAGTTTTCGACTGTTTGCGTGTAATCGCTTAAAAAAAAAAGAAAGAAAGAAAGTATGTATGTGCATGTATCTCAATGTGTGAATTAGGTAGAACTTTACTGCAAGCTTAATTAAGAAAAAATATTCTTTCTTTACTGTTTTAATTTCAATGCAGAAAGAATAAAAATGTTACTTTCATTAATAAATAGTTTAAATTTAGAATGTATTTTGCAAGTTTATTTTTATCTGCTAAGTCAATCAAAATTCCATCACTAAGGAAATGTAAAACAAATAAATAAATAAAAAAGGGGGCATTCCGCATTTGCAAGGTAAAAAAAAGAGGTTGTTTAGTGTTTTGCGCCAATCTGAAGTTTAAGTTTTTACTGCAAATCCAGAGATTTTGATTGGTTGTAATTTGAATTGTCATGACGACAAAGACTACAACGTCGCTGATTGGTTGAATTTGAGTACACTCATTCGATTTTTTATTCAAACATGGCCGTTTGCACCTTATTACAACCAAAGCAGCTACGCGGTCAGTTTTTTAATCTGTTAACAGCAGTTGGTAATAAGAAGAGTTAGCCAACAGCAATCTTTTTTGCTATTTTCTACCATTGTTTTTATTAGTTCTTTTTTTTTTTTTTTGATTGTTGCCAGGGACTAAATCTGGCAACAACAGCCAATACCTGCTGCTGGTAACAAAAGAAAGAAAGAAAGATAGTGAGTGAAGTGAAGTGAAAGATAAAGAAATAAAAACAGAGTCATGGTTTAGTTTTTCCCCTTTTTAGAGAGAGAGAGAGAGATACACAGAGAGACACACACGCAGAGAGAGAGAGTGTATTCTTTCTCTATCAACTACTCTTACTATCACTTCTGGAACGAGCTTGTTTCTGTAATTGCTCTCCGACTGTTAGTACTTGACGTATACAGTCGAGAGTTTCATTCTCTCTTTTTCGCGATCTATTCGTTATTCTTCGTTCGAAAGTTTTGACAACAAATATAACAGGCATTTCTGTTACACTCGAAGCCGTGGTCATTGAATGACGTTGTTGATCGTTGTCCTGTACAGAGAATTCAATTTTTTTTTTTATTAACGATTGTTGATTTGGCTTTAAACTATATATATAAAAATCTCGGTTTGTAGAGTATTATGGCAGATGGATACGATATGGTGGGGAACTTTGCCGAATATATACCAGGTAAGTAAAACAAAATAAAAAACATCTATCACATTCCCCCCCCCCCGATTACTCTATTAGGTAATATATTTCTTGAAGGTTTCCAAGTGCGAAAAGATATACCCGGAGAAGGTTATATCGGCCGAAACGTTGTGAAACTATAACAACCAAGATAGAAATAGTCCGTATAATCCAGTGATAATTGAGTGAGTTTGTGTTAACTTCAAAACGAGCGGATATAACCGTAAACATTCGCTTGTCAAACGATTGTTTGTAAATAGAATTTTGGTGCTTGTGCAGTTTATAGACCGTATTATTTTTAAGATAGGATTTTCAAATTAAATTAAATTTTTACGGTATCTTTTGTTTATTAAATTGTTAAATGGAAGCATAGAATACTTAGCCCGCCTTCCTCATGTTAAGAATAGCGGTACTAGTGCACTGCAGTGCACTTATTGATCCGTACTGAAATAATGTTATTATTTAAAAAGCCATTCTTAACATGGGAGGGTGTTTTGTAACTATTCTATACTTTAACCTTACACTTGAATAAAGAACATATAAAACTTTAATTAAACTTGGAAATACGATTTAAAAAATAGCGCGGATCAGTAAGTGCACTAGCATCAGAATAGCTTTCTAAATGTTATTATTTCTGCACGGTCTCGGCCTGTAAACGGCACAAGTGCCAATTTTTTTTTGCATTGTTATGGATTAAAAAATTTTTTTTGCATTGTTATGGATTAAAAAAGTTTGGGGTTTTTTCCCCCTAGCTGCATCCTCAGCTAGGGGGGAAAAAACCCAAACTTTTTAGGCGATTACGTGTGAACAACGTTCTGAAAACTTGGTAAAAAGACCCACCTACCAAAAAGAAAAAAATCATAATATAGAGTTAAATCTAGGATACTTTAAGTTCTAAAAAAAATTGTTTTTTTTTAGTTTAGAATACAAATTCTACATAAAATGGCCAGTTCCGGGCTATTTTAGAGTTTAAGGACAGTTAACCAGTAACCACCCCGTCATGCTTGTTTGTTTGTTTGTTTGTTTACTATAAGAGATAAATTTTGGCGTTCTAACTTGGGGGAGGGTGGCTGAGGGTTAACCTTTTTAGGCGATTACGTGTGGTTTTTCCGACTGTCACACAGGCTATTGGTAAAAAAGAAAATTAAGAATAAAGTTAGAATGGCTTGGTAATTGAGAATCTGATCCTCCACTCTAAATTCTTAAATATTTTTTCCACAGTTTTTCAGGGTTTTTATGTAACTGTTAAAAAAAAAAATAGAATCTCGTGTGTGTATGTGTGTGTATGCCTGCGCGCGCACGCTGATCATTTAGCTGAAGGTGTTAATTTACAAATTTATCTAATTTTGTATTAACTTTAAAAGGAACCGATGAACATTCGCTTGTATAACGATTTTTTAAAAAATTAATAACAAAACAGGCCTAATACAATGGCACATGGATTGATTTAAAACTGGTTAAGTAAACCCCCCACCAAAAAAAACAAAAAAAAAAAAACACATCGATTAAAACTGTCTAAAACAGATATGCACATTGCACAACATATTCAAATGACATTTTTAAGAATAAATCCAATGATCCTATGTTATTTGTTTATCTTTTCGATTTCAACTATTTTTATGTTAATTGGTAATTAATTCATGTGTAATAACAGGGCGTATTGTTGGTTAATGTTAATGTTCCATTTTTGCAACGAACAAAAATGTGTTTTAATATTCAAAAGAGAGATATTTACAAAATTGCTATAGTGCTACAGCTACACACCATAGAAAATGTTGGGTACTGGTGTATTCGAGCAGTCCGAAATTTCCTCTTTCAGAAATATATTTATTTAGAGCCCGCACATTTTTAGCTGTTCTTCCAACGGCAGAATTTGAAATCTTCATTCATAAAACTCACATTCACTCATTTTCTCACGTTATCACGACAAGCGCTTTCTTTTTTCTTCTTTTTTTTCTCTCTGGAGTTCCTATTTACAATGCCTCCCCACGGGACAGAGTTAGACACCAGGGTCGTTTTTTAGTGTGGAGAAAAGGTACAAAAATAAAAATTGTCTCAGTCGTGAAGGATTTCTCCTCCACTGAAAGATAACAAGAAATGGAAGTGCCGCATCTGAAGAACAGATACTACACTTTGAGATATTAAATCTTTTATTCATGTTAAAAAATACAGTCAAAATCAACGATGAACAAAAAACTTAGGCACATGGCCAACTCAAAAGGGGGGAATTTTGGGGGTCGTTGGTCATCCTTGTCACTCCAGAACTAAACAAAGTCAAAAGTTTCTCCCAGCTAGTATCTTCTTTCACCATAATACCGCATTCACCCTTTCATATTGGGGACGTCCTACTTAACTCCCAGTTTTTAAAACATTTTTTATTGACGTGTAAAAACAAAAAAGATAACAATAAAATGGTACAATAATTCATTTGTGTCGAGGGCGGGGGAAGAAAAAACAAAAAGTACTACACTTTGATCTCGGCCAAAAGGCCAAGTAGCATTAATTTTAATTTTCTCTCTGAAGTTATTCACAAGTTCCTAACAAAATGGGCCTCTGAGATGGTATTTATTTGCTCCCCCACTGAGCAAATTAGGCACAAGGCCGTTTTTAATGTGAGGTAAAAACCAGCTCCCCTAAAAGTAGGCAAAAAGGGGGCACTCTGGTTACCAAAAATAATAATTGTCCCAGTATAGAGGGTTTCCCCTCCATTGACCGGTACAAACCATCCTAAGTGCGGCATCTGCCGGAACAGATGGTATTTATTTGCTCCCCCACCGAGCAAATTAGGCACAAGGCCGATTTTTAATGTGAGGAGTGAAGGGAGGGGGAAGGGGAAAAGGGGACCAGCTCCCGAGAGGTGGGAAATGGGAGCTAGTTAAAGGTCAGGCATGTGGGGTTGCCCCCACATCTGGTCTTTGCTAGTCATAGCTTGCAGCATCTGCCGGAACAGATACTACACTGTGATCCCGGCACGAAGACCAAGGAAAAAAATGGGCCTCTGAGATTCCCGACGGAATGAAAGTGTATTATGTATTCTGGCTGGTCTCGCGAGGCCACATGCCTAGGCATTATCTTCTCCTTTAAAAGGAGTGTTTTAGTCGATCGCCTGAGGAATCACCACCAAGAAATGTCGATAGAGCATGCACAGCAAATTTTGCATCCTTTTAGAGGTAGCTGGATTCGCACAAAACGATTTTGTGCCTGACTTTGCTGCAGTGGGAGGCAGGTAAACAATCTTGATGATAAATAAAAAAAAAAAAAAAATTAACGTGTTTATTTGTTTTTATTAAATTTTGTATTTATTTGCCTCTTCTCACAAGAGCAAGGTTAGGACTAATGTCGGTTTATGTAATTTCTAATAAAACCCAACTCCACAAAACGGGGCACTTTGGATTGGGACAAAAATAAAAATGGTCTCTGGTTGCAATTTGAGAATAGGTTTGTTGCTGTTCTGTCAACTCTCCCAGGTTTTACCGTCTCTCTTTGAGGAGAGGTTAGTTTATTTCCAATCGTCTGATGCAGATGATGCACCTCCACCGGGAAATGCTGAAATAGCTACTTTGGGATTTTTAAGTAGGCCAGAGTCACTTCACCTAGTTCGCTGGCTTTTTAAAACCTCACCTGACTTTGTGTCTAACCTCCCCGAGAGGACGTAAATAAACTCTTCCTCTAATGAGGATAGGGTAGATACTACACTTTGATCCTAGTCCGAAGGTGCTTTTATTTATCAAGTCTATCTTAAAGGTCTATGTACTTTAATTTGACCGTATGCTTAAACAATATTGGCGTTTAATTTAAAATTCCATCAAAGAAATGTCCCCCTCATCTCCAACAAAAACAAACAATATTTTCAAATACCTTTTCAAATACAATTAAAAAAAAATGAAAGACAAGTCACGATATCTTTCTAATAATTAGTAAATGATAAATTATTCTTTGCTTGCCCAAAATATAAAATTCTATTGTTGGGTCCTTGTAATTTTTGACATAAAAAATCGGTTGTGTGTGTACGGTACGGTTTCATCGTCCCAAATTCGCTGTACAACGAACGTCTTTTTATACGATTATTCGATTCATATTCTTAAAATTACATTGCAATTTAAAATATAATAACACAGTAAAATACTCGGAAAGATTTCATTTAATATCGATTCGTTTTTAAGAAAACGTGTTTATACATATAAATATGTAGGTAGATACGTTGTAAATTTCAACCGTGTCTGTGAGTTCTGTTTTTCTATATTAAAGATAACAAAACAAAATACTAAATTTTCTTAAAAGAATCGATATTAAATATTTATGAATAGTTTTATTTTGGGCTATATTGAAGCGGTTAACTTCCAAAAATGGCTGTCAAATGTTATCAATTATTTGAAATTTGGTTTTCCAAGAGGTGATAGTGCAACCACTCCAGTCTCCACCGTATTTTTTTTAGATATCATGTTTTTGTATTTTTATTTTGCAAATACTTATTGTTTTTTGGGAGCTAACAGCTTCAATATAACCTTACTTTGTTATTACAAATCAAATAAACGTTATAATGACGCCTTTTGGAAAAGAGAATTTGTGATGCCGAAAACGTACCCGACCGAAAAATTTAATGCAAACATTTTTGTTTTGAACGTGATCAGATTTTAAAATTTATATTCACTCACCTTTGTCATACAATCAATAACGATTTTTTTTTTAATTTTTTATTTTGTGAAATCTTATGAAAAATTTTTTTCTCTCATAATGTGACGATAATTATTTGTATTTTTTTCATATACTAGTTTAATCCATTTTGGTATGTATTCTCGACTCTTTAAAGTGCTTTATTTCCACATTTATTTTCATTTACAATCTTTAGTTTTAATATTAGACAAGGTCTCGTGTGTTTCTTGTCTCTATGTAACTTATATGTACACACACACACACACACACACACACACACACACACACACGTTCTTAAGGTATTTATGCAGAATACGGACCGTGCTGAAATAATAACGCCATTAAATCCTTAACACGGTGAGGAGGAGTTTAGTTAACTATTCTGTACTTTCACCTAACAATTTAATAAACAAAAGATACAGTTAAAATTGAATTTAACTTGAAAATCGTATCTAATAAAAATAGCACTGTCTATATTTTGCAACGAAATTAAAATTAGGAAACATTTATAAACATGAAATTAGAAAATATTGATTGAAATAAAAATTAGAAAGCAGGTTGATATTTGCAAAATAATTATTAAAAACCTAAGAAATCCGCAAAAATACCATTCAACAAACAATCAAATTAATAGAGTACATTAATTTGCCCTCTAACCGGTTGCAAAGTCAGACAAAACTAATCAATAAAATTTGTATCCATTTTTGGAAGCTAAAAGCTTCAATATAATCTAAATTTAAAATAAGGGAAAACGAAAACGAACGTTTAGAAATCCCATAAAAATGTAAACATTTCAGCTTCTTATTCACGTAAAATTGACCGCATTCTGTACTGTCGAGCGCGACTTGAAAAGACAATATCATTAAAATTATCAGACAAGAATTGTTTTTATTGTCATTTCATTCACCGACACTGTTTTAACCTGAGCAACGCCGGTTAAAATTCGTAATTTCGTTTGTGGGATTGCTTTAGTTGTTAGCGAAATCAAATACATATGCTGAAATAATCGCTAAAACAAACAAACAAACAAACTATGGAGTCTTCATACAAATGGAAGGTAGTGATTATATGTACACATTTTAAGCGTGTTCTATTTCGTTATAGTAACTAAGTAGATGTTGACTCGAAAATGGTTCCTCATTTCTTGCTAATATTTAACAAAAATAAGATAAATCAATATTTATTGCATGTACACAATTTTTCATCGGATTATGTTCAAGCCACTAAACTGCAGTTTTACCGTAATAATAGTTTCAGCTCCAGACAGACAGCTACTAAATCTCCGCCAATAGATGTTTTTTTGGTATTATTATACAAACACCGTGACAGCGTTAGGGTTAGGGGTTAGGTTTAGGGTTAGGGGTTAGGGGTAGGGTTAGGGGTAGGGTTAATTCGCTGTCACGGTGTTTGTATAGTTTTATACAAACACCGTGACAGCGAATTAACCCTAACCCTAAACCTAACCCTAACCCCTAACCCTAACCCTAACCCTAAACCTAACCCTAAACCTAACCCTAAACCTAACCCTAAACCCTAACCCTAACCCTAATCCTAACCCTAACCCTAACGCTGTCACGGTGTTTGTATAATAATACCCAACAAATAATGGTTACCAATTGCAATCTAAGTTACTCTTCTATCTACCTGGATAAGTTTTGTTTGTATTTTAAATTTTAAAGTTGTTTCCTTTTAAACTTAAAAATGAAGATAGCGTAAAAACTGTCGAGTTAGAACGAAAAACAAAAACAAGCCTCAAAGCGAAAAATAAACAAAATATTCATAGAACAGTACATTTTTGTATGATGGGAGGGTAACATTTATTGGATGTGTTTGTTTCTATCAATGTAGATTTGCTATATATTTCGAAAACACTAAATTTATTTGAAAAATTATAATATATTTCAAATCAAGTTACAAGACACTACAAAAACAGTAATTTTATTATTTGTTAATTTATTAAAATTAATGTTGTTGTTTTTTTTTTTTTAATATCTCAAATCCATTTCTAAAACACTGATTTTATTTTCATAATAAAAATGAATAAATAAATAAAATGTAATGTATTAGTTTTATACCGAAAATTCAGAAAACAATTCATTTGCCGGCCTAAATAAGTCAAGGTACTTTTTGGAATTATCACCAGTAACATCGCTGGCTGAAAGTCATTTGTCATTAAAATCACTAGCAAATCAAACCACCCCATATGACGTATTTTGTAGGTGTCGTTTCTAAAATACGTTTTTTTAATGTAACAAATATAAAAATGGGGGGTGGGGAAATAAAGCCAAGTAAAATGGAATTTAAAAATAAATATCTTATGTAGTATGTAAATACATAAAACATGAAAAAATAAAAGCGAAGGTAGTAATAAACAAAAAGGAGCAAAATAAAAAAAGGAGCAAATGAAAAACCAGACCCGAAAAGTATATCAGTTTAGTCAAGTTTATTGAAAAAAAAGAAAATAAATAAATAAAATGCCATTGCTTTTATTTCCCAAAGCAAGGGTAAAAAATTAACCTTGAACAAGTGCAAAAAAAAAAAAAAAAATGAATAAATAAAAATAGAACATACATAAAAAAAGGGGTCTCTAATTGAGAGACTATTCTAGAATTAATTGACTGGAACGACACAGTTAAATTTATCGTCCAAACAATAGTAACAAATTAAGATGGGAAAATATTCATTTGCCGTTTTTTAAATTAAAAAAAAAAAAACAACAACCTTACTTGACACATTAAAACCTGAAAGACAGGAAACATGCGAAAAGGGTCTTTAAATGTTCTTTTTCTTTCAGTCTTTTTCTTTGACAGACGCTCTCTCTCAATCTACTGGAGCCTTCTGGTTCTGATGTTTTTTTTTTTTCTTTTAAAATAAAAATGTCTTTCTATGAAGGGAACTTCGGTTGAATTATCTTTCTAGACAGTCTCTTTTAAGTTCCTTGAACAAAGAAAGAATTTTCTCTCCTGAAGATCACATGTGCCGATAATCTGCTTGGCTTCTTGTCAGACAGGCTGGCGAAATTAATTTCTGTTTCTTACAGAAAAAGTCCCAAAAATACAACCGGTTTCTTTGATTTGTTCTTTTGAGATTAATAACTTTCCAGTTGGTAAGGCTTTATTGCCTTGTAATTAACTGAGAATGAAATGTTGAAAGTTTGGTAACAGTCAGTGGAGTTTCAAATAAATGTCTTTCTCTAAAGGAGAAATATTCAGAACATTCTAAACCATTTTTTTGACAGAGAACGAATTCAGTCAGCATCCTTTCCTCAGGCTGGCTAAACTCAATGTCAGGGCAAGGAAAGTAGCAGCCGGATAGTAATGATGATGGTGAGGCCAGTCACACTAGGTCAAGAAGTGTAGGCTTTTCACTCTACAAAGGCAAAAAGGGCCAAATCCCCATCCTGCACTGTTTAATGGCTGCGAGGATTAAAAAATAAAATTCCCGAACATATTAAAGGATTAGAAGTTGAAGAAACTATTTGCATCCAATACCTTAACAATTTGTTTCAAATAATAATGTAATAACTTGATAATCAAACGGTACCATAATATTTACATTTAATTGTTAACATTTAGGCTTCAGACTCTTGGGTCCTAGAATCGAATGTCACTAGGTTCAGCCATGCTGATGAATAGTAAACGATAAGACACATGTCTGTTAACAATTAGATTTTAGAAATATATTTATGTTTTTCATCATTTGGCGGCATTACATCTCTGAAGGGAAAATTATTCATAACTTGGTAAAATGCTTTTTCATATAAATAATTAAATTTGTTCAAAAAATATCACACGCAAAGTAAACAAATAAATAATACACACACATATGTTGGAGTCCCTAACCCGACCTGTTAATATTGAAACATTGCTCGACTTACGTAAACCCCTTTTAATATATATAGACTTTTAGGTATTCATGCAGAGAGTGATCCGTGCTGAAATAATAACGTTATTATTTAAAAAGCCATTCTTAACATGGGGAGGGTGTTTTGTACCTATTCTGTACTTTAACCTTACAATTGAATAAAAAAACATACCATAAAACTTAAATTAAACATGGAAATACGATTTAAAAAATAGTGCGGATCACTCTCTGCATTAGCACCAAATTTTATTTATAAAAGCACTACTCATGTATTTAGCGCTTTTGAAAAAAAAAATTTTTTTAGTTTACAACACACACGTGACCATGGACCTCATGTAGAGATCAAGTGGTAACCCCCTCAAGGAATGGAACCCCTTGATTTCTGAGAACAAGTAAAATGTAACAAAAAAAGATATACAAATACGTGTGTATGTGTGTGTGTGTGTATATATATATATATATATATATATATATATATATATATATTCAACTCTATCTCTTAGGGATTATGAATGTATTCATATGTGTAAATAATGTATTTTACTGTCTGAAGAGGAGCTGTTTTGGAATATTTTTGAATGATATAATATTTAAAGTTGTCCAAATGGTTACGAAACAATTGTAACACATATGAAAATACATGATATGGTCTCATTTTATATTTTGCAAAAAGATTATATATATACATTTTCTATATATATAAATTTGTATTCCTGCCTGTTTGTATGTTTGTTCACAATTTGATTAATATATACAAAAGGTCCATTACTTCCCTAATTAATTTTCATACTGAAAACTTCCTTGCATGAAATTTATTTCATTTATTTTTATACAGTAGAACTCTGGATACGGCATTAATCCGTTCTGGTGTTGGGATCGTAAAGTGAAATTGTCATATGGCGGGGCCTAAGCAAAATTTTATACAGTACATATTAAAAATTAGAAACAAAATACAGTTCAGTATATAATACACATGTATATAATCAAATAAACTTATAAATAACACCGTAAGGCAGGGTAAATACCGTACTAAGGGGCTGGAAAAACATTGTATTCCACATCGTAACCTGAAAAAAAAGTATCCTGTGGTTCTATTGTATATAGCATGATTCTTGTAAAATATGCACTCAGTAGGTAACTGCATTTTCATATTACATTAAGGAAAATCGATTTTACTAAATAGCTGTATGTTAGTTACTGTTTATAGCGAGGGAATTGTTTTAAGTGTTCTATTTAAGATTGTTATTTAAAGTTTATTTATATTAATATATTTAATTTAGTTTATTTTGAATTATTATTACATACATAGATTTTTTTTTTTTTTTTAGAAACCAGTTTCGAGTTATTTCTCCTTGGCGCCCCCTATTGCATCAAATATATTTCCCTTCAAAAACTTTTTAAACTGCAGTAAATTACGTTTAATACATATTTACGAAAAAAAGCCAGCAAAGTGCCTTTACGAAAAAAAAAAAAAAAAAGGCCAGTGAAAAGAATCCTTTTAACTGCAGCAAATTACGTTTTATACATATTAGAAAGTGCCTTTACGAAAAAAAGAAAGCCAGTAAAATGCCTTTATGAAAAAAAAATATGCCAGTGAAAAAAGTAAAAGAATTCCACTTTTTCTTACACTGCTCACCAAATCATACGTCTGCTTAAAAATACTTTTTCTCCAGCTATGATGAACCAGAAAAGGCGTCACCTGTTGGATCAAATACAATATTTCCCTTTGATAACTCTTTGAGCTGGAGCAAATTAGGTTTTATACATAATAAAAAGTGCCTGACGAAAAAAAGGCCATAAAGTACCTTTTAGAAAATTTTAAAAAAAAAGCCAATGAAAAGTGCCTTTACAAAAAAAAAAAATAGAAAAGCCAGTGAAAAGTGCCTTTACAAAAAAGAAAAAAACAAACCAATGAAAGGAATTCCATTTTTTCTAAAACTTTTTGCAAGTCACGTACACGTTTAAAAAGCTTATTTTGTGTTATGGGGTTAAATGGTAATAAATGAAAGGAACACAGGATTTTTAGGAAACGAACATGTATTCACATATATTACAGGCTAAGCGAGTTGAGCAATACCATTCCTCAACGGTGGGGCATGTGCACCCAACCTCCTTGGTCGTGTGCCAATCTCAGACTGCCGAGCACCAGTACTCGATACCGGAAGTGACGTCACCAGAGGAAGTGACGTCATGAGTCCATTAATCCCACGGAGGGATGTCTCCAACATTTTGCAACCTCATGACGTCATAAGCACGCGTGGCCATGTAGGCAAAATAGTGTGTCCGTAAGTTCTTGCCTTCTTCCCCTTTTTTTGCATTTCACGTTGGAGCCCTGACACTGTGGCTCATTTGTTTTTTTTTCTTTTTTCTGTCACACGGGCATTCCCTATTATTTTGATTGATAAATGTTGTTTTAATTTATTTATTTTTTATTTCTTGGGGTGTGGGTGTGTGTGAGTTTTCTTTTCTAGCTTACTGGCAACAAAAAGTGCTCCGTATCTGGAGAATAGCTTCTCTTCGTATCCCTTCTGCCAAAATATCTGATGGAAAGGGTATCATGTACTTCTTTTTTTTTTTTTTTTTTTTTTTGGTGGTGGTGGTGGGGGGGGTTATATTTTCATGTTTTTATCCGTTCTTTTATTTTTGAAATTGTTGGCCATGTATATATCCCTAGTATAGCAAGTGTGTTCCAAAGGGAACTTCATGTCGACCCAGACAACGTTGAGTATCCATGGTAGTATATATATATATATATATATATAAGGTAGAATGGTAAATGAAATTTGTTGCCCTAAAGAAAACACTACAGCTTTATTTTAAAACTTTTATTGAAAAAATCAATTCAGGTAACTTGATTATGTAGTAGAGTTGACGCTATTCAATGTAAACGCCTTCAGCCTCAATCACCGCCTTGATGCAGCTCCGGAATTGGAAGCATGCCTTTTTTACACACGCCGGCAGGAGCTTGGCGAATACTCGGCAGATGGCAGTAATCAGGCTGTCTTTGGTGTTGTGGGAGGTCATGTTAGTGATGTTTTTGACGTATAACTAAATGAAGTAGTCCAGCAAATTCAGGTCAGGGAGGAGGGGGAGTCAAGTGAGACAAGGGTACAAAGTCGTAGCACTCCTTCTGAAGCCAAGGCTGGATCATTTTGGACTTGTGGGCTGGCGCAGAGTCCTGCTGCCACACTCGGGGTTGACCAGCGGCTGCCTGATTGCACCAGGGAATCTCCACACTCTTCAGCACATCCAGGTACACCTTGGTGTTGACTTTCAAGCCAACTTCAAAGATGTGAGGTGGCATGATGTGGCCCTCACTTGAAACCATACCAAAGACCATAACCGTGGCCAGAAACTTCATTGAGATGTGCCCTCAAGCATTGAACTGTCCGGATTTGAATTTTGATGGTCCAGTTGTCATAACTTGGATCGTTAGAGAGCATAAGTTGTACAGCGGTGCATTCTGATCTCGCTCGTTGAACATTGTGTCACTTTCAGACATAATAGAAAGCTCCTATCGCTGTTGGAATTTGTATACAACTGGCCAACTAGATGGTCTGCAACAAAAAAAAAGAAAAAAAGAAAATCGGTTTTCATCAAACGGAAATGAAAAATGTCATCTTTTCTAGGGCGACAAATTCATCGTTCTACTCTGTGTGTGTGTGTGTGTGTGTATATATATCTATATATATATATAGAGAGAGAGAGATAGAGATATGGTGCACAGCAAGATTTCACAAATGAACAAAAAGGAAAACATTTACAACGCACAAAAATAGAGCAGTTGTTCACAATCTTTTTCTCAGGCGATCCCAATCTACTGCATCTCAAGACATGACCGCAAACTCACCCAGTTTAATTGTATATGCGTTATTTATATATTACTAGTTGTTGATTGCATAAGAGACGAGCGTAAAAAATAAAGCCAAGGGCAAATCGATACTCCTATGAATTTTTTTGTTGTTGAGTATTTTTTGTGCGATTCATATTCAAACCCTTTTTTCTATTTATTTAATGTATTTATTTGCTTTCCCATCAAAGCAAATTAGGCACAAGGCCGTTTTTAATGTGGGGTAAAAATCAGCTCCTCTAAAAGTAGGCACTCTGGTTACCAAAAATAATTATTGTCCTAGTATAGAGGGTTTCCCCTCCATTGACTGGTACAAATTATCTTAAGTGCAGCATTTGCAGATAGATACTACACTTTGATCCCGGCCCGAAGGCCAAGAACAACAGAAAAAAAAGGCAAGGTATTTATTTGCTCCCCCACCGAGCAAATTAGGCACAAGGCCGATTTTTAACGTGAGGAGTGAAGGGGAAATGGGGACCAACTCCCCGGGGAGTGGGGAGCTGGATAGTGACAATTGGTATGAAGGGTTGCCCCTACATTGACCAAGGTCTTATATGTGGGGTTGCTCCCACATATGGTCTTTGCTTGCAGCATCTGCAGAACAGATGGTATTTATTTGCTCCCCCACTGAGCAAATTAGGCACAAGGCCGTTTTTAATGTGAGGTAAAGACCAGCTCCCCTAAAAGTAGGCAAAAAGGGGGCACTCTGGTTACCAAAAATAATAATTGTCCCAGTATAGAGGGTTTCCCCTCCATTGACTGGTACAAATTATCTTAAGTGCAGCATCTGCCGGAACAGATACTACACTTTGATCCCGACCAGAAGGTCAGGAACAACAGAAAAAAGGCAAGCCTTTTATCTATTTATTTAAAAAGAAATACAACTTTGTTATATATTGGTCGTAGAATTGCATTCATCTGCAAATGATGTAGCTAATTTGCAATATTCTTTTAAACATTAATTTTAATTA
The DNA here is from genome assembly GCF_053919585.1 of Euprymna scolopes. Lineage (NCBI taxonomy): Eukaryota > Metazoa > Mollusca > Cephalopoda > Sepiida > Sepiolidae > Euprymna > Euprymna scolopes. The sequence goes on along the minus strand of NC_136484.1, from coordinate 150,269,186 downwards.
ATTACCAATTAGTGTTTTCGGTTTTCTTATGGAATGATCATCCTAAGTTAACTATTACGTGTAATTATATTCATGTAGATATTCCACATGATCTATACTTGCATAATATTTGCGTAAAAAAGTTATAGTAAACATAAAACTCTTTGTATATATATTTATGAATGCGTATATATATTTGTTTAAAAAAATTTGCCTACTAAACTTCTCTGTTAGTTTTTGGTCTACAGACATGAAACTTAATATATAGGGTATTCGAACCCATACAAAACTGTATTTGGATTTTATCCGGGGGAAATCGATGTAAAAGTGTAAAAATTAAAAAAATTAATTTGACGGTATTAAAAATATGCATGTGTAACGTAATAGCTATTGGTTCATGTTTTAATTTTTAGCCTTGCAGCAAACATGTCTTCATAGGTTAGCCATTAACGTCAAAGGAAAAAGTAAATCGTAAGCTAAACATTTTGGTTTTGATTCTCGGTGGTGGCGCATGAGTAATTTTTTTACAAAACTTTTTAAATCATTACTATATATTGAGTCCAATATAACAATAATAAATACGAACTCTGCATTAATCAAAATATCATATTTAAGCATATTTTACGACCGGGCAATGCCGGGTGATCGGCTAGTTTATATTGGAAAAAAGTGTTTAGGTGTAAATCATTCTATTCTATTATTGTGAGATTATCACTTGTATTTTTATGTGCCATTTTTCGTTCCTATTTATATTTATTTGTGCTATTTTACCTTGTATCTCTATATATTAGTATAAAAATATTCTTATGGCACAGAAACGTTTGTGTTTCATTCCGCCGAAGGAATACTTCAGGCTTACTACGAAATTTGAAATTCTACCATCACCTTAAACACTTTGTCTTTTTTTTTTTTTTTTTTTTTTTATAACCACTGCTTAAATCTATTAATTATTGTCCACTCAAGACGTTCACACCCTTCACCCATCCCTTCAGGTTACGTCATTATTGGTTTTTATTACCTACTAGCAGTTCAGCCCGACTTTGCTCGGGCTCTATCTACTGTTCATAACTTTATGTGCATATATATATATATATATATATATATATATATATATATTAAAAAATCTGACTCATGTCCAGGTAATCTACATCAAAGATTTCAAGTGTTTAGACCCAAAACTGGCAGAGGAGTTTGGTAGAGTCTGTAAAGGTCAACTCTTTTAACTTTTACCTCTTGGCGGCCAAATTTTAGCACAAAAACTGATTACAAAGTTTGCTGCATGTCTGAATACCCTAACGTTAAATTTCAAATGTTTAAACTCAAAATTGGCTGAATAGTTTGCAAAAGTTAAATCTTTTGAACTTTGACCCCTTAGCAGCCAAATTTTCGGCCAACAACTGATAAAAAGCTTGCCCTATGCCTGAATACACTTTAAAATTTCAAATGTTTACACCAAAAATTGGCTGAGTAATTTGGTAGAGACCGCAGAGGTCAATTTTTTTACTCCAATTTTGACCCCTTAATATTTATTTTGTGCTTAAATCAAAATAAAAAGTATGATCCATGTCCAAGTAACCTACATTTAAAATTTCAATTATTTAGACCCAAAACTGTTGGAGTTTGGTAGAGTTTTAAAAAATCAAATCGTTGAACTTTGAACCCTTGACAGCCAAATTTCCGGCCAAAAACCGATTAAAAAGATTTTCCCAGTCTCAATACCCCTTATGTCAAATCTCGAAAAATTGACAGAGTAGTTTGAAAGGAAATGCACACACACACACACACACACACACACACACACACACACACACACACACACACACACACACACACACACACACACACACACACACACACACACAATTTCACTTTTATAGATATATAGATATAAAACATTTAGGTAGTGTAAAATAATCTGTACAAAATCACGACTATGGTTCTTAAGAGGTTTATCTGAATTTATTTTTTAGTTTACGTTTAAACCTTGATTGTTTGAAAGATATAAGTTCTAAGTTAATCTCTAAAAGGAGAGGACGTATATTTATATGCTAAAAAATACAGTGAAAAATTTTGTCATGACAATTAAAAAAATAAAAAAACTCATTGAAATTTGCAGTTTGAATAAATCAATTTTAAAAATCTCTGTAAATATAATTATCAGTTTTTTTTATAATTATTTCAAAAAATAATTAGTAAATCAGTCTTAAGATACTGAATTTAAAAAAATTACCTGCTTTTTAACTAAAAATTGCATAATTATCCCCAAAAGTTAGTTATGTCAAAAGATTCTCTAGTAAAATGTAAATATAAATTGCCCGCCGATTTTCTAACAAGTGTGGAACATGTTTGCTGTAATAATTTCGTTTAATTAATTTAATATTGTTATAATAACAAAGAAAATGCTTATTTAACTATAACATTTTTTGATATACACAAGTAAGAATTTATTTTTATCTTTAAAAAAATTTATATTTAAATTGGTATAAGTTTTTTCTTCAGTAATACTCTAAAATTTGAAACTGCTTTTCTTAGAATTTGAAATAACTTTTGTAAAATGTTCAAAGCTTTTTATTTTTCTGTACAAACTACATACTACGTCAATATTATTCCCCCCTTTTTTGTACAGGATTAAAAATTACTCGATTTATTCTTAAATTTTATTATTCATTCAAAAATAAGCTAAAGCAATTTTTTTTTTATTAATGGTTAAATAAAATTCAAATTTGAAAGAAAATGATTATTTATTTAATGAACGTTATAAACTTGCATTTTATTTTTTGCTATTCTGTCCATCCATATTTGTTCAAATTGATCGTTAGTAGAAATTATCCCATTTTTTAATTATTTCTTAGTGACCCAGGACCTCAATTTATTTAATTTTTTTTATTTTCATATATATATATATATATATATATATGGACTTGTCTGCCCTACTTTTTTTTTTTTTTTTTTTTTTTCTTTCAAGATGGTGCGAGAGACAGTCCCTTTTTGCTTCCTCACAAAAATTGATTTTCTGTATTTTGGTTTAATTCTACACAAGCACCCACTTTATTATTTGTGCACTTGACGCACTTTATTCAAATTCAAGTAATTTTTTCTGTTGATTATTTTGATGCTTCCTGCTCCTGTTATAGTCTCATCTTACTTTTAATATTGGCATTTCCTTTTGCCTCTTTCCCTTCCTCTTCTTTTTTGTTGCATTCATTCTGTGTTTGGTTGGTGGAGGAGCGCAAGTTTGAATTTGTGTCAGTTAAGAAAAACGAAGAACCGCCCCCTCCCGTACCTCGCCCTCCGGGTCCAGTCAGTAGAAGAGAAGAAGAAGAAAAAAAAAAACATAAGTTGCTTCTTAGCACTTGCTTAAAACCAAACCAGTTGCTCTTTATTTGTTACCGGTTTTTGGTGCTCGGAAAACTCGTCCACGGAAAACGCGTCCACTTTTGCTAGGTTGGTTCATTATTGAATAAATATCTATTGAAAACACATTTTATTACCGTTCTTGAAGAAGATATTGTTTTTAAGAGACTACACCTCCATATTACCAAAAAAAAAAAAAAAAAGTATTTCTACTTGTTTACCGTTATTTTAAAAAAAGATAAATTCGATTTGTCTAAGTGTTCGTTTTCTACCTAGCTTTGTAAGATTTTAGTGGTTTAACTTATTTTAAAGTGTGTATTCGTTTAAAAAGCAAATAGTGTCGAGTGTTACTTTAGAACAAAAATAATGTCCGACATGATCACATCTTGGGAGTCTCAATAATCGCTCAAAAAAACTAGATAAAATACTGTTAAAACTTGCTCAATATATGTTACCGTGACATAGGTTGACATATATTCGGCGGGTTTTTAATGGTATTTTTTCTAGTTTTTTATTTATAACACCTTTTCCCAAACTTACCGTGTTAAAGAGAGAGAGTGAGGCGCCATCTTGAATTTTCCAATACATCGGTAAACACTGTTTTTCGAGCTGAATAAACATGTTACATTGAATACAAACACGAAAAATATATCTAGTTAGGTAGAAAAGTAACTTATCTTGCCTTTGATAACATTTATTTGTTATATATTTGTTTTTCGACAAACAGTAATACAAACCCACTCCAGTTATTCAAGAATCTTTCTAATTTCATTTTTTTTTGTTCCTTGTTTTGTTTTTGAGGGCGATATAGTTTTTAAAAAGCTTTCTCCCTTTAGGCACGGCCAAAAATGGGGGGGGGGGGGCGGGGGAAAGTTGCTTTTTTTTTTTTTTTTTTTTTTTTTTATCGAGTTAACATCTATTAAAATCCATTATTCTTTAGCAACTTTTTTTTCCAGAAAGATAAAAGTCTAGATTTTGTCGTATGAAGAGCAGAATAATATAAAACTCTACTATTTTAATAGAATTTAAAATTTTCCCAGAAAACATCATTCACCGTGATTGTTGGTAACACATTTAAATATTTTTTAGAAAAGGTTTTTGAATCAATTAATTTTTATTTTTTGTCTTAATAAGATTTCGGAGAATATGCAAAAATATTATAACATTAGCAGGACCCGTTAACCGGCATTGCCCGGTGAAAGTCTCCCCCCCCCTCGCCAAAAAAGTAAACTATAGTTGTTGATAACCTGCAGGTACTGTTTGAATCTGGAAAAAGCAAATAAGGGAACGCGTAAATCTGTATGGAATAATAAAAGTAGGAATAATGGTCCATTAAAATAAGAATAGAAAGTATAAACAGATATTTTAGAATGTAGCGAGTCTCACTGTATATGGACTGTTTAAATTGATAGAAACTCTCCATGTTAAGAACGGCTTTCAGAATAGACACCACCAACCTTCCCTCGGAATAGATATCCCCATGTAAAGGACG